>NW_026125235.1:0-612465 GCF_943737965.1 Phodopus roborovskii | reverse complement strand
TACCCAAATGATCCACATCCATGCAACAAAGACATCTGTTCAACTATGTTCATAGCAGCACTATTTGTAATAGCAAGAACCTGGAAGCAACCTAGATGCCTCTCAATTGAAGAATGGTTAATGAAGATGTGGCACATCTACACAATGGAATACTACTCTGCAGGAACAAAATAATGGTATCTTGAAATTCACAGGGAAGTGGATGGCACTTGAAGAAACCATCCTGAATGAGGTAACCCAGTCACAAAAAGAGGAACACAGTATGTACTCACTCATATATGGATTTTAGACCTAGATTATAGGATCACCAGCCTATAATTAACACCACCAGAGTAACTAGGATTCAAGGTATATTCTAAGAGATTCATATAAAGTCCCTCACAGAACCAGGAAGGGACAAGTCTCCCATAGCACAGGGGGGAGTGTGGGGCAGCGAATGTAGAGAGAAGTAGTAGAAAACGAGGGTGAAGTAAGGAAAACACATTCAACTGGGAAATTGAACCCAGTTAGGAATAGAAGACAGGAGACACACACACACACACACACACTCACAGAGAGAGAGAGAGAGAGAGAGAGAGAGAGAACTTAAAAGAGGGAGCCAATATTAGATTGAAGATAAAATTGAACACAAAGAAATGTCTAGAAAACTACAAGACTGCTGTCAACTAACAATTTGAGCATTCATGCAAAGGCTACCATAAATGCCCTTCCTGGATAGTGAGATCTACAACTAAGTCATCCATGGAGCCCTCATCTAATATCTGTTGGAAGCAGGAGCAAACACCTGTACATAAACACTGAGTCGAAGTCGAACTCAGATGCAGATGGAAAGGCCAAGACCAGGTGGCAGAAACACATAGAGACAGCTTACATTAACAAGGAGGAGCTAACGGGCCACCAGACTGATAGCTGGGAAGCCAGCATGGGACTGACTCATGCCCCCCCTGAATATGAGTCTCAGCCAGAAGGACTGAGCAATCTAAGGGACCTCAGACAGTGGAGCCAGGATGTTTCCCTGGTGCACAAAAGGACCTTGGGAACACATCCCCCATGGAGGGATAACTGCTTAACCTAGAGACAGGAGAGAAGCCCTAGTCCCTACTTCACTTGACCTGTCAGATCTACATGACCCCAACTGGATGCCATTCTCCTATATATGGAATTGGGGTGGGGGGATGTGAGGGGAGGGTGGTTAGAGTGCAGGTGTGTGGGCAGAGAGTGTAAAAGGGAGGGAGGAAGGGAGGGACCGAGAGAGGGAGGGAGAGAGGGAACTGGGATCAACATGTAAAATAATAAATTAAATAAAAAAAATTGCTTTGACTCCAAAATTTAAGTTCAAGGACACGTTACTGGGGAAAAGGATTTCTAGTTTTGTTTCCACAGAAAATGAAAAGCTCTGGATTTTTTCCAGAATAATGTGGTTTGATCAAGCCAGACCGCCTGAAATAAGTACCAGGTTATCCTACATTCAAAACAGCTGGACAAAGCAGCCTTGCAGACTACAGTCAGGATTTCTGCATCTTCTTAGAATCCCCCATGACAGTGCCCCTTACCAGCAGGAAGTAGTTTGGAAAGAATGATGCCCAAATTCCCAAATATTGTCTATAAATATTTGTTTTCATTTAAATGGACTTGGTTATAAAAAAATAAAAAAAATAGTTCTAGAAAAAAAAGAAAAAGTTACAAAATTATCTCAATGTGATAATTACCTAATTTACACATGCATCAAAGCATTATATTACTCCCATGTCATTTATTATTAATATATATCAGTAATCATAAAGAAATGGATTAGAGGATGAAAAATAATATACAAAAAGCATAAAAGTAAAATTTAAGAGTTTCATTTGTTCTTGTAGCTTAATCATTGCTTTTGTGTATGATAGCTATGAGTTTGGGTAACAGAAGTTGGTCCCATTTAATGAACATTATGGTCAAGGCTTCTTAAAAGTTTTCAGGGACCTCTGACAGTGGAACCAGGTTGTATTCCTGGTGCACGAAAGGACTTTGGGAGTAAGTTTCCCAAGGGGTATATTCCCTTAGGAGAGAGGCAGGATGGAGTACCTATACCCTACTCCAAATAACTTGACAGATTTTGATGATCCTTCCTGGAAGGCATCCCTATGGACTTAGGGGGATGGAATGAGGGGGGATTGAGGGTCTTGGGAGAGAGGGAGAGGGAACTGGGATCAATATGTAAAATAAGAAAAATAATTTATATGTATATATACATATATTAAAACCTAAAAATAAGTTTTCAACAGTAATCATAAAATGTATAAGGCTCTTAAATTCTGCTTTACCTAAACTCATTGTAAAAGCTCCATGGATAGCTAAGGGCAGGATAAAAACTTAACGTATCTTCCACCATTTCGTTTGTGTTTGATTCTGTCTAACTTTGAGACAAATTTTTGCCCCACTCTTGGTGTCTATTCCAAAGTAGATCTCCCTATCAGGCTTAAGAAAAGATGAACTTGCTGTGTCCAATTTCATTACCTGCTTATCACAATACCATTTTTTCTTTAGAATAAATAAGGATTGCCTTTCTAATCATTGCCCACTGCAATTACTTTGATACTGCTAATACTCTGTGATGTCAGAATTGAGACAGATTTCGAGACAGATTATTCAATAATGGTACTTCCTATGTTCTTTTTCTGTTTAAAACTGGAGTTCTTGTCAATATTTCTAAAGAAAAGGCTACTCATTGAAGTATCAGACAAAACATTTCATCTTTTTCTTGAGAATTGGGTTTTATTATGTCATATTGCATAAAATTCAACATTAATATTATTGTTCTGATGCAATTATTATAGTTTCAAACAATTTTATTGTTGATCACTAGGACAAATAGGACAAAACTATATACTTAACTTTTTGAAGGATAAACGATTATATATCTCTCAACTCTCTTTCTCTCTCTCTCTCTCTCTCTGTGTGTGTGTGTGTGTGTGTTATATTTTCTATATAATAAAGAGTAATAAAGAAATTATTGGTACAATTTATTCTGTACTAGACAACTCAGAGAAAATGATGTATATGTATTCTATTAAACAAGAGAAAAATTCTTTATATGGAATGCTTTAGGACAATTAAAGTTCTTGGTTTAGAGACTAATCAGTCAATTGCTTGAGCTTTGGGGCTTTCACAAAATTCACAGAAAAAAATGTACAGGACAGAGTTCTCTGGGGATGGCTCTAATAACTTATAAAGGAATTGTCTGTGTAGGAGGAATGTGTCATAGAGAGCTAAGATTCAGGATCTTTGCCAGCCTGTATTGCCATAAAAGTCTAGGGAAATACAAAAAGAAAATTGATAGGAAAATAAATGTGAATAAGTCATTGTTAAATTATATTCATTTAATAACTGTGTTGCTTTCCTCCAATATATAATATTTTAAAAATTGTTTTAAATGTTCATTTTAACATTTGAAAATGGTAATATGAGATTTGACCCTTAAAAATTTAGGGTTTTTTTATGTTCCTAGCAAGGAGTTATATTCTTCAGAATATATATATATATATATATATATATATATATATATATATATGAAAATTTACTAGAAGATCAACTTGAGACAGGAATTTTCTTCACATACATTAGATTTCAGTGTAGCAGTGGGTTATCTGACAGAAAAATAGAAGATAATAGACCCATTTAGAAATACCCAAATGACAACAAATCATTACATCTAGAGTATTTTGTGAAAATTCAAAGTTCTTAACTAAACTGTAATGGTTTCTTATCATGACAATACAAAAAAATCTGAAGAGTAAATATTATTCCTTGTTTATATTCTTTTATGTCCATTCATTTGAAACCTCACTTAATCAAACAGTTTTTGTTTGTTTGTTTTTAGTTTTATTTTCTAGTTTTGGTTTTGTTTGTTTAGTGTTTTTTTTTTTTTAATAAGGCACATGGCTACTCCCTTGGAGTCCCCAAAGTAGAACTTTTATGGAGAACCTCTTGAAGACTACATTTCTTAAGATAGCTAGTGTTTTAATAATTTCTGCTTTTTACATACCAGATTACTCAGCCTGCTAATAGTACATTGCAATACATGATGAAGAATGTGATGATATTTTCCCAATAATCAAGTTATATATATATATATATATATATATATATATATATATATATATATTCTTATTTGCACAACACATAGAATTAGAGACAATATTGCAGTAAGATCAGTACCTTTGATTAAAGACTCAAGTCATACACCCTGTATTAATTACTTTTCTCATGGGTGTTCTAAAACATTTGGGAAAAAAATTTAATCTGTAAAAGGAAAGATTGATTTTATGTCATGATGTGCAGATACAGTCCAGATAACAGAAATACTAGTTGCAGATGAAAAAGCTGATCACAGTATGTGTACAGTCAGAAAGTATAAAATGGCAAACTTTATTCCTCTAATGGTAATCTGGCCAGTATCTCCTTTTTTTCCCAGGTTCCATCTTTCTACAAAGATCAAAAGGTCAGTACTGTCATGAAATGCCATTAGAGCCATACTTTTTTTTGTTTGTTTGTTTGTTTTGTTTTGTTTGTTGATACTAAATCTCATCAAATTTACAAAAATCATTACCTATCTCAATTCTGTGCCTTGTCTTCTTGTGGCTCAAATCCATTACTTTTATGTGTAATATCATAACAAAGGTTTTAAAGACTCATGTTCACTACATGAGGTCAAATGCACTTAATAAAACTCTGAAACCCCTAAAGCCTTAACACTTACACCATCGCTCAAAAGTCTATGGTCCAGAAACGTACAGTTATGACTCAGTTCTTACAGGTTTATATTAACCTTGCTTAAAAGCCTGGATTTGTTTCCAGTGTCCACATTAGACTACATGGAGAATTTCTCATAACCCTAGCCCAAATGATCTTTTCTGGCTTTTGATATCATCCTTACTCAAATATGCTTACCAACTCAACCACATACAATGACATATTTTAAAATAAATAACTATTTTTAAATACATGATCCAATTTTTCCAGAAACTCACAGTCTTAGTACATCTGACCTACAAAAGCATTCCTCAAGACCCAGAAAGACCTCACTTGGGCATATACCCAAAGGATGATCAATCATACTATTAAGGATACTTGTTCAGCTACACTTACATAAGCATTATTCATAATAGAATGTAGAAACAACCTAAATGTAATCAACAGAATAATGGAAAAGAAAATGTAGTACATCTACACAGTGGATTATTACTCAGCTGTAAAAAGCAATGGCATGAAATTTGCACTCAAATGAATAGAACTAGAAAAAAAATCACCCTCAGTAAGGTAACCTATACCCAGAAAGAAAAACATGGCATGTACTCATAAGTGAGGCTCCAATCCTCAGCTCTAGAGCTGCTTTGTAACAAGGATGACACAATAAAAGACACATGGATCTCTCTGGTAAGATGAAATATATGACATGTCCTGGGTAAACTGGAAGAAGGAAGGATTAAGAGTGGCATTGGAACATGAGTGATCAGGATAGTCTAGTTGAGGATGGGATGAAGTGGGAGAGTTATAAAAGAGATATCTTGGTAGAGGGGTCATTATGAGGTTAGAGAAAACCCTTCTATCAAAGAAACTCCAAGGAAGTCAAGATATAACCAGTTGAGACTCCTAGCAATAGAAGAGAGGGTATCTATATTGGAACTCTCCTCTAATCAGATTGTTGAGTACCCTAATTGTCACCATAGAGCCTTTATCCAGTAACTGATGTAAGCAGATGCAGAAATCCATAGCCAAGCATTGAGCTGAGCTCTAATAGTCCAGTTGAAGAAAAGGATGAGGAGTTATATGAGCAAGGTTGGTTAAGATCATGACGGGGAAACCCACAGAGACAGCTGACCTATGCTTATGGGAACTCTTGGACACTGGACTGACAGTTATGAATCCAACATGGGAATGACCGAGGCCCTCTGTATCTGGGTGGCAGCTGTTTACCTTGGTCTTTTGTAAGGCCCCTAGCAGTATGACTAGGACCTGTTGGTGAAGCATGAGCTGACTCTTTGGAATCTGGTCTCTGTAGTGGAATGCCTTTTCCAGCTTTGATGGAAGTGGGAAATTTTGGTCCTGCCTTAACTTGATATTACCATGCTTTATTGACTTCCATGGATTCATAGGAAGAGTGAATGGCAGGGTAGAAGGGAAATGGGAGAGGAAGGATAGGAAACTGTGGTTGGTATGTAAAATAAACGTATAAATAAATAAGCATTATGCCCTACTTATGCATATACATGATATTTCAAGGACCATTGTGTAGTGTTATGCTTTAAACGTATGCATTTGTACATCAAGCTGTACATCAAGTAGTATTGAGACTGCAAATATTTATTGCCAAATTGTTGGGATTTAGAATTTAGATTTAGAGAATAAGTGTCTCTAAGGGCTAAGATTTCCTGAAAGCATTAAGATAGATGGCAGGATGTACTCTGGGTATAGATGGCTCTATTTTCTATTTTTAAGTCTTAGGCAGTAAAAAAAAAAACTACGCTGAATTATGGTGATATATTGTTTGTGATTTATTAAAGCTTGCCTAAGTATTCAGAAAGGAAAATCAGTGACAAGCCATAGAAGCCAGGCAAACACCTTTAATCACAGCAGCCAGAAGCTAGAAGGTGGTGGTACACACTTTTAATCCCAGGACTCAGGGTTAAGAGATATACAGTTCTCTTTGAGTTGAAGGCCACCCATATCTACACAAGAGTGAATGAATCTGAAAAGAATTATAGCTCAAACATGTAATCCTAACATTAGAGAAGTATATAAACATAAGCAATGTCTCAGAGAGGCATTCATTCTCCAACCACACTGAGGGAAGCAGCAGTTTGAGACTTGGTGAAGAGCTCCTGAGTGGATCGAACTTTCAGCCTGACCTAGTGGTTAGAGCTAGTGGCCATCTGCTTTGCTCTTCTGATATTCAGGTTGAAATCTGAACCAATTTCACTCAATCTTTTATTTTTTGTTGTTACACAGAATATAATTAGAGTAATATAGTTTGTCGCTTTTTTTGCCTTATTTTAGGTCCACTGTGACCAGATCTTTTATGATCCCACAACTATGCTTTCTTTCTCTGCCATGATGTACTGCACCTGAAAATATGAACTAAAATCAATCCTTCCTTTATTATGTTGTCTTCTATCCTCATGTATTTTACCAGAAGACTTGTGAAAAGTAATTCATAAGGTGATATGGCTGGTGTTTTTCATCATAGTTGATAAAATTTTTGTATTTTGTAACACTTGTTTAAAACTATAATGTCTACAACTCTAGGCATTATGTATCTAAAGAGATACATATAGTTCTGTGCAAAATATGAACATGGTCTTCACACTCTATCCTGTTGCATTTTTGGGAGACCAGGTAACATTTTCTGTTTGAAGCACCAATTGTTAAAATGCTAATAATCCTAAGACATGGATTCTTTATTTTTCTTTAATTTAAATTTGAAATAAGCTTGATTTACATGTCAATCCCAGTTTCCATACCCACCCATCCACCACTGTTCTTCCCAGCAACCCCCATCCCATCACTTTCTGTTCCCCAGGGAGGGTGAGGACTTCCACAGGGAGTCTTCAAAGTTTGTCATTTGGAGCAGGGCCCAGGCCCTCCCCCATGCATCTACGCTGAGGGTGTATCCCTCTATGTGGAATGAGTTACCGAGGTCCATTTTATACTATGGATAAATACTGATTCATTACTAGAGGCCCCATAGATTGTTCAGTCCTCCCAGCTAACATCATATTCATGGAATCTGGATCCATCCTATGCTGGTTTCCCAGCTATCAGACTAGAGTCCATGAGCTTCCCCTTGTTCAGATCAGCACTTCTGAGGGTTTCTCCAGCTTGGCCTTAATCCCTTTGCTCATCACTCCTCCCTGTCTGCAACTGGATTCTAAGATTCATTCAGCTCAGTGATTTGCCATGGGTGGCTGTTTCTGCTTCCATCTGCTACTAGATGAAGGCTCTAGGATGGCATATAAGGTATTCATCAATCTAATTATCAGGGAAGGGCTTTTAAGGTAACTTCTCCACTATTGTTTAGATTGTTAGTTGGGGTCATCCCTGTAGATCTCTGGACATTTCCCTAGCACTAGATTTTCTTTAAACCTATACTAACTCCCTCTATTATGGTTTCTCTTTTCCACCTCTCCTCTATTCTTTCCCTGACTCAAACTTCCTGCTTCTTAATAAGGCTATTCAAAAAGATTTGCCTTTTGGGAATCCTAGGGAGTAGCCAAGTGATTTTATAAAGCCTGTTAGAAATATTTTGATTATTTAAAGTCTCAAATGAATCTATATCAAAAGATACAAAGAGGTAAAACATTTTATTTTTTCATATTTGAATGCTCATGTTGAAAAATAATCAGTTTAGCAAAGAAATTTTGAATTCTTTCACAATACTAAATATACAATAATATGATATGATTGTCCAAATGAGAGAGCTCTGATGTGTTTTGTTTTATTCCAGGTGATCCACTGCTAAAGGGATCCCTAAGGTTAATGGAAAAATTTCCCCTCGTCATATTGATGTTGCTAGACAATCTTTCTACAGGTATCTGAAGAGAAATTCTTTTCTACTAAAGTGAAGAATCTGAATTGCTTTAGGTACAAAATTTCAAATTTCTATGAATAAAATGTTAAAATATGTTCTCTAAAACAATTTTTAAAATATAATGTTGAGGAAACTGGAACAGATATTAAAAATATAATTCCGTAGTAATATATTCAGCATTATTGTCCTATTTGGCTAATTTTCTTTATTTACCAGCCTGCTGATTGGTGTAGCTGTATTTTAGTCCTTTATAATACCTTCTTCCTGAGTGCACAATGAGTTTCTCTCTGAATTGTACAATTTGGATCCATCCTTATATTGCATTAGAGCTGTGCTTTCCTAAATGTCATCTCTAGAAATCTTTGTCCTTGTACTTATCCTCTAAACTTTGGTGGAGTTCCATTAAGCTCAAGCAGCCCGCTACCTGACCAAACTGTAAGAGTTATTATTTAATGACCTAAAATATGACATCTGAAGATGTTCGTTATATAGTAGAATACATGTACATGTATATTTATATGTTTGTCTCCTCTAGTGGAGAATAAGGTGCTCTAGTACTCTCTATATTTGTCTCTACCATTTTGACATGTCACACACACACACTGTCCCTCCCTCCAAAGAGTTATGTAATAAATTTTGACCTAGTATATAATATAATTTGAATGTAGAGCATTTGAAATTCATCAGGACGTATCAGATAATATTTAAAAGCAAATTACAGGCAGTATGACATGAAACTATACAAGAAATTAGAAATCCTATGCAACTGCGATGCTGGTTTTAGAAAATCACAACACATCGGGAATAGCTGATCTCCACAGACCAAACCCTGAATGTAATTAATAGTGAAGTGTGGGAAAGGAACTTAGTGAATATGATTGTATTGAGTAGCCTTGTCTTCAGATATACCGATAAGAACTCCACACATAAACAGGGAAAGAGCATACAAACCATTGAGTCAGATTGTACTCTTGTTAATTATTATTTCAGTCTGAGCTCAGAGTCTCAAGTGTGTCTATGTAATTACAGTTGTCTCTGCTTAGAAAGGCAACTGCTGTTTCATCAGAAGGGGCGTGTTGTCATATGCTTTATTTGCTTTTCAATGTGATTTTATGCCATAAGTTATCATTTAGAAGACTGGATATGTGTCCTCTGTTAAGTTATATTGCTTCTCATGGGGTCAGCCTCATCAGTGATTCACATGCCTATAATCCACAACTGTTGAACCAAAGTTTAGGGAAATGAATGACAATTTCCTGGTGGTCCTTTGTAGTGTGGGATACATGATGTAAAATATAGTAGTTAATAAGTTGGAAATATTCTGATTACTGTATTTCTTCTTCCAGCTCAAAAAGAAATTATATGGGCTAGAGGAAAATACCACTTTCCATCAAAGTTGAGCAACAATTTGTCTTAAAATTTAAGACAATCAAATGCAAAGAATATTATTGAAGAGATGTCAAGTTTTTTTTTTCTGCATGCTTTCCATTTGGCATTTACTGTAATTTTAATCAAAGCATTATCTGAAACCCTATCATTATTTTTCTTACAGATTTTTGATGAAAACTGTTAAGAGGTGAGTTGACATAAATTTTAAGTAAATTTATTCACATTCCATTAGTTAAACACACACAACCATCTTATAAAATGCAAGGCTATGGCTAAAGTACTAAATAACCCACTCCATATTTTGTTTTTAGCCTTTAGGCACTTTATTTTTCTGCATTTTTTCCTTTATTTATTACAGTATTTTAGTGCACAGTATCCTAATATTATATGTGGTGATGTGATATTTTAATATATTTGCACTTACAATTTCATGTAATTTTGGACATATCTTCATATTAATCTATCATTCTTCTACTGTTCAAGCATTCAAAACTCTTATAGCTAGATGAGATAAACTTTTTGTTCACAAAAAAATACCAGCTTAGCACATAAATGGAGACAAGAACTTTTCAAACCACAATTTTTTTTATAGACCAATTTTGATTATGTACTTTAACAAAATAAGGTATATATGCCACACAATGCTCATGTTACTCAGACTTCATTTTAAAATGGTGAGAAGTTAAGGTTCTATAGCTCAGATATAGAATGTAGTTAGCATATATAGAGTCTTAAGGACAATCCAGGGGGGGGGCAGAGAGAGAGAGAGAGAAAATGAGAAATGAGAGAAGAAAGTCAGAGAGAAGTTATCAAGGAAAGGAATATATATGAGAAAGAGGCACACAGAGAAAATATACAGGGAGAGAGAGGGGGAGAGAAAAAGCAAGGATATGATAGTAACGGAGAAAGAAATAATAATCTTTGGAAATGAAATTATCTAAATATAGCTTCTTTACCCCTTTGCACAGAGCATTTCTGTATGTCAGTGTTATCATTTTGGGTAATGCAAATGTTCATTCATTTTTCCTTTCTTGTTTAAAGGCCTGAAAAGAATCTAGTATGCCTAATGTCACTGCAATAACTGGATTTATCCTTATGGGGTTCTCTGATACCCAATCCCTACAGACTTTATGTGGAGTGTTCTTCCTAGTGATGTACTTGGCAGGCCTGTTAGGTAACCTGATCATCATCACTCTCATCACCCTTGACCTGCAGCTTCAATCACCTATGTACTACCTCTTGAAGAATTTGTCCATGTTGGATGCTTTTTTTATGTCTGTTCCAATCCCAAATTTCTTTGTCAACAGCTTAACTCACAACAATTCCATTTCCATTCTTGGTTGTGTCTTGCAAGTATTTTTAATGACTTCATTTGCAGCAGGAGAAGTATTTATCCTGACAGCTATGTCCTATGATCGTTATGTGGCCATTTGTACTCCCCTGCACTATCAGGCCATAATGAATAATAATACATGTGTGTTTATGGTGGCTGTTTCCTGGGCTATTGGGGTAATGTTTGGAGTCATATATACAGCTGGCACATTTTCTATGCCTTTCTGTGGTTCCAATGTTATCCCTCAGATTTTTTGTGATATTCCCTCTTTGCTAAGGATGTCATGCTCTAAAAAACTTGTAGCAATTTATTCAAGTCTTGGAATTGGTGTTTGTGCAGGCATATTTTGTTTCATTTGCATTGTGATCTCTTACTCTTACATTTTCTCCACTGTGTTTAAGATTCCTACTACTAAAGGTCAATCCAAAGCTTTTGCCACGTGCATCCCCCACCTCACTGTTTTCACTGTTTTCATTGCTACAGCTTGCTTTATCTATGTGAAGCCACCCTCACATGTACCAACAATTACAGACAGGGTATCTTCTGTGTTGTACACTGTGTTACCCCCAATACTTAATCCTGTGATCTATACACTGAGGAACACTGATGTCAAGTGTGCTCTGAGGAGGCTGCAGCAAAATCTCTGCCCAAGTGGTTCACTTCACATAAATCTTTAAAGTATTTGTCAGTGATATAGTGCCTCATGAGATATAAGCAAGTTTTTCAATTTTGACTTTAGAAATAGAATAGTAGACATTCATATTTTCCCAGAGTAAATAGACACTCAGTTTAAGGCTGATATTTTAATTCAGAATATTAGATTATATGAGACTAAGGTATAAAGTCACAGTCACAGTTTATTTTCTTTTTGTGATAAAGTTGTTCTTATTTGAGGACCAGAAATTCCTAAAGAGCTAGGTCATTTCTTTTGCTGAAACATTCCATTTTTGGTCATTTGATAACCCCTTATTGTGTTTGTTTGAAAATTATCAAAATAAACAACCAAATGGGGAAGGCAAGTAAGTTATGAATGTAAATTCACATAGTTCTTATGCTAGTCATTCTGCTAATGAGAAAAACAATAAGGAAGCCAATCCTTAAAGTGGTATCAAATGCTTAAATAAAAACATGCAGAATGTGTATATTAATCAAGTTCTATAATATAAAAAGAAGTCCCCAGTTTGAGGATATCATCAAAAAGATGCTGGAGAGGTGGAAAATTTGAGACTATTTTCTGCAGTTTCTCCTAAATAAAACATTACTTACAGTTGAGATATGGTAGGATGATGAACCTGAGGAATTAAATAACCTTACAAGGTCTAAAGCAGTGAATCTCTTCCTGGGTGTCATGAACCTTTTGGTGGGGGTGGGGTTGGGGACTTAATATCACTTTCACAGGGATTGCATATCAGATAGCCTGCTTATAAGATATTTATATTATGATTTATAAAATTATGTTATGAAATAGCAACAAATTGATTTTATGGTAGTGGGTTACCACAACACCAGGAACTGTACTAAAGTTCTGTAGCATTAGCAAAGTTGAGAACCACTGTTCTAAAAAAAATACAAATACAATTTCCTCTATTCAAATTACAGAAGCGTTAAATAATTTCTGGGTTAAGGATTCTCTTTGACTATCCTGGGTGCATGAACAAGGTTGTCTAATCTGTAAACTTACATTTGAACTACATGTGAAACTATAGCTATATATGCACCTGTGCTGAATGGGAACTTTTTGTGTTATAGCTGGCTTACTCCTCCATGGTCCTGTAAGTAAATAATCACAATAAATCCATTTGTTCATCATGTTGGACTATAATGGAATTAGTTTGGTCATTCTTTGACTATCTAACTGGTTTGAGTAGGTGTTTTCTTCTTTACCCTAGAGGAACAATTAATACAATACTCCATGTATATCTGCCATGCAGGTGCACTCCAGAAAATTATTACCTTTTAACTATGTGCTTGTGAAAGTTTTCATCACTGTCTAGAAAGTAGTTATGGAATTGACTACAATTTCATAGAAATAACTTTCCATGAAAGACTTCTTTTGGTGAGTTAATCAGTGTCTTCAAATAAAAAAAAATTATTTAACATGTATGAAATGTTTTTGACCATTCTATGCTTTATCAGAATAATTATCTGTCTTTTATATTAATTTTCTTTTTCAGAAACCATCAATATTTTTAATGAATTGCATCTTTCAATTACCTTAACAGAGTTTATGGTTATTCTGACAGAAACAGTCTGAGTAATGAATCAAAGCAATGTACAACTCCCTTATTATCATATTTCACCTTAGTCTGACACATATTAATATGAACCACTTATCCTTATCCTAAAAAATAAAAAGGCATTCATACTTCAAAAGTACAATCTGGTATTTTCCAAACCATTGTAAATAACAATACCATTCAGTGATGTATAGTTCCTTAAAACCTCTGCCTGACACTTTATGACAAGAAAAACTGCATAAGGAAAAGTACTTATATATCATGCTTGACTCAGTTTCAACCACTACTGCTATATACTTTTAGTTGATTACATATTAAATGTAATTGCAAGGCTTTGTTTAGAACAAAATAAGATACAAATAAAACACATCACACCAGATAACATAACTAATTAACCCCTATACAATTCAATTTCCCTTCCCTATCATGGTCCTCATAAGATTACTCTTTCTGTTCTGTGATTTTCAGCTCTCAGTTACTTTTACTTTATAAACAAAATCTCTTTTACTGGTATTTTGTGTCTGTCTATTGATTATTTCATTAATGATAGCATTTATCTAAATTTTGCTAGTATTTTAAAATATCTCAGAAGTCAGAAATTGAGATAAAACCCTGATAAGTTGAAGGAACAGTGAAACAGTGATCAGCTGATCCTACTATCCAAATTTTTGCATTCCAAAGCTCTGGAAGTCCACCTAAGCTCCTCCTTCTCTCTTCCTATCCCTATCTCTGCCTTTCTCCAAACTATGGCTAATCCCAGTCATCCAATTTTTGACTGCATCCTTGCTTCAAGGTGGTTTAATTGGCACCACAGAATGGCAGGGTGAAAAATTCTCCCACATATCCTTCTTTTTGTCTAAATAAAAAGAAAGGTTTTAACTCTAACATAGCAAAAACATAAAATAAGAACAATTATCAAGAGAGCAATACATTCACATGCCAGTCCACTGGTATTAGTAAATTCAAAGAAAATATTCCATTATCTATTCCATCTTGGTGAATCCAAAGTTTTATACCTGATTCACTTTCTACCCAAAGTAAGAAAAACTGTAACTATAACTATCTAATCTTCAGCTCTGTCCCATACCTCAGAAAGATATAACGCCTGACTAAATAGAAAGTGTAGAGCAAGCAACTTCCAAAACTAAGAAACAATAGTGACATCTACCTGGTTGCCTGGACAGCACCCTGAGGTTTTTCTGAAATATCAGGGAATTCATCTTTGGCTTACAGGCCTATATCTGAAAGATTTTCTGTTTTATTATTTTTTTTTTTCCTTCAAGACAGGGTTATTCTGTGTTGCTTTGGAACCTGTCTTGGAACTAGCTCTGTATACCAGGCTGACCTCAAATTCACAGAGATCTGCCTGCATCTGCCTCCAAAGTTCTGGGAATAAAGGTGTGTGCCAAAAATGCCCTCTCAGATTTTCTGTTAAGCATTAATGTTTAAAGTCTGTGCTACCTGTCTTGGCAAAGTTCAGGAGCTGTCTGTCTTCTTTTGTGTTCTGCATGTCCAATTTGAACAGCAGACATTGGCAGTTTTTTGGCCCACAATGAGACAAACTCCACATGGAC
The DNA here is from genome assembly GCF_943737965.1 of Phodopus roborovskii. Taxonomy (NCBI): domain Eukaryota; kingdom Metazoa; phylum Chordata; class Mammalia; order Rodentia; family Cricetidae; genus Phodopus; species Phodopus roborovskii. Next base: position 597,366 of record NW_026125235.1, on the reverse strand, counting down.
TTTCTTTAGTGCCTGTCATCCTGTTTTGGAGTAAGTAGTGATACAAGGAACAGACATGCCTTGCTGTTACAAAAGGCCTTATGTTATTAAAACATATTATATGCCATATTCTGTAGGTCTCTGAACTGTTTGAATACTATCTGACTACTTAAAGAATATCTCACTTTGACATTAAAAGCATTCCTAACATTAATTTAACTTTGATTATTATACATTCCTAACTAGTAAGAATAGAACTTTGCATTACATTTTTTTAATGAGCTGTATAATTATAGTATATTCAATGAGAAGTAGAAGCACATAATACAGTATAACAAAAATAACCTCAAATTTGCATCAATATACAAAAAATATATTAAACAAGAATAGGGACATATCGATGGGAGATGTCATTCTGTAAATGTGTTTCCCTTATTGGTTAATGAATAAAGTACTGTTGACCAATAGGAAAGCAAGATAGGCATGACTAGGAGACTAGGAGGAAAGAGGAAGAAGTAGGGAGGAGTCAACATATAGAGACTTGAGAGAACAGAGGTCCGGGCTTCTCTCTGGTAAGATAATACCATGTGGAATTACTTAAATTAATAGAAATGGGTTAATATTTAAGACAGATCTAGCCAATAAGAAACTAGTAACTGGCCAACAGCCTTGTATCTAATACAGTGTCTCAGTGTGTTATTTGGGGCTGGTGCGGTAGTGGGACCAGGGCGGAAGGAAAAACATAATCATAACATAATGGCGTCCAATGTGGACCAAAGGACTTTCCATTAAAACTTGAAAAAAGCTTAAGAAAGGGTTTTAGAAACACAAGAAAAGATACAAGCAAGGCTTCTTGGTAACAGCATTTTCTTGTTTGGACTCTGTTTTGATAGAGACAAGCAGAAATTTGTAAGTCTACTTTAAGGCGGGTTTCCTGACTCATCATAAATGGCAAAAAAACTTCAAGACTTTTAAGAAGTGCTGCTAATAATTAAATGGTGTGGATGAGCAGCTGTCAATGGCACTGACCATATCTCCAAGCTGGCAACATTCTGCTGGATGGTAGCATAGACCAAGGCAGTGAACACAGCTCTCAGTTCTGGCAGGAAACTTACCCCCACCATCTTGGATAATCCTTGGCTAATACAGCTGTGGTTTTCATTTTAGCAATGTTGTTGTTTACCAGATAAAAGATTCATGGCCAGAAAAATATAAAGATTTATATTGAAGACAGATTCATATTTTAATTTTCCAAGTTCCACAAAATGAAACACAACTATTTACTACATTTTATCACTGCTTGAGGTAATGTCATTTAGTTGTATAGAGAACATGTAAGATAATTCCTTATAATTTCCTTGGCTTGTGGTCAAGTGATAGAAAAATCTTCAAACCTTTGCTATTAACATGGTGTTTATTTCGGAATTCTTAGGCTTATAGCATATTTCCTACCAGTATCTGATTAATTTCTTCATTTCTTCTTACCTTGTGCTACACACACAGACACACACACACACACACACACACACACGTGTGTGTATTCATATATATATATATATATATATGATGTTTACTTGTCATAGTTGAATAAAGTTAACTCTAAATCATCTAGAAGGTAAGTGAATTAATATGTACAACTCTCTGCATGTTGAAAATCAGTAACAATATTAAAAGCTTCTAGAAAAAATCTAATAATACCATACAAATATTTCATGATTGTAAGGGCTTTGGACAATTTTACATATTTTTCCTGACTTTCAACATGCCTTTCCTGATTTTTTTTACATAAATATAGAATGTAGGGACTCCATAAATTAGTGTTCCCCTTACAATGTGAGGAAAATATCAATTAATTCTCTTTATAAAGTCTCTTGCTTTGGTTATATTTGTTGCTAATATCTCAAAAAAAAATACTACAAGCTCTTTGCCAATGTTCATTTTATGCTCAATAAGAGATAATTTCAACATTAATGAAATGTACCACAATTTCTGCTGTGTTTATTCATGTTAATTGATAAAGTCTCTACTTTTATTTCATAAAAAAATTAAAAACTTTCCACAAATATTTTTTAATTTTTTTACTGTATGTGGTAAAATTATACATTCTAAGATATTATCTTTGCTTTGCATAAAAATTCTTATAGGAGAATGTGGATAATGTAGTATGCCCAGGAATCAACCAAGCTCTGTATTCAAGTGATCCACATGTGCATCCTATTATTCCCTTTCTACTATAGTCAATTATCTCTTGGTCTCAGCTGATAATTTTCTTGGACTTTTAAGTTCTTATCTCCTTGTGAATTGGTAATCTAATTGTGGGCCATAGCCAGTTAATGTCTCCCAGAAATTTTTCAAATTCATTAGCATTCACAATTGATCTCTTATGATTTGTACTTACTGTGGTAAATTTTCTGTGAACATATCTTATATCTTAGGTAATTTGTATATTTTTTCAGGAGCAATTTATAGTCCCTAGCATGGCAAACTTTTCTTTACATCTTCCACCGGTTTTTCTAATGAATCTGACTCTGAATCAGTAAGTATCTAATGTATCTGAGTCTGAATAAGTAAGACATCATCAATATAATGGTAAATTGTAGACTGAGGAAAATATTTAGAAATTATTTCCTGTGGCTGATATACAAAATATTGACACTGAGTGGGACTGTTTAATATTCTTTGTGGAAGAATTTTCCATTGATACATTTTAAAAGGCTGAAAATTATTGTTGGTAGACATGAAGAATGCAAATGTTTCTCTATCATGTTCATGTAAAGTCATAGTAAAAAAAAGCAATGTTTTAAGTCAATCACTATAATGGACAATCCTTTAGTAAGTATAGAAGTCAGGGGAACTCTGGGATATAAAGCGACCATTGGCTGAATCACCTTTAAAATAGATCTTAGATCTGTTACTATTCACTATTTTTAAGATTTCTTTTTAAATGACAAATCTAGGAGAATTTCAATGATTTGTCCATTCTTCAATATGTTGATTATCTATCTACTCCAGATCTTCTAGTGCCTAACCCATTTCTGATGTCAAAGGCCATTTTTCTATCCACACAGATTTTTCACTTAGCCACTTTAGAGGTAGGGCTGTTCAAGGTACCCTTGAAAGAGCATTACCTCTTATACCTTGTTTATGTACAACAGTCTAACTTCTGGATCTCAAGTCATTCTATTTACACCTGAAGTCAATTTTTTTTTGTAAACAAACAAAAAAGAGTAAAAAAATGGCTTCTTTTGAGTCTTGTATAATTTAAATAAATCACTTAGTCTTCTTTCCTGATTCCTCAACCTTGTTCCAAGTACTCAAAGCTGCAATAAGAGAGTGCCACTATGTTGTAAACAAATACAGACTATCTGTGCAAATCAGCAAACTTGCCTTCATGAAGAATTTGACTTGGGAAATTTCCATATTTCTAGTCCTACCTTGCTGTTATATGATTCTAATTTCCTCATTCCACCATGTTTTTCATTGTACCTGAGTGTCAGCTTCCAATATTACTGAAGCTAAACCTTTCCAGTCTTATGGAATAATTCCATTCTGCATTGCCCATGAATTTAACATCTCTTTACATATGAAACAACTGCTTCTTTAAATATCTTCAAATCTAAAAATTTTACAGGTTCCAGTCAATTTGTGCAAAGCCTTGGAGATGTTTATCATCTTCTGATCATTCTTATATGGTAACTGGTTAAACAAAAAATTGGTTTTCTACTAATATTTGGCCACTCCTAACCAATTTCATAATACAATGGTTGAGTAGATTTGCTCTTAATTCATCTCTGTGTTTGAATATTTTTCTTATTTTTCATTAGCAAGACTCCCTAAGGACTGTGTCTTATCAGAAGTAAGCTTTTAGGTTTCTGCCTTAGCAGTCAAATTTTCATATTTGCCATGGTTATAAAACCATTTAAGTCGGGTGGTGGTAGCGAAACCCTTTAATCCCAGCACTCAGGAGGCAGAGGCAGGCGGATCTCTGTGAGTTCGAGACCAGCCTGGTCTACAAGAGCTAGTTCCAGGACAGCCTCCAAAACCACAGAGAAACCCTGTCTTAAAAAAAGAAACATCAACAACAAAAAAAAACCCAAAACAAACAAACAAACAACCCCCCAAAAAACAAAAAGAAAACAAACAAACAAACAAACAAACAAAAAAAACCGAATCATTTCTTAGATAAAATATGAGTTACCAAACTGATAGCTATTGTATGAATACCAGCTAAGTGGTTTATCCTTTCATTTATATTTTCCATTTGCAAGCCATCCATAGTAGCACTAAACAAGGCCCTAACTCTCTGCATTGTAATATTCCCAACTTTTAGCATGGGAAAGATTGCCCCCACTTGTGTTTAACCCAATTTTTCTTTAATGAATTCAGATGTATCACACAAGTTCTGAGGACTTTTCAGTTTGTTCATAGCAGAGACTCCAGTAATGGAAGAGTTCTTGGGGGGTGGCACAGCTGCACTGTGGTGTGGTCAGAATGACTACAGACAGACTGGCACTGCAGGGGCTGGGGATGCAGCAGATTGCTGCTCTGTTACCAGGGCTGGGCGGAGGGCACCTTTAGCTGTTTGCACATAGCTAGTGGCTGAGGGTGTATGGCTGTGGCAATGGAAGCCACAATAGATGCCCTAGCAGGTATGTGTGGGTGTCAAGGTGATAAAACTGGCCTTAGTTGATGCACCACCAAAGAGGAGGTTTAGAGAGTGTGAAGTAAGGGCATAGCCTGTAGTGAGGAAATTACCCAGAGGCATTTGGGGTGAGGTGCAGGCAGCAGCTGGAGGTTGCTATAGAAAGAGTGGAATGGATAAACCCAGACTTGCAAAGAGGGCCTGTAGTGAGACAGACACAACAGCAACAACAGTCATGCAGAGGTGGCTGATTCACTGCCCTGGCCTGGTTTCATAATGCCAAATGTTGGATACCAGAAATATTTATTACCTAAATAGTATTAGAATTAATACAAACTTAGGAGCCAGGATTTGAGGTAAAATATATAATACATCAAGGAAACCCTGAAGGGTTAATTTGTTGATGTTTCTCTCCATGTTTTCCCATTGCAAAACACTGGAAGTCTCCCTTTGCCTCTCCTTCTTCCTGTCTCTCTCTCACCAACTTCCTCAGTCCTCTAACAACTCTATGGCTAATCCTGGTTATGTAATCACTGACTCCATCCTTGATTTAAGGTGGTTGAGTAGCACTGCAGAGTGACAGTGCCAATAATTCATCTGGTTAACAATGGATGACTCTCATGACCTAGAAAGTAGTCTGACATTCCATTCAGCATCCTACTTCAATATCTATGGTCTTGAATAAGATTCTTGTTGCTTTGTTACTAAGAAGAATGCTTAAAAATATATCCTTGAAAAAAGTTTGATCCTAGATTGGGGTTCTAGCAAAATAATTTCTGTCTTTTTGGTTTCATTGGTTTCATTTTGTCTTGTCTGTCAGTAAGTGCCAGACAACACAAGCAAACATTAAGAGTTAATTGCAGTCACACAGTCCGTATGAACTCCTGTTATGGATTATGCTAACCCATGTCAAATTGTTCCCTGAGTAGCAACATTCAAGAATTAAGAAAATATCTTTAATTAAAAGGTTTACTAGGAAAGATAGAAGAAGAGCAGAAAGGTGATGGGATGGGAGATGGTGGGAAGACAGGAGAGGAGGCAATGATGAGAGAACTGGGATTGACATGTAAAACAAGCTCCTTTCAAATTTAAATTAAAAATGATCATATAAAATATTATCCTAGAAAGATGTGGATTCCTTCCAGACTAATGTGGTTTGATCACGCCAGACCGCCTGAAACAGAGTACAAGCTGATCCTACATTCAAACCAGCTGGACAAAACAGCCCTACAGACTACAGCTAGGATATCTGAATCTTCTTCGAATCCCCCAAGACAGTGCCCCTTACCAACAGGAAGTAGTTCGGAAAGAACGATGCCCAAATTCCCAAATATTGTGTATAAATATTTGTTTTCATTTAATTGGACTTTGTTATATAAAATTAAATAAAAAAATTATAAAAAAATAAAAAATAAATAAAATGTTATCCTAGGACTGCAGGATTGCCATTTTTACCATGTTGATCCTCCTTTCCAAGAACATGGAAGATCTTTACATTTTCTGGTACCTTCTTTAATTTCTTTCTTTAAAGACTCAAAGCTCTTGCTATACAGATCTTTCACTTGTTTGAATAGCATTACCCCGAGATATTTCATGTTGTTACTATTGTCAAGGGTGATATTTTCTGGTTTCTTTATGTATACAATAGTGCTACATTTTTTTTTTTTGAGTTAATCTTGTATCCTGTCACTTCAGTAAAGGTGTTTATCAGCTGTGAACATCTCATTAGATGCAGAAAAACATATGATCATCTCACTAGATGCTGAAAAAGCCTTCCACAAAATTCAATGCCCCTTAATGAAAAAGGAGAGATCAGGGATAACAGGAACATACCAAAAACATAATAAAAGCAATATACAGTAAACAGCAGCCAACATCAAACTAAATGGAGAGAAATTCAATGTGATTCTGCTAAAACGAGGACCAGCACAAGGCTGTCCATATGTCTTCAATATTGTACTTGAAGTTCTACCTCAAGCAATAAGGCAACACAAGGAGATCAAATTTGAAGGAGTAAGTAAAACATTCACTCTTTGCAGATGATATATATGTTAGTTTGCATAAGTGATCTGAAACCTCTACCAGGGAACTCTTATAGTAGAAGAAGGTATATACTTTTGTATTTGGATGGAATGTTCTATAGATGTCAGTTAAACAGACATAGGTCATAACTTCAGTTAGTTTTTTTTTCTTTTCTTATTTTAATATTGATCCCAGTTCCCTCTCCCTCCCATCCTTATATGACCTCAGAACCCCACTTCCATCTCATTCTCCACACACTCCACAGAGAGGATGAGGCCTTCCAGAAGTGATCATCAAAATGTGTCAAGTCATTTGCAGTAGGGACTAGATCCTCCCTCCAGTCTCTAGGTTAAGGGAATATACCTACATGAGGAATGTGCTCAAAAAGTCCATGCATGCACCAGGGATACATCCTGGTTCCACTGTCAGAGGTCCTGTAGAGTGAACAGGCTTTCTAACTGAGACTCACATTCAGGGGGTCTGGGTCAGTCCAATGCTGGTTTCCCAGCTAATAGACTGAGGTCCATGAGCTCCCCTTTGTTCAGTTCAGTTGTCTCTGTAGGTTTCTATAGCTTGGTTTTGACCCTTTTGTTCATCACTCCTCCCTTTCTGCAACTGGCTTCCAGGTGTTTGGCTCAGTGTTTAGCAGTGGGTGTCTGCTACTGTTTCCATCAGCTACTGGATGAGGGTTCTAGGATGGCGTATACGTTATCAATCTCATTATCAGAGAAGGGCATTTAAGGTATCCTCTCCACTTTTGCTCAGATTGTTAGTTGGGATCATCCTTGTAGGTCTCTGGAAATATCTCTAGAGTTTGTTGTCTTTTCAAACCTATAAATAATCCCTCTATTATGGTATCATATTTCTTGCTCTCCTCTATTTGCCGCCAACTCAACCTTCCTGCTCCCTCATGTTCTCCTCTCCTGCCCTTTTCTTCCTCTTCACTCCCTCTCCACTCACTGCCCCTACACCTGCTTCCAATATGCTTAGGTGATCTTGTCCCTTTCAACTTCTGTGGGGGACCATGTGTTTCTCTATTAAGGTCCTCCTTGTTTCCAAGCTTCTCTGGTGGTGTGAATGAATTGTAGGTTGGGGATCCTTTGCTGTGTGTCTAAAATCCATATATGAGTGAGTACATACTATGTTTGTCTTTTTGTGACTGTGTTACATCACTCAGGATGGTTTATTCTACTTCCATACTTCCATCCATTTGCCTTCAAATTTCAAGATTCTGTTTGTTTGTTTTTGTTTTTTTCTGCTGAGTAGTTCTCCATTGTGTAAATGGACCACATTTTCTTTATCCATTATTTAGTTGTGAGGCATCTTGTTGTTCTTTTGCTGAAGCTTATGCCTAAGAAACACAAACACGAGACTCAGCGCCCACGTGGAGTTTATTGAGAGAAGGGAGAGAAAGAGGGCGTAGCTGGTGGCCAACCGAAAGCAGGAGAGAGAGAGAGGGAGAGCAAGAGAGGGAGAGCAAGAGAGGGAGCAAGAGAGGGCAAGAGAGAGAAGCATGCTTAGCACGCTTGCTTTAAAAGGTGGGCTAGCACATGCGTAACTGAGTCCTCTGGCAGCCAGGTAAAGCTTGAGCCACCAGGAAAGGCTGACTTAGCCATGACATGGCCATGAGTATCCTGCCCATCATAGGGGGTGGAGGTCAGCTGGCTGCTAGTTCCTAATACATCTAGGTTGTTTTCAGGTTCTAGCTATTACAAATACTGCTGCTATGAACATAATTGAACAGATGTCTTTGTTGCATGATGGTGATCTTTTGGGTATATGCCTAAGAGTGTAATTGTGGGATCCTGTGCTAGACTGATTCCCATTTTCCTAAGGAAACACCATACTGATCTCCAAAATGGCTGTATAAGTTTGTACTCCCATCAGCAGTAGAGGAGTGTTCCCCGCTCTACATATCCTCTCCAGCATAAACTGTCTACAGTGTTTCTGATTTTATCCATTCTGACAGGAGTAAGATGTTATCGCACAGTTGCCTTGATTTGCATTGCCCTGATGACTAAGAATGTTGAGCACTTTCTTAAGTGTCTTTCAGCCATTTTGGATTCCTCTATTGGGAATTCTCTATTCAACTCTATATCTCACTTTTTAATTCGATTTAGGTCTTTTTGTGACTAGTTTCTTTATATATATATATATATATATATATATATATATATATATAATACATACATACATATATATATATATATATATATATATATATTTGTTTTTTTAGATTAGCCCTGTGTCAGATGTTGGGTTGGTGAAGATCTTTTCCTATTCTGTGGGTTGCTGTTTTGTCTTGTTGAGTGTGTCTTTTGCCTTACAGTAGATTGTCAGTTTAAGGAGGGCCCATTTATTAATTGTTGATCTCAGTGTCTGCTACTGGTGTTATATTCAGGAATCAGTATCCTGTACCAATGTGTTCAAGGGTAACTCCCAATTTCTCTCCAACTCTTTGGTTCAGTGTGGGTGGATTTATGTGGAGTCTCTGTCTTTACCCTGCTCTCCTAGTGGGTATATGTGGGTCAGGAGTTATACGTCTGTAACTCTGGATGATGTGAGCTCTCTTAGAGGTTTCTCAAGCATAGGCCACAGCAGGGCCAATGATGTGAGGAAGGCAGGCTTCAGATGATCTCAAGCTCTCAGGACAAGCCAGGCAAAGGGGCCCAAATGTCAGATGGAGTCTCAGTTGGTCTCTTGTGGAAAAGTGGATCCAGTATGAACAAAGCTCACCCAGGAAATTCCAAGGAGAGGGAGTGTTTGACCTGAGCTCTGACCAAACACTCATCACAATCAGTGGGCCCAGCAAGGCCAAGGATCAAATTCCGTTAGTTCTATGATTTATTGGAACTGTAGGCTGGTGATCCTTTGGTTTATTTCTAAAATCCATATATGAGTGAGAACATACCATGTTTTTTGTTTTTTTTTGTTTTGTTTTGTTTTTTTTTTTTTTTTTTTTTTTTATGACTAGGTTACCTCCCTTGGGATTATTTCTTCTAGTTCCATTCTTTGCCTGAAAATTGCATGATTCTATTGTGTTTTTCTGCTGAGTAGTACATCATTATATAAATGTTCCATATTTTCATTATCCATTCTTTAGTTGAGGGGCGTCTAGATTGCTTCTAGAATCTGGTTATTACAAATAATGCTGCTATAAACATAGTTAAACAGATGTCCTTGTTGTATGTATGTGCATCTTTTGGGGTATATACCTAAGAGTGGAATTACTGGATCTTGTAGTATACTGATTCTCATTTTCCTGAGGAACAGCCCTACTGATTTCCTACGTGGCCTTACAAGTTTTGCCTCCCACCAGCAGTGGAGGAGTGTTCCCATCTGTCCACATCCTCTCCACCATAAACTGTCATTGGTGTTTCTGATTTTAGCCATTCTGACAGGAGTAAGATGGTATCTCAGAATTGCATTGATTTGTATTTCCCTAATTCTAATGATGCTGAGCAATTTCTTAAGTGTCTTTCACCCATTTTGTATTCCTCTATTGAGAATTCTCTATTTAGTTCTTTACTCACTTTTTAATTGGATTATTTGGTGTTCTGGTGACTATCTTCTTAAGTTCTTTGTATGTTTTGGAGATTTGACCTCTGTCAGATATGGGGTTGGTGAAGATCTTTTCCCATCCTGTGACCTGCCATATTTTCTTTTTAACTGTGTCCTTTGCCTTACAGAAGCTTGCCAGTTTAAGGAGGTGCCATTCATTAGTTGCTGATCTGTGTCTGTGCTACTGGTGTCATGCTCATGAAGTGGTCTCATGTACCAATTTAGTCAAGGGTACCTTCTACTTTCTCTTCTAAGAGGTTCAGTGTGGCTTGATATATGTTGAGGTATTTCATCCATTTGGTAGTTTTGTATGTGGCAATATAAATTGATCTATCTGCAGTCTTCTACACACCAACCTCCATTTCTTGAAGATGCAATTTCACCACAATCTTGATAAAAGCAATTACTACAGGTGCTATGATAGGAGTTTTTAATCAAAGTTCCCTATTTTTGTATTTTATAATATTTGATTATAACTAATGTGTTTTCTCCAACTCTATGAACCACGCAACTAATTCTGGGGAAATATGAGCATGTGTTTTATGGTTTATATTAGTATATTTTCTAGGAACTGATTATTGTCTTCTATAGTAAGCATCAATTTTTACAAAACTAATTGTCTTAAGTCATGTATTCCTAATAGGGCTATCCAAAAGGATACCATTTTGGTAACTCCAAGGGAGTAGCTAAGTGAATTATAAAGATATATTAGTCATGATTGCATTATACAAGGTTTCAAATTATTACTGCATATATTTGCATTCTTATACTAAGATATTCAACAGTTTAGCTTAGTACTTTTGAGTTTTCTTGTTATATTGAAGATGCAAAAATAATGTTATGATTTTAAAGGAATATCATTGTGCCCTATGTTCTATTTTACTTTCAGTTGTTCTGCTGATAAATTGACCTCTAGAGTATCTGAATAACAAACAGCAGCAACAACAAAACAAAAACAAGTAAACCAAAAAACTAAATCAAGATGACCTCCTGGAAAAATCTTCCTAAATATATCTGAAAAGTACCAGCTTTCTAGGCACATGAAGAATCTGAATTGTTCTAAGGTATAAATTTTAAATTTCTATCACCAAGTAATAAAATACACAGTATAAATATTTTTTAAATATTATGTATATAGAAGAAATTGGAAAAGTTATTAAAAGCAATGTAATTTAACAGTGATATATTCACTATTCTTTTTTTCTTCTTTTTGTACTTCACTATCCTGAGAGTCATAATAGCTAGACAAGTATCTTGAAATTTACCTCTCTATAAAATATTCTTTTTGTACTCACAGGCAGTTCTTTTGTGAAATTTTCCATATATGATGCATCCTTATGTTGAATTAGAGTCATGATTTCCAAAGTACCATTTATAGAGATTTTTGCCCAGATACTTGTCAATGAATTTTGTTAAAAGCCCTTAAACTGAAGCAATCAACTGAAAAAGAAAACTCTAAACCAAGAATGAATGCCCAGAAACATGTCATCTGAAGTGCTTTGTTGTTTAGTAGAAATATTTGTATGTGCTTATTTTTGCCTCCTCCAGGATGAATAAGATGCCCCTATAGCCTTTTTATTAGTCTATCATTTAGTAATAACACACATCCATATACAGAAATACAATGAGAGATAGAGAGTGAGGGAAAGTCAGAAACTGAGTAATGGAGGGGGAGAAAGAGGGAGAGACATAGAGAAGTTGTAGGAAGAAACAAGACCTGGCAAGTGGGATGGAGAAAGAAATGCCAATTTTGCCCTCTTTCTACCCGCCTTTAGCAATGATCTTGATCATTGCTGACTAGGTGTGCAGTGTATATGCTCACTTTTGTACCATGAATTCTGTAGACTCTTATTCTTTTCAGCTTAACAGGTTTTGTTTGTATATGTTAATCACATTTTATTGTAACTATAAGCAGCTTTGGTTATTGCTGAGAGATACATCAATCTATGCATGTTACTGTAAGTCAATATTGGTCATTTTAATATTAAGTTCATTTAAGAGCATTCTAATGAAAGGCTCTCCTGTAGGACTTATAGACTTTCTTACTAGAAAAAAATTACTATTTGATGAAGTTAAACTTGTCTTTGAAGAAGATAGCTAAAATGTTTACATACATCACTTTTTGAAATTAATTAGGAACTAAATGACTGCACAGTGAATAAAGTTTATCATTAATTTACTTTTCATGGCAAAGGTTTTCATGACTGATTTTCTCATGGCATCCTCTTATTCTATACTATCAAATACATATATACATTAATATTATGGTCTTTACCTATAACTTCTGAGTCAAAACCCACTAAGAATAGATGTGACTGTATTGTTGGTTAGAGACCTACAAGATTGAGAATCACCAAACAAAGAATCTTCTGAGTACACTTTCATAGAGTTGGCAAAGGTGGGAAGATTCATCCATTTTTGTGAGATATTCCATTATGTGGTCAAGTGTCCCATAATAAATCAAAATGTGCATGTAAATGACATGAGATAGTTCAAACCTTTCTTTAAGCACATGAGCAATGTAATTTTTCAGAATGTAAGACTGCCAAGTATTTAGGGATAAAAAATAATATTCATGAAAATGAAGGGATATTTTGTTGGAATGCTTTTAAGGAAATTCTGTGACATTGTGATTTGATCCTGGCTTTAGAAAGCCACAGGAAATTAGGAATATCTTATCTGCACAAAAACCATCAGTTTTATCACCCTGGATCAGAAACTCCAATCACCCATGTACTTCTTCCTGAAGAACTTGTCCCTCTTGGACATCTTTCTAGTATCTGTCATAATCCCAAATTTCTTTGTCAATAGTCTAACTCACAATAAATCCATTTCTACTCTTGGATGTGCAAGTAAGGTATTTTTCATGACCTCCTTTGGATGAGAAATATTTGTCCCAACTGTCACATCCTATGACCGTTATGTTGTTAATTGCAGTCCCCTGCACGATGATGCCATTATGAATACTGTCACCTGTATGCCGATGATGAGTGTATCTTGGAGCACTTCATTACTCTTTGAAGTCATGTACACTGCTGCCATATTTTCCATACATTTATGTGGTTCTAATGTAATCCCATAGATTTTCTGTAATGTTCCCTCATTGCTAAGGATTTCGTGCTCTGAATAATTTACAGTCATTTACACAAGTCTTGGTATTGGTCTATTTCTAGGTATGTTTTGTTTTATCTGTATTGTAATCTCTTTTACATTTTCTTCACTGTACTGAAGATTCCTACTACTAAAGATCGGTCCAAAGAATTTGCCACCTGTCTCCTCTACCTCATTGTTTTCACTGCTACAGCTTTATTTGCCTACCTGTAGTCACCTTCAAATACAACATCATTTATAGACAGGTTGTTTTCCATGCTGCACTATGTGTTATCTACAGCACTTAATCATGTAATTTACAGGCTGATAAACACTGATGTTCATAGTGCTCTGAAAGGTTACTTCAAAATTTCTACTGGAGAAATTTCTTTTACAGGATTCTTCAAAGTGTTTGAGAGTGACAAAATTCATCACAGTTTACTGGGAATTTTTGTTTGTTTGTTTGTTTTATTTATTTTATATAACCAAGTCCATTTAAATGAAAACAAACATTTATAGACAATATTTGGGAATTTGGGCGTCGTTCTTTCCAAACTACTTCCTGGTGGTAAGGAGCACTGTCATGGGGGATTCGAAGAAGATTCAGAAATCCTGGCTGTAGTCTGTAAGGCTGCTTTGTCCAGCTGTTTTGAATGTAGGATCACCTGGTACTCTGTTTCAGGTGGTCTGGCGTGATCAAACCACATTAGTCTGGAAGGAATCCACATCTTTTCATTTTCTGTGGAAACAAAAATAGAAATCCTTTTCCCCAGTAACTTGTCCTTCAACTTAAGTTTTGGAGTCAAAGCATTTTTTTTTTATTTAATTTATTATTTTACATGTTGATCCCAGTTCCCTCTCCCTCCCTGCCTCCATCCCTTCCTCCCTCCCTTCCTCCCTTCCTCCTTCCCACCCTTTTACCCTCTCTGCTCTCTCACATGCACTCTAACCACCCTCCCCTCCCATCCCCCCACCCCAATTCCATATGTAGGGGAATGCCATCCAGTTGGTGTCATGTAGATCTGACAGGTCATGTGGAGTAGGGACTAGGGCTTCTCTCCTGTCTCTAGATTAAGGCAGTTATCCCTCCATGGGGGATGTGTTTGCAAAGTCCTTTTGTGCACCAGGGATATATCCTGGCTCCACTGTCTGAGGTACCTTAGACTGCTCAGTCCTTCTGGCTGAGACCCATATTCAGGGGGGCCTGAGTCAGTCCCATGCTGGCTTCCCAGCTATCAGTCTGGTGGCCCATTAGCTCCTCCTTGTTCAAGTAAGCTGTCTGTATGTGTTTCTGCCTCCTGGTCTTGTCATCTCCATCTGCATCTGGGTTCTACTTCGACTCAGTGTTTAGGTATGGGTGTTTGCTCCTGTTTCCAACAGGCATTAGTTGAGGGCTCCATGGATAAGTTAGTTGTTGATCTCACTATCCAGGAAGGGCATTTATGGTAGCCTTTCCACGGAAGCTCGTTTTAATGTATTGTTTTGTTTTTGAGCCCACCCTTTAGTGGTTGAGCCATCTCTTCTGACCAAGTTTTAAAAATTATATCCTTTGAAAGAAATTAGTAAACATCTGAAATAATTTTATATTTTTCATAATGTTTCATATAGAGAATATGTTTTAGATGGTTATATGTGATCATAGCATAGAAAGCAAATTAACTCTTGAGAAATATAACCACTTGGTTTCTATAAACTCTACCTAGTTGTGAGGCAGTATAGTAGCAGCAAAAGCAACAAATTTAGTCCAATGGCTTGAGATTTACCCCAGTCTATAATACAACATCAAAAGGTGTGTAAACAATATTTATGGAAAGATAATTGATTATTCTGTATCAGTGTGATTTATATGTGTTCTTTTGTCTAATGTCTACAATTGAGTAAATATCAACTTCTTACTCTGGGAAGTCTAGTGCTTTCTATCAGACACTGTAAAGAGATGATGCAACCTATAATTATAGCAAATAACTTGACTTACAGTTTTACTACTGTCTCTGATATAAATGACATTGGCACATACTTTGATGGTCTTCAGAGACACAGGCTTCAATCCAGCTCCTAGCTGGGACAATATCATGAACCCAGATATGACCCTTGGCTGAAGCTCTGGTCCAGACAATTTCATGATCACTGTTTACAGCACTGGCCACCCAAATCTGACTGAACCTGGTGGAAGCATAGCTCTCAGATACGAATGTGATCTCAGGTTGTACACCAGACACTTGGCATTCATGTGGCCCTTAGTGGCAATGTGGGCCAGGGACATCAATACAGATCCTGGACTCTATAGTACTATGGACCCAGACATGGTCCTTGGATTAAACCCAGGCCAGCATGTCACCATTACCCAGGATGGTTGGTCAGGCTGCCTAGATTTGCATGGTCCTTATTGTAGCATATCCCTAATACGCCAACATTTTTCACGCAAATAGTACAAAGATCTGGACCAAGACTTAAATTTATACATTTCTCACTAATGATAGTTTTATAACTTTTACTTTGAAGAAACAGTTTTGTTTTAATTTGTAAAAAAATATGTTCTTAAAGGTTTAGAACAAAATGTGTCAAAACATATGAGCCTGTGAGTGATACTTTATAAACAAACCCTAAGAAACAATTTATATCAAAACATATATATATATATATATATATATATATATATATATATAAATTCAGAGCATGATTTACATATAAAACCCATATCAAATTGGTGGGTGAATAGCAACAATGAAGGCTTAAGTGAAATTGTTAAGGTAAAATTTTCTTTAGTTTGTATTTCATGATGACATGTTCATATACAAATATTTTATTTCCCTTCTGTTCCCCCCTACTTCCTTTGCATATGTTCACTTATTCTCTCTCCCTTTATTTTTTTCTTTCATCTGCAGATGGTAAGAATCACTTATAAGTACATATTCACACAAACATCTGCTCCCAGAGGCCACAAATGGCACAAAACTAAAATAAAGTGAATATGGATCATGACCCACTAAATGAGTAAAGACAAAGTAATGTGGAGGGATTGTGAAGATGATTCTTCTATATCATATATACCAGGAATGTAAATATAAATGCATTGTGACTAATGTTCAGATTATTACAAATGAAAGAATATATCTTAAGTTTCTCTATGTTTCCAATGCTCTGGATGAAAACATAGACTGAAAAACTACTGACTTATTTCAAGGTACAAAAGCCAAGTAGAACATAGCTGTTATCCATCAAACCTAACCTCCACATATGCCATTCAATTCTAGAAGTAAGTGTGGAATAAAATATATTTAGTGGTATATATGAAGAAGAACTTGAACATGATGAGAAACAAGATATAATTATTAGATTAATAATAAGTTTTTCTAATTTTAATATCTGAAACATGGGGAAGTATTTGAAAATGGGAATTCTAGACCATAATATACTTAGAATTTTTAAGAGTTAACATATTCTAAATTCACAGGCAAGTGGATGGAACTTGAAGAAACCATCCTGAATTAGGTAATCCAGTCACACAAAGAGGAACATGGTATGTACTCACTCATATATGGATTTTAGACATAGAGCAAAGGATCACCAGCCTATAATTCATACTGTCAGTTAAACTAGGATACAAGGAGGATTCTAAGAGATTCATATAAAGTCCCTTACAAAAGGGGAAAGGGACAATAACTCCAGAGCACATGTGGAGTGGGAAGGAGCAGTGAATGAAGAGGGAACTAGAAAAAAGAGAAAGGGAGGAGAGGAAAGCATGAAGGACTAGGAAGATTGAGTCAGGGGAGGAATAGACAAGAGGACAGAGAGAGAGAGAGAGAGAAAGAGAGAGAGAGAGAGACCATAAAAGAAGGAGCCATTATACTTTTGAAGAGAAAACTGACTCTAGAGAAATTTCCAGAGATCTACAAGACTGACCCCTACTAACAATTTGAGCAACAGTGCAAATGCTACTATTAATGCCCTTCTCTGATAATGAGATTGATGACTAACTTTTCTACCATCATGGAAACTTCATCTAGTAGCTGATGGAAACAGAAGAAAACATCCACAACTAAACAGTAGCCGAACTAGAATCCAGATGCAGAGATGGAGGACAAGACCAGGGTATAGAAACACACAGACATAGCTGACTTGAACAAGGAGGAGCTAATGGGCCTCCAGACTGATAGCTGGGAATCTATTTTGGGACTGAGTCAGTACCCCTGAACATGGGTCTCAGATAGAAGGCCTGAACAGTCTAATGGACCAAAGACAGTTTAATCAGGATGTATTCCTGGTGCACAAAAGGATTTTTGGGTCACATCTCCCATGGAGAGATACTCCCCTAACCTAGAGACAGGAGAGAAGTGCTAGTCCCTACTCCAAATGACTTGATAGATTTAGATGACCCCTCCTGTAAGGTATCACCCTACATGTGAACTGTGGGGGAATAGAAGGGGAGGGTGGTTAGGGGGCATGAGAGAATGGGAGAGAGGGAAAGACAGAGGGATGGAGGGAAGGATGGAGGGAGTGGGAACTGGGATCAATATGTAAAATAAAAATTAGAAAAAATAAATTAACATGTGTAAAAAATAAATTAAAGTATTTTATATTGAAGGATTATTTCAAATATAAACAGCATTATACATGAATTAATTGCACATTTTATATAATCATATATAAAGTTATGTTAATACACAAGAGGTTTAAAAAATTAGACCTTAGTTCAAATCTTTGAGATTTTACTGGTGCTAAGTAAAAAGTCACATGGAGCACCAACCAGTCACCAGATTTTTTTTTTTTCTTAAATTGTATTCTTCACTCTCTGACCTGGAATTTTAAGAAATGTTCTCATATTAATAAAAAATATATGATTATACTTGAGAAATGCACAAATCTATGAGTATAACCCTAACTTATCAAATGGTATTTTAATACTATGTTCATCAAGGACTGTGCCAGTAAAATGCTCTTCTTCCCATATGACTAATCTTTCTACAAGAATTCATTATATACTGAAGCTAAAATTGTTGTTGGAGAACATAGATAATTACTTATTTATTTATTAAAAATTTATAGGATATTCTTTATTGTTATGCTTGGTGGAAACATCTGTAAATCAGCTTACTTGTGTGGTAACAATAGCAGCACATGCTAAGGCAAATTTATTATATTAAAATGGGGTGAGAGTCCTACTCTTGCCTTTGTGACAGCAACAAAATTTAGAATTAGTGTGGCTGAGTATTTTAACTAGCACTTTTAAATAATAAGTCCCAAATAACCAAACAATGAAAGAATATTATAATTAATTTTGTTTCTTATGCTAACTAACTTCAGTGGTTGTACATTTATCAAGGCATCTTGTGTTACTTTATTACCAAATATTTGAATACATTAATGTCATAGTCTACATAATCTTCAGATTATTATGATGAAAATAAATAAATAGTAGTACAGATTTTTTTTTTTTTTTTTGGCTAGTGACTTACAGGCCACCTCAGACAAAAACATTTTCATAGATGTTTGACAGAGCTGGGTAGACTCGTCCATCTGTTGTGGAACACCATTCTGTGGGATAGGGTCCAATACTAATTAAAATGTGGACTAAGTAGAGTGAGAGAATTTATCTCTATGTGCTTCTTAACCACAGATCTGTTTTGACCCTTTACCTCATAAATATACCAACCTTACTTCCCCAATGTGACAGACAATATGAGAAAACAATGAGGCACCATACAATTCCTTCCTTGTTTTAAGTATTTTGTCATGATAGCATGAAATGCAACTAGCAATAATGAATAAATAAACAAATAATAAAAATAGAATCAAAAACTTGCTTTCTTGCTATGTTTAACCTGATTGTGTGTTTTTTTGGTTCTTAATATTGGAGAATTTATTAACAGGGGGAAAAAGAGAATTCAGAGCCTACAAATGTAGAGATTAGTGGGACATTTTGGGGGAATCTTCATAAATTAGAATTCCTAACAAAATGAAAACAGTGGAGACTTGGCTCATGAGCCTCCATAGGAAATATTGGCTCTATTGTCATTGTAAGCTGGAGTTAAAGTATTTTGTTGTACTCTGACAACAAACATTCATGCAGCCTACCTGTTTCCTGAAATGTTGAGTCAGTTTGAATTCAACAGTATTAGATTAAGTTTTACAGCATTGGACCTTTAATGAAGCACAAGCAAGGCATTCAGGCAGTGGTGAAGTTACTATTCAAAGCTTTTAAAAATAAAACTTATGTTGAGTGCTTTCTGAAAGATAAGAAAAACTTACAAATAGTGAGGAGTGATTTTAATGAAATTTAAAGTTGTAGATCTTGACAAATAGACAAAATATCTTTTATTTGCTCAAGTAATCAAAAATATCATTTTATACATTTTAAAAAAGGAAGGTTCTTTGAGAGTAAAACCCTACCTATGAACTTGTTAGTATGTAAATATCTTGACAGAAAATATTCTATACTAAGTATGTTTCAGTGGTTCCCTAGTGCAAAATTCTTACTTTGGGAAATACTTCCACAGGTTCAGCATTAAAGGCATAAATAGACCACTGAAAATTTGGTCCAAGATCCAGGATCTATATTAGTTGACAGTACAACTACACAGTTCCACAAGCGTGATACACAAATAGTTCATTCAAATGCACTACAGGAGAATGACAAGTGCATGGATACTCAAACCTAGGTTTCAGGAAGCTACAGCAGCCTTATAACATGTGACTAGTTAATATAGATTTCCTGATAAGAAGGTTTGAAAGGAAACTGAGAAAATAAATCTTAGGATATAGTGAACCTCAAGATGTTGGCAATACCAAGAGCATGATGTGTCTAAAAAGGAAAGCTACAGGTGTATTATAGAGCCAGCTTCATGAATAAAATCATGAGCTATGAATTAGAAATCTGGGTGAGTGGGATTGTTCAAGGCTATAAGAATACAAATGATTCCATCATAACCCCTAGATTCTACACACAGATCTAATAGATTTATTGTTTGCCATGTTTGATTTTAGTTTTCTTTTTATGTGTTTATTCCTTAGTTTCCATTTGTTATTCTCCCTTATAGTAGGAATGTTTGGTCTGTGTCATTGCTTGTATAAAGTATATTATTTGATTTTTGATCTTGTTAAGGCCAGGCAAGAGATTTCTCTGAGTTTCCAAAGACAATGGGGTCATGCATGAAAAAAATATTGATTTTATTTTAAATTATGCCTATATATAGGTAGTGAGTAGAAGCTAGAAGAAGACATTGGAGATGGAGTAATGAGCAGTTGCAGATTTCATAATGTGGGAGGTGGGAAACAAACTTGAGAACTCAGCATGAGCAGTACCAGTTTTAACAACTAACATATCTCTCCAAGACCATGCAAAGCAGACATTTAACTTTATTAGAATTTCTAAGACTTTAGGAATATGTAGAGGTATAATAAACATGTTTGTCATTATGAAATTATCATGCATCTTCAAGAACCACTGTATACTTTGTATATTTTGAAGATTAGCTCTTTGTCAGATGTGGGGTTGGTAAAGATATGTTCCCAGTCTATGGGCAGCGATTTGGTCCTGTCCATTGTGTCCTTTGTCTTACAGAAGCTTCTCAGTTTCAGGGGCTCTGATTTATTAATTGTTGATCTCAGTGTCTTTACTACAGAAGTTATGGTCAGGAATCAGTCTCCTGTACCAATTTGTTCCAGGGTACCTCCCAATTTCTCTTCTAAGAGGTTCAGTGTGGCTAAATTTATGTTGACATCTTTGATCCATTTGCACTTAAGTTTTGTGCATGGCAATAGATATGGATCTATTAGCAGTCTTCTACACATCAGCATCCAGTTATGCAAGCACCATTTGTTGGAGATGCTTTCTTTTTCTCCACTATATAATTTTACCTACTTTGTCAAGAATTAGGTGTTCATAAGTGTGTAGGTAAATATCAGTGTTTTCAATTCGATTCCATTGGTCTAGCAGTAGATCAGAAGTTTATAGGAAGACTAGCCTTCCTTTGCCTTAGGCACTTTTAGTCTCTTACTTATTTTTTTTTTTTAAATCATCCCTGAACTTGAATTAGATCATTCACTGAAGAGCAATCAGGGCACTGTGTCTTTGAGCAAGCCCATCACAAAGGTTTCTAAGTTAGTGTTTAAGGAAAAAAAGAATCGACAAAATTGTGGAAGCACAGAAACATATACTCATATGTAAATTTGGGGTTTTGACATAGTCAATATTTTTGTGTTTTTTCTTCATAGAGCCTAGTGCCTGTTACATTCTGGGTAAATATATCGTGTGTTCGTATATTTTCTAAAAGGAAGAAGTTAAAGAGCAGATAAAAATATGAGTATATAAACTCCTTCAGATATAAGTAAATAGCTGTGTCCATTACTTCTGAAAAGTTGTATTTATAGTATGTTGGAATTTCTATTTCTTGCAGGTACTTGGTGTCATAAAGGTATGTTGAAGGTTTTTTTTTTTTTTAGATTCCTGTGCAAATGTACATTACTTTCCACAACAAGTATTAGATTTGAGGAAAATTTCAGAAAATTACTTTACAAATGACAATTTTGAAACAGGGATGACAATATGCTTGCAGGTGATCATAAAAATGACTGGAACTAAACCTGTCAAATGGCATTGTTTGGTCTCAGATGTTTGTGAAGATCACTATGTTCCTATTTGATTGTACACTGAAGAGAAGAAAGCTTTCTTTCGTAAAGGGCTTGTCAACCTATGGTGACTGGACTTTTTCAGATTATATGTAGCAAATTGAATATTGATGGGATTCTATAGGGTAATTCTACATTTTATACCTACTCAATAAATATAAATAAAAGAAAATTTCATATGTTTCTTAATTTGTATAGTTATATTTTCAACTAATCTTAACTTCTCCTTTGTCTCATTTGAGACTCATCTGTACCTGATGGGAGATGTCATTCTGTATGTGTGTTTCTCATACTGGTTAATGAATAAAGCACTGTTGGCCAATAGGAAAGGAAGATAGGAGGTACTAGGAGACAGGGAGGAAAGAGGAAGAATGAAAGAGGAATCAAGATGGAGAGTCTGGAGAAGGCAGAACCGCCAGCAGCCTCTCCCTGGTAAGACCACGTGGAAATACAGAGAAATGGGTTAATAATTAAGACAGAGCTAGCCGATAAGAAACTAGTACCTGGCCAACAGCATTACATCAAATACAGAGTCTCAGTGTGTTAATTGGGGCTGGCGCGGCAGCAGAACCTGAACGGCGGCAGGCAGAAAAATCTTACTCCTTACATGTACCAGTCCTCTTGGGATTCTTGCTTTATCTGTATCTCTTTCTGTATCAAATGTCCCTCATTCATGGATACCTTCATACACTACATTTTCGAGTAAATTGTTCTTGATCTCAACATGGGGTCTTATATGTATTAACTGAAGACATCTTTAAACAGATATGGCACAGGAATATGAATTTTTTTGGAAAGATTGTGATTGCCAGATATGGGGAAGTGTTCAGAAGAAATGAAGCAAGGACATGATGTCCTTGGATGAAAATAGGTAAACTGGATATCATCACATTAAGCTAAATTTGACAAATATTGCATTTTTCTCATAAGTTGAATGTATATTAAAAACACAAAATTAAAAAATACACATGAAAATAGAAGGGAGGCAGACTCTTTGTAATAAGGAGAGAAAGAGGAATAATGCTGTGAGGAAGAAGAGGATAATAGCCACTTTTTCTCCTGTTTGTCTTGTCGTGTTTTGATTGGTTTGTTTTTATTTTATCTTTTGTTTTATGCTATTGTGATCTCTTATATGCTGGTTTGTTTTCTAATAAAAGACAGAAAGGAAGTGGATCCAGATGGGGAGGTGGTGTGGAACAGGGAGGGGAAGAGGGAAAAGAAACCATAATCAAGATAAATTGTATGAAAAAATAAATCTACTTCAAATTAAAAGAAAAAATAAATAAAATCATTGGATGTTCATATGTGAATTTGCTCTAATGAATACACTGGTTTTATTTTCCTTACAATACATACATGCCAGTGACATATATAAAAGATTGGAATAAAACAGACACATTGATCAACAAAATAAAATCAAAACTCCAGGCACAGCAACACATCTATTGACATTATTTTATTAAGAATGCAGAGACACTGGAAAATAACAGCATCTTTAACAAATAGTTCTAGTCCTATAGCTCAATGACTACATATAGAAGAACCTAAATAGATCCATACCTTCCTGAACAAAACTACACTACAAATGGCTTAAAGACAACAAGCAACATAAAACTTGTCAGGTCATTTTCTTTGTTTGTTTGTTTGTTTGTTTTTCTTTTGTTAACCTTATTGTTGTGTGTGTGTGTGTGTGTGTGTGTGTGTGTGTGTATAGTAACTTGTCCTTAGACTTAAAATTTGAAGTCAAAGCATTTTTAAAATATATAAATTGAATTGATCCAGCAGCATTTGTTTTAACAGTTGTTGTTATTTCCTCAGCAGTCAAAAGATACAAAGACAATATAACACCCTACAGTATCCAGATTCTCTCCATCCTGGCTTATTTATTACTGTGTTTCTTTTACTTTTATTTTTTTATTTTTTGAGACAGGGTTTCTCTGTGTAACTTTTATCTGTCCTGGAATTCATTCTTCATACCAGGTGTACTTTGAAATCACAAAAGATCTGATTGCCTCTGTCTCCCAAGTGCTGGGAATAAAGGCGTGTGTCACCACACCCAGTTCCTCGTTGTCTTTTTAAAACCATTTTATTTATTTTTCTCCCATGTCCACATATATTTAAAAACACACTGTAACTTTATATGGAAAAACAAAAGACCCAGGATAGCCAAAACAACCCTATACAATAAAAGAACTTCAGGAGGCATCACCATTCCTGACTTTAAGCTCTACTACAGAGCTATAGTTCTGAAAACAGCCTGGTATTGGCATAAAAATAGACAGGTAGACCAATGGAATCGAATTGAAAATCCTGATATTAATCCACGCACCTATGAACACCTGATTTTCGACAAAACAGCTAAAATTATACAATGGGGCAAAGACAGCATCTTCAACAGATGGTGCTGGCACAATTGGATGAGGGTGTGTAGAAGACTGCAGATAGACCCATGTCTGTCGCCATGCACAAAACTCAAGTCCAAATGGATCAAAGACCTCAACATCAATCCAGCCACATTGAACCTCTTAGAAGAGAAAGTAGGAGGTACCCTTGAACAAATTGGTATAGGAGACCGCTTCTTGAACATAACTCCAGGGGCACAGACACTGAAAGAAACAATTAATAAATGGGACCTCTTCAAACTTAGAAGCTTCTGTAAGGCAAAGGACACAGTTGACAAGACCAAATGGCAGCCCACTGACTGGGAAAAGATTTTCACTAATCCTATATCCGACAAAGGGCTGATCTCCAAAATATACAAAGAACTCAAGAAACTAGTCAACAAAACACCAAATAACCCTATTAAAAAATGGGGTACAGAACTGAAGAAAGAATTCTCAATGGAGGAAATCAAAAAGGCTGAAAGACACTTAAGAAAATGCTCCACATCCTTAGCTATCAGGGAAATGCAAATCAAAACAACTTTGAGATACCATCTTACCCCTGCCAGAATGGCTAAAATTAGAAACACCAGTGATGACTTATGTTGGAGTGGAGAAAGTGGAACACTCCTCCACTGCTGGTGGGAGTGCAAACTCATACAGCCATTTTGGAGATCAGTATGGCGGTTCCTCAGGAAAATGGGAATTAGTTTACCACAGGACCCGGCAATCCCCCTCTTAGGCATATACCCAAAGGATTCACATCAATGCAACAAAGACATCTGTTCAACTATGTTCATAGCAGCACTATTTGTAATAGCAAGAACCTGGAAGCAACCTAGATGCCTCTCAATTGAAGAATGGTTAATGAAGATGTGGCACATCTACACAATGGAATACTACTCTGCAGAAAAAAAATAATGGTATCTTGAAATTCGCAGGCAAGTGGATGGCACTTGAAGAAACCATCCTGAATGAGGTAACTCAGTCACAAAAAGAGAAACACAGTATATACTCACTCATATATGGATTTTAGAACTAGATCAAATGATCACCAGCCTAT
Organism: Phodopus roborovskii; assembly: GCF_943737965.1. Taxonomy (NCBI): domain Eukaryota; kingdom Metazoa; phylum Chordata; class Mammalia; order Rodentia; family Cricetidae; genus Phodopus; species Phodopus roborovskii. The sequence continues at coordinate 572,000 of NW_026125235.1, read as the reverse complement.
AATTCACATCACCAGAGGAACTAAGATACAAGTTGTATTCTAAGAGATTCATATAAAGTCCCTCACAGAACTGGGAAGGGACAAGTCCCCCAGACCTCAGGTAAAGTGGGGGAGGACAGCTAATGGAGAGAGAAGTAGGAGAAAATGAGAGGGAGGAGAGGAAGGCATGTGCGACCAGGAGGATTGACCCTGGTTAGGAATGGAAAATAGGAAAGAGAGAGAGAGAGAGAGACAGAGACAGAGACAGAGAGAAAGAACATAAAAGAGGGAGCCAATATTGGTTTGAAGATAAAGTTGAACACAAAGAAAGGTCGAGGGAACTACAAGACTGCTCCCAACTAACAATATCAGCTTCCGTGGAAAGGCTATCATAAATGCCCTTCACGGAGAGTGAGATCAACAACTAACTTCTCCATGGAGTCCTCAACTAATGCCTGTTGAAAACAGGAGCAAACACCCATACATAAACACTGAGTCGAACTAGAACCCAGAAGCAGATGGAGAGGACAAGACCACGCGGTAGAAGTACATAGAGACAGCTTACCTGAACAAGGAGGAGCTAAGGGCCACTAGACTGATAGCTGGGAAGCCAACAGGGGACTGACTCGGTCCCCCCTGAATATGGGTCTCAGCCAGAAGGTCTGAGCAGTCTAAGAGAACTCAGACAGTGGAGCCAGGATGTATCCCTGGTGCACAAAAGGACTTTGCAAACATATCCCCCATGGAGGGATAACTGCCTTATTCTAGAGATAGGAGAGAAGCCCTAGTCCCTACTTCACAGGACCTGTCAGATCTACATGACCCCAACTGGATGGCATTCCCCTACATATGGTATTGTGGTGGGGGGTTGGGAGGGGAGGGTGTTTAGAGTGCATGGGAGAGGGCAGAGAGGGCAAAAGGGAGGGAAGTAGGGAGGGAGGGAGGGCTGGAGGTGGGGGAGGGAGGGAGGGAGAGGAAACTGGGATCGACATGTAAAATAATAATAATAAAAAAAAAAAAAAAAAAAAAAAACGCTTTGACTCCAAAATTTAAGTTGAAGAACAAGTTACTGGGGAAAAGTATTTCTATTTTTGTTTCCACAGAAAATGAAAAGATGTGGATTCCTTCCAGACTAATGTGGTTTGATCACACCAGACCGCCTGAAACAGAGTACAAGCTGATCCTACATTCCAAACAGCTGGACAAAACAGCCCTACAGACTACAGCTAGGATAGCTGATTCTTCTTCGAATCCCCCAAGACAGCGCCCCTTACCAGCAGGAAGTAGTTTGGAAAGAACGACGCCCAAATTCCCAAATATTGTGTATAAATGTTTGTTTTCATTTAATTGGACTTTGTTATATAAAATTAAATAAAAAAAATAAAGAAAAAAAAGGAAAAAAAATAAAATAAAAAAAATAAAAAATAAAAACAAAAACACACTGTAAACCTTTAGAGTTTTTTCTTAATATGAATCTGTCTTTACTGTAAATGTTTATCTTTTTCTGGCCACAAGTCTGGTAAACAACAACATTGCTAAAATGAAAGTCATAGTTGTTTCTGCCACGGTTTACCAAATTTGGCGGCAGCTAGTTTACTGCCAGCACTGAGAGCTGTGTTCACTGCTTTGGTCTACGCTGCCATCCAGCAGCATGTTGCCGGCTTGGAGATATGGTCACTGCCATTGCCAGCTCTGATACACACCAATAAATTGTTAGCAGAGTTTCTTAAAAGCCCTTCTGTTTTTTGCTGCTTCTGCTGAGTCAGGAAACCTCTCTTAAAGGAGCCTTGCAAATATCTGCTTGTCTATCACAAAACAGTTCAACCGAGACAAATGCTGCTGCTAAGAAACCTTGCTTGTCTCTGTTCTTTTGTTTCTAAAGCCCGTTTTTAAGCTTTTGTTAAATTTTAAGCAAAGGTTCTTATTAGCCATGTCGGCGCCATATGTAACGAGTAAGGTTTTTTCGCATGCCGCCTTGTCTTGTCCCGCAGCCGCACCAGCCCCAAATAACACACAGAGACTATGTATTTGATATAATGCTGTTGGCCAGTTACTAGTTTCTTATTGGGTAGCTCTGTTTTAATTATTAACCCATTTCTATGTATTTCCACATGGTCTTATCTGACCAGAGAGAGAGCCCACTGATGTTCTGCTCTCTCTGTCTTCCATGTTGACTCCTCCTTACTACTTCCTGATGGGAGATGTCATTCTGTATATGTTTCTCATACTGGTTAATAAATAAAGCACTGTTGGCCAATAGGAAAGGAAGATAGGAGGGACTAGGAGACAAGGAGGAAATAGGAAGTAGAAAGGAGGAGTCAAGATGGAGAGTCTGGAGAAAGCAGTATGCCGGCCACCTCCCCGGTAAGAGAAATATATAGATCAGCAGAAATGGGTTAATAATTAAGACAGAGATAGCCAATTAGAAACTAGCACCTGACCAATAGCATTGTATCAAATACAGAGTCTCTGTGCATTATTTGGGGCTTGCGCGGTGGCGGGACAAGACTGGTGGCAGGCAGAAAAACCATACTTCCTCTTTCCTCCTTGTCTCCTAGCCCCTCCTATCTTCCTTTACTATTGGCCAACAGTATTTTAATTCATTAACCAGTATGAGAAACATATTTACAGAATGACATCTCCCATCAGGTTTATCTGAAAAAAAAGAAAGAAAGAAAAGAGCAGTGTCAGAGAATAACCTATAATAATTAATAGATCTAGTATTTTTTAAATTAATGTTCTTATTTCTGTTTCCAAAAAAAAATGCTCTTTACATGTGAAAATCAAATATTTGTTTCTTTGTTTTGTGTATTTCTTTTTGTCATCATGTTTAGTTGTTAACACACATATATGTACCGTTCTTTATCATTGGGTGGTATGATGATAAAGGCTTATGATTAGTTTTAATAAAAATAACTGTCTCATGAAGCCTGTCATAATGTCTGAATAATATACAATGCAAAAATTATGTTCTAAATTTTATTATCAAGTGGATTGTTAAAGTATAGGGGTCAAAATACATGAAATTAAAGGTAAGCTGCTGTTAACTTTCTAAAATACTATAAAAGGTTTTGTCAATTCCTTATGACAAACAAAAATATATTTACTAGATATTAATAGAATGTATTGGATCTTTTATTTTGGTAACTTTAAAATTATAACAGCATAAAATATACAAAAGTTAAGAAATTATTTAGTGACATTAGATAGGTGACAAACATGGGAAATTAATACCAATTAATCCTATTTGAATCATACATTTCATTTCAAATACTGGTAGTGAGCTGTTTAGTCAAGATGCAAAAACAGAAAAAAATGTTTTCTAGATGGTATTAGAATGGCCTCTATTGAATATATTTCAAGAACACAATCTAAAATGCCCACAAATTATTTTAGAACCACAGTAAAGTGATCAGTGAAATTAAAATCTACAATTCAAGACATTTCATTAACCTAACAAGTTTCTGGTTCAAATTTAAATTATTCTTAATGTGGATTTTATCAGCACATGACCCACCTGGCAAGGGTTCAGCAAATCTGGTGTATGTGTGATTTGGTCACAGTCTCCTTCAGAGACAGTGTATGGTGGTAATTTAAAATGACAAATGAGAGATCAAATCAGGGAGCAGCATCCATGGTTTTTTTTGTTTTGCTTTGGTTTTGTTTGGTTACAATATGTTGCAGAAAAGGGAAGTTTGGTCACCTACCAAGAGCATCTTTTCACAAAGATCCATGATGGCCATGTTAGGACAATTATGCAAAAGCACTGGATGGCATCTATGAGATTTTTCAATCTCTTACTATGTATATAATTTAAATATAAAACCAATGTTGTAAGTTATATAACAATGACAATATAGTTAAAAGAAAAGGACGCAAAATGGTATTGCATGTAGTCTTTGGCAAGGTTGCCTGATATCATAACTACAAAAATCCATCGGACCAACCAACCAACCAACCAACGAACCAACAAACAAAAAACCTAACTGTAATTGACTGATGAATGGCCATTAGGAGTGTAAGTTCATGAGATTGTCAAACATGGGAGATCTGTTAGAATTGACCTAAGCAGTCATGAAAATTAATGCCCCTGATATTTCTTTTGAGAAACTGAGAGAGGATGGATGATTGCAGCAGTGACTCAGCAATTAGTTCTGATTCACTTATAATGATTATTTTGTAAATCCAGAAATATTTCCTTCTCTGAAGACTGTCTGTCTCTGTCTCTCAAGTACTCTGATTATTCAGTCTACTTTCAGTAGTTTAACAATGATTAAAAGCAGACGTTAGCCAAGTATACTATAGCTGGTATGGAAAACGGGAGAAGAGAGAGAAAATATGTGGTTTGGAGAACAGAGTGCATGTTGAGGATTGGGAGTACAAAATGAAATACAAGCAATAAGTGATTTGGACAAAGAGACAATGCATATTTATTTCACTGTTATCCTGAAAAACTGGGAAGCAACTTCTTTTTATGTAAACATTACACTGAACTATTATTATTCAAAAAGCAAAAATATCAAAACTCAATTTTCATATGACTTTCAAACCACAAGTAGTGAAGAAAATAATGTTCTACAAGATGTGGATTATAATTTAATTGCATATGTTAAAAATCATAGTGTTACCAAACAATGAGTTAGTGCTATCTTCCCCTAAATTTCAATTTTATTTGTTTGAAATTTATTTACTTAAGAAATGACAAATTGATTGGCACCATATATAAAGTTATTTGCTGAGTTATTTTAAGTGAAAAGGGTACCTTTAAGAATAATTTTATATCAATTGAGTCAAAAGACTTCATATTTGTATTTTTTTTCCTATTTTGTTTTGACTTTTGAGTTGGAGAAATGGCTCAGTGGTGAACAACTTGTTTATCTTGAAGAAGGCCCAGGTTTCATTCTGACCATCAACATGGAGGTTCATAACTTCAGTTACAGGGGATATTATGCGTTCTAATATGTATAGGCAGCAAAAAGAAAGAAGCTCCATCATATATACCTGCAAGCAAATTATTCACACATAAAAACTAACATAAATAAATATGACATGAAGAAAGCAAGACAACACATACATTGCCTTTAATAGCAGCACTCAGGAGGGAGAGGCAGGTAGATCTCTGAGTTCAGCCTAGTTTACAGAGAAAGTTCCAAGTAGGCCAGTGCTACACAGAGAAATGTGTTGAGCAACTCAAACCAACAAACAGAATAAAATAGAAAATTTTATATTTACTCATTTAACCTACCTTGATTCTATACATTTTACTAGTTATAATAAAATTAAGTGAAGGATGTTAACTGCATAAATCAAGAGATATAGAGTGACAAAAAAGAACCATTCATTTTCCATCTATAAAAGTAATTTTAGATTGAACCACATATGAGGTGGTGATGGAAACATATTTCATGCAGAAGGAAACCCAAGGAAACAGGAAGGACTACACTTTTATCATACAGAACAAAATTTAAGTTAAAAAATGGTTTCTGTTTTCAAAAATCATTCCAAATAAAAAGGTACCAAAAAGAACAAAGTACAATAACAAATACTTTGCTGTTTTCCTCAGAGCAGTTCAATATAAAAGCAAGCTGTCATATTTTAAATCACGTATCTCTGCAGGACCACTCTGAGTTTCTGCAGGCATCTTCTATTGGATCCTCATCCCTGACCACATCTCTAGGTTCCTGACTGTGGAGAGTCCTGCTATAGAGCTTGGACCTCCGAGAATTACAGCTATTGAACCTCTGACCCACATAAGCCTACCGGGGAAGTACCATACAGAGAGGGTGAGACCCCAACAACACCTACTGGAAAAAGCTATGGGAAGATGGCAATACAAGAAAGCACCTAACAGCAGAAAGACAAGCATGACACCACCAGAATCTAGGGAATCTACCCCAACTAGAATGGAACACAAAAAAGCAGAAGAAGCAGAAGGGGACAACTTAAAAATTACCATCATAAAAATGATAGACGCCCTCAAAGAAGATGTGAGAAAATCCCTTAAAGAAATGAAGGAAAAAACAAACAAAAAATTGGAAGAAATGAACAATTCCTTCAAGAAAGTACAGAAAGCCAAGAAAAAACAATTAAGAAGGTGAAGGAAATGGTTCAAAACTTGAAAACTGAAATAGAGAAAATAAAGGCAACACAAAAAGAAGGAATGTAGGAAATAGAAAAACTGGGCAAAAAATCGGGAACTACAGATGCAAGCATAACCGACAGAATTTTGAGATGGAAGAGAGAATCTCAGGCATGGAAGATAAACTAGAGAAAATAGATTCATTGACCAAAGAAAATAGTAAATCCAGGAAATGTGAGACACTAGGAAAAGGCCAAACCTAAGAATGAGAGGCATAGAAGAAGGTGAGGAATCCCAGCTCAAAGGTGCTGAAAACATATTCAACAAAATCATTGAGGAAAACTTTCCCAATCTGAAGAAGGACATGCCCATGAAAGTACAAGAAGCATACCGAACCACAAATAAGCTAGACCAAGAAAAAACACCACTCTACATATAATAATCAAAACACCTAGCATAGAGAATAAAGAAAGAATATTAAGAGCAGTGAAGGAAAATGGACAGGTAACATATAAAGGCAAAACTATCAAAATTACACCTCACTTCTCCATGGAAACCCAAAAGAACAGATGGTCCTGGATAAATGTTCAACAAGTATTAAGAGAACACAAATGCCAGAAAAGGCTACTATAACCAGCAACACTCTCAATCACTATAGATAGAGAAAACAAGATATTTAATGAGAAAACGAGATTTCCCAATACGTATCCACAAATCCAGCCCTACATAAAGTATTGGAAGGAAAACTCCAACCCAAGGAAGTTAACTATGCCTACAAAAATGTAGGCAACAGATAATCTAACTACACCAGAAACCAAGGGTGAAGCAGAACTAATATATTCACAATACCACTGCCAACAACAAAACTAAAACAAACAAGCAACAACAATCAATGGTCCTTACTCACCCTCAACATTAATGGTTTTAAGTCACCTATAAAAAGACACAGGCTAACAGAATGGATAAGAAAACAGAATCTGTCCTTCTGCTACATACATCTAAGCTTCAAAGATAGACATTACCTCAGGGTAAAGGGTTGGGAAAAGATTTTCAAATCAAATGGAAATAAGAAGCAAGCAGGCAGGGCTATCTTAATATCTATCAAGTTAGACTTCAAGCCAAAATTAATCATAAGAGATGAAGATGGTCATTTCATATTCATTGCAGGAGAAATCCATCAACTCAAAGTCTCACTTCTAAACATCTATGCCCCTAATACAAAGTCACCCACATTCATAAAAGAAACACTACTAAAACTCAAACCTCATATAAAACCTCATACACTTATAGTGGGAGAATTCAATACACCACTCTCAACACTAGACATGACCACAAAACAGAAACTCAACAAAGAAACAAAAGAACAGAAGTTATGTATCAACTGGGGTGAACAGACATCTATAGAGCATTTCATCCAAAAACAAAAGAATATACCTTCTTCTCTATTCCACATTGAACCTTCTCTAAAATCGACCACATACTAGGCGGCAAACAAACCTCAACAGATACAAGAGAACTGGAATAGCCCCTGTACCATATCAGAACACCATGCTTAAAATTGGAATTCAATAACAACACAAAAAGCAGAAAACCTGCAAACTCATGGAAACTTACCAATGTGAAATTGCACCACACTTGGGTCAAAGAAGAAATAAAGAAAGAAATTAAGGTAAGCTGTCTGTATGAGTTTCTGCCACATGAACTTTTCCTCTCCATCTGCATCTGGGTTCAATTTCGACTCAGTGTTTATGTATGGGTTTTAATCCTGTTTTCAACAGACATTAGTTGAGGGCTCCATTAAGAAGTTAGTTGTTGATCTCAATCTCTGGGAAGGACATTTATGATAGCCTTTCCACGGAAGGTCAAATTGTTAGTTGGGAGCAGTCTGGTAGTTCTCTAGACCTTTCTTAGTGTTCAATTTTATCTTCAACCAATATTGGCTCCCTCGTTTATGCTCTCTGTCTCTGTCTCTATCTCTGTCTCTCTCTTTCCTATCTTCTATTCCTAACCAGGCTCAATCTTCCTGGTCGCACATGTTTTCCTTTCCTCCCCCTCATTTTCTCCTACTTCTCTCTCCATTCACTTCCCCCCCCCAATTCACCTGAGCTGTGGGAGACTTGTCCCTTCCCATTTCTGTGAGGGACTTTATATGAATATCTTAGAATACACCTTGTATCCTAGTCCCTCTGGTGGTGTGAATTATAGGCTGGAGATCCTTTGATCTAGGTCTAAAATCCATATATGAGTGAGTACATATTGTGTTCCTCTTTTTGTCACTGGGTTACCACATTCAGGATGGTTTCTTCAAGTGCCATCCACTTGCCTGCTAATTTCAAGATACCATTATATTTTTCTGCAGAGTAGTATTCCATTGTGTAGATGTGCCACATCTTCATTAACCATTCTTCAATTGAGGGGCATCTAGGTTGCTTCCAGGTTCTTGCTATTACAAATAGTGCTGCTATGATCATAGTTGAACAGATGTCTTTGTTGCATGGATGTGGATCATTTGGGTATATGCCTAAAAGGGGGATTGCCGGTTCCTGTGGTAAACTAATCCCATTTTCCTGAGGAACCACCATACTGATCTCCAAAATGGCTGTATGAGTTTGAACTCCCACCAGCAGTGGAGGAGTGTTCTACTTTCTCCACATCCTCTCCAACATAAGTCATCACTGGTGTTTCTAATTTTAGCCATTCTGGCATGGGTAAGATGTTGTTGAAGATGCTGTCATTGCCCATTATATGATTTTAGCTGTTTTGTCGAAAAACAGGTGTACATAGGTGCATGGGTTAATATCAGGATTTTCAATTCGTTTCCATTGGTATATCTGTCTATTTTTATGCCAATTGCAGGCTGTTTTTAGAACTATAGCTCTGTAGTAGAGCTTAAAGTCAGGAATGGCGATGCCTCCTGAAGTTCTTTTATTGTATAGGGTTGTTTTGGCAATCCTGGATCTTTTGTTTTTCCATATAAAGTTGATTATTATCCTTTCAAGGTCGGTGAAGAATTGTGGTGGGATTTTAATGGCAATTGCATTGAATCTGTAGATTGCTTTTTGGCAAGATTACCATTTTTACTATGTTTATCCTACCTATCCAAGAGCATGGGAGATCTTTCCATTTTCTGGTATCTTCTTTAATTTCGTTCTTTAGAGTCACAAAGTTCTTATTATATAGGTCTTTTACTTGTTTGGCAAACACTAGACTGATAGCTGGGAATCCAGCATGGGACTGACTCATGCCCCCCTGAATATGGGTCTCAGCAAGGACTGAGCAGTCTAAGGGACCTCAGACACTGGAGCCACGATGTATCCCTGGTGCACAAAAGGACTTTGCAAACACATCCCCCATGGAGGGATAACTGCCTTAATCTAGAGACAGGAGAGAAGCCCTAGTCCCTACTCCACATGACCTGTCAGATCTACATGACACCAACTGGATGGCATTCCCCTACATATGGAATTGGGGTGGGGGGATGGGAGGGGAGGGTGGTTAGAGTGCATGTGAGAGGGCAGAGAAGGTAAAAGTGAGAGAGGGAGGGAGGGAGGGAGGGAGGGAGGGAGAGGGAACTGGGAACAACATGTAAAATAATAAATTCTATTTAAAAAATGCTTTGACTACAAATTTTAAGTTTAAGGACAAGTTACTGGGGCAAAGATTTCTATTTTTGTTTCCACAGAAAATGAAAAGATGTGGATTCCTTCCAGACTAATGTGGTTTGATCACGCAAGACTGCCTGAAACAGAGTACAATTTGATCCTACATTCAAAACAGCTGGACAAAGCAGCCTTACAGACTACAATCAGGATTTCTGAATCTTCTTCAAATCCCACATGATAGCACCCCTTACCAGCAGGAAGTTGTTTGGAAAGAACAAGGCCCAAATTCCAAAATATTGTGTATAAATGTTTGTTTTCATTTAATTGGACTTTGTTATATAAAATAAATTTAAAAAATAAAAAAAAAAGAAAGAAAGAAAGAAATTAAGGTCTTTATAATATACAACGAGAATGGGGATACAACATACCAGAACTTATAGGACACCTTGAAAGCAGTGCTATGAGGGAAGTTCATTGCACTAAGTGCCCATATGAAGAAATAAGAGGATGGTGACCTAAGAGAATTAACACCACAACTGAAAGCCTTAAAACAGAGAGAAACGGACTCACGCTATAGAACTAGATGCCAGGAAATAATAAACTTGAGGTCTGAAATCAACAAAATAGAAACCAGGTAAACAATCCAAAAAAATCAATGCAACGAAGAGTTGTTTTTTTGAGAATATCAACAAGATAGAAAAACCTTTATCCAAATTAACGAAAAAGCAGAGAGAGAACATCCAAATTAACAAAATCAGAAAAGAAAATTGGAACATAACAATGGACACAGGCAATCTAGACAATTTTTAGGTCATACTTTGAAAACCTGTATTCTACAAAAATTGGAAATTCAAATAAATGGACAAATTTCTGGACAACTATCACTTACCAAAATTAAATCAAGAACAGACAAACAACTTAAATAGACCTATAAACCAACAATGAAATAGAAGCAGACATTGAAAGCCTTCCAACCAAAAACAGTCCAAGGCCAGATGGCTTCAGTGCAGATTCTACCAGATATTCAAGGAAGAACTAATACCACTACTCCTCAAACTTTTCCACAATATAGAAACAGAAGTTCATTGCCAAACTCTTTTTATGAGGCCACCATAACCTTGGTACCCAAGCCTCACAAAGGCACAACTAAGAAAGAAAACTACAGACCAATATCCCTGATGAATATCAATGTAAAAATACTCAATAAAATATTGGCAAACCGAACTCAAGAATAATACATCAGAGAAACCATTCACCATGACCAAGTAGGCTTAATCCCTGGAATGCAGGGATGGTTTAACATATGAAACTATATCAACGTGATGCACTATATAAATAAACTGAAAAAGAAAAACCATGTGATTATCTCTCTACATGCTGGAAAAGCCTTAGACAAAATTCAACACCCTTTCATGATAAAGGTCTTGGAGAGGTCAGGTATAACAGGAACATACCTAAACATAATAAGAGCAATACACAGTAATCCAACTGCCAACATCAAACAGAATGGAAACTTATGCCAATTCCTCTAAAATCAGGAACAAGACAAGGCTGACCTCTCCCTCCATATCTCTTCAATATCATACTGGAAGTTCTACCTGACCCTATAAGAAAAGAAAAGAAGATCAAGGGGATCCAAATTGTAAAGGAAGAAGTCAAACTGTCTCTATTTGTAGATGATATGACAGTTTACATAAGCGACCCAATAAACTCTACCAGGGAACTTGTACAGCTGATAAACACCTTCAGCAAATAGCAGGATACAACGTAAACTCAAAAAAAAAAAAAAATCAGTAGCCCTAATTTTTCAGATGAAAAAGAGACAGAGAAAGAAATCAGAGAAACACCACCCTTTCCAATAGCCACAAGCAACATAAAGTATCTTGGTGTAACACTTACCAAACAAGTAAAAGACCTATATAATAGAACTTTGTGGCTATAAAGAAAGAAATTATACAAGATACCAGAAAGTAGAAAGATCTCCCATGCTCTTGGATAGGTAGGATAAAGAGTAAAAATGGCAATCTTGCCAAAACAATCTACAGATTCAATGCAATTGCCATTAAAATCCCACCACAATTCTTCACCTACCTTGAAAGGATAATAATCAACTTTATATGGAAAAACAAATGACCCAGGATAGCCAAAACAACCCTATACAATAAAAGAACTTCAGGAGGCATCACCACTCCTGACTTTAAGCTCTACTACAGAACTATATTTCTGAAAACAGACTGGTATTGGCACAAAAATAGACAGGTAGACCAATGGAATAGAATTGAAAACCCTTATACTCACCCACACACCTATGAACACCTGATTTTTGACAAAAGACCTAAAGTTGTACAATGGTACAAGGACAGCATCTTCAACAAATGGTGCTGGCACAATTGGATGAGGGTATGTAGAAGACTGCAGATAGACCCATGTCTGTCACCATGCACAAAACTCAAGTCCAAATGGATCAAAGACCTCAACATCCATTCAGCCACACTGAACCTCTTAGAAGAGAAAATAGGAGGTACCCTTGAACAAATTGGAATAGGAGACTGCTTCCTGGACATAACTCCAGGGCACAGACACTGAGAGCAACAATTAATAAATGGGACCTCTTCAAACTTAGAAGCTTTTGTAAGGCAAAGGACACAGTGGACAAGACCAAACGGCAGCCCACAGACTGGGAAAAGATTTTCACCAATCCTATATCTGACAAAGGGCTGATCTCCAAAGTATACAAAGAACTCAAGAAACTAGTCAACAAAACACCAAATAACCCTATTAAAAAATGGGGTACAGAACTGAAGAAAGAATTCTCAATAGAGGAAATAAAAAAGGCAAAAGACACTTAAGAAAATGCTCCACATCCTTAGCTATCAGGGAAATGCAAATCAAAACAACTTTGAGATACCATCTTACCCCTGCCAGAATGGCTAAAATTAGAATCACCAATGACTACTCATGCTGGAGAGGATGTGGAGAAAGGGGAACACTCCTCCACTGCTGGTGGGAGTGCAAACTTGTACAGGCATTTTGGAGATATGTATGGTGGTTCCTCAGGAAAATGGACCACAGGACCCAGCAACCACTTCTTAGGCATATACACAAATGATCCACATCCATGCAACAAAGACATCTGTTCAACTATTTCATAGCATAACTATTTGTAATAGCAAGAACCTAGAAGCAACCTAGATGCCCCTCAATTAAAGAATGGATAGTGAAGATGTGGCATATCTATACAATGGAATACTACTCTGCAGAAAAAAAAAATGGTATCTTGAAATTTACAGGCAAGTGGATGGCACTTGAAGAAACCATCCTGAATGAGGTAATCCAGTCACAAAAAGTGGAACATAGTATGTACTCACTCATATGTGGATTTTAGACCTAGATCAAAGGATCTCCAGTCTATAATTCATACCACCAAAGTAACTAGGATACAAGGTGTATTCTAAGAGATTCATTTAAAGTGCCTCACAGAAGGGGGAAGGGACAAGTCCCCCAGAGCAAAGGGGAAGTTGTGGGGGCCAGCTAATGGAGAGAGAAGTAGGAGAAAGTGAGGGGGAGGAAAGGAAAACACGAGCAGTTAGGAAGATTGAGCCCGGTTAGGGATAGTAGACAGGAGAGAGAGAGAACATAAAAGAGGGAGCCAATATTGGTTTTAAGATAAAATTGAACACAAAGAAAGTTCTAGAAAACTACAAGACTGCTGCCAACTAACAGTTTGAGCATTCATGGAAAGGCTACCATAAATGCCCTTCCTGGAGAGTGAGATCAACAACTAACATATCCATGGAGTCCTCAACTAATGTGTGTTGGAAACAGGAGCAAACACCCATACATAAACACTGAGTTGAAGTAGAACTCAGATGCAGATGTAGAGGACAAGACCAGGTTTCAGAAACACATTGAGACAGCCTACCTGAACAAGGAGGAGCTAACGGGCCACCAGACTGATAGCTGGGAAGCCAGCATGGGACTGATTCAGCCCTGCCTGAATATGGGTCTCAGCCAGAAGCATTGAGCAGTGTAAAGGACCTCAGACAATGGAGCCAGGATGTATCCCTGGTGCACAAAAGGACTCTTCTTACTCATCCCCCATGGAGGGATAAATGCCTTAACCTATAGACAGGAGATAAGCCCTAGTCCCTACTTCACATGACCTTTCAGATCTACATGACCCCAACTAGATGGCATTCCCCTACATATGGAATTTGGGCAGGGGGATGGGAGGGGAGGCTGGTTAGTGTGCATGTGAGAGGGCAGAGAGGGTAAAAGTGAGAGAGGGAGGGAGGGAGACGGAACTAGGATCGACATGTAAAATAATAAATTAAATAAAAAATGCTGCTGGGTCAATGCAATTTATACATTTGAAATATACTTTGACTTCAAAATTTAAGTCCAAGTACTTGTTACTGGAGAAAAGGATTTCTATTTTTGTTTCCACCGACAATAAAAAGTTGTGGATTCCTTCCAGACTAACATGGTTTGATCAAGCAAGACCCCCTGAAGACATGGTCATGGGACAATGCAGCCTTGCAGACCACTACAGCCAGGATTTCTGCATCTTCTTAGGATCCCCATGACAGCGCCCCCTGCCAGCAGGAAGCAGTTTGGAAGGAATGATGGCCTAATTCCCAAATATCATTTATAAATATTTGTTTTCATTTAAATGGACTCGGTTATAAATGGTTAATGATCACAACCAATATTTTTAAAGGTAAAAAGGAGATTATGGTATATATATATATATATATATATGTATGATTACTTTGTTTTGGAATGGATTTTCATTTATTGATACAATTTAAGGTTAAATTTGTGATATTTTCATTTCTCCTCTTGTTTAGGCATTGTGTTTATATGACTCATTTAAAATAATGCATAATATAGTACAGATTATAGCCAATTATCTATGATAGTCCAAACTTAGTGTTAGGTGAGTTAGGTTTTCTAGATATATAGAGATGTATTTGAGATGGATAGTCATTCTTCAATCTTTTCAAAGACCTACAGAATATGGCACTTAAAATGGTTTAGGGTTTTTCTTGACAGTGAGAAATAAATGCTCCTGGCAATACCACCTACCTCAAAAAGGAAGATGGACATAGATAAAATGAGTTATGAAGTTTTCTTCCAATATGGCAAGACTAGTCATATGGACCAGATATTCCTCTTATCTAGACTGTTTGACTTTATGCTGTATAAACTGACATGCAGGACCCACAGTAAAGGCACTGCTGATACAAGATTGACATTGCTTCAGAGTCCCTGCTTCATGGAAGAATCTTCCAGACAGTCTGCTGGACACAGAGAAAAGTGACTGACAAACTGCCAATATAGGTGGACATTTCAGTTTCCACCTTTACTGAGGAGCCTGCCAGACACACTATGGCCTATAGGCTAAAAATAAAACATTGCAAAAGAACTTTAGGTGACTGACCAGTCAGTGAGTTGTCTCTGACATTTCTAGAGTTTATAGATTATCCTTCTGTGGTCTTTGAGGGAGTTGAAGATAAATAGTCATGGCTATAGTTTTATTTTTTTTTTTTGGATTAAAGATAATTTACATAGACTTTATACACACAAAGATAGGATAGATGACAGAATATTTTCTTCAAAACTTGCTAAATGTTAATGGACTAAATATTGTTAACTCTGATTCTTATTTGACAAGTGTTGTTTTATATATTTTGCTTTGTTAAGGTTATAGCCCTTCTTTTTATTTAGACAGAAAAGAGGAGATGATGGGAGATGTCATTCTGTAAATATGTTTCTCATACTGGTTAATGAATAAAGCACTGTTTCTTGAGTTCTTTGTATATTTTGGAGATCAGCCCTCTGTCAGATATAGGATTGGTGAAGATCTTTTCCCACTCCATGGGCTGCCATTTGTTCTTGTCAACTGTTTCCTTGCTTGTCAGTTTTAGGAGGTCCCATTTATTAATTGTCGATTTCAGTGTCTGTGCTACTGGAGTTATGTTCTTGAAGCAGTCTGCTATACCAATTTGATCAAGGGTACCTCCCACTTGCTCTCCTAAGTGGTTCAGTGTGGCTAGATTTATGTTTAGCTCTTTGATCCATTTGGACTTGAGATTTGAACATATTGAATTACATTGTTTTTAATAAAATAATCTTTACCAAGAAGAAAACAAAGTTGGGAATTTGAATACACAAGTGAAAATAAGGACATTGAGTATTCTAATGCTTCCCCTCTCAAAAATAATATTCTAGCATAAGATGGTTTCATGGATAAATTTAATAAAAATGAAGGAAATTTTACAACTTAATTTGTAAAAACTTATAAATTAATTTTAATAATATTATCATCACCTACATACTAAAGAGAGAAAAAGTCACCATGATGAAATAATTAGGTGAATAATACCAATAAATTTAAAAATAATGAGCCAATATTAATAGAAATAATGCTTTAATGCATTAAACCTGTCAAATTTCTAGATGAAATATGATTTTTCTTTGCATTGGAGAAAATTTCAAAATAACCAATTAGTCAGTGATCTTTAAAGATTAATGAATAAATAAAAATTGTACATTAATATCAATAAATGAAAGAAAATGTTGATATGCTTCAATAGAATTCTTGCATAAAAATTATCAATAGGTGTATAGAAGAGAAAGCTTTTCAGTGAGAAAATAAATTCACTTCTAAAAGTTTGTTTCAAGGCAAAACCCACACTGATATCATAACTTCCACTAAACTAGCATACTCAAGGAAATTCTTTCCTGGTCATACAGACAGAATAATCAAAAGTTAAATGAAGGGACCAGCACTGTTTCATTATGACATTGTGCATTTTTTGTTTTGTTGTTGTTTTGCTTTGTTTTGGTTTTATATTATAATATAAATACAATATTTCTCCCTTCTTCTTACTCCCTCCAAAGTTTCTCATACACTCCCCCCTTTTGAAAATCAGTTGCATATACATACATATTGCTAAATATAACTTGTTCAGTCTATATGCTATTTGTATATAGGTTTTCAGACATGACTATTTGACACTACAACCAACTTAACACTTCCATTAGGTACCTTTGAAAACCAGTTAATATTATTTGAATTGAAATATTTCAGTGTGTTTTTCATAATTAAACATCCAAGTTTAAAGAATAACATGTCTACTTTAATACATTAGAAATACAGAAAAAGCTTAGCATCCTTAGGTAATCAATGTGTCTCTCTAAGCTGAATGTTCATATTTTCATAGTTTTAGAACTGATATACCAACACACATACATTTAATGACATTTCTTTATTAAAGTATAAAGTATGGTGTCAGCATTACATGTAACAATGAATGATGCAGAAACACTGCTTGCAGAGGATAAATTTCCCTTTTTTGATAAAACATATAAAGTTTTCAACCAAAAGAGAAGAATGAATCATCTGAAAGAAATATAATACATTATCTATAATGAAACATATACACATTTACAATAAGATGCTTTTGCATCTAGAAATGTGATTTTAGACTTTCAATAAAATGTAACAGGTTGAAAGTTGCTTGTAAAAGTAAACATTTAGTATTCACAAATTGCTTTATAAATTTGCTTTAATGCCTATTACATTTACTTTAAATACTTTTATTCATGGTTATTTGTGGGAAATTTACAATTTAAATATTAAAGAAGCAAGTTTAGACAGTCTCTGGCATATCTTTTGTTGAGAAGCAAGTGTAATAAGAATGAACACTATCAAATAGATAAATTTTAAAATTTGTTCAATATTCAATATATTTGATATACTAAGAATCATTTGTTTCTTTTAAACTGAACTTCATATGATTCAAATATAGTAAACATATTTCTAGTAAAATAAAAATGTGAAAACACTAAAGAATATTTTAAAGATCCACTCAGGGAAAAATCTTTGCAAACACTGCTGGAGGGACTAGAGAGCTGGTTTATTAGATGAGGGCACATGCTGGTCATGCACAAGAACTGGATACAGATTCCAGCATGCACATCATGGCACACACCATCCATAGCTTCAGCTCTAGGAGACACAACATCCTCTTCTGACTTCTAAGTGTATGCATGCAGATGTTATACAACATCCACTTAGGCAAAACATCCATATATATATATATATATATATGGATATATGCATACATGTACATATACATACATGTGTATGTAACAACAAATATTGCAAACAGGCAGGAAATTGAAAGAAAGCAAAAAGGGGTATAGAGGAGTGTTGGATGAGAAGGGACATATAGTTATACTTTTAAAAAATAAAAAAGATTTTAAAAGATTTTAAGTATTTAAGTAAGAATTGTACAGAGGAAAGTTTAATATTCTAAAACCACATTCAACATAATACTTTCATGATACTATTTTACACTAGACATATATACATCTTATTATATATATAATCCATAAACAAATATACTAATATTATTGTATGTAGCATAAATTTGAAGTAAAATACAAATCTGTTACATGTTATATGAAATGTTTTAATCCTTATCTCCTTTCTTGGATTGGTTTATATGCAATTGTGCACATTTTGCAAATATTGAATAAGAAAAATGTGTATTTGAAAGGACAAGGCATTATTCAGGTGGCATAACATAGAAACACAATGATTAGTCCTTTTGTTTGATGTGTGACACTTTGGTTCATTACAGTCCATGATACTACCTTCACATTTGAAATGAAACATCTATAAATTAGCAACATTTCTTTGTGATTGCTTTTCTCTTAAAGTGATGTAACACTGTCCTCACACATTATATTAATAAAATTACTGGTTACTACTTAGGTAAAAATATAAGATTTTTTTCTCAAATATTTAGGACTTGTAGCTGGAAGTCCCTTTAAATCTTAAAACATGTCAAACAGAAGAGGGGAATTGTTGAGAAATGCCTCTGTAGAGGGAAGGTCAGGGTAACAATCATGGTCAAAGGACATTCACCCAAGCAATGTTCATCATTCAAAAATGAGAATGAAACTCTCTGTTGTTACCTTTTCCAAATCAAAGTCATAAAGATAATTCATCCTGTATATGACAGGTTACAGCATGTCTACAGATGAGTAAAATACCTTTCTTGCCTTTTAAAAATTGACTAGTTTTGTCCTTATTTATCTAAACTTTGGGCACCCTCCTGAGTAGATGATAAAAACATCCACTGAGAACATAGTCCTTAATTGTGACAAAATGCTCAGAGGTAATATAGGTAAATGATGATTTTCATACAGCTGGTAAAATAAACTGGAACAATTAAAATCCAGGAATAGACATAGGTAGAAGGACCAGACAAGGTATC
Organism: Phodopus roborovskii; assembly: GCF_943737965.1. Lineage (NCBI taxonomy): Eukaryota > Metazoa > Chordata > Mammalia > Rodentia > Cricetidae > Phodopus > Phodopus roborovskii. The sequence goes on along the minus strand of NW_026125235.1, from coordinate 553,047 downwards.
ACCTGAGTCATCTAAAAGTGTAGAGATCATGAAGATAATGAAATATAGTGGGAAACACAAAGATAGTCTCCAATATCTAAAAATGTTTTGGGTACCTAAACACACCTCACAACAGCATTCTTTGTATTTTTAGCATCTCAAATCTACCAGAAGATATTCAACTCCCCCCCTCTTTCCTTTTCTCTTTCTCTCTCTCCCCCTCTTTCTCCCTGTCCCTCTCCTTCCCCACCCCTTTCTCTATGTATCCTCTTCAAACTGATGTGCTAATTAATAAGTAAGATACTAAAATAAACAAATGACATACGTACCTTTGACATTAAAAAATACATAATATTTGATTCATATAAATTGAAATAGTGACACAAGATTTTGAACATCCATTAACTGCCATAACATAAAGAGCAAGAAAAAAAATGCTCCTTATGCTCAACACCTGCATTTAAATCCAAATGGTACTTTTCAGTTTTCTTATTTCTTTTTTAGTTATTTATTTTTCTTATTTTACATATCATTCCCAGTTCCCCTCCTTCCCTCTCTCCAAACCCTCCCAGCCCCCCCCCAAGCATCCTCCCATTCCAACCACCCCCACACACACTCCATAAGGAGGGTGATGCCTTCCAGGAGGGATCAACAAAATCTGTCAAGCCATTTGGAGTAGGATCTAGGCCCTCCCTCCTGCCTCTAGGTTAAGGGATTATCCCTCCATGGGAAATGTGCTCCCAAAGTCCTTTTGTGCACTAGGGATACATCCTGGTTCCACTGTCAGAGGTCCCTTATACTGTCCATTTTATTAAGGATTTCAACTCCTGTCCTTAGCATTTGAAGATATATGAGAATTATGTCAATCAAATATTAATTTTGAATTACACTGAACTATTTTTAAGCATATAAAACATTTCATGAAAATGTAGTTTACAATACATAAAAGTTTAAAAACTAAGGATATTGGAGTTACCTGGGGGGGGGGGTAACAATGTTTTACATTAGCAAATAAAACATCATCAAACCTGACATCTCCATTTAAGTACAAATGTTAAGTTTTAGTATATCTAGTACCATAGTTCAAGTGTGAAAGACAGAGACTACTAACACCAGGAAGTGAGAATTCATGTTAAGTATCCAGTTCTGTCTGTTACAAAGGAAATGCTGGACTTTATTTTTGTTTTTAAAGTATTTTTAAATAATTTTATTTTCATTAATTTACAGTTTAATTAAAATAGAATCACAGTACTTCCTAACTCCCTTTCCTTCTTTCGAGACCTATATCGGTCTCAAATGATTGAATATTAGAAGTGGCTGATGAATGAAATATGTGAGACTTTATAAATTTAGGCTGAATATATGAAGAATGCTCTAATCAGAGATTAATAGGCCACTCAAGTAGGATTTGAGAATAATAGAGAACCAAGGAAAATGTTTTTAGTAAATGTCGATCACATGATGTTTTAAAGGGAAACATGGACTGTTTTGTGGACCATTTTAGCAACTATTTATATTGTGTCCTGAAGTACAATTCCTGGATTCCAAAGTATTAGGCTAAGTTGTTTGATGGAGAAAATTTTAATGTAATATTATAGTAAGCTTGAGACATTGTTATTTATCATTCTGTATATTACAGTCTAATGAGAATTTAGGATAGTGGGATACAAATAATGTGCAGCTTGTGAAGAAAATAATATGAACAAAGTTAAAATAGTAGACAAGGAGGTTGCAGAGAACACATATTTTAAAAAATAATTAAAACTATTTTAAAAATGTGCTATGTACTGCTGTAATAGGAAAGATGCTTTGAAAGTCAAATGCTACCTACAAAAGATTGTTGTAGTGAGATATACACCCCACCTGCATCTGTTGCATTGAGTACGTCCTTGGTTAAGGTCAGGTCACGAAGAGGAGCCTGGGTGTAGATTCTTGGAGCAGGAACTGGTGGGTCATATGTTTCTTATGCAAGTGACATCTCCTAGAATAAAACTAACCTACTTTTAACCTCGTCCCATGTATCTTAATCTGTGTATCAATAGATTGTGGTTTATTAATGTTCATATTTATTCTAAAGGAGGGAGAAAAAGTTGAAAATTCCACTAAATTATACCCTTCTCAAAACAACTACTTACAGAAATATTTTCTCAGGTTCCATCACTAAGGTACACAGAGGCCATTTTATCAGTGGCAGATGAGGTCAACTATAACTCAAGCTGCTAGAATAAATCCAATGCATCTTGGACTTGATGCTGACTTTACTGGCATTCAACATTCCAGGGTTTTTGGAGCCACAGAGTATTGTACTAAGGTTGAAGAATATTGACAAGATCAAGCAATAATTGTTGTGCTTGAATTTCTTTATGAAGACCCTGTGAGGCCTTTGTAGGAAGCTATGAAGACAGAGTCCAAGTTTTAGTGGAGACTCTAGTAAGTTGAAGATGCCAAGAGCATGATGTGTCTGCCTTGGTAAGCTGTACCATAATGAGAACCCTGCCCAAGAGAAGTCATATTTGCTCCAGGGAGCAGAAGTGGAACAGTGGGACTGCTCAAAACTGTTGGCATTCAAATGATGCCACTGGAATCCTCCAGACCTAGACATGGCAATGAAAGCTGTGGTGTTTGTGCTGTCAGTTGTTAAGAATTCTTTGGTCTAGTCTTACACTGTTTTCCTCCCATTTCTCCTTTTGGAATGGAAATGTTCATTCTTAAGTGTTGTATATTGGATATATATGAATTGTTTTTATTTCTTTGATATTTTTTTATTTGAATTTGAAACAACCTGTGTTACATGTCAATCCAGGTCTCGAACCCTCCCTTCTTCCCCTGTTCCTCCACTAACCCCCATCACATCCCCTTTTTGCTCCCCAGGGAGGGTTGCTTTTCAGTTTTTCAGATAGTTATATTTAAGAGTATTTTGAGTTCCAAAAGAGACTCTATACATGTTAAAATTGTCGAGATTCTTTTTATTCTTTTTATTTTGTATTGTGATATCCACTTTAACAGACCATAGTACAAATGATTCTGTGATGGGAGTATCATTCATGCCCTAAATCTCAGCATGTAGACAACACTACCTGCCAACTGAGAACAAAGGCACAATCCATCAAATTCTATGGTACTGGGAAAAATCTCTAGATGTACCAACTGGCTCATTGGTGTCTATAGTTTATCTTCTGTCTAATTGTTCTTGTTAACTAGAGTATGTGGATCCAGGATATGATTTTTGTGCTTAAAAGCTCACCCTGAGAAAGACATGGGTCTGCACTGGAATCTGCAACACGCAGTGTAGTCTCTAACCTTATAATAAGGACTTTCTCTTGACTTAAACTTGTGTCCAAGTAGTCTCTGGTACATTCCCAACATTGTTGTAGGTCCCACAGAGATACAGCTACAGAAATCAGATTTTTAGTCATGGGGATGGAGTTTGTCTCAAAGCCACTCAGAGTGGGGAAATTTGTGGTTGTCAAGGGGCTATTAGAATGTACACTCAGAGATGTTCCAAGTCCCCAGGAAATCTCTTTGATCAATTGTTGGGTAATGCTTCTGAGGAGCCTAAAACCCCCAAACAGAAACAAAATTTAAAGTTTCCTGGTCTGTCACCTCAGGAAGTAAATCTACTTTTTGGTCATATAGGAAAAGTCTGACATTGATCTAAAATCAGGGATCAGTAGGAAATATTGCATTTTCCTGTATGTTTAGGTGTTTGAATATTTAGTGGACACACATGGCTGTCTTTACTCTGTGTGTGTGTGTGGGGGGGTGTGGATGTGTGATTCTATTGATTTCTGTCAGTTCTATTTATTTTCCAGTTATTTCTCATTGGGAAAACCTACACACTGCACCTAACCCCTCCCTTGCTTAAGACCTGTGCTCTATCACTGGGGCCCTGACTCCTTTTGCTTCTGACAGGTTTTCCCACAGAAATCCAAAGGACCTCCCATTTCCACTCTAGAGTCCTCACTTGTTTATTATCTCACCTCCTGATCAGGAAACAGGTCAGTCTTGGGCCTGATGTGAACGCAGGAAGAGCCAGATCTCTTATCCAGGACCCATTGCCTTCTAAACAGATTGCATATATGTAAGGAGTACGGGTTTTTCCACCTGCTGCTGCTGGTCTTGTCCTGCCGCCGTGCCAGCTGGTCTTGTCCCCCCGCCGCGCCAGCCCCAAATAATGCACAGATACTCTGTATTTAATATAATCCTGTTGGCCAGTTACTAGTTTCTTATCGGCTAGCTCTATCTTAATTATTAACCCATTTCTATGTACTTCCACGTGGTCTTACCGAGAGCGGAGGAATGGCGGTTCTGTTCTCTCCAGGCTCTCCATGCTGACTCCTCCTTCCTACTTCCTCTTTGCTCCTTGTCTCCTAGTCCCTCCTATCTTCCTTTCCGATTGGCCAACAGTCTTTATTCATTAACCAGAATGAGAAACATATATACATAATGGCATCTCCCATCATCTCCTCTTTTCTGTCTAAATAAAAAGAAGCATTTTAACCTTAACATAGCAAAATATATAACACAACAGTTATCAAGTAAGAATAACAGTTAACAATATTTAGTCCATTAACATTTAGCAAGATTTGAATAAAATATTCCATCATCTATTCTATCTTTGTGTGTCTAAAGTCTAAGTAAGTTATCTTTAATCCTAACTATTGAAAATTATAACCATAACTGTCTTCAACTCCTTCAAAGACCACAGAAGGATAGTATATAAACTCTACAAATGACAGAGACATCTTGCCTTTGTCAGTCACCTGAAGTTCTTCTGTAATCTTCCATCTTCAGCCCATAGGCCATAGTGTGTCTAGCAGACTCTTCAGCAAAGCAGGAAACTTTAAACTGTCTTCTTGTATTGGCAGTTTGTCAGTCATTTTCCTCTGTGTCCTGCAGACTGTCTGGCAGACTCTTCTATGAAGCAGGAACTCTATAGCAATGTCCATCTTGAATCAGCAGTCACTTTTCTGTGGGTCCTGCATGTCCAGTTTATATAGCATAAATTCAAACAGTCCAGACAAGAGCAGTATCTTGTCCAAATGGCTAGTCTTACCATACTGGAGGCAAACTCCATAACATTTCTTTAATGTCCATCTTCCTTTCTGACATAAATGGTGTTATTGCCAAGAGCAATTATGTCTCACTGTCACAAAAACCCTAAACCATTTTAAATGCCATATTCTGTAGGTCTTTGAAAGGTTTGAAGAATGCCTATCTATCTCAAATACATCTCTGTGTATCTTGAAAACCTAGCTAACTTAACTTTAAGCTTTGACTATCATAGGTAATTATCTATAATCTGTATAACACATATATGGAGGGGAAAATAGTTCAATGGAATGTGTTCATCTTTCAAGCTCCCTAAACACCTCCACCCACCCAACCCCAGGACAGCAGCCTTCAGTTAAGGGAAAAGGGATGTTCTACTCCTTTATCTTTTATGATTTGCGACCTTTTCAACCAATGATCTGTATGGTTCTAAATTCAAAACCTGACATTCACTGAAAAAGGTAGAAAAATATGACACAGCTAGGAAAGGGAATGGCTGTAGCATATTGCACCTGGGATCTAATGCAGTTACATTCTGTCCAACAAGGAGATTTTGACTAATTTTTTAGGTCACTTCTAGAAGGATTAAAGAAAGCTGCTAAAAAGATTTATTTTGTCACCAAGTTGGCCAGAGATATTAGAAAAAAAACTTGGTAAAATTTAAAAAAAAAAATTAAAGGTTTAAATAGTTCCCAGCTTCTGGAGTAGCATAAGAGGTGTTTTATCACAGAGAACCAATTGAAAGAAAAGAAATTTGTATAAAATGAAAAGCAAAGTCATTTTCTCAGAGGATGAGATATAGCTTGGCTTGCAGGTACACAGCTAAATAGTTGTGTCTTGCCAACTGCCAAAAGACTTTCTTATGGGTTAAAACTTCCTCCTATGAAAAGTTAAGAGTTGGATTATCTCATATTGACAAGAAATATTGTTTGGAATATGGGCAGAAAACAAACTCCTGGAGCTGGTACAACACAAAGTTTCTTTAACTATTCAATTTAGCAATTGTTCAATTAAGTAAGTAATTGTTAAATTATCCACTTCCGGATTAAACAATGCCCCAAAATGTGGTAAAAAAAAAAAAAAAGCTGTACAGTTGCAGTTCATATTGCTAAGATTGTAGAAACAGTCACTCTGTAATATTCCTCTCTTACCTGTTAAGAGCCTGAGACCTCTGACTCTCATGAGTCTAATTCTTCCAAAAAAAAAAAAAAAAAAGTATACATTGCCTGAATAATGCACTGTATTCTTAAGTCTCGCATCGGAGGAAGTTGAGTCAGCCCATTTTTGCTTTTAAGTGGGCAGATTCAGAGGGAGGCTACAGTAAACAACTTGCCTGTTTCAGGTTTCCTCAGGATTTACAAATTCTTAACTCTGATGCTAAACGTTTGCCTTTCCAGCAGAGGCTTTTCAGGACCATACTATAACAATATGTAATCAAATTATTGCTTTAAAACAAAAATACATTATATAAAATGGCCACATGGGGATTGATGAAAGAGTCATGTAGCTTGGGCCTCAGAAGGTTTTCTAAGAAAGCCTAACTTTGTACATCAGAATTTACCTACCATGGTTACCAAATTAGGCCAGGCAAAAGGAACTGGTCACAAAGTAGAATTGCAGTCACCTTTGAGATTCCAACTCCAGACACAGAGACAGATGCAAGATCTAGGTCTTCCTATCTGTGGATATCAGAGTTTACAGGGATAATAAGACCTCCATACACTAGCATAAAGGGGTCACTAAACCCTAATCTGGACCGACACTAATTAAAAGGCATTTTAGGCTTTAAAAACAGCTCTGACTTCAGATCCAGCCCATGCCCTTCCAGATGTTTCAAAACCTGACCTGTAAATCAACAAAACAAAAGACATTATAAAAAATATTTTAACTCAAACATTTGGGTCATGGAAATGCCCATAACATATTTGTACAAAAGCTTCTACCCGCCCCCCCCTGTCTTCTATTCCTAACTAGGCTCAATCTTCCTGGTCGCACGCGTTTTCCTTTCCTCCCCCTCGTTTTCTCCTACTTCTCTCTCCATTCGCTGCCCCCCTCTTCCTCTGTGCTCTGGGGGGACTTTTCCCTTCCTGGTTCTGTGAGGAACTTTATATGAATCTCTTAGAATACACCTTGTATCCTAGTTCCTCTGGTGGTGTCAAGATACCATTATTATTATTTTTTTTTCCAAAATTTAAGTTCAAGGACAAGTTACTGAGGAAAAGGATTTCTATTTTGTTTCCACAGAAAATGAAAAGCTGTGGATTACTTCCAGACTAATGTGGTTTGATCAAGCCAGACCACCTGAAACAGAGAATTAGGTGATCAAAACAGCTGGACAAAGCAGCCTTACAGACTACAGCCAGGATTTCTGCATCTTGTTAGAATCCCCCATGACAGCGCCCCCTACTAGGAGGAAGTAGTTGGGAAAGAATGATGCCCAAATTCCCAAATATTGTCTATAAATGTTTGTTTTCATTTAAATGGACTTGGTTATATAAAATAAATAAATAAAGTTTCTACCCTCTAGCCCCTAGATGGCATGCCTTTCTTGGAACTGTGGCAGCTACTGCTAGTTTAAAAACACAAATTAACTTTAGGTGAGAGTCATGTACTACAGCACTCTAGGCCACTGAGGACCTCCTCTAAGGACCACCAGGATGATGGCTATCTAATTCCTGTTTGGCCCTACTCCTGGCCCACACTCCACCCTCGTTTGAGGAATGCTCTTCTGCCAATCCTTCCACTCTCTTACCTGCTGTCCCATATGTGTTCTTTCATGATTGTCTGAAGAGGAAAGATAGATGAAAGCAGTAGCTGAAACGGTTACTTTAAATGAAATGACTTGAATCCTATTGATCAGAACTGATCAATTGATTCAGACTTTTAGATGGGGAAATAGGAAAGTCTGTTAGTACATATATGGACAATGTGCTTTTACTATAGCACATGTCTATGGTATGTCCTATAGAGAAAGACAGATTGTCATTTCTGTAAAAGTGACAAAACAAAACAAACAAACACTTATCTTGGCCCTTTTAGAGGTTATTTAGCTTCTGCTATGAGCTACTATCATCCATTGCCCAGGATACCAAAAAAAAAAAAAAAAAAAAAAAAAAAAAATGACTACACTGAGCCAAGTAGAATGTTAACTAGGCTGCTGATGTTTCTGCCCAACAAATGGCCCTAAGACACGTGGGGGTTCTTGATATTCTTGTGACAAATCCTGTCCTAGTATTGCCTAAGATTCAATGACCCAACTAAAAGGAAATAGGGGATGTAAAAGAAAATGTACACAAGAAAGATCATCTCTCCATAATCATTTGTTAGGATTCTAGTAGCTGATCTTCATCTGGCTACTTACCTGGGGTCCACAAAACTTTCTGAGTTCCCCAGATGAAGGTGTGTTATTCCTAGACTAGATAATCTGGTGTAGAATATTTCAGCTAGATGCCAGGTTTCTGTTTACTTAAATCCAGAACACAGAGTTCTTATTCAGTTGTGGGGTGTAAATGAGAGGCCAACACCCTGGAGATGTCTGGTAAACTGTCTTGACCAGTATCCATACTGCCAGGATAGAAGTACTTGCTTGTTTTCAGAAGTACTATTTAAGGATAAGTGTTCCCCACAGAGACGGAACCTGCTCAAATAGCTTAAAAGCTTCTCCAGGAACTGGTTCCCTGATTTATCCCACCTCCAACAATGGGGTCTGACAATCGCCTCAATTACATAGCCTAAAATTATCAATTAACAGCTAAAGATTTAGGCATTGATTAAAAACTATTTTTTGCATATAGAACTAAAAATTCTAAGGAGACTGAAATTGTCATTACAGTCCAGTTCAGGATGGATAGACTTCCTTCCTTAGCTTTGTTTTAGTCTCACTGTACTCTGTATATCCAGGTACTTTAATCCCTATGGGATTATTGGGGGAGGGGAGGAGACCTCCTGCATTGTTTCCCTAAGGCAAACAGTTGGCAGGATTCTTTTTTATTTCTCATCACACTACACTTTGGTCCTCTATAAGGGATACTCATTGGATTATTTGAGAAATTCAGGCCACTTCTGAGTTCCCCACCAGTTTTTCCTTGTTCTAGGTCAGTGATACTGAACTTGGATCAAGCAGGTCACCAAAGGAGCACTGGAAACAATCTTAAAAGAACCCTCCTTGAACCCAACTGGACTCAACTTGAAAACTGATTCTCTTCATTCCTATGACTTTGATGATATCTGGCATTACATCATGGTTTCAGTACACCAATCGTAAGAGAGTAGAAGACACATATATTGATGATACATGTACTGCCTACAGGCTTTTGGACCATTAGAATTAAGGTTTCATCAGGTCCTAGACCCCTTCACTTCCTGCACCTTTATCTCCCCCCAAATTTTGTGTTTTTTATTATGGTTATAGGTGTAGACTCATGGTCCAATCCAGCACTCTCAGGCATGGACTTGGGAACTGAGGAAAGATGATGGGATGCAGATGGTAGTTAGTATGACAGAAACTTACATTCCATTTTGACCTTTAATCATTTTTAGCCAGAAATCAGCCACAATTGCTGATTTTACTTAAAACACCATTGGCCCAAAATTCACTGTGACTTAAGGGAAGTTCAAACTAATGTTAGAGCTTTATAAGGAGCTGAAACTTGTTCAAAATCTAAAACCTTTAGCTCATGCAGGAGCAGTGTGGTGTCATATGACCAAAAAGCAAAAGTCAGAATTAGACATATAGATAAATTCTACAGAAATATATAAAGCATCAATATTGTATTATGTAAGAAGTTAAACAACTAAAGCAGCTTTGTCCAGAGAATTTTTCTTGAGCCTACCGACAGCTGACACTCTGTCCATCAAAAGTTAGTAATACACGTCTCAGGCCTTGGCACTCTGCCTTTGCTGTCTTGGAGATTTTCTTTCTGTCTATCACTTTTGAAACCACTAAGGCTACCAGACTGAGAATGGGCTATCATTTATCATATATGCTTGCTTTGGGAAAATATGCCTCTAGTGTCTTAGCGGCTGGGTTATAGGGTTGATGTGGAAAACTGCTTGTAAAAGACAATTCTATTCTATCATGGTTTATAATGATGACAAAAGTTATGACCCCAGATATGCAAAAGGAAGATAAACAAATAATATGATTTATATTTTGGAGCAACAAAAATGTATCTATGTTTACTGAGCTCTATACAAATAAACACCCTGATGGTCATTCAAAGTTTCAAGAGACTCCTGACCACCATGCCTGACTCAGTTCTTCCTAACCTGCCTCTTGCCTCCTCTCTAGAACTGTTAAGTGCTAGACAGGCCCCCAGCAGTCTGGTTATTCAGTTCTCATTGTGATACCATGTATCTTAAACTATATGAAAAATTATGTATCAGTTCAGTAAACTTAATGGTCCTTTGAATCTATTATATGGTTTAGAATAGTATGAGTCCATGATTCAATGTATTCATTTATACCAATTGGAATATTACAGGCCCTCATACCTTAGAAGGTCACCAGACCTTATCACAATTGACCCCATTATAGTAGTACCATTCAGGTTGTGAAATCCAGCATGTAGAAAATACCATCACCCCAAATGAAAACAAAAACCTAATCCAACAATGTTTAGAGTTCTTGGGAAATTTCTAAATGGATTAACCTTATTTTTTGGGTTCCAGAGTTCTGCTTCTGACTAATTATTCATATTAAATGAAGTATGATAATCTAAAATGTGTATTTTGAGCTTAAAAGATTACCTTTGAGAGGCTCTGGTATGCACTGGAATCTCAAAACCCAGTATATATTCTGTCTGACTAATAAAGACTTTTTATTGGCTTAAATCCATATCTGAGTACATACCCATCTTTTGTGGATACCAAAAAAAAAAAAAAAAAAAAAAAAAACATGAGATGTGAGAAATTTGGGTAAATTATTATGTGTTAAAAGTATGTTCTTGGGTTTAAGAGCAAACAGTCAACTAACAATTAATAAAGTGTATATTACTGTTTTGCACCTTGTGGGTCTAAGGGAACAGGTTTTATTGGCATCCAGAGGGAAAGCAGTATTATCAAACTTAGATATGTCTATCAGCCACTGTGGTGTAGAGGTTATTGTGATAATCTATAGTGTGTTTGGCAATATAGTTTGAGAAATAAAATGTAGTGACTTCTGGATCTAGGGTAGTAGTAATTGGGTTGTTAACATTTTCTAGTAGAAGGAAAGGATAGAAAAACAAAGTTTACCATTTGAGAATCCATCCATGATTTCTTCTCGCCACTTGCTTAAATGGTCTTGGGCAAAGTGCCTAACTACATAAGTGGTAGAAGTTTAATTCAATTTTGGACAGTAATACATCTTTCATGAGGTTATTAATCATTCTAAAGTGGTACTGTTTGGTAATTCAATTGTTTTAATTCATGCACATTCCTGTAATGACTGCTCAGCCATTGTATAGTAAAATAATTCACACACTATTTTGGACTTGAGTTGAATCACTTCTAGGGACAGTTACTGGTAACTTAGCTGATGAAAAGATGTTTAGGAAATTCAGTCAGATGTAGAAATACAAGGACCATGTATTTACTCTAATGTGTGGCATCTAAAAGAAAAACTATTCTTATTAACATTATTTTTATTAGACGGAAACAGGAGATGCCAGAGTGTAGCTGTGTGGGAAGAAGGAATGGGTAAAGTTAAACCTGTGTAAAAATGTATCATTCCCATTGTTGTGTACAACTGATATATAATAGGTTTTAAAAATTGTCACAACTCAGAGTTTCACTCTCTAGGAAGAAAATATATTAAGCAATGTTATGTTGTTATAACAAAAATAATGTTGAAAGGGTCCTCATTTTTGTTGAGGAATATAATAAGTTTGAACTACATAAAATTTGTTTCTTTGTTTCTTTTCGATGATATATACCAATTCATGTTATATTCTCCACAAGACTAAAAATATTTTTGGCCCCATTATCTTTAGTTTTCCCATCTGTGCAATGCTGTGTATGCTCTGGTGTGTACCCTTTTCATGACACTTCCCAGTCTTGCTTTCTACTGTCCATTAAGACTTTTCTTTTGCATCACCACATACTTTAAATTTTCATAAATAATAACAGCCCAGTATTTCTTTTGTTATGGTTTGTTGTTCTCATATTATAGATTAAGGTTTTTCAATGCTAATCTTGTTTAAAATGTTTATGTTTTAAGAAAAAAAATATTTAGAAGGCTGAAATATCAAGGGATTCATTTTCATAACTTTAATTGAAAGACCCCAGACCATAGTCAGTGGCAGCTAATGAAGTCATTTGGGACACCATTCTTACTTAGTTCCTGTGGTGACATGTCTAATGCTGTAAAGAATCTCTGTTCTTTTCCAGTTCCAAAGGGAAAACTTTCTGACCCTTAACAACGGAAATTCCTCAGGGAATCTATTTAGATGTCCCAAGGCTCTGGGCTGATGAAATCATGATGATTCTCAGGAGGGGACTCTGGACTCCTTGTTCCTGTAACTGGACCACAGCAGGAAAATGTAACTGAGAAATAAGAAAGAATGCAGTGCCACCAAGAGCACAGTTGCTTCATCATGGCCATTAACAGAACAAGGGAGAGATACCTGCTTTCCTTTGAGATGCCCGAGGAATGTGTTCACTGCACAGCTTTGCTGAAAATGAAGACACCAAGAATGTTTAAATGATAATAATACATTTATGTAAAATAACAATGCAGAACACCCAAGGTAGGTATGCTGAGAAGGAACTGTATGTGTCATTCCTCAATGTCTACAGGTCATGGAGGGCCCACACAAATAACTGCCAGTAGGGCTTATGTGATTTTAAAAATATTGTTAAGGAGAAGCAATATTCATTCTCAAGTATGCATTTTTTTTGTTTTATGTAGGGTGAATGATTCTATTCTATAAGGTGAAAACAGAAAGTTATGTATGAGTTGTTTTTGTTTTTGAGTATTAATAAAAGCTTTCATTGATTTCAAGTTCATTTTCTCTGTCTTCCAGTTTCTTTCTAACATAGTTCAGTGGAATAATGTGCTTTTTTTTATCACTCCTAAAAGCAGAATTAGAACTACAATGTGTTTTAGTAAAGAAACAGAGACTTTGGGAGGTAATCACATTAGTCTAATTTCACATAAAAATTCTAATTAAATTATTTAAAAATAATGACTATAGCTTTCTTATTAATGATTAAATAAAAGCTATGTAATATCCTTTTTCTAAGAGCAAGAAAACCACTTTGGAATATTGTCTTTTGTAAATATCATAAAATGTTAATATCATCCTTAAAAGCCAAGTTTTTTTTAAAGAACCTTTTTAAAAAATTATTTCAAATTAAAAAAATGTTTTCTTGAATTAGAAATTCTCCTTAATTTCTCAAAGCTTTTTGAATGAATTTATAGCCTGAAAGCAGAATTTTTGTTACAAAACTAAGGCAATAGCTTCAACGATTTTTAGGAATAGTATTTAAAGCTTCAGTTAGGCAGCAAATAATATATTGACAACATAATAACATTAGTTGTCTCTGGTAAAGAATAACTTCCAGTAAACACTCTCCTCTATGTAAAAAACATTAATTGGAATAATAACCCTGTGTAATCAAGGATGCATAGACAACATATACATATACATTGTTTTAATGAAGTTTTATATCTTAAAATCTCCAGAAAGAGTTGAAATAAGAAAGTACAGACAAAAGAAAATTTCCATGTTGAATTGTAATGGGATTTCATTGTTATATAAGATACTTATTCAGTATATTTCATTGTAGAGAGTTCATAATCTAAAAAATTAAATATAAAGATAATTTTATTGTGTTTATAAAGATTTTTAAACTTTTAAATCATCACTTGGATATTTTGACATCAATGCATGTGAATACAGCCACTGGGAATTCTTATGACTCTAATGACAAAAAGTAGGAAGATGTGAAGATTCTAAACATAAATAAAGCAGGGATTAGGAAAGTTAAATGGATGTTCAGGAAAAAAAATGGTATGTTATGGTATGTTTAATTCATGTCCTTATCTCCTTCCAATCATAAATTCATATGTAAATAAAGACCATGAATTTAAAATTGTGGGTAGCCTTTTACTTAACAGGGTGCACTACACAGATATGAACGCCTCCACCAATAACTGCATCAACTAATGAATTTTGTATCTGTACTTTAGGAAATGAAATCCTTAATGTCATCTGGTGCCATGTTCTTACATGATCTTCAAATCAAGTTATCAGGGTTATCTGTGCCCTACTTCTTAATTGATAGTATTTCTTTTGTTTCTCATTTGGAAGACATAGAATATTCATATTAGAGATTATTTTTAATATGGAATCTAAATAATAATAACAGCTTTAATTTTTTTCTGGTTGTTAGGCATCACTTAGAGTCTTGGCAGAAATGGATAATATGGTACAGTCCTGATTCTCACTCACATACCATTACAAGAGTGCTGCTATTCCCTCCCAGGGCTGAGAAGATGAAATATGGATGTAACAAACAAAACAGCAGTCACAGAGTTTATTTTTTTAGGGTTTTCCGGCTCCTCCTCACTGAAGCTTGCATTATTTTTAATGTTTCTCACTGTATATTTGCTGTCTCTCTTGGGAAACACTCTCATAATTTTCCTTATTTTGATGTATTCCACACTGCAGACACCCATGTACATATTCTTAGGAAACCTGTCTTTCCTGGAGATCTGGTATACTACAGCCACAGTACCTAAGTTGCTGGCTACATGTGTCACAAAGTCTGTTACCATTCCTGTAGCAGGCTGTATTGCTCAGTACTACTTCTTCTTCTCCCTGGGAGCCACTGAATGCATCTTGCTGGCAGTGATGGCTTATGACCGGCATTTGGCTGTTTGCCGTCCTCTGCACTACTCACTTCTCATGGGTGTTCCAAATTGCTTGAGGTTTTCAGCTGGATCTTGGATTGGGGGCTTCATTGCCCCTCTGCTACCCACCATACTCATCTCTCAGCTGGACTTTTGTGGCCCACAGAAAATCAACCATTTCTTTTGTGACTCTGACCCTATCTTTAAACTATCCTGTTCAGATACATTCTTGGTGGAGGCCTTGGGTTACACCTGCAGCTCTGTGGTGATTCTCAGTTCTTTCCTTCTCACAATGAGTTCGTATGGCAACATTGTGGTCACGATAATCAAGCTGTCTTCCAGGGAGGCAAGGAAGAAAACATTCTCAACCTGTGCGTCCCACCTCACAGTAGTTACCATTTACTATGGCACCATAATCTTTGCCTATGTTCGCCCTCCAGCCAAGTACAATTTCACAATTGGCAAAGTTATCTCAGTGTTCTACTGTGTGATCACCCCATTAGTCAACCCCCTCATTTATACCCTGAGGAACAAAGATGTGATGAAAGCTTTCCAGAAATTTCTATCACAAAAGAGATGTCTATTGAAAAGAAACATCCATGAGTTTTGAGAAAGCAATAATTAAATTCTCTATAGAGACAAGTCTCACACCTCATTTGCTCATGATAAGTATTTGAAATTAAGAAATAGAATATAGTCTAATATGCCCACCTCTGCACATTATGTTTTTCTTTGAATAATACTGAGAATTTGTTCCTATCCTATTCATTTTGTTTAATATAATACCACATTGATAAATGGTAAAAAATGAAAACTTTTTTGCCAATAGCCTGTTCTGTTCACAATTGTTTTATTTCAAATTCACATTTTAAGTCTTTCACCTTGGCACGAAACCTAGCCCATAAAATACGTGGTAAATAAACCAGTGTTTCTTCATCTAAGAGTCTTATGGAAACTAAATAAAAATACCACAAAATGCATTTAATAATCACTTACTAAATACATGTGGTGAAACAGACACTATTTTTAGCTTTTACAGTTTTTGTAATATAGACATAGCTACATAATCTTACTAGAAAAAGATTAGATAAATATAATTTTATGGATAATGTGAAATTGTAAATAAATGAATAAAATGTAAAATACTACCAAGAATACAATGATTAAAGTGTTTTAAAAGTCTAAGGATGAGATAATATGAGAATGGTATATTTAATAAGTTTAATTCGCCATTATTTTTTGTACATTTTCAACCATATCAATGTACAATAAAAAATTAATTCAACTGCTATACAGCTGCTGTACTAACTTCTGAGGGTACTGAGGCAGGAAAACCATGACTTCATGCAATATAACACACTCCTGCTCACAAAAAAAGAAAAGTAACAAATTTTACTTTGAAAGAGGTAAGAAGGAACTATACATTTCTATTGTTTTATGATTTTTCTTTGCAAATTAAGACACTTTATGACATTCATTTAATTTAGCACAATTTAGGAACAAATAATATGGCAAGGTGATGAAAGCCATAAATCACAAACATTTATATGGTGAGTATTCCCATGGCTGCCTACTTAGTGCCGTACCTTCTAAGTGTGAGTATCATGAATGAGCACTAACAATGATCTAGTAGAATGTACAAAACAACCCTAGACACAGAGTGAGAGTTTGCAGTGCAACAATCACCAGCTGACTGCAAGCTACCCAGAGTGAATCTTGAAAACTACCATTTATGTATCTAAATATCTATAAGAAAGCCACAGCTTGTGGCATATGTTTATATGTGACATTTTTCTTGAACTGCAGCACAAAATCTTTTTGGAATCCATAGAAATTAGAAGTATATTTTTAAAAATATAAAATATTTGCAGTTTTGGGTTTTACTAACTATTCATTTAAATGTTTCATGCATACATTTAATCTATCTGGTCACAATCCATCTGTACATATCCATCTGTAACAAAGCTATGTTTAATGAAGAAGTACCCACCCACATTCATGCCTTCTTGTTTGGACCCAATAGGATTATCCAAGGCCTCTGTATGGACATGGATATGGAGCTGTACACTGGAACATGGGAATTAAACAGGGTCCATGCCACTGAAGATGAGGAGTGTCCATCCCCTTGAAGCCTTCTACTATCAATATCACCAATGTGAGCTTCCAGGCCTCATGAGACTCTCCTTACTCTAAGACAGGCTCAGTCTTGAACGGGTCTTGTGCAAGAAATAGTAGATGATATGAGTTCACACACACCATTATCTTTTCCAGCTCTTAAGACAGCATTCCAGGGCCCTCTTCCTCATACCTTGGCTCTTACATTCTCTCTACCACTTCTTTCACAGTCTTTATCCTGAACTTTGTAATGAGTTTTAATGGGTACCCTGTTTAAAATTGAAGACTCAACAGGAACTTGTTCTAGCTTCTTGACCATCCAGGAATCTCTACATTAACTGTTCACAGCATAATGAAGTTTCTTTGACCAAGGCCCAGGGTAAAGTGGTCTTGTTATAAATATATACATTAAGGAGGTAGTTTGATATTCCCATTTAGAAAAACTATATAGTAAGTTCTCTTGTAGGACCCACATTTCCCCAGTTATGGTTCTTTGATTAGGTTGAGAGTACAACATCTGAACTTCCCACTATGAATTGGCTTTAAGATGAAATCAGAATGGTTGCTTAACCTCATATTGATGACACCATTATTGTACCAATAGACATATCTTGACTTCCATATTTATGTTTTACCATGAATATATATATATATATATATATATATATATATATATATATATAGTAAACAATTGTAGCCGAATTTTATCAGTTTTTATATTAAAAGCTTCATATATTTGAGTAAATGATATGTAGGTCCTCAAATGCCAACATCTCTTCTAAAACTTAATTTTGATGAGAATATTGAAGTATATGAAAACGATATCAATAATTCATATGAAAGCATAGAAAGTTGTTTGCTATCTCATCTCATCTAAAAAGAGATTTCCTTATTTTATTGATAGTAGTAATTTATTTTCCATAATCAGATTCTGTAGATTATATCTAGTTATATCTTAGATTATAGCCTTTGAAATTTACCTGTTTTTCTGTAGCTCATTTAACTAAGTTTCCACCAAAATATTTGGAAATCTGATGGACTAATGAGTTTCTTTTGAAATATGAAAATTTCATGAAAGTACTTACATTTTAGATTATGGTATTTGAAGAAAGCTGAGTGTATGTTCTCAGGCCAGGAAATTCACGTTTGACTTAAGAATAATTTTTATCTTATTCCCTTTGTGAGAAGGAATGGTTTCTGTGTTGATGCATTTATTTAAGCAATAGCAAGTGGTATATGTTTATATTTGTCATTTACAAATATGTAACTTCTTGATTTTAAATTAAACACTTTTGATTACCTAGATATTTTCCTGTTGTGTACATTTATAACATCAATATTAACATTTATACACTGAATAATATATTTGTTCTCATGAGATTTTTTTTTTCACATTGGTAGGGAACTTCCATTTAAACATGTGCGAATACCCCTGATTATAACCTTGATGATTGAATTATGGACTATACACAATGGAATTCTGAACTCTGTTACATCCATGACCCTTAAGAAAAATAAAATTATCCTATGTTTACTGATTTAGTACCAAATCTTGAGTACTCAGAATTGTCCATATCATTGACATTAATGCACAACAAAACTAATTCTTATTTTCTACCACATTCTTTTCTACGTCCGCTCTATTAGTACAAAGAAAAAAAATTACAATCTGTTGTTTCCATGCTTTTCACATCTACAGCTTAGGGAACAAAACATTGTCCTCAAGGGTCAGTTTCTTTCCTGTTTGAATCACTTTCCAAAGTGTCCACTGCTCTACGATCAAAGAAAACATTTCACAATGTCAACCAGAGGATACTTCTATCCTGATTTATAGATACAAATGTCTATCTTTCTGTAAAACTGTAAGTCAAAATTATGTTATGACCCAGAAAACTTTGTGATGAGATGTCATGCTATTATACCATGACTACTATTATTATTTGAGATAAAAAATCTTACACGGTAACTAAGGTTGACCTAGAGCTCAATGTGTATCCCTGGGTTGCAGTTATCTTACCTTAGCTTCCCAGGTTCCATAATTACAGATACAAGCCACAACAATGTTTTTTCTTATGTTTGTTCTTTTGCCTAAGTAAAAGTGTTCTTATGTGTACTTTTACCACATACTGGTCATGTCCTTCTTCACACTATCATTGCACATCCGAATATAGTTTCCTGAATAGCCCTTCCCATCACTTAATAGCTCAGATCTCAAATCACCTAACTGTAATCACCAGTTACTTATCAGTTAATCCTGTTAAATTATAACATCCCAATTTTCTAGTGATCATTTAATTTTGCATTCATATTAGAGTATTTTATTAGTTTTCTGAGTATAAATTATTCATATATAAAATTCCAAACTCTTTAAGAAGGAATTTATCCAGACATCTTACGTTTAAATCTCTTCCTGTATTACCTTCCCCTTTTAGTGAAATAATACAAAGTACTTTCTTAATATTTTGATTTAGTGCTTTCTTGATATTTTCCCGAGTTTAAATTTATTAGAAAACTCAGAAAAAAACTAAATTGGAATATTTTCTACTAAAATATAGTATTGTATTCGTACAGATTATGGTATAATTGTTTTTTCCTTCTTCTAATTATTTATTTGAAGAATATTCAATGCTAGGCTAAAGAGAATTTTGTGTTTCTCATTTTTTATCATGTAGAATATTTTATATTTCACATATTCCTCCCTCATTTAATAATTACCTTCTAATATTTAATAAAATGATTAATCGTGAAAATATAATAAACACATATATACATACATATGTATATTTGTATATGTAAATAAACATGGCCTGATAACTAAAGAAACAAAGAGAGATTCTCAAAAGAACAATTGTTTGTCTAAGAGAAAATACATTAAAATTCAAAGTAGGAGACAGGTAAGATGGCTCAGTTGATAAAATTATTTGCTACAAGCATGAAGACCTGAGTGTGGATCCCCAATACCCATGTAATAACCTGGCCATGCCACACATGTTAATTTACCTAGGCTGAAGGAATGTTGACAGAGATACGAGGAGTCCTTCTAGAACATTCTGGCCAGCCAGCTTAGCTAAAACACTCTAAGCTCCAAGTTTACTTAGAGACAAAATTTAGGGGGGGAAAGCAGATAGTTATCAGGTATACTCAATTTATTTTTCTAGCCTTCACATGAACCCCCAAATATACATATACATGCACCAACATGCAACATACACACACACACACACACACACACACACACACACACACACAGGCAATTGAGTTTTCAAGTCTCTGTGCTGAACAAGAAGAACATCAATAGAAAAAAAAAATAGAAATAAAAAAAAACAAAGAAAAAGAACTGCAGGCTACTGAGCAATACTGAGTAGGAAAAATAGTCTCCCCCAGGGAACAACACAACACTTGGTATTTAATACCAAAGAGTCAGTCCTTACATCACACATACAAGCAATATTACAGACTGAGCAGGTCATATTTAGGAATATATGTATATGTATATATTTATGTGTGTGTGTGTGTATACACATTTATATATGCATGTGACAGCAATTAATGAAAGAGAAAAACACGAGTTTCAAAGAGAACTAAAGAGATAAATGGAATGGTTTATATGAATGAGAGAGGAAAATTATATAATTATAATCTAAAAAGTGAAAGAATATAAAATGTTATATTAAAATTTTACTTCCCATAGCATTTTCACAAAAACAGACATCTAGATTCTTTTCGAAATGATAAATTTTTGTCAGATTTTTATTTAATTTAAGAAAATTTCCAATAGGGAAGTCCATATTTGGTCAGTAGTGTTTCATTAGTATAAGAATGCTA
Source organism: Phodopus roborovskii (assembly GCF_943737965.1). Lineage (NCBI taxonomy): Eukaryota > Metazoa > Chordata > Mammalia > Rodentia > Cricetidae > Phodopus > Phodopus roborovskii. Next base: position 532,241 of record NW_026125235.1, on the reverse strand, counting down.
AAATTATTTTTAATTTTTTATTTATTTTATATCACAAATGCAGTTGCCCCTCCCTTTTCCCCTCCCATTTTCTTTCCCTTATCTTTTGACTTCTGACTCCTGTGTTTCTGTTCAGAAATGGGTAATCCACCCATGAGCATTAACAAAGCATAGCACATCAAGTTGCAGTGAGGCTAAGGACCTCAGTTGTATGAGGTATTGGTCCTCCGAAGCTAGCCAAAGCAATAGGGACAGCCCCTTGTCCCTTCCTTTGCTAGGCATCTCTCAAATAAACCAAACTGTCACTTATATGTAGAGGGCTTAATTTGGCCCCATGCAGGAAACCATGTAGGCTTTCTGGATGTTATTTCAAACTCTGAGAGTTTATATGAGCCAGGATTGTTATTTTTGTGGGTTTTCTTGTGATGTCCTTCACCACACTGGCTTCTACATTTCTTCTCTCTCTTTAGCAGGATTCCCTCAAGTCTACCTAAGGTTTATTTATGGGCTCCTAAATTTGTTTCCATTAATTAATGGATGAAGGCTCTCTGATGGCAATGGGGGTCTTCACATAGTTGAACACAGGAAAGGGATAGTTCATGGCACATGTCCACTATTGCTAATAGTCTTAGCTGGGGTAATCCTAATAGATTCTTAAGAATTTCCCTTGCATCTGGTTTCTACTAGACCCCGAAAAGCTCTCCCTCTCCAGTCATCTAATCTCTCCCTCTCCACCTACCCCAAAGCATATCTCTTAAGTTTCTATTAACAAGTGTCCCCCTTTCACAGAGCAGATCTCTTCCATTTCACCTTTCCAGGGAGATCCCTGAACCCCTTGCACCTTGAACTGTCCTTGTTGCCTATTCACTATGGATCTGGGAATTTTAGCATGGCTATCCGTTATTTACAATTACTATCCTCTTATGAGTGAGTGTATACTTTGCTTTCTGGATCTGGGATGCCTCTCTCAAGATGTTTTATTCTAGTTCAATAAATTTGCCTTCCAATTCCATAATGTCATTGTTTTCAACAATTCTTTTAATACTTCATTGTGTAAATGTACCACATTTTCATTATCCATTCTTCAGTTGAGTGGAATCTAGATTGTTTCCATGTTCAGATATTACAGATAAAGCTTCAATGAACATATTTGAGCAAATGTATTTGTGGTGTAACTGAGAGTATTTGGGTGAATGCCAAAGAGTGGTACATATGAGCCTTGAAGTATATTAATTTCCAGTTTTCTGAGAAACTGCCTTATTGATTTCTGAAGCTGCTGTACAAGTTTACACTCTTACCAGAAATGGAAGAATGTTCCCCTTACTCCACATTCTCTCCAGTATAAACTGTCTTTTGTGGTTTTGATCTTAGTCATTTTGACAAGTTTAGACAAGTTAATGATGGAATCTCAAAGACATTTTGATTTGCTTTTCCCTGATGACTAAGGAAGTTTCTCTGCCTTTTGAGATTCTTCTGTTGAAAATTCTGTTTAGGTCCCTACCCTATTATTTAATTGAGGTTTTTTTTGTTTTGTTTTATTTTTGTTTTTGTTTTGTTTTGTTTTACTGTGTAGTTTCTTGAGTTCTTTATATGTTTTGGAGATCAGTTCTCTGTCAGACACATGGTTGGTGAAGATCTTTTTCCATTTTGTGGGCTCCTGTTTTGTCCTATTGACAGTGTTGTTTGCCTCAGAAGCTTTTCAGGAAGTTATCTCTTGTGTCAATGGGTTCAAGGCTTTTCTCCATTTTCACTTGTATTAGGTTCAGTGAATTTGGTTTTCTGTTGAGGTCTTTGTTCCACATAGACTTGAATTTTGTGTAGGATGGTAGATATGAATTAATTTGCATTCTTGTACCTACTGCCCTGCAGTTAGCCTTCCAGCATTTGTTGATGATGCTTTCTTTATTCCATTGCATAACCTTTGGCTTCTTCATCAAATATCAAGTGTCTATAGGTATGTGAATTTAAATCTGGATCTTCAATTTCATTCCATTGACCATTTGTCTGATTATACTCCAATTACTCCAATACCATTCATAACACTATAACTTTATATTAGAGCTTGAAATCGGTGATTATTATACCTCCTGTAGTTCTTTCTTTATACAGGATTGTTTTAGCTAGAGTTTTGGTTTTTCCATATGAAGTTCAGTATGGTCCATGTAAGGTCTGTAATGAATTGTGTTAGAATTTTGATGGGGATTACATTGAATCTGCAGATTGTTTTAGTATGATGACCAATTTTACCACATTAATCTTATTGATCCACAAATACTAGAGATCATTTTACCTTTTGATATCTTCCCTAATTTCTTTCTTCAAACGCTTGAAGTTCTTACATAGGTATTTCATTTGTTTGGTTAGAATTATCCCAAGCTATTTTGTATATTATTTGTGGCTATTGTGAAAGGTGTTGTTTCCATGATTTCATGACCACAATCCTATTGAACTTCTGTCATTGTGGCAGAGACCACATCAACCAGAATGGTTGATTGACAAGTACAGCAGCAGAACTGAATTCCTCCATACATTCTGGCTCCTGTGGACCTTCCAAAATCCTGTGCTCCCCACCTATTCCCCTGCTACACTGCTGGATTCTTCCACTTATCTCCGAAGATTTATGTTAAACAGGCCCAGGCCACACAAGCCAGAATGGATGAGGAAACTGCCTGCCAGAGGAACGGTACTTCTCCTTAGATTCTGTTCCCTGTTATTTTCTCCCAGGTCAATGCTATCCTAGTACATCCATGGCCCTGCTGCTGCTAGGCCCCCACCCCTAATCCCAAAAGATTTCCACTACTGTTGTAACCCATTTTTGTGGGGCTTCAGTTGGAACCAGCAGAATTGCCCAGTTCATACCTGAGAGAGGGAGTGTGAATTATAAAACAGGTAAAGACACTAAGAAAAAGGCAGAGACACAAGATAGAGTGAATACTGGGTGCTCCAAGTTTATTCTTTAACATTCTTAAATACCAAAAGGGGGAACATGGCAAAAGACTTCAAGATACAAAGAAGCAGACCTTCTTCCTTAATTCTCCAAACATTTGGACTAAACCTTAGACTAAATTTCTTGATATGTGACCTTGAGGGTCAAAAGTACCACACCTCAAAAAAGTCTCTCATTACATAAATTAGACATTCACAACCAAGATAAAACATTATACAGTAGCCACACATAATACCTTTAGGTCTTATGACTTTTACCTTGGAAGAGTAAGGAGTTTTGAACTCTCTGACCCTAAGTCAAGATGAAGTGGAACAATCTCTGTAGGCCCCAACACAGTATGGGAGTACACACCACACCAGTCATAATAGTTCTCACCAGCAGACAAGGGGTCCTTCCCCAGAACTCCAGAAGACTCCATAGGTACAGGCATAGTCCACACCAGTTGGAACAACAGATGCAATTGGCCCAGTTACAGTTCACAGCAATTAGAAAAACGTGCTAGCGATCTACTGGTGACTAGCAAGGTCCTATGTACCCCAGAAGAAGATGCAGTCTTTACTAGAGTCCAGGCTGGAGACTCAGGAAGATTTCGGCTTTACTACAGGCCATACCATCAAGGGATCCAAGGCCAACCAAACCCCAGTGGAGACACCCTACTCTACCTGAAGTCTCATTAGCCATTAGAACCCTTGGCTGCCTTGGCCAGAAGACAAGAGAGGAAACAGAAACCAAGGAACAAAACACTAACCCAAACACAGGAATCAACACCTAGACTTATAGCCATCACAAATACAAATGCCTAAATGCCAGTGTGAAAATATAATCAATAACAGAAAGAAAAGTATGTCCTCACCAGAACTCATCTATTCTATGACAGGAAGACCTGAATATTCCAAAGAAGCTGAAGCACAAGAAGACAATCTTAAAAGTAATTTTATGAATATATTAGAAGTCCTTAAGGAAGAAATGAAAAATATCCCTTAAAATAGTATAAACAATAAAAAATTTGAGGAAATCAATAAATCTCTTAAATAATGTATAGAAAAATAAAGAAAAAAACAATTGACAGAAACAAATAAAACTGTTCAAGACCTGAAAATAGAAATAGAAGCAGTTAGTAAAACACAAACTGGGGGAATTCTGGAAATGGAAAACCTGGGTAAGTGTACTAGAACTAGAGATGTAAGCACCAACAACACAATAAAAGATTGTGTTATATTGTGTTGAGAGAATCTCAGCTATTGAAGATATGAATAGAGAAAATAGATTCATTAGTCAAAGAAAATGTTAAATCTAAAAATTCCTAACACATAACATCCAGGAAATCTGGAAAACTATGAAAACACCACACCTAAAAATAATGGAAATATATGCAGGAAAATCCCTGCTCAAAAGCCCAGAAATTATATTCAACAAAATCATAGTAGAAACTTTTCACAGTCTAAACAAATATATACCTATAAAGTTACAAGAAGATTATAGAAAACCAAATATATTAGACCAGAAAAAAATGTTTCTTCACCACATAATAATCAAAATCCTAAACATATAGAAATAAGAAAAAAATTTTAAGAGCTGCAAAGGTAAAAGGCCAAGTAACATATAAAGACATGGCTATCAAAATTACGTCTGACTTATTAATGGATTCTAAAAGCCAGAAGAGCCTGAACAGACCTGTTCCGGGCTCAAAAAGACCATAAATTCCAGCCCAGACAACTATACGCAGCAAAAACTTCAATCACTGTAAAAGGAATAAACAAGATATTTCATGACACAGTACTTAAATCAATATCTGTCCAAAAACCCAAGAAAGTTAACTATACTCAATAAAACACAGGCAATGAAGGAAATTTCAAACATACCACCACCACCACCACCACCAGAGATTAATGATCATCCATTATTATGTCTCTCAATATCAAAGGTGTTTTCAACCAACATACTTACTTTTTTCTTTCTTTTTCTTTTTTTTTTTTTTGGTTTTTGAGGGGGGGTTGAGACTGGGTTTCTCTGTGGTTTTGGAGGCTGTCCTGAAACTAGCTCTTGAAGACCAGGCTGGTCTTGAACTCACAGACATCAGCCTGTCTTTGCCTCCTGAGTGCTGGAATTAAAGTTGTGTGCCACCACCACCCATATCCAAATTTCTTTTCTTATATAACCATTTATAATGAGTTTGTTTATAACGATCCATTGTGTATTTGAAGCTTGTAACTTATATTTTGATTTTATAAGGGTTCAATAAATTTAACTTTTTTCCTTTTTAATTTTAAATTTTCCGTTCATTTTACATTCCAACCACAGTTCCCTCTCCCTCCCCTCTTCCCTTTCCCCCTACCATTTCCCCCACAATCACTGTCCAATGCTCAAAAATATCAAGGCTTCCCATGTGGAGTAACCAAAGCCTAGCACATCCAGTTGAGGCAGGACTAAGCTCCCCACCCCCAACCCACTATTCCAGCCCCTGGCATCAACACTGAACAAGGAATCCCACCATATGGAATGGGCTCTGATCAACGTAACTTTTAAAAGAGAGTTGAACTGTAGATTCCTGAAGAATGATGATGCTCTTATAACTGTGAACCTTAAAAGACAGACTCAGTGAATTTTGCATTATGAAATGAATATGAAACTTAGAACTCCAGAAGTGAAATGTTATGATATTAAAATTTTATACTTGTCTGTCAAGATGGCAAAGATGAAACTTTCATGATTTATCATAATTTTCAACTGTGTGTGATTTAGAATGACAGAAGGAAAAGAAACCCATCTTGACATATTTGTATTGTTCTTTTCAAATAGCACTTGATGAGCTGGAAAGTCGACTTTTGGTGTTACACACACCAGGATGTTGAGTGTGCCCCTTAACTTAATAAAGAGGAAAGAGTGAGAAGAGCATGAACAAAGTCTTAGCATGTATCTTCTCTGCTTCATAATTTAGGTACCATGTGACCAGCTACTCCATACTTTTGGCATCATGCCTTCGCTGTCATGATGTACTTGTTCACTTAGACTTGAAAACAAATAAACATTGGTTTTCTTAAGCTGTATTTTGTTCATCGGGTTTTCTGTTAAAGCAAGGATAAAAAAATGATGAATAACTTGAATATATGGCCAGAACACATATGTAAAGTTTCTGCATATCTTCTAGTAATCTGCTAACAACTATAATATAGTTTATAACTTTGTGGTCAGTATGTTTAGAGTATATGTATTTAGTTTAACACAATCCTGATAAAACTGTGAGTCATGTTCTTCCATTCTATTCTGCTGTGTTTTCAGGGGACTGATCAGTTCCTCCTAGATAAAGCACCAATTATTATAGCACTAATTATCTTAAGAGAAAAGTAATAATAAGGGAGTCTATTCAGAAAGAATTTCCTTTGGGTAATCTTGAGGTTGTAGTCAACTGCCTTAAAAAGGTCTGTTAGAGACCTTTGGATTACATGTTGTTTCAAAGGAAGGCTAATCAAAATTTACAAAATGGAAAATGTTTTCTTTTTCCTTTGTATTTGTTTTATTTTATGTTAATAAATCATTACAACTTAGCACAGACTTTTTACTCTTATCAGAAGCTTAAATTGTAAGAACATGTCATGATTGAAGTGTTTGCAAACATTTAGGTGATCCATTAATAATCGAAATGTTAATGTGTATGAAAAAGAATTTTCTCCTCAACTGGACCTGCAGGCAAATCTTGCTACATGATGACCATCCTTTTCCCAGAACTTTGAGGAATCTGAATTGTTTTAAAGTACAGATTGCAAGTCTCGGTGATAAAAATATGAAAATATTCTCCAAAAATGAGGTTTTACATAAATATATATATATATATGTATATATATATATATTCCTATATATATGTATATATATAGGAAATCAGGGAAGACAGCGAAGTGATATAACATATAGGTGATTTTTTAAAATATTTTTTTGCCTATTCTTTTGCATTTCTTCCCCCTGATGGTTGCAACGAGTTGGGAAATCTCATAATTCTCATCTTCCTTTCACACTTTCTCCCTGTTGACCACAGCTTCTCCTGAAATGATCTAAATGAGACCCACCCTGATTTTATGTTCATTGTTTTTTCTAAAATATCTTCTGCAGTGATATCCATCCTGTGAAATTGCATTCTGCATTGGAGTCAACTGAAAATCTTTGTTATCAAGCAGCCACATGGCTAATGTATAAGCTAATACTGAGTATACTGAGTTGTTTAAGTGTTCAAGCAGTTTGTTTGTTTCATATTATATATATATATATATATATATATATATATATATACATATATATATATTTTCTTCCTTCTCAAGAGAACAAACTTTCTACTGCTCCAAAAAATTCTTAATTTTGCCATGATAATTTAATCATGTGCCATATATATATATATATGTATATATATATATATATATATATATATATATATATATATATTAGGATTTCCCTTTTCAATGAAGAGTAAGTTAATACCTAAACCTAGTAAGCAGCAATGTACCTACCAATATATGAATATATTCAGGAGTAAGGCATTCTACCTTACTTAATAGTGAATCCAGAGAACATGATGTGATACAGAGAAATACATAGGAAATATTTTGATGGGGTGGTCTGCCAAGTTTGTTTGACAAGCAAAACACCGGAAAATCCTGGCATTTCTCTACTAAAAATGTGTAACTGAGCAATGCATTTTTAAAAATTCATCTGTTTTATTTCTTTGTGATGTAACTATTGGTTTTCATTCATGTATATTTTTCTACATTTATGTTTGTGGACAATGTGATGTTCAGGTTCATACAGATGCTAGACTTAGCTGTTAGATTCTTTGCAAATGAAGTTATAGACAATTGCATGACACCATGGAGGATCTGGGAACCAAACTCACATCCTCTTCAAGAGTAGATATGTTGTTTTCATTTGCAGATCCAAGTCTCTAGCCCATCATATTATGTTTTTCTTTGCTTTTATTTTTTAGAATATAATTTAATTACATTTATCCCTTCCCACACTCCAAACTCTTCAGCATACCTCTCCCCCTCTCTTTCATATCAATAGCCATTTTGTTGTTGTTGTTTTGCAGATTGACTCAATGCATATATGCATATGTGTACATTTGCATACACATACACACATATACACACATATACATATATATACATATACATATATATATATATATATATATATATATATATATATATATGCTCTTTATTAGGGAAGGCTACTACTCCAATTCTTCAGGAGACCTGAACCTTCATTTCTTTTCTTAATAAACTTAGTGTTATGTTTAATGTTTCATGATTATATGAATTCAAAATTATATAATACAGAACACAAATATATGTTTATATTTATTAATGTACATTTATTAGCAGAGAGGTATTTATTTGGATATGTTAGACAATTTAATATAACCATAACTGAGACTTTATAATTACAAAACATGACTATTTTACACACATGAAAAAAGAATGTGATGGATCACATTATTTTCCCAGGCAAAGGAATTTGTATTCTATGTTGTGGAAATATTATGCTATGGGAAGACTTATTTCAGAGAGTTCAAGAAAATTAAGAGTGGTTAATCACTATGGAAAACAAATTAAAAAAAAAAAAACAATTGTAAAAGTTGGGAAAGAAGTCTGATAAATATGGGCATATAAGTTAACTATGTATTTTCAAGTAATGAGAAGAACTATTAGGAATGAAGGATAAGAGCTATGGATGCTCAAGCGCTCCTTGTCACAATGTAGCCTGGTGGATAGTTATCTCAGTACTGAACCTATAGAATCTCTTTAATTAGATGAAATTGCTCAGGCTGAATTAATGTCAAACCCCATTTGATCCAGGGAAATGCTTCTGCTGGAAAGGGGAATGCTCATTTACACTGTAAGGTGTTTTTCTATCAGCTATGTGATTGGGAAAGGACACAAATTCGTCCCTAGCAGATGATCATTCCTGCTTAAGGCACAGGCTTCTATTGAGGGATTTGCATGGAAAAAAAAGGGGGCATCTGTTCGAGGAAGATTGAAGCCAATGAATAAAGACATCAGTGTCATTCAAAGAGTCCAGAATACATAATAAAATGTGACAGACAGCAATATTTTGAAAATATAGGTACTCTAGTCTTCAGCTTTGGAGAATGACACTAATTAGCTTATTAGGTGAAGTCCCTTTGTGTTATAAATGTGTCTATTCAAAGTTAAAACAAAAAGAATAAAACAGTGAAAGGAGAGACACTAAGATTTTCTGGTGTTTCTTATCCACTTGATACCTACAGTTTCAAGTAGAGTCCATTCTATTAGAAAAAGTACCATATATGTCTGTTATTGTTTTTCTAAAAATCTGTGACAAAAAAAATGGTGCAATTAATTGCCATGTGTGCTACTTAGTTACTGATGCTTTTATGGATTTTTATTTTGAAATCATATTCAAGCAGCACAAATAAAGCATGAGATAAGTCATTTATCTTGCTTGATTCCAATTTGAGGGAAAATAGGATAGAGAGGGAGATTATACAGAAATGTGGATCAACATTTGAAAGTAATAGGTGACTGAGAAAGACTGTAAATCCCCTTGACTGTGGACCGGGTGTAATAAATACAGCATACATTTCAAAGTATGTAGTATATAAATAGTCTATGAAGAGCAAAATGTATGGTATATAAATGAGCCATAAAAGTCTCTAGGCATGGGTTCATTGAAATTTTGGCTTATTTTACTAGCTTGTGCTTATTTCTAATATTCTAAGTGATTTTTCTCTCTTAAGAAACTTGTCTCTGTTTCTACTACTACCCCACATATCCCTGGTCCAATTTCTTGCTCCAGGACTCAGAATTTGAAAATTAAACCAGGTACCCTCTATACCCTTAAGTATGGTTTTAAGCAGGTTTTTGACACACCAGCCAAGATGTATAACATTTTCACTTTTCTTTTTATACATTATTCTGTCATGTAATACACCCTACCCTCCCTCCACTGCTCCAAGTCCTCTCCAAAAATTTCTACCCCAGATGTACCACTCCTTGAGTTCCCTTCAGAAAAAAAGCATGTCTCCCAGGGTTATCTATTGAACATTATTTAACAAGATGCAATTAGACTAGGCACAAACCCACATATAAAACCTGTACAAAAGCAACTCAGTAGGAGGAAAAGGATCCAAAGCAAGGAAATAGCCATGCCCCTTTTAGGAGTCCCACAAAACCCTGAGCTAAACAACAACATTTTCAGAGGACCTTGTAGAGACCTATGTAGGCTCTATGAATATCGCCTGATTAAGTGTCTCTGATGATGATTGGGCTAGGTATTGATCTAAGAGTATTGTTAGAATATCATTAGGAATCATTTCATTGACTTATTTTTTGCCTGTTGTTCTGGTTTCTATCCTAATTCTATGGCCATAAGATCCACTTCCTGGCCATTCAGATAGTATTATTCATGGACTGTTTCTCCTGGCCTGCACCTCCAGTTTCACAAGGTATTGGTTGACTGCACCCACAAGCCCTGAGCCACTATCAACTCCACAGCAAATATAGAGCTACTACACAAAATATATAAAGAACTCAAGCAACTACATAGTAACGAACTAAATAATACCACTAAAAATATGGTACAAAGCTAAATAAAATAATCAACATAATATTTCAAATGGCTGAGAACAATTTAAAGAAATGTTCAACATCCTTAGAGAAGAGACTTAGACAGAAAATTCTCAACAGAGTTATCTCAAGTGGACCAGAAATCTTAAAGTAATGTTCAACATCTTTAACCTTCAGACAAATACAAATCAAAACTACTTTGAGATCATGTTTCACATCTGTCAGAATGGTTAAGATCAGTAATACAATGAATAGATAATGCTGTCCTGTATCTGGAGCAAGGGGAACACTCTTTGTTTGTAGGTGTGAAAACTTGTGTAGCCATTATAGAAATCAATAGGGAAGTTTCACAGAAAAATTGGAATCAATACACACTATGATCCAGCTATAAACCTTTTTTTTGGAATATACCCAAGTGACTTCCCATCCTACCACAATGTCACTAGCTCAACTATGTTCAGGTGGCTTTTTTCACAAAAGCCAGAAACTTGAACCAATCTAAATGTGTCTCAATTGAAGAATGGATAGTGTAAATATGGTATATTTGCACAATGGAGAATTACTCATCTGTTAAAAAATAACATCATAAAATGTGCAAATAGCTAGATGTTGGTGACAAATGCCTTTAATCACAGCACTTGGGAGTCAGAGGCAGGCGTATTTCTGTAAGTTCAAGTCCAGCCTGGTCTACAGAGCTAGTACCATGACAGGCACCAAAGCAATATTGAGAAACCCTGTCTTAGAAAACAAACAAACAAACAATGGGCATACAAATGAATGAAATGAGAAGAAAATCATCCTTATTGATGAAACTCAGACCAAGATTAACAAATATGATATGTACTACCAAGTGGATATTAATTGTTAAGCATGGGATAATCACTTCTAGAGTAGTTAGTTTAAGAGGAGTGGAGGTCTAGTAGGAATGACTAGAAATCCCTGGAAGGGGGAAATAAAATATATTTTTCAAGTGGACTGGGGACAGATGGGAATGGGAATAGGAAAGATAATGTGGGGGAGGGAGGGACTGAGAAAGCTATTATAGGGGAGAGATTCCTGAAAATGGGGAGCATTTGGAAGGCAATGTGAAAACCTGGTGCAGTGGAAACTTCCTGCAACCTAAGAGGGGGACCCACATGAGAACCCCTAGTAGATTAGTACGTGGAACCTGAACAGACCATCTTATTTAACCAGATGAGGCTTCCAGTGATGGGACTGGAACATCTACCTGTCCACAAAACCTTCCACCTATAATCTATTCTGTCTGCAATATGTGCAAGATGTGTGATTTATGACAATAAACTCTTGAAAACTTTCTATTATAACCTATTACTTTCTTATCTACCCACTTCTCTTTCCCTTGAACGCTGGTGATGCAAATTCCTAAAGAAGTGATGAATATAAAGCCATAGGCAATTAAATAATCACATTGCCCCTCTCCTTCCCTTTTGCACTATATATTTTAAGAAGATTGAAGGTGCATGTCAACACTTACTCTACCCTGGAAATAGCAAGGGCTGTGAAAATTCCAAAAACATAAACAGGATATTTTACATTTGTTAGAAACTAACCAGTTTCCTATTCAGGAGGCACTCATCTATTGGAAGAATGAAGGGCATAGGCTAAGATAAGCAGTCAAAATAAAAAAACTTAAAATGATAGCTTTATACATTTCAAATTAAGCAAGCAGCAACCAAAAGAGGTCATGGATCTGTATGAGAAATTACTTACTATTGCCATAGACTATGCAGTAAAGGATGATTAAAATAACATATGGCTCAATCCAGTTGAGGAGATGAAATTTGAAAAAAAAATGGTAAATGGAGTTTCCCTAGAACAAACAGCAACAAAGGAAAACATGTCTATTACATCTTATGCTGATCAAGGAAAAGATGCAAGTGAAAGTTAACCTGCCCAGGTAAGGTCTGGAAAACACACATTATTGATATGTCTCAAGTATCAATTGCAAGCATATTTTGCTAGACACTTTTCATCAGTTGGGTTTAAGTATCCCCTACTAGGACTAAGAAACCTACCAAAGTTGCAAAGGTCCACTTAAAAGAAAACTGTGACTTCTACTCACTACACAGAGATAGTGGGCTGTTTCATCATATATAACCAGCTCTATATTTATAATTCTAGGAATTCTTTACACTGGAAGATATTATCTACATTCTACTTGTAGGTTATAGGCTTAGGCAAAATTGAAAGGATGAAGTAACTACAATTTAGATCCAATCAATCTTTAAAAGAATGCCAATTCACTACTACCTTATATGCCATCCTAAAGCCTTCATCTAGTAGCTGATTGAAGCAGACACCCACAGCTAGATACTAGACAAAGTCCTGGAATCCAGTTTCAGAGAGGGAGGAGTGAGGAGCAAAGGGGTCAAAACCAGGCTGGAGAAACACACAGAATCAACTGACCTGAACAAGGGGGAGCTCATGCACCTCAGTCTGATAGCTGGGAAACCAGCATAGGACTGACCCAGAACCCCTGAATGTAGGTGTTAGTTAGGAACACTGGGCAGTCTATGGGGCTGTCAGATACCAAATGTTGGATCCCTGTACTGGGGAGACACACGAATCCTGGGATGCAATGATCATATACAAACCATGGAAATCGGCACTTGATGCAAAACAGGAAGAGGCTTTTTATTCCAGCTGGCTGGCTGGGGCACAACTTATACCACACAAAGGAGGAGAGAGAGAGAGAGAGGGAGAGAGAGAGAAAGACAGAGAGAGAGAGAGAGAGAGAGAGAGAGAGAGAGAGAGAGAGAGAGAGAGAGAGCCCAGAGCCCAATTTTACATGGGCTTATAAAGACAAATCCAGGGAGGGCGTTTGGGGCTCAAGCTCCTTATCTGGCACCTGCATCTGTGTTTCTAGGAAATGTTTTGCAAGCCCATCCCCGGGGATCCTTCCTGGTCAGGAGTGCATGTTCTCAAGCTATTCTAGGACCTAGGGCAACTGAAAATTCTCCATCTTAATGTTCCATCCTTTTCTTTTTATTCAGTTCTAATCATTGAACATTTGCTTTTTTTTTTTTTTTTAATGCAGGCTAAGGACTTAATATTGTTACCTAAGCCTAAGCATAAGCACCTGAATGGTACTAACCCGTTCTCTTACAATGGCAGTTATTTTGTTAAGGAATAAGGGTCCAGGGACAGGATTAGTAGTAGGCGTATTAGCAGTCCTAATAATGGTAGTATATAGGGTAAGACTCCATATCAGGCACTGAACAGGGAGTTCAAGTCCCCCATGAACATTAGGTTGCCAGCACCACATTACCAGTTGGATGGCCAGAAGGAGAATCTTTATGTTGATCAGGTTTCCTGGTGATCTTGAGCTTGAGCAAGTTCCCTGAGGTCTGGACTTGACAAGGGGAAGACATCAGTGGAGCTGGTTTTACATGAGAGGTGTGAACCCGGGCTGTGATCCCCTCTACATTGACTGCAGTCTGGGTGATGAGCAGGACCAGGCAGGGACCTTGTCAAATTGAGGCAGAATTTCTTCTATGTTTTGACCATGACAGTTGTAGTCTCATTCTTGGTGGGGAATGCCTCTACCCATCCTGAGAAGGTGTCTATAAACACTAGGAGATATCTGTTACCATACTGAGCCAGTTTAATTTTAGTGAAACTGACCTCACAATAGACACCCGGACTATCACCCTGGAGGGGTTTGCCAAGCCCCAGCTTGTTGGGGACAGCATTAACCTTTTGGCATGGGATACAGCCCATGGTGACATCCATGACCAGGTCTTGTAGGCCGATCATATAGTACTCTATGGACTTTATTAACTGAATTAACTTTTTAGTCCCTAAATGGATGAGTTGGTGGAGGTGTTTGATGAACTCCATGGCTTTTTTCCTGGGGTTCACTAATTACCCTTCCATAGTCTCCCTGGCTTCTTATGGGGAATCTAGTTGAATACCCAATTGATTCACGAGTTTATAGTCTTCTTCTGAATATTGGAATGGCGGTGATGGTACCTCACGTACCCAAGGCCATTACATTAATAAATACCCTGGGCTGCCCTCTTGGCTTCTGCGTCTGCTCACTGGCTTCCTAGGGCTATGGGTGAGTTTCCTTTCCGATGACTTGGGCAATGGATGATAGCAACCTTTTGTGGCCAGTGAATGGCCTCTAATGAGGCCAGGATTGCTTCTTTATTTTTAATGTGTTTACCTGCCGACATCAGCAATCCCCACTACTGATAGATGGCCACAATAATGTAGGCAGTCGCAAAGGCATATTGGCTGTCAGTATAAAATGTTACCTTTTGTCCTCCCACCAGATGCAAGGCCTGGGTGAGAGCGACCAATTCTGCCTTTTGGGCTGAAGTTCCCTCTGTGAGGCTGCTGGCCCATACAGTGCATTCCACAACCGCCACCCCTGTCACCCTTTTACCTTCCAGGATGTAGCTGCTCCCATTGTTGAACCATATCAGCTGGGCATCTGGCCATAGCTGGTCCCTCAGGACCTGGTGAACCCCAGTCTCTTCAGCAAGGACCTCTTGGCAGTCATGTGTGACCATGGATTGGTGGTCCAGATCAGCAAGTAGGGTTGCAGGGTTGATCACAGTGGGGGCAGCGAACTGGATATGATCCCCATTTAATAGCAGGCTCTGGTAGTGGGCCATGCGGGGACATTGGATAGCCAGCGTGCGGGTGGCTGTCTGACCATACTCTCAAGAACATGAGGGGCCAGATTTTGGCCCAGAGTCAATTTATCAGAATCCTTGACAAGCTTTTCCATGACGGCAATGGACCATAGACAGGCTGGCCATCCACTGGCTATAGGATCTAGTTTTTTTGATAGGTATGCCTATCTTCCATGGCCCTAGGGGCTGAGTGAGTACCCCCTTAGCAATCCCGTTTCTTTTATCCACAAAGAGGAAGAATGGCTTGGTGACATCAGGGAGAGCCAGGGCTGGGGCAGAGAGCAAGGCTTGTTTGATGTTGTCAAAAGCCTGTTGTTGCTCTTGATACCAATTAAAAGGGGCACTAGTTCTTGTCAGGGGGTAGAGGGGGGCCACAGAGACATGAACCCCGGGATCCATAACCTGTAGTAACCTGCAGTCCCCAGGAATTCTCACCTGTTGAGCTGTCCTTGGTACCTGTATCTGAGTTACTGCTTGTTTTCTTGTCTCTGTTAACCATCTTTCCCCTCTTTAAGCAAGTATCCTAGGTAGGTTACCTGTTGATGGCAAATCTGTGCCTTCTTAGCAGAGGCTTGATACCCCAGCCAAGCCAGCTCTTCCAGTAAACGCCCTGTTCCCTGGCGGCAAGATTTTTCAGCAAGAAGCAAATCGTCCACATATTGGAGCAGTTACCTGTGAATTTGGTGGCTTGAAAATGAGCAAAATCTTGATGTAAGGCCTTATCAAAAAGAGTTGGAGACTTTTTGAAACCCTGTGGTACTCTCATCCAGGTTAGTTGCCCAGTGGATCCAGTGACCGGGTCCCTCCATTCAAAGGCAAAGATGTTCTGACTGGATGGGTGGAGCCATAGGCAGAAGAATGCATCTTTTAAATCTAGGGCCATATACAAGATTATGATTAGTTGTTAGGGAGCTCAGAGGTTGTAAGGATTAGGCATGGTAGGGTGTAGGTCCTGTACCCACCTATTCACCTCCTGTAGATCTTGGATGGGTTAGAAATCCCCCATGCTCAGTTTGCGGACGGGCAGCAGAGGGGTGTTCCAAGGTACTGACACTTAATCAGGATTCCCTATTGAAGGAGCCAAGTTATTAGGGCGCCTTACGGCCCCATAGAGACAAGCCACCAGAGCCCGGTGGTAGATTGTCAGTCACTCCCTACCTCCAACTGTGTTGTATTCCCAGTCAGGCCGGTCAAGGGGAAATCCAGCATATAAGACATTGGAGAGTTAAGAGGGCATCCAATCTGCTCTGGGCTTGGTTTTACTAGCCTCAAGGAGAATTATTTCCCTCTCTTCAGAGGTGAAGAGAGTCTGGAGGAGCTGTTGGCAATTGTCCCAAGTGGGCTGATGTGAGAATATCAAGGAATCCACAAGGCCTGTTAGCCTCTGCAGGTCCACAGAAAAAGGAGGGTGATTAGTTTTCCAATTGTATAAATCTGCACAGGAAAAGGGCCAGTACTGGAGCTGTTGGGCCCCATCAGGCCCCAACTTGGGAGGGGGCCAGTAGGTCCCCTAAGGCAAGGACCTTGTAGCTTCAGGAGTGGCACCTCTTGTGGTGCATATCCCCTGTGTCAGCCCTGGGGTTGGTTCTAGGTCCTCTTGGTTTGGAGAGGCAGAGGGTCTCATCTCTTTTTGGGCCTCGGTTGTAGAGTCAAGGTTGGCAGATACAGGGGTGGGGATCTAGGAGGAGGAGGAGGTCCTCCTGGATGGAAGGATACATCTTCTGTGGAGGAGCCAGGCAGAAAGGCCCTTCCAATTGACTGGGAGTCTGGACTGCCAGAACTTGGGAGTCTGGCTGGCCATTCAGCTGATGCACCCATGGTTTAACACGGGGGGGGGGGCGGCGGATTCTGGGCTAATTCCTGCCAAACATCGATGTAAGGTTCTTGGTCTGGGTGTTCTCCTGGGCTGTCCTGAAAAACAGTGTCCTTAACTGCAAGTCAGGTCAAAGGTTTTCTCAGGCGGCCATCCTACATTGAAGGTAGACCATTCTGAGGTGCAGAAAGTTTGTTACTATCCCTTTTGGGCCTCACCCGACAGGTTATGGGTTATGGGCCCTGCGTTTAATTTCATTCTAATGGTTGATAGTCAGACTAAGGGGGATGGTTATCACATGTCCCATCATCAGTCAGTAAGACAGATACAGAGACAAGAACATGAAAGTAACACTCAACAGACAAACTCTGCCACGCTTGTGTTCGACAAGCAGAGCACTAAATCAGGAGGACCCAATCAGACAGATCGGGGTCCTCTTCAGACGAGACCACCAAGTGTCCTTGGTTCTCCGTTCCTCCTGGTGTGTTCCCCAGTGTGGCAACCTGTGGTCCTCTAGGCATGTCTACTGACCATGGCCCAATTGTTCTTACTAAAGTGAACCAGAATCAGAAGACATCAACAGATAGAGCAGACTCAACTCGTACCACACAAAGAAAGAGAGAGCCCCAAGCCCAATTTTACATGAGCTTATAAAGACAAAAACCGCAAGCGAGGGAAGGGGTCTGGGGTTAGGGGATAGCAAACCCCTGATTGGTTGGGCCCATGTGGCCGATTGTTGGCTGTTGGCTCGTGCTCCTTATCTGGCACCTGCGTCTGTGTTTCTAGGAAATGTTTTGAAAGCCCATCCCCAGGGGACCTTCCTGGTCAGGAGTGCATGTTCTCAAGCTATTCTGGGACCTAGGGCAACTGAAAATTTTCCATTTTAACAGGGCCTCTAGTAATAGATCAATATTTATCCCTAGTATATGAATGGACTTTGGGAGCCCATCCCACACAGAGGGATACTTTCTCAGTCTAGACACATGGTGGAGGTTCTAGGACCTGCTTCAAATGATATGACAGATTTTGGAGACACCCATGGAAGGCTTCACCCTCCCTGGGGTGCAGAAATGGTATGGACTGGGGTTTGGTGGGGGTAATACGGGAGAATGGGAAGGTGAGGGAACTGGGATTGGCATGTAAAACAACCGTGTTTCAAATTTAAATTAGAAAACAGGGGTGGGGGTGTGGGGGTGGGGAAGGTACCAATTTTTGTGTGGTTTCAAAGAACCCAAAAAAGAATGGCACCATTAGGTGGTATGGCCTTGTCTTGTTGGAGGAAGTATGTCAGTGTTTGTCAGGCTATCTGAATTTGAGGCCAGACTTGCCTGTAGATACAGTTTCAGGCATCAAGCTTAGGCAATGATGAAAACTATGATAAATAGAAAGTAATATAAATAGAAAATCTAAGTAAAAAATAGTATACAAATTCATCATAGACATCATGAATCACACTAGCAGTTATGACACTTATAACCATTTTGATTCTAACATCTATGGGCCTCTCTTAGTTTGTCTGATAACTCAGTTCATTAAGGTTACCACAAAATGAGGAACATGGTATGTACTCACTCATATATGAATTTTAGACATAGAGAAAAGGATCACCAGCCTATAATTCACACCGCCAGAGAAACTAGCATACAAGGAGGAAGCTAAGATACCCATACAAGGACCCTCACAGCAGGGGAAAGAAACAAAATCTCTTGAGCATATTGGGGGGGCAGTGAGTGGAGAGGCAGTTAGGAGAAAGAGAAGGGGAGGAGAAGAGAACATGTGGGACCAGGTAGATTGAGTTGGGGGATGAATAGACAAAAGCAAAAAAACAGAGGGAACCATCATAGGTTTGAAGAGAAAACTGACTCTGTAGAAATGTCCAGAGACTTACAAGGATGACCCCAACTAATAATCTGAGCAGCAGTGGAAAGGCTGAATTGGGGGCAAAAAGACAAGAGCAAGAAAAGAGATACCATAAAAGAGGGATCCTTTATAGGTATGAAAAGAAACTTGCCTGGACCCATGGGACAGTCAACAATGAACTGGAAGATACCTAGTAGAATTGAAGGGCAAGAGAGGAGAAAAACAACAGCAAGTTGTTCTTCTGATCAAGCTCTTAAACTTTATTTTCTCAGGGGAGGCTTATATAGGACCATAGGCAGGATGTGAGTGGGGGTTTGCAAGTGGGCAGGATGAAATGGTCAGAAGAAGGAGTGTCCTGAACTAATCTTTAACTGGCTGTAAAACTGTAGCAGGAAGACTATCCTGAGCTATTCTTTAACTGGTTGTAAAACCACAGCCTGTATCTAGGAATGCTCTGATGAACATTATGCTTACTTCTTAAGATGCAATACTTTTCTATCTCAGAGGCCTGAGGTAGTGAGCATGGTGATGGTCCGGTCCCCAACATCTCCCCCTCTCTGGTATAATAATAGAGAGGAGCAGCCGAGATGTTTTTCTAAGAGGACCTTAGGGCTGATGGCTGCCTATCTTAGGATCATTCAGAGGGGCTCTCACCCATACCCTATCTTTGGATATCTTTACCAGCCATCAAAGTTCCTGCCTTGGGGGGGGGGGTGAAGCATCAGAAAGGTACCCATCTTTAAGAGAGCCACGTTGGGAGAGAGATCCTCATTTTTATGGGAGAGTGGGACTTTCTAGGTCCCTGGTTGGATCTGATCAAGGTTCTTGGTCCAAAGGCTGTTTTGACCCGGGGGAGGGGGAGAGGATTAGTGCTTGTCCAAGCTAAGTGGGAACTGGGAGTGTTAGATGAATGTTGCCTTCCCCATTGTCACCTTCACTCATGGCCAGCCTCTGATAGTGGATTTGAATTGGCTTTACAGCAAGGCTATCTACCTGTTGCTTGATAAGGTCTGTCAAATGCCTAGAGGCCCATGGGCCAAAATAAAAAAACAATATAAGACCCACAAAGGGGCCCAGAATACTAGGCAATAAAGTGGATCACCAAGGGGAGGTAGAGAACCAGTTTTTGTACCAGCTTTCTTGTTGCTCCGTCTCTCTCTTTCTTTTTTTCTAATCCTTCTCCAAACTTCCTCATACTGTCCTTTACTACTCCTATCTTGCTAGTAAGGGAAGCACAGAGACCTCCCTGCTGCAAGAACAGGAGATCAAATCCTCTCTTATTCTGGAGGACAACTTCGGCCAGGGAATCAAGGGAGTCTGCGAGGTTGTCTATCCCTTTCTGAAGTCACTGGACATGTTCGTTGATAGTTGAGCATAGTTTAGAATACCTGTTGATGGATAGAATAAGGGAGGAAATGGCTGTCCTGGCTCCAGCAGCACCAAGGCTAAGGAGAGAGAGATGGTAGGGGGTGAGGCCATGGGTACATGCCCACCAAGCATCATTGGGAGGAACAATGTAAATATGAGTTAAGTCGGGAGAAATTGTTGTGTTACAAAGATGGCTATATTGAGGAGGGGATTCAGAAGTAGAGATGTATAGCCCGAGGCCAGACACCTGAGTAACAGAGATTCCATGAGTGGAATCTGCATGCCATCTGCAATGACTGGAATTGTTGGAATAAGCTGAGTCTCCAAAATGGCTACCCCTTCATAGAAAGGAGGCCCAGAATGATAGCATAGCCAACAATCCTCCAGGAGCTCTGGGTTGGTCATTGTCTGGTAACTGGACCTCCTGGTGTTCTTCATTATAGGTCACTGAAGGTGAGCCAGATATATGCTAAGGGGAAATGCAGGTAGAGATAAGCAGGTTGTTATCAGGGGAAGAGGTCTCAGGAGTTGCTAAATAACTGTGTAAGGAGAGGGTTACTAAGTAACCTGACTGCAATCCTGTAAGCCCTAAATTCTCCTTCTCAGGAAGTTGGGGAGGGGAGAAGGTAGATCTGGGCTGAAAGTAGCTATCTTTTAACTCTATGGGCTATTCTAAGAAAAAGTTGGCAATCTCTAAGGCTTATGCCATGATCATTCCTGACAATTTCTCCAATCTCTCTCTCTCTCTCTCTCTCTCTCTCTCTCTCTCTCTCTCTCTCTCTCTCAAGTAAGAAGGTGGGCTATTGATACTATGTCAACACAAGTGGGAGCAGGGATCCTGGTCCCCCTTGATAGTTAAGTGACATATATCCTGAAGCAAGCTAATCCAGTCTTCTCAAGATTGTTCAGGCCCCCTGCAATGCCTTTTTTTTTTTTTTTAAGAGGGAAGGGTTTTTCTGACATCATCCTTCATGCAACCAGGTATACTCCCATGAAGACCAGGGTAGGCACCTTTGGTGGCCTCTTCATTGCACTCACACAAGGTGCACCTCTGTGGGAAATGTTTTAGTTTGTCAATAGCAGAAGGAGGCTTCCCTGGGAAGTGGCCCCCTTGGTTGTGGGTTGTCACCTTCTAAAGGCTCATTATGAACACATACCTTGAGGTCAAGCCTGTGATAGTGTTCTTGGATAGGCTTTGCCATCAGGGAGTCAATCTGTTGGCAGATAAAGCCATTTAACCTTTAACCTCTTAATGTCCTAAGGGCCTAAGGCAAGCAGAATTAAGAAGCCAGCAAGGGATAATAGGAACCAGCCTGGTTCCTATTCTAGCTGCTTCCTTCTTTTTTCTAGCCCTTCTCTGACCTAGGCCATACTGTCTCTCATCACTTCTTTGTGATTTGTATAGAAGCAACATTTCTCCTTGAGTGTTGTGCAAATTCCTCCTTGTTGTAAAAAACAATAGGTTTAAGCACTGCCTGTTATAGAGAGAGGGAGGGAGAAGAGGTAATTATGCTCCCAAGGTCTCAGGTCCAGGTTTCCTCTGTTCCATGCACCTCATCAAATGGTCTGGCAGCCACCAGGCCTCATTTTTCTTCCTGCAAGAAAACACAAACAGGCCCTTGACTCCCCTCAACCCCACATTAGGACATGGTTGGGCCCTTTCCATAGTCTCACGCATGGATCTTTCCATTTGACTTGAGTAAAAGTCTCTTGAGTTCCATCATATCAGAATCTGTCTGCCACAGATTGCTCATGGGCATCCACATTAAAAATAATTTAAAATGAACAGTGCATGATTTAATGTATCATGTGAAGATTGGGGACACAACTCCCTGTTCCTTATGTAAGACCCTCAGAATGAGGAGTCTTCCAGTTTCGGTAGATACCCAAGAACTCAATGTCCAGTCCAGTTGATGCAAAACACAAGAGGCTTTAATGAACAGGAAACATTTGCGCAAACGGGCTCCTCCAGCGTGCAGGCTAGAGAGAAGCCCCCTCCCCAGGGCCCAGTTGTTTTTAAAGGCAAACCCACAAGCTTAGGGAGGGGGTGGAACCCTCTTTCCATTGAGTACATGACCCTTGGAGGCCGGATGGTCTGCTATTAGGATCAACAGACTTTAGGGCCTCAGGATGTGCTAATATATATTTGGTAATATAATATTCTAAGAAAAACCAACAGTGATATAAAGTATGATACTTTTGACTAATGAGCACAATAATTACATTTTTATTTAATCTGTTAATTTCAATTCCCTTTGATTATTTTTGGGGTATTGCTATTATTTTTGATCATTGATTGTATTAATATATACAAACTCATTTTCCATCACAGAATTATACTCCAACACCATCATCTTGGTATTATATATGTGTTCTTTGAAAAAATTCTATAGTATAAGTTTATTGTATTATTTTTTCCAATATCTTGCAGATATTCCTTCCCTACCCACTAAACTTCATTTTTTTTCTCAACACACACACACACACACACACACACACACACACACACCAATAAAAACCACAAGAAATAGGTTTCCAATGACTATCTAGCCTGCAAATTTTACTGCAGAAAAAAATAGTTATTTCCTCATTGTATAAATTTTTGCAAATAATCAGACTATCAAGAAGCCAAAAATTCTGCAGTCTTCCATTTATAAGCATTTAGCCAGAGGCCACAGATTTAGAAGTGACCCCAAATACACAAGAGAAAAATTAATTTTCTCCCAAAGGTTTCATCTCTACATAAGCAGTTACTTAAAAGCAAATTGCTTTCAGTAGGTAGTTCATTAAAATGAAGTGAGAAAGAAGTCCAACTCCACCTTGGAAGTTTAACCAGAAAAAAAACCAAAATGAAACAAAGGAAATATGGGGAGTTTCAAAGACAAGTGAAGATGACATTAATCAAAGAATAATGAATGTAAAAGGAAGTAAAGTAGTCAATATAATGTAACATTATATTATAACCGTAAGGGAAGAAAAGGGAACATACAGAGAGACAGCAGAGAGAGACAGAGAGAGAGAGAGAGAGAGAGAGAGAGAGAGAGAGAGAGGAGAAACTTCAGAATAAAATGTAGAACTTTATGCAAAGAAAATAATTCACTAAAAAGACAAGAAAGGCAAGTTTAGAAGACAGCATGTTGCCTTTATGATATTTTTGGAAGAAAGAATTACAACTGGATAACCAAAGGGATTATATTATATTCAATGTAATCTTTCCAAAGGTAGGTTTGTCTTGTATTGACAAATTTGTTCTATGACAGCATTTGTAGCATTTAATACCTTAAATCTGTAAATGTGAAAATACCAAAAGTCTATTTTTATAAAAAGTATTATTTTACATATTTAAAATTTGAAGAGTCTACCCATAAGAAATTTAAACTATAATATACACTCAAAAACTGTTCAAAACCCCAAACTAATAGATTAGTTTGTTTCAACTTTTTTGCTAATTTTAAGAACAAGTGATGGTTTCATTAAAATATTTTAAATTTATTTCATTCCTCTTCTGTCCATTTGCTATGGCAATTATCTTTTGGTATACCAGGATAACCTTGAACTGAGAAATGATTTTCAACTCATATGCTGATGTGGTTTCATATATGCAACATCAGTATCATATAATTTGTGGATATTAGCATACAAGATAATGAATTTGTGTCATAATGGCATTTCTACACATACTTTGATCATATTTGATCCTTCATCTACTTAATTTTTTTATGCTCCCATCTCTTTCATGGTGGCTGAATATGACCAAGTCTAACTTACATTATCTTAGAATTAGGACTGAACAGAATCAACTATAGAGCACTATATACAGGTCTTAAAAACAGAAAAAAAGGTAATTATGTATCAAATAAATATTAAATTATGGTACAAATATAATAGAGTAGCTTAATCAAAGTATAATATGAAAAATCATTTCATGATACAATAACAGAAATTCCACTTGTATAATTTTTATTTGTTTAAATTACATCTTAATATTAGAAAATTTATGAGGTTGTATGTATTTGCTTGATAAATTTATGAAATTAGGATGAATTTAGTAGCCAAGCCAATAGGAATAATTTTCACAGTTCTATTTTGAAAATTTCTTTGGCTTCTGTTTTTAATCATCATTGTCTATAAAGTATTATGATGTCAAGACAAAGACATTTCTCATTACAACTGGTATAAAAGTTCATTTTATAGCAAAATGTGAGAGACTAGAAACTATGAAGACAGTTCGACTTTACTACAAATACTGCTTCTTCATATGGTAATAATATCTAGAATTTTTTACAATACAGAACAAAGAAAGCCATAAACCACGAGATATTTAAAATGCAGTGCTAAGAACATCAGGTAGGCAGGTTAGATCAACATGGGGACATATTTGCTTTGGGTTCAAATGTTGTCTGACGACATTCTGGGCCTCCACAAGCAGATTTTTTTTTTAATAAAACAGGATTTAACAGTTACTAGAATGTTAGGTAAAACAAAGTGGTAGGAAATATATGCCTATTAAGAGGAGATACCAATTGCCTGAGATAATTTGTCTCTGATCCTATAACATTCTGCTCTCAAAAGACAGACATTCTAATGAATATATCAATACTTTGTAGACTCTTAAACAAGGCTCTTCCACAACCTAACCAATCTTCAGTTTACAACAACAGCAAAACCATGCATACAGGTTTAAGAAGACGATGTTAGATATGAATGAGTGACTGATAAACCAGGTTTCACTTAGCATTGTAATGCTCATGATTGGCTTTTCTACAACAAGTATAGATTTGAAAGGTACTGTCTAACAAATATATTTAAGTCTCATGGCATAGAGTCATTCAAAAGTTAAGATCATGACACTAATGGAATATACGTATTCATTAATTTCATAATGAAATACGTTATGAAGACAAAAGATGTAATCATGATAAGCAGAGGGGAATTTACTAGTGTGTTTGTTGAGAATTCAGTTGCTTATTTGATGTGATGTTTCTTCACTGTGGACACAAGCAAGAATCTCAAAATACATTGATTTTCAGGAGGTAAGATGTTTAGTGAATAACCTTCCCAATTCTGCAATTATATGTGTTGCCGTTGGTTTTAAACACCCATCATGCCAACATTCCAAATTTTGTTAGTTTGTTTGTTCTTTTTGTTTTTGTTGTTTTGGAGACAGATTTTTTTTGTGTGGCCCTAGTTGTCCTGGAGCTAGCTTTTGTAGACTAGGTTGGCAGTGTATTCACAGCAATCAACCTGCCTCTGCTTCCTTAGTGCTGGAATTAAGTAAGTGTGCCACCACTATCCAGCAAGGCTCCAAATTTTAAAGAATCCTATTCTGAGACTTCACACTACTGGTAGCTGTCACTCTAAATTTAATTTGGTGCTCCTTGACTACTGTTTAGAAAATAATAAATGAGTAATACCAAAAGATAATAACTTTTGACTTTAGGGTTTCCACAACTAAACGATTGTTACTTTTACAGCCAAGCATACCTATCAATCTTTAAGATGCAGAGGTTGACACTTAGTTAAGAATTGTCTCCACAATTTTTGGGGAGGAAGCATAATAATCACCCCCCCAATAATTGTCTTTTGCTCATTTTTCTTTTCTGGGTTAATGACATCTGAAACCATTTTTATCTCAATAGAATAATTAATCTAATTATTATGTGTTTTCCTACTGCAGCATAAGAAAATTAAAACTATTTTTGTTGCTCATCATAGATTCACTGTTTGGAACTACACGATTGAACAAAAAAGATGAGTAAATTAGAGGAACAAACAGTGCTTAGCTTCACATTTATTTGCATAGCCATGTTTATTGTTGGACTCTTCACAATAGCTTGGAAATGGAAACCACTTAAATTTGTATTTTTTAATTAATTATAAAAATTATTATTTTACATGTCAATCCAGTTAATTTCCAATGACTTTATTGTCCTCACCTACTCTCAATTACTGATATCAGTGTTGCAGGGATTCATTTTCTCACAGTTGTTCTTTGTGGATTTTATTTGTATTATTATTTTCATTATCATCATCATGATCATTATATAAATCAATACAGGTTAGAAAAGAAAAATATTACTTTGTGCACAAAACTTATGATCTAGAAAAATAACTTAGGCTTTGTAACCCTCAAATGTGGTTCTTATTTAAGTTGCTAGGACAATTTCTGAACAAGTAGAAGTTATATCTTTTTTCAATTAGAAGATATTTTACCTTCCCATTTTCCACTCAAGTAATATAAAATCATGAGTTATAATGCATGAGTCATCCTGAAATAGCCATTTGAAGTCTTGTGATGGGATGAGGCAGGCCAAGGAAGGATTTAAATCTTGGAACACAGGACAACCACAATAGCAATCTGGGGTGTAGCTATCATCATGGTCTTAGAGAATACTCAGAAAATATTCTCACATTAATTTCCTATATTAGTTTGCTCTGACAAGTTTCATGGTCTGAACATCAGGCTTTCATGATATTTTTATCTTTCTATCTTTCTAGAAGTAGACTGCCAGGTTAGAGGTCTCTGTGAGGAAAGTCTGTTTCTTCAGCACAATAATGATCACAGAGAATGCAACTCTCGCCGGAGACTTTCTTCTGTTGGGCTTCCCGGGACCTCAGCTCCTACAGCTTTCTCTTTTCATGCTATTTCTGGTGATGTATCTTCTTAGCATTGGTGGTAATATGGCAATCTTGCTATTGGTCAGCACTTCTGAACATTTACACACACCTATGTATTTCTTTTTGAGTAACCTGTCATTCCTGGAGATCTGGTAT
The DNA here is from genome assembly GCF_943737965.1 of Phodopus roborovskii. Taxonomy (NCBI): domain Eukaryota; kingdom Metazoa; phylum Chordata; class Mammalia; order Rodentia; family Cricetidae; genus Phodopus; species Phodopus roborovskii. The sequence continues at coordinate 505,244 of NW_026125235.1, read as the reverse complement.
ACCACAGCTGCAGTCCCAAAAGCACTGGCTATCCTGGTGGGGAGAAGCCAGACCATATCATTTTCAGGGTGTCTTTTGCAGATGTACCTGGTTTTTTCCCTAGGTTGCACAGAATACTTCCTCTTGGCAGCCATGGCTTATGATCGCTATCTTGCCATCTGCTCTCCTTTACACTACCAGTCTATAATGAACAGCCTACTCTCGGCACAGCTGGCTCTTAGCTCCTGGATCTGTGGTTTCCTGGCCATTTCTGTGCCAACAGCTCTTATCAGCACCTTGTCCTTCTGTGGCTCCCATGCCATCAATCATTTTTTCTGTGACATTGCACCCTGGATTGCCCTGGCCTGCAGCAGTACACAGGCAGTGGAGACAGTGGCTTTTGTGATAGCTTTTGTGGTTATCCTGAGTTCCTGCCTCATTACTCTGATTTCTTATGTCTACATCATTAGTACCATTCTGAGGATCCCTTCTGCCACTGGCCGAAGCAAAACATTCTCTACCTGTTCCTCCCATCTCACTGTAGTGCTCATCTGGTATGGGTCCACGATTTTCCTCCATGTCCGAACCTCCATCAAAGATGATTTAGATCTGACCAAAGCGGTTCATGTCCTCAATACAGTTGTAACTCCAGTTCTCAATCCTTTCATCTATACCCTTCGTAACAAGGAGGTCAGAGAAACTCTGATGAAGAAATGGAGGAGAATATGAACCTCCTGTAGTGCCATGAACATATTGCAAATCGTTTTCTTCACTGATACAGGAATTAATACTTGTGTAATATACCTTTATCATTCATGAAATTTTGTGTGATGTGTAAGATTTGAAGAGTTGAAAATTTTAAAAACGTAAAATAAAATTAACAGTAATATTATTTGAAGACAAAATTTGCAATTTGAATGAATATATTAAAATACTTATGAATTGGAAGCTGTTAGCCACAAAGTCAAACAATAATTTCACAAACAATGTAGATGAACAAGTACATACTAAGATACAATATACTTTCAAGTTCCCTGTATAGTAATACACAAGCATTTCAACAGAAAAAAATAGGTTTCAAACAACCAATACTTTTTAAATTTTAAAACAATTAATATTCCTGAAATTAAAGATCAGTTGATCTTTCTCTACCAAATAAGCAGCATATAGAAATTAATTAAAACAAATGGTTTTTTGTATTGTTTTCTCCAAAACTGGGGATAGACAATTTCTGATTACCTTCCCTCCAACAGTATTATATTTGAGGAAAAAAAAAAAACCATGAAAACAAAACCAAGAAAAACAAATGTATTAGCTCAGTTGTGACAAATTACAAAAATTCTGAGGTAAGTCTGTTCCTGAAAATGAGTGTTTCCTTTGATGGTAGGATGCTGGTTACCAACCCTGGAGTATATTTCCCTTGGAAGATTCTAATATTTTGATTTGCTGTAATAATTTGTCTTGCTCCTTACCCATTTCTCAGCCTCAGTGGGTTTGGAGTACTATGTCTTCAATTGGCAAACTGGTATGCAAGATTCATTAATGGCATCTGAAATAAAGAAGCAAAAGTAAAGAGTCATATTATTCTGTCTTTAAAAAAAAAAAAAACAAAAACAAAACAAAACACGATGTGCCTTGTGCCTTTTTTTTTTTTGAGCCAGCAAGGCATTTGTGAGATTAGAACAACTTTTGTGCCAGGAAGCTGTCCAATACATGCCATTTCTCTATATCCTTTTGGTTTTACTTACTTTACGAAGGGCTTATGTAGGTAACCTCACTTTTTATTGTTTGTTTTTGAGACATGCTCTAACTCTGAAAGCCTAGTTTGCATTGCTTTAGTACCATCATGATTTTGGCATTAAACAGGCTACTACTGTTAAGATGATCATTTAACCACACCTTGGTGGTACATGCTTTTAATCCTATGACATGAGAGGCAGTGGCAGGATGATCTCTGCTAGTTTTAGGCCAGGCTGCTCTACCAACCAAGTTCTAAGACATTCAAAGCTACAGAGAAACCCTTTTCAGAAAACAAAATAACTAACACAATCATTTAAAGATGTTAGGATACACATTTTTAAATAGTTCTCTCAGTGATGAAAACCTAATATATAGAAAAATACAAAAAAGTCATGAATTTAATGGTTATATTAATATCTCATTTTAAATTTGTAGTTCTTTTCTTTGTATCTATTCCCCTCACAGTTTTGATGCAACTGGGCTTGCATAAGATTAAGTCAGTCAGGTTTTAAGCATGTATGTGAGAGAAGTTCCTTAGCTTCAAACTTTAGCTGAAATATTGACAGATGGTTTGGAAAAGGAAGATCATTTATTTTCCAGGAGTGTGGTTCAATGTCACCTGTAATACTGGTACCATTTATAGATAAAGATAAAAACCCTGGAATGATCTTAGTGTAAGATTGCTAATGTTTCTTTGATGTATCTTTAAGACACTGGGGGAACGGAAGCACAAATCTATGTATTACATTTATATACAATTTCTGTTTACATAATTATAATAATAAAACTAAATTTTCTTCCTAAAAGAAATTTTTATAAATTCTTAATAATTTTAATTGGGTTATTTGTTTTCTTGATATTTAAGGTTATTTATATATTTTGGATATTAGTCCTCTATGATATATGTAATTGGCAAAAAAGTATTTCATATTCTGTAGCCTGTTATTTCAACTGAAAGACAGTGTCTTTTGTCATACAGAACCTTCTCAGATTCATGAAGTTCCACTTACTAACTGTTGATCTTAATGCCTTTGCTAATGGAGTTGTGTTTGGAAATTCTTTTCCTGAACCAATGGTTTCAAGGCTATTTTTCTTTCTCTTTTATTCAGTCTAATGTATCTGGTTTTATTTTGAAGTCTTTGATCCATTTTGAGTTGAACATTTTGCAGAGTGATAAAATAGATCTATTTGGATCCTTCTACAAGCAGCCATCCAATTTGGTCAACACCATTTGATAAAGATGCTGTTTATTGAAAGCTTCTGTTTTTGACTATCAAAATCTGTTGTCCATAGGTGTGTATATTTATGTCTGGTCCTTCAATTAAATTCCATTGACAAATATGTCTGGTTTTGTGCCAATGTTTTGCTGATTTTATTGATTCAGTTTTGTAGTAGAACTGGAAATTGGGAATAGTGATACATTCTATAATTATTTTATTAACCAGCATTGTTTTTTACCTCTCCCGATTTTTTTGCTTTGTTTTTCATTGCTTTTTTGTTTCATAAGGAAACAAACAAGGAAAGCTATTCTTTCCCTTTGTTTGAAGAATTGTGTTAAGCTTTTGATAGAGACTGAAGTAAATCTATAGATTGCTTAGGGTAGGACTGCCATTAACACTTTAAGAAGTGTCTAATCTCACCAGGCTACAGAAACCCACAGAGACAGCTGACCTGAACAAGGGGGAGCTAACGAACCCCCAGACTGATAGCTGGGAAACAAGCATTGGATCGACTCAGGCCCCCTGAATATGGGTCTTAGTTAGAAGGCAGTCTAAGGGTTCTCTGACAGTGGAACCAGGATGTATCCCCAGTGCACAAAAGGACTTTGGGAGCACATTCTCCATGAAGGGATATTCCCTTAACCTAGAGGCAGGATGGAGGGCTTAGTCCCTACTCCAAATGACTTGACAGATTTTCATGATCCTTCCTGGAAGACATCACCCTCCCCTCCCGGTGGAGTGGGGGGATGGGATGGGAGCATGGTCAGGGGGCATGAAAGGGAAGGACGGAGGGAGAGAGGGAGGAAGGGGAAATGGGATCAATGTGTAAAATATGAAAATAAAAAAAAAGGGAAAAAAGGAAAAAAAATAAAAAGAAGTCTGTTACCTCATTAGCCATCACAGAAAAAAAAAAAATTATTACTACTTTTGTTTGTGTCTCACTGCAAACAGAATAGTTACCAAAACTGAGGAGAGGTAAAATGCTGGAGACAGTTTGAGGAATTTTTTCTTTCCTTATTCTGTTCCTTATTCACTGTTGGTGAAACAATGGTGGACAGTATGTTGGGAAATATTTCCATTGAATAAAGTGATTAATTTAGAAAACAAAAACATCTGCAACAGTTACTTCCATAATAATGCGAACAGTTTCTTTTTTTTTTTTTTTTTGGTGGGGGGGGTGGAAAGGTTGAGACAGGGTTTCTCAGTGGGTCTGGATCCTGTCCTAGAACTAGCTCTTGTAGTCCAGGATTGTCTTAAACTCAGATATGTGCCTGTCTCTGCCTCTGCTGGGATTAAAAGCATGCACCACCACCACCCAGCTACAATAATGTCAACTTTAACTGTTTTTTTCTGGATAATAAGCAGATTTTAAAGAAAAATTTTAAATGTGTTGCTCTTTTTAAAAGTTTAAATTTTTCTTTGACAGCTTGACATATGTTCGTGATGCCTTCTGATTTTGCTCATGTGTCACTTTCTTTTATCTCCCTCCTTCCCCTGTCAAAACCCCTATGTACCATAAGCACCTTCTGTATATCTTTATCTTTTTGTTTCATTTCATGAAATACTAAAATTAACCTTAGTTCTGAAGTTTGGTCATGATTCTTATTGTACATCTTAATTCAGGTAGTTAACAAAAACTTTGCTACATTGTTAGTGTTTGGATATGTTGAACGTTTTTCTGACATGCTAATTAGACCTTCACTTTTAAATTTGGGAATTTATAAAATAGTGAATGAGTAAAACATGGTATTAAAAATAAATACCTAACTTGTTTTAACATAAATATTATGGAAATAAAAATGAAATGAACAAAATGAAACAAATGGAAAGTATCAAAAGGGGGAATGGTAAAGTGGAGAATGATTCGATGAATGCAAAGACAGAATTTGAAAGAATATAGTAAGAAAAAAGAAAAAGTATGATCAAGAAAAGAGAAAATTTATCCTGAAACAATCGAATTTTATGAGTTCAAATATAGGAGATAACTGTAATCTTCAAAGCCATATTTAAAGAAATCAAAGAAAGTTTCCATCTCTGAGATAAATATGGAAATATCCATACACAGGGGAACCTAAATCAACAAACAATACAATTTCAAGGTGTAAATCTGTAGTGCTCTTCAGCATTAATAATTGCTATTGGAAAAAAGCACTGAAAATACAAACACAGTTATAAATGATTAAAACATCTAGAAATAATTTTAACAAAGGGAGTGAAAAATTACACAAATTATATAAATCTGTGAACAAATTCATCAAAGTACTAGTTAATATAAAATTACAGTTTTTATATAAGTATAAATAATATATTTCAAACCTCTTGCCATCCAAGTCAATCTAGAATTTCAATGTAAATTTTATAAGAATTTCACAAAATATTTAACAGAAGCAAAATGTAGTATAATATTCCTATGCACACACACACACACACACACACACACAATCAAATATTCCATGAAATGTTGAACAAGAGGATGAAGCAGAATCACCTGCTTCAAAATATGCTGCCAAGATTTAATAATCAAAACAAAGTGTAACTAGCATAAAACTTAACCATATACATATATAGCAAAACAGAGAGCTATGAATCCAAACCACATATTTTTGGAGAGATTGAAACTGCCAAAAGTTCATGGCATTTGTGTTATTTATTTATATTTATTTCGAGTTTTATGTATCAATCACAGTTCCCTCTGCCTCCCATTCTCCCATGCCTCTCCCCCACCTCTGTTCCACTCTTCAGGGAGGGTGAGGTCTTCCAGGAAGATCATCAAAATCTGTCAAGTCATTTGGGTAGGACCTAGGCCCTCACTCTTGTCTCTAGGCTAAAGGAATATGCTTCCGAAGTCCTTTCATGCACATGGAATAGATACATTATGGTTCCGTTGTCAGAGGTCCCATAGACTGCCCCAACCTCCTAAGTGAGATGAGACCCATGCTCAGGGGGTTTGGGTTGATCCTATGCTGGTTTCCCAGCTATTAGTTTGGGGTCCCTGAGCTCTGCCTTGTTCTGGTTAGCCGTCCCTGTGTGTTTCTGCAGCCTGGTCTTGACCACCATGCGCACAATTCTTCCTTTCTGCAGCTGGAATCCAGGAGTTTGCCTCAATGTTTAGCTGTGGATATCTGTTTGTGTTTCCATCAGCTACTAGATGAGAGCTCATGTTTGTCTTTTTTGTGACTGGGTTACCTCCCTCAGGATGGTTTCTGCTACCTCCATCCATTTGCTTGCAAATGTCAAGATTCCGTTGTATTTTTTCTGCTGAGTTTTTTTCCAGTGTGTAAATGTACACATTTTCTTTATTCATTTTTCAGTTGTGGGGCATTAGGTTGTTTCCAGGTTCTAGCTATTACAAATAATGCTGCTATGAACATAGGTGAACATATATATTTGTTGTATGGATTTGTATCTTTTAGGTATATGCCTAAGAGTGGAATTGCCAGATCCTGTGGCTGAACTTATTTCCATTTTCCTGAGGAATTTCCATACTGATATCCAAAAATGGCTGTACAATTTTGCACTCCCACTTTCTCCACATCCTCTCTAGCATAAACTGTCCTTGGTGTTTTTCATTTTAGCCATTCAGACAGGAGTAAGATGGAATCTCAGAGTTGCCTTGATTTGCATTTCCCTGCTTGCTAACTATGTTGATCACTTTCTTAAGTGTCTTTTAGCCATTTTGGATTCCTCTATTGAGAATTCCCTATTCAGTTCTGTACCCCACATAATTGAATTATATGGTGCTTTGGTGACTAGCTTTGAGTTCTTTGATATTAACCCACACACCTACAAACATGATATTTGACAAGACAGCTAAAATTATACAATGGAAAGAGAAAAGAATCTTCAAGAAAGGTGCTGGCATAAGTGGATGCTAGTGTATAGAAGACTGCAGATAGATCTATGTCTATCACCATGCACAAAACTTAAGTCCAAATGGATCAAAGACCTCAACATAAATCCAGTTACACTCAACCTCTTAGAAGAGAAAGTGGGCAGTACCCTTGAATGAACTGGTACAGGAAACAGCTTCCTAGACATAATACCAGTAGCACAGACACTGAGATTGACAATTAGTAAATGGGACCTCCTGATACTGAAAAGCTTCTGTAAGACAAAGGACACAGACAACTAGACACAAAAGCGGCACACAGAGTGGGAAAAGATCTTCACCAACCCCACATCTTACAAAGGGCTGATCTCCAAAATATACAAAGAACTCAAGAGGCATTTGTGTTCTTTAAGGTATACTGAATAAAATATTACGAACGTGATTGTCTAAATATTAACTGAACAAGGGCATTTATAATGGAACACTAGTATGGACATAGTAATGCTGAATAGGCCTCTTTACAGCACAAAGAATGACAGGAAAATAGGAAATACTGAGTGTGAAAAAATATTCTTCCCCAATGAAGAACACACCAGTTTGTTATTCATTACAAATGGTCATTCCTGAAATGTTTCATATAAGTGACATGAAGATTGAGTGATCATATTTCTATACTTATGAATATGTATTTATGTGTATACACATATACACATTTAATAATTGTTTAAAAAAGAGACCATGAAGTTAAACAGAGACCATAGAAGAGTATGTAGGATTGACTTAAGGGAGGAAAGGTGATTGTGAAATAATATATTAATCTCAAAAATAAATGAAGTAATTAAAAAACAATCCATTTTTTTCATACAGACCTAAATTTAACAATGAAAAGGGAACAGACTTTTCAACAAATTATATTTAGAAAGTGGATATTTACTTTCAGAATAATAGAGTTAGAAAACCACATAATGCCACTGACAAAAATAAACTTTTTAAATGAATTAATATTAAATATCAGATACAAAATTGCCAAAGTACCACAAAAAAAAATAACAAAATGTCCTCACTTAAGTTGATCTAGACTCCGAAAGTACAGTGTGTGGTTATATAAGACTATAATTTTGAATAGCAAAAAAAGCCAAACAGTACGGTAAAAGAATATCTCATGGAATGTTAAAAAGGATTAAAAAGCAGTATGTCTAATAAAGGACTAAAATTCATTATGTATAAGAAACTAAAACCATGCACTAGTAAGAAACTATATACCATAAATGAAAAATGGCCTCCAGACAATGTCCACCCAATCATCTCATGAAATACTTGTGTCTCCAATATTCCTCATTGATCAAGCCCCTACTGTATCTTCTTGAAATGTCTTTTCTGTGACATGCCACATAACATCAAGTCATTCCATTTTGTGATTTTTAGTAAGTATAACCATGTTTTAATTGTCCCTCTGAGATCCATTTTAATGTAACTCTACGAAATCTAGCTAAGGCCCTGTCTCTCAGGAATCCCAAGTTTGAATGAGAACTAGCAGTCTTAATGGAACTTAAGTGTACAGGAACTGATATTTAAGATAACACAGAGAGATACTTAAGACATGAAGCTGACTGTGACTACTGTCCATGTTTGAGTTTTTTTTCTGCTTATTTAATACAAGCCTCCACTTAAATATGATACTGCCCAGCCAAGCACTGAAGTGAGTATTTGTGAAAGTGTTAACTATGAAATTATGTTCTTAATCAGGATATTTGTTAACTAAATAATGTGTTTATCCTTTTAACAATAGCATGAAAGAAGATCCATAAATAGAAAGTAAGCTAATTAAAGAAAAGGACTTTTTTAATATATGTATTTATATTGGCTGGTAGCGTCTCAATTTTTTATATTTCATCTAAAGTATGTAAAAATCAGGCTGCCAATATTTATCAATACCTCTGGTTTTAATCATTAACACCAAAACCAAATCAAACAATAAGAAGAAGAAACTGGAGTTTAACAGAATGTCCATTGATGAATAGAATATCAACAATGAGAATGGTAGGGATATTGCTTTAAAGTTTTTATTAGCAAAATTATTTTGCAATGTAATTTCAAACATCTTTCAGGAACAAGATGTTTGTGAAAGTATTTCTTTCATCCATTTGATATAGATATTCTACTTGCTGTTGTTGTGATCAGCTCTGGAATAAAATGGGATGAGTTCAACTTGAACTCAAATCATTATCTTTAAGTATAGAGAACAAAATGTTTTTGAATTACTGTGTATGGTTGCAATCTACAGGAACAGTCATAACTTTGGCCTGAGGTCTCATTTAATATTCAACTGATCCAAATTCTTGAGTCTTAAATGCTCTTGGTGTATAAGTCCTTTCAATACCAAAACATGGACAATTCTAGAATGGTCAATTTGTGTTTGCTTAGGATAAAGACAAGTTATGTGTGTAGATATACTTCTTCTTACTCATATTTTGTGTTTTGATTTGGTGGGAGTATGAATCAAAATGTGTGACTCAGACAGGCCTGAAACATAGTATTTTGTCTAGGCTGGACTCAAATTTATAATGATTTCCTTCCTCATCTCTGTGGTGATGACAGGTCTTTATCAGCATTCCCAGTTTTATATTTTTATGATTTATGTCTTTCCTGTTTACTCAGGAACTTTCTTTTTTTTTTTTTTTTTTGTTTGGTTGGGGTTTTTTTTTTTGTTGTTGTTGTTGTTATTGTTTTTGTTTTTTGAGACATGGTTTTTTTTTGTGGCTTTGGAGGCTGTCCTGAAACTAGCTCTGTACCAGGCTGATCTCAAAGTCACAGAGATCTGCTCTGCCTGCCTCTGCCAGCCTCTGCTTCCCAACTGCTAGGATTAAAGGTGTGTGCCACCAAGGTCCAGCTAGTCAAGAACTTTCATTCTTATCTTTCCTTGGTAACTTTGAAAGCTATAACAATTAGAAATGCCCATTTTAATTTCTGTTTTAGCACTTTAGCAGTCACAGAGGCTAAGCTAAAAGCAATGTTATTTTTTAAGCATTGCTTAAACATATTTGACTAAACAGTACTTATTAGAGAATTGCCTCGGATAAAGGTGTCTGATAGAAATCACTCAAGAATAAGAAAACATGAGATAATTTCTACCATCAGATTCCCATAAAATTCAAAGCCTGCTGTGGTGTGTTTGAAGCACCTTAAGTGGGCATCCCTCTTCAAGGGTGGCTATGGCTTTCATAGGGGCAATGATACTGACACTATCTGAAGAAAGGAATGTTAGGAGTTAGCCAGGAAGTTACAGATCAAGGAATTCTCAAGAATTTAACATTGGTGCACCAACCACATGTCATTAGATGACAGCGAACATGATACCAATGTTATCATGGTTACTCTATGATATGATTATGCTTGTTAACTATCATCACAAATAATTTCTTATATACAACAAGGGTAATGATATTTTAGGCTTAATCTCACTCTCAGGATTAAATACATATCTTGGTGAATTACACAAATCTTATCTCTATGAAGTATAAACTATTGTTTAATAGTCTCTGTTCTGGTATCATTAAAATATACTTAGTCTTCAAAATCACTCATCTGGGAAGAACTTGCTTATATTTACATGGCATTATGCCATCATCCTGACAAACAAGTTGAGCCTGTTTGAGTTTCTCTGTAAGTAGTTGTTTTTCTGAGGAACTCAGTTAATAATGAAAGGATAATCTGTAGTCATATTGAGATAAATTTTTTTAACCAAGAAATGTTGTAAACATAGAATCAGGTCAATATGGATAACCTAAAGGTCTCTTCTGAATGAATCCTCTATGCTGCCATTGGGGCTGTTGATAGGAAAAAACTACTTATCACTATTTCCCTTAGAATTATGATATATCCCTATTGACTATTCACAAGACAATTTCTTGGAAAATCACTTGCACTTTCTTACACTTCTTTACTTATTAATGTAATGTCTTTTATTAAAATTTAATTCTTCTAGTATAATATCTTCATGATCTTCAAAACATGCTTATTTATAAAGACAATACTACATTTATGTGGATTCAGAACAGAATAATGCAGGTGAAAAAGAACTCTTTATGAAGAGATAAGCAGAAGATATGAAGAGCAGTGCTACTGGTAAATATAAAGACACTGAGCCAGGTGAGAGAACTGATGGTATGGAGATCTTATAATAAAATTATGTGTTGACACTATATACAATTAGGTGACATTAATAAATTTTTCATTGTGATGATATATTGCTTATGATTTATTAAAGCTTGCTTGAGGATTCAGAAAGGAAAGTTATCCACAAGCCATAGAAGGCAGGGACACACACAGATCTTTAATCCAGCAGAAGAAAGATTAAGAGACAGCTAGATCTCTGTGCATCAAAGACTACCCAGCATGAACCTTAAATCCCAATATTAGGGAAGTATATATGACAGAAGCAAGGTCTCAGACATGCATTTCTACCATGCATAGGAGAGGGAGCAGTTTGAGGCTTGATGAAGCTCTTCTGTGTGGATCAGCCCTTTCAGCTGAATTGAGGTGAGAGCTAGTGGCTGGCTGCTCTGCTTCCTATTCTTCAGCTTGAACCCCAATATGAATCTTTAGGTCTTTTTTTATTTCATGTTACACTCCATATTTACAAAGTAATTTGATTGCTGTTTTATTATTCAATTAACTCCAAAATTGGGGATATATATTATACACACTGTATATTAGACTAATACAAAAGTGTAATAGGTATTGAAAAATGTTACTTTAAAAAATTGCTCAACAAAACCACATTCATTGTAAGTATAATTAATTAAAATATTATTGCACAAAACAACCTGCTCTCTGGGAGAGTAACCAGGGGGCATGTGAGGGAGTGAGGGAGAGGGAACTGGGATTGATATATAAAATAAGAAAAAATAATATATGTATAATGTATTAAAAAGTGAAAACTATATAACAAATAATAACTTTTAGTTACTATTTCCATGTGTTACCAGAATTAAGTTAATGGTTCTTTGTCAGTATTTAATAATCAAGGAAACTCACTGGAGTATGACTGCCACCATCTTTCTTTATTCAATGAACACAAATTGAGAATCAAAGACTGTCTTTACAAATTCATGCCCTCCATCTGTCTGTTCTGTATTTCTATGAGATACATATTTTTCTGAAATTGTAATATTTTCTTCTTATACCTGAGTTATTTTCATAGATACAAAGTCTTTCATTTTCATAAATAATATTTCTTCCAAGGAGGTAAAGTATACTACTGTGTAACACACCATATTTTATTTATGCATTATAACAATGATGGACACTTAACTGATTCCACACATTGGCTGTTTTGAAAATTTTTGTAACATATGTGATAATAAAAATATATTTTTGACATTATGATTCATTATCAGCAATATCAGTGATTGTTTACACAGAAGAAGCAATGTTGAACCATGTAGTGATATTATTGTTACTATTATTTAGAGACTCTCAAGTTATTCTATAACATTATGTCAGAAATGTATATCTTGATGAACAATGCACAAAGGTTCTCATTTTCTTCTTTTATACTGTACCTACTTAGTTGTCATTCACATTTTGATCATACTATCATAATATACTATAATACCTCTATTTATATCACTGTAGCTTTAATTTGCATTTATCTCATATTCACATGTACAATATTTTTCCATATATGTCATTTACATTCATATTTTTGGCAAGTGTCTGTTCATAGTGTTTAGCACATTTTTTAAATATTTCTTGTTTTCTTGTCATTGAGTTATTCAGGTTTCTTATGCGTTTTGAATATTATGCTCTTTTTACAAAGTTTTAGCTTAAAATGATGTATCTTTTTCTTCATTTGCCTACATTTTTGATCCCTATTTAAGAAGCATTACTTAGAGTATTTTAATGAAAGTTATTGTGAATAACTTTCATGTGGCTGTCAGCTTTTTCAAATCTATTTATTGATTAAAATCTTCTCCATTGTGTCTTCTTGGAACATTGTAGAAAATCAATTGGTTCAACACTTGGATTTATTTGGGGTTTTCTAAACCTATTCAATTCATCACTGTTGTTTGGTTTTATAAAATCAGTTTCACCTGAAACAGAAGAAGATGCTAAAAGTGAGGTGTTGGGGAAAATATTGAAAAAGAGTACAAAAATTCTGTTAGGTAAATAATTTTTAAATTATCTAATGAATTTTGAGGTGGTTACAGTTAAGAATAATGTTGCTAAAATAGAATTTTAATATCTTTACATGAAAAATAGTGTGTAAAGTCTCAAGTTAATTCAATTGAATTTTCACCAACATATGTTAATTTCACATATTCTACAACATTTATATGATTATTATTAATTTTGTAAGTAATTACATATTTATTTTCATTAACAATTGTGGTGATATGTTTCTTATGATTTATTAAAGCCAATGGAGATCAAAATATAAAAACAGCTACACTAGTTCGCCATAGAATACAGGCACATACCTTTAATCCTAGGATACAGGAGATAAAGACAGATGGATCTGTCTGAGTTCAAGGCTGCCCAGGGCTCACAAGATTGAATCAGAATAACAGATCTCACACGTTTAATCCCAGCACTAGAGACATTTTAAACATAGGGGTAGGGTCTTCTGTATCTATTCTCAGGTGTCTTTAGCCACACTGAGAAGAGAATAGCAGTCTGAGTGACTTTGAGGAGCAGTGAAGTTGAGAGCAATTTGAGGATCACTCTTTTGGTCTGAACTGAAGGAGAGGTTAAGTAAGAACTTGTGGCTTGGCTGACTTGTTTCTCTCATGTTCAGCTTGAAGCTTGAACCTCAATATCAGCATCTTGATCTTTTATTAATTGTGCTACAATTAATTTAATAAAAATAGATAAAATTTTAATTTTAAACGAATATTAATAAACAAGAGATTATAGGTTAAAGATGAAGCAACATACATATTCATGTGTGTCCATATATACTTATAGAAGAATGTAATTAATCTTTACCCAAAATTTTGGTTGGTAGAAAATCCACTAAAGCAACATTTATATCTCCAAATTAAGTGTCCAAGAATGGAAACAGTCAAAGGCAAATGGTTTGACTCTTATATCCTAGAAAAAAATTTATTTTCCTGGAGACAAAGGCAACTCAATTTTCTTTGTATATTATAGCTCAGGAATATCATGGTTGAGGGAGAAGCACAGAGCAAAATCCAAGCAAGAATAATAGCACTTGCAGAATTAAAAATAAACTATTGATGCCTTTTTAATCATGTATATACATAAAGTGATATCTCTGCCTTAAAACCATAATGACACAGTAACAATGAAATAAACAAGCAACAAAAACACCAGAGGTTTTTTACATTAAGTGATAGTCTATATTCTCAGGAAGCCACAAGATAAGATCTAGTTCAGCCTTAAGTGAAGTACTGTGCAAAGCAATAGCACATACCCAAGCATGGCCATGGCTCTTATGGAATAGACTGAGTGTTATAGAAGAAACAATAAACATAAATGTCCTGGTGCTCCAGTCTTAACCCTTAACTTGCATGTAGTAAAATAAGAGTACACTGGCTAATCTCCTTGTGAATTCAGAAGATTTCATAAAATTTAATATTGTATTTTGTATCTTAGATTCTCATCACTTTCCAAATATACCATACATGGTTAGTGAAAATTAATCAGTAATAATTTCATGAATTAGTAATGTAGATAAATATTTTATTTAAGTTATTGAAGCATACTTTTCAAGATATATGCTGAAGCTGTTTTATGGTGTTGTTTTGCTTACATTTAAATTAGAGGATCAAATTCTCTTTGAGAATATTCTTTCATATGTAAGATCCTTAGCTTAAAATAGCCTCTATCTTATAGATTCAAAGAAGATTTGATACAGATCTCTGAGTAATCTAGGTGACTAGACAATCCCAGAACATTTATATACATACATTTATACATATATATGTACACATATATGCCACTTTTCTTCCTCTAAATGAGGGGTACCCAGGCTAATTATACTAGTTGTGAGTAATATCTTGATATATATACAATTTATTTGTTCTTTGTTGACTTGAGTTCATTGGTAATTTATTCAGGCATAGCATCAAATGCTAGAATATTTAACCCTCATTTCCACAGTGACAGCACTAATTTGCACCCCCTAGAACATTAGAATGTAAAAAAAAAAAAAACACTCTCAGCTCTTTTATTCTGTGTGTTTATTTTGTTGAACATAGACAGTCTCACTGAGAACTTCAGTGTATATTTTTTTTCACTTTCCTACAAATTAAAGATATTGTCTATTTTCATATTTTTATTATACATCTGTATTGCTTTTCAGAATTGTCTGTTTAAATTATTCATGTATTTATTGGCTGAATTATTTTATATTTTTGTGTGTAGTGTGTAGTTTTTAAGTTATGTACACATTCTGGATGTTAATTTTCTGAAGGATAAGTAGATATGAAAGACTTTCTTCCATTCTTTGAAATTGTTTCCTTTATTGTGAAGAAGGATTTGAATTTATATGATTCTATTGCATTTTTTTTAGTATTTAGGATGATTAAAGTGCACTGTAGATTAGACAACAAACTATATTTGTTTCTTACATTCTCAACAGTTGCAGAAGTATCTATCAGAGTACTAAATTATTTAATCAAATAGGGGAATTAATGCTACAATTAAAGTAGCATATAATATTAATTTATTAAGACTTTGATACAAGAAAACTGGGGACTTGAGGTTGTGTGCATAATTTACATACAGTATAGAAATAGATCCATAGTGGGAATTATATTTAAATGTGATTTCATTAGTTGCATTACAACAAAGATTATTTCACACAATTTTATCAGTGTACTCACCAAACTACAAAACTATGCCAAACCAGACACTTGATAAAAAAAAAATTTGAGTCTTTGGAGTGCAAGAAATCTATCAGGAATTTCAAAAATATACAATATGAAAATAGTATGTTCCAAAACAAAAGATAATAGTGTGTCCAATATTTTCATTTGAAATATACTGATTGTAATTATCTCTATTGGCTTTTATTGTCGTAAATACCCTTCTTTTATATTGTTGAGGAAAGTCATCTTAACACTATTATGTAATCAACTTAATTATATATATATATACATATATATATTGTTATTATATTTTGATATTGTTTTAACATGTTACTGAAAATTATAACCCGAAAACTTGCAAGTAAAATTGGTAACATTAGAACATTTGATAACACATATTTCTCATATTTTCTTTCCCACTATTGCGTTCATTATATTAGACTTATCCATGAAAGAACATAAATCAGAGAATGGAATCTGGATAGTAAAGTGGATTGTCTGGAAATCAGCATCCCACCAGAGGGGAAACTTACGCTTCAAAGCTGGGCTTCATCAGTATTTAACATCAAAGTCTCACTTACAGCAGTGCCTTTAATTCTCCATTGTTCACACTACACTAGGAGAAATGTGAAGATGAAGCACTTATATACAATGAACAACAGCATTGTTAGAGAGTTTTTGATTCTGGGACTCACTCAAAAGTCTGAACTTCATGGAATTCTTTTCATTATCTTCCTTTTTACCTACCTTGTGGCTTTCTTTGGTAATTTGCTAATTGTCATTTCTATAATCTATAACACCACCTTGCACACCCCTATGTACACTCTCCTTCTGGCCCTAGCTATTGTGGACATCATCTGCACAACGAGCATCATACCAAAGATGCTAGGAACAATGTTAACATCAGAAAATTCGATCTCATATGGGGGCTGCATGTCACAGCTCTTCTTCTTTACATGGTCTCTGGGGGCTGAGATGGTGCTTTTCACCACCATGGCCTATGACCGCTATGTTGCCATTTGTTTCCCACTTCGGTACAGTACTATTATGAACCACTATACATGTGCAATCCTGCTCAGCATTGTCATGGGTATTGCAGTAACTAATTCCTGTGTGCACACAGGTCTCATTCTGAGGTTGACTTTCTGTGGGCCAAATATCATTGATCACTTCTTCTGTGAAATACCCCCACTGCTAGCATTGTCCTGCAGTCCCGTGAGAGTCAATGAGGTGATGGTGTATGTTGCTGATATCACCCTGGCTGTGGGAGACTTCACCCTCACCTGCATTTCCTATGGCTTTATCATTGCTGCTATTCTCCGCATCCGTACCACTGAAGGCAAGAGGAAAGCCTTCTCTACATGCTCATCCCACCTTATGGTGGTGTCCCTTTACTATTCCCCTGTAATCTATACCTACATCCGACCTGCATCCAGCTACACCTTTGAAAGGGACAAAGTGGTGGCTGCACTTTATACTCTAGTAACTCCCACACTGAACCCAGTAGTGTACAGTTTCCGGAACAAGGAGATGCAGGCAGGAATTAGGAAAGTGTTTGAATTTATGAAGGGTTAATTGTTTCAGAAAGGAATACAATCTCATGTAAATCCACCTCCTATAACATCTCAAATTGATATATTTTTTTTCTCAAATAGCTACATCATATGTAATTATAATATCTAAAATCAACTTCTCATTTTAAAAAGTCATCATAGCTCCTTGGAGAAATGATACAGCAGACCATTTATATAAAACAAGATTAGCCACATTACAATATATAAGTACTATCAAAAGATCCATTCCAAATGCTTTGACAAATTAACTCATATGCTTCATCTAGTAAACATCACTTACTTTCTCACTAATCTGGGTAGCTATGAAAATCAACTATCTTTCCATATAACATGTATTCAGATTTGAAGTTGAAAATGATCTGAAGTACTTAGAGAATCTGAAACTCTATTAGATGCCTCATTAAAAGAATAAGTGTTTTTTCCCATGTGACATAAATCAAAGACACATATGTGTTGTATGATTTAAGTGAAGACTGAAACAAATCTGTCATGGTAGAAGGCTGGGAGATGCATAATTAGGCAAGAATGTTTGCTGTGAATAGATGAGAGCTTGCCTTCCAATCCCTGGCATTCAAATAAAATACATGGCCACATATGCATGTAATCATAATGTCAGGGGGAAAGGACAGACATATTCAACAATAAGATTAGCCAAAACTTTCAGCTTCAGGTTCATTGAAAGACGCTATGCCTACATATACATGTGAAAAATCTCAACACAATATACATCCCTAGTATACAAATGGACTTTGGGAGCCCATTCCACATAGAGGGATTCCCCCTCAGCCTAGACACATGGGAGAGGGCCTGGGCCCTACTCCAAATCATATGACAGACTTTGAAGACTCCTCATGGAAAGCCTCACCCTTCCTGGGGAGCAGAAAGGTGATGGGATGGGGTTCACAGGAGAACAAGGGAGGACGGGAGGGTACCAGAACTGGGATTGATATGTAAAACAAACTTGTTTCAAATTTAAATAAAAATTATATATGTGGGACCTACATTCAAAACAGCTGGACAAAACAGCCCTACAGACTACAGCCAGGATATCTGAATCGTCTTCGAATCCCCCATGACAGCGCCCCTTACCAGCAGGAAGTAGTTTGGAAAGAACGATGCCCAAATTCCCAAATATTATGTATAAATGTTTGTTTTCATTTAATTGGACCTTGTTATATAAAATTAAATAAAATAATAATAATAAAAAAAATTATATATGTGTGTACTACAATTTAAACACTTACCTAAAGATTCAATGCTAGCATATGGAGAAAAAACATGCAATATTTATTTCCTGTGACTATATTGCTTAGCTGAGAGTGATTATGTCCAGCTCCATCCATTTACCTCTAAATGTTGCTTGTTACAGTGGAGTAATATTCTATTGTATATGTGTACCTCATTTGGACTATCTATTCATCAGTTGATGACTATCTAGGCTGTTTCTGTTTTCTGGGTATTGTGATTGAAGCAGCAATAAAAAAATATTTTCATGGTTTAATGTAGAGGTCTTTGGAAATGTGACCAGGGATGTTATAGTTAGGTCATGTAGTAGATCTAGTTTTAAGTTTTAAAAGTATCTATACTGATTTCAATAATGAACACACCAGTTTTCACTCCTACTAACAGTACGTAAGTCTATTTTATTTTCTCAAAAACTACCCAAATTTATTTCCTTTATCCTTTTAAACTTTACCAATTTAATCTTAATATAGTTTCACTTTGAATTTATCTGATGGCTAAAGCTGCTGAACATTAAACATTTGCAACGATTAGCATTTCATCTTTTAGAATGTTCTATATGCTTACATGTCCATATATTAAATTAGAACCTTTGTTTTCTTGGTGATCATTTTGTCAAGTTTTCTGTATGCTATACACACAATGTTTCTCTCAGGTAAAGCTAGTAAAGGATTTTTTTCCCATTCTGAAAGCTGCATTTTCACTAATATGATGGTACTGTACAAACCTGAAATCTTCATCCCCACTAGCTATCTTTCATAGTATAGGAAAGATATGATACTGGGGGTGTTACTCATAGTCTTAACTAACTACAATTCCTGTAAGTTAAAATAATGACTAGCCTGACAAACCATAACACTGTTGTAGTACTAGGATGATTATGAGAATAACCAAACACATTCTAATTAGATTTAAAGCCTTCTTCAAAAGATGTGCAACCTCATTAACAAAATTAAGAACCTATGGATAGCTAGGACATAAACCCTAGGAGAAAAAACATTACATTTCTATTTTGTTAATGGGCGTATTAACAAACTGTCCCTTGTTTTCATGTATTTATAACCATAGATAAGTGCATTTTCAACATTCATCAGACCCTTTTCTGCAGATGTCTAGTAATATAAAAACCCCTTGCTGCTCAATGATTACTGAATAAAAGAATTAAGTGTTCAGATATAAATAGGACATCTGTATTACACCTTCTCCCTAAAATATACATGGATTGTCTCAAAAGAGGGGGAAATTGTAAATTTCTCAGGTAATGAGCATTTGCAACACAGATGAATTTGCTTGGCATGGCAAAGTTGTTGTATACATGAACTCACAGTGGTTGTTTCTGCTTACATAAGGTCTGTGTAATATCAAGGCATCAAATCACAGCATGAATGATACTTAAATAATAAATTTTTGTTTACTTTCTTCCAAAAATAATTTTAGATAAGCTGTACTGGATACATTTTTCTTACTTTCTTATACCTATATAAATGCTTTAATAACATATCACTTATAGATTCTAAGTGTTGTAAAGAAGAATATAGAGTGCGTAGGGAACCACTGACATAATAAATAACACTCTGGAAGACAGAGCAATGGCCATGTGGTTAAGAGGGCTTGCTGTAAATCATGAAGACTGCAGTAAAAATCCCAAATATTGTGAATGCTTTTAAGTACAACTTTGAGAGATCTACCCTACTGTTCTTACCTCCAAATGCACACACACACACACACACACACACACACACACACACAGATATATATATATATATATATATATATATATATATATAGATAGATAGATAGATAGATAGATAGATAGAGAAATCTAAAATTATAATAGCATTTTCGTGAGTTGCCTGGATTGTGTAACATCTCATCTATCTTGGATACTTTCCCAAACATTATCTCATGCTAAGATGGCAATGTATACCTGGTAAAGTAACACTGACAATATGCTAACTTTTTATTTTTTGAGCCACCTTAAAATTTAAAAACAAAACAATGGACATTGAGATGTTAGATGAAAATCACGTTTAAGTTTCAAACACGCATTGAAAACAGTGAGCAGAATATTGATCAAGATGACAGAATAGGACTTTCCAGAATTCATTTCTCCAATGAAACATGAATTTGAATAATAACAGAAGAACTCTTTTATAGAAAGATATGTAAATGACTGATATTGCATTATATTGTTATAGTTTAAAACAAGAAAGTACAGATTGATAGTAGTGGGATGTTTTACAGTACCACCTGGCTGGGAGGCACAGCATGATGGTATAAAACTACTATCAATCTTGGGGAAAAACTAGGAATAATATAATTGTGGATACCAACAATGTGCTCTGTAGTAAAAACAAAATTAGACATTGTGACCCCTTTCTCTTGACAAGTATCAGTACACTGGGTATCAAACCTTGCCTTGCACTACATAACCACCTTAGCCCCAGCCAAGAACAGCTTGATTGATTCTAAAAGAATTGGAGATATGTAAGTGCTTCACAAAAAATTCAAAATAAATGATCTACAGTTACAGAAAATGTAACAGACATAAAATAATTCAGAGTATTGTAACAAATAAGTAATAACAGGTTGTAATTTAATAGAAAGATTATGGTAATTTATGAAATAAAAAAGTTGGGGCTGAAAAAGAAAACATAATTGAAAGCATCAATGATAAGAATTGTGGCATATTATTGATGTGGATATATACAGACATATCCTGATTGTTTTTAAACAGTAAAACTAAAATATCACAGGATACAATAAACCAGCAACTGGGAACTCATACAAAGGAAATAAAATCAGCATATGTAAAGGTATCTGCACATATTTATTACAACATATTCACAGCAATTGACATATGACTTAAGCCTAAATGTTTAGCATGGATAAATAAATATGGTATGCAATAGCATACTGTTAACTCATGATGATAAATTAAATCAGCCAGGCATAGTGAAACAAACACATAATCCTAGAACTTGGGAGATGGAGGCTGAAGAATCAAACTTTCAAGTCAGCCTTGTGTAGTGTGAGATCTGTGAGGGCTATAAAAGACAATGTCTAAAAATAAACCTTGCCACTGGAAAATGAATGGGCCTGGAGAATATTATGTTAAGTAAAATATATAAAAACATAACAAATAGACAATTACCTCAAGACCTCATACACTGTAAAATCTAAAATCTTTTAAATTTTAGAGTAGAACTATAATAAACTTGGGGGTAAGGTAGTTGTGGGTAGAAGAAGTTAGGGAGATGTTGGTCCAAATACTTATTCTAATAGCTAAAAATGGGAGTGGGAATTCAGAAGACATATCATAGAACAAAATGACAATAGTTACTTATGCTATAGTATGTTCTTTTTTAAAATTCTCAGAAAAAAATGTGTTTTCAGCAGAAGAGTAATTAATGACAAACAATTAATATTTCTTAATTTGTTAGATTTAGTCATTCTACAGAATATTTGCTTATAAATTCTTCCATGTAATAAATATATAATTGAGAATGTTGCTGATATAAAAACAATCTTTCCCAGACAAAACCATAGTTAAGAGGCTGAAAAGGACACAAATTATGTTCCAATATTAGGGTACTTATTAAAGATCTTCCAAAATTCACAAAAATAATTCCTTCTTACTCTATATGTAACATGTGTTTTGCAAACCCTCCATATAAACATATAATCACACAACTCAATGTGTATGATTCATAATATAGTATTACACAACACTTTCCTTCAGAATTATGGAATGCAGATTACACCAACATGTGCCGTATTTACTTGCCTATGCCACAGTGAAATTTTAGACAAAAGTCACATGTCAGCTGCAAAGAACATGATTCAATAAACTGTACAGATGTCTATTAGATATGCTGATTTAATTTCCTTTGAATACATGTTCAGTTACTGGATTACTGCATCCTAAGTTTGCTTACTGATATTGTTGAAAAACTTCCAGGATATATAAATATGTCAGAATTCCTCAATGTGACAAAATTATTGTCAATATTAATTAAGTCTCAAACAGTTAAGAAGAGAGGCTAGAGGATATTACCCAAAAATGGTGCCTCCATCAATGAATTCATGCCAATTTGTATGTTGGCCCTTCAAGAACAATGAGCTTTCTGTATCCATTAGTTCTTCTCTACTTTTGCTTAACCTGTTTGATTATGTTCTTAATTTACTATAGAAAACATATTCCACTACAGTGTTTGTTTTCTACAGATTTCATTATTTAATTTCACATAATTTTAGAATTTGTTTTTTCAATACCTTCAAAGAACACATTTTAATACTTGGGAAAGTAGCATACTAAATAGAAAAGGAGAACAGATTTGTGTTGGAGAATGCTTACTAAAGAAGCTGGAAGGAATGATAACTAATAAAATTTGTATTATTGCAGATGTTTTGAAAGATAGTGAATACTTTTCCTTCATGAATGGGAAGGTGAAAATATTGTTGAAGTAAGTCATATCAATGAAAGTAAATAATGTCATGTAGACTCGCTTGTATAAGGGAGTGGATGACTAATTTTCTTGGCATATGTGTGTGTATGTGTGTGTCTGAAAGTGTGTGTTTTTATTCTATAAAATAATTATATAATATTTTCTTTTGTATAGGGAGTAGTCTCTTTCCTGTTATTGGGATTCATACATTAGTAAAATATGCATGCAACTTTAAGCACTTAAAGAACTTATTAATTGATGATCTTAAATAGTGTGTTTGTTTTACAGGATCAAAACTAGTTATATCTACAGTGAGTGAGAATTTTACTATAAAAGATGGTATGTGACATTATAAATGTATTCATTTGTCTGAAAAACATCAGTCATCATACAAAGGGAACAACATTTTTTACTGAAAATACCTTTATTTTAACAGCTAGTAAGCAGGTGCAGATAAACCTTCTACAATATAAACAAAATAATTAAAGAGTTCAACTCCACCATTAAAGACTCATAGTGCAGTTTATACTTCAAGTAAGTAAGTTTAGTACCATCCTTCATCTCCCCAAACACTCCAAATCACATAGGAATATGTTCAATAATAAGGAAATGGCCCTTTATTGTTCATGAAAATCATAGCTGGTCCCAGAAGAAGCCTAGAATATTTTGTTCAAGTTTGTCTTTGATTTCAAAGTTGCCAAGCTACTCTTAAATCAACGGAGGAATTCATTATTGTCAGTATAAATAAGTTACATACCCTGAGGCTATTTTTTAAGTCCTCCTGAGATCAAACTGCAAATTCATGTCCTTGTAATTGTCTATACTTAATTGTAACTTTTTAATTGTCACAGTGTAACACTCTAACAAGTCCCTTGGCATGCCCAGAGCTGAAACATAGCTGGCTGGCATCTGAACTCCAGAAATTATTATTTAATAGTAGCAAAGATCTTTTATGTTCCATTGGAGACAATCTATACTCCGATCAACACCTATGTTTTAAGCATGAATTATTTTTAATTTAAAATCTCACTGGGAGGTCAAATGGTGGAAATTAGAGTCTTGTATTACTCCAGCATTTTCATGAGTGCAAGAAAACCACACTTTGAAGTAAAGTATTGGATAATTCTAATAACTTTGCTATCTCTACTAAAATTATCATTTTTCATGATGGCTGCTTCTGTATACACCTTCAGTAACTTTCATAAAACAGAGCAGAAGAGAGTATAACAGAAATAGACAAATTTAAGAAATTGGTATAATAGTATCCCATTGCCTCTAGAAAAATAAAGTCTGATTTTATATTGTAATGAATAAATGCACAAAATACCTAATTTCCTTCCAACTTTTTCCTGGTGCTTAGTAAGTGGTCTTAGACTGAAATGCTTGCCTTTGAAGCTAAGTGGATAGGACAACTTCCCAATCAGAGTACAATAAGTTGAATTAATATATACCTACAGAGTGCTCTTGTAGCTTCTTTTATGGTTTCTAATTTTTCACATTTGTTGTAGTCTCCATTTCAATTTGTTTTTTTTTTTTTCATTTCTTTGAAGGGTGTTGTATCATTTCCTTAATCCATTTTTCTTGAAAAACACATATATTTGTAAAATGAAACTATTTTTATCACTGTATTATTATTATTTTATAGGATTATGCAAAGAAATTTATTTATTTATAACCAAAATTTTAACCATTCAATATTAAGTAGCTTTTGTGAATATTATGTACTTATATGAATATATTCATATAAGATTATGCTTGTTTATGTATGCTTGGTTGGAGACCAAATCCAAAATCTTCTCCACTCTCAACACTTGTCATGCAATTGGAAGAAATCTCCATACAAGTCTCGTATTTTACTGTTTAGTCTTATATATCTCCATTCTTATAGTGTAGTCCATGTAGTTCTCAGTTTTTGTATAAAATACTTCTACTATGTAAATTATTAAATATGATGCTGTCAATTCAATATCAATGGTTGTTTTGTCATCCTATTTAAGACATTTTATAAAATACATCTTTCTTGAAAATTAACTTCATCATATTGGGAAAATTACACATTTTAAAGCAGTTATCAAGAAGTTAGAGCACATATTTAGCTTTGCCAGGCTCTGGTTTCAATTTCTAACTCCTTTAAGAAACAAACAAGCAAGCAAAAAAGTAACTATTAGAAAGATGGAAGGTCCAAGGAAGTTTTTTATTACTTAATACCATCTGAAATGGTGGAGATATACGTAGTTTTATACTGATTAATATGTTTACATACAATAAAATCCCATGCATAACTTTTATAGATTAGAACTATGAGTTAAACATTTATGTATTGTATGCAGCACTTATACATCTAAAAGTTGACATTCTGAGCTATGTCCAGGTTATACATAGGAGGGTTTTCTACAGGCATCTATTCACACTGGACAGATATGCTTGGAAATGTAGAAGGCTCATATCGGCTCATGTGAGGAAACATAAATGAGGAAATTATCAGTGATCCTGTGGGGAAAAAAATGGAAAGGAAAGACAACATGGTAACTATAGTTAATAATAATTTGTTATGCTCATATAAACACTGAGCAATGTGGAATTGTATTCTTGTTACTCTCAAAGAAATAATGTATATACTAGTGTAATCATCATTTACTTAAATTTATATAATTCATGATATGTAACACATTCCAAACAGTATCCAAAACATGAACACTAAATTAAATAAATTTAAATTTTCCAAGAGGCTACATGCTAAACAGTTGCTAATCATATCAAACAGGATGTGGTGTCAGACACCATTCTATCTAGAGTATTAGGCAGGACTTTCCTAATACTTCCTCATGAATGAACAATCAGACTTAATAACTTTAGGGAAAAAAACCCTCATGTTTATGAAAACTAATGTTGCCAATTGTAAAAGCATTCAGAATGCTTACACATAAGGGACCTTAGCTGAAGAAAAGATGTGATGTTTAAGTACCTCATCCTGGCATAGCACTATTGTCAAGGACATTATTTGGTAACAGTTTTGTTTTAGTGTAGAGTAGTCTCTCATTATATAGCCTTATTTGACCTTGACCTCATAACTCTTCTATGCTGGTCTTCTGAATGCTGAGATTATTAAATAAACCTCTACCACAAGCTCATATGTTTCAAAATGGAAATAAATGAGTGTAATGTTTTTAAAAATAGCATTAAAGGATTGACTGTGGTCACTGTGGTCTATAATGTAAACATTGACTCAAGTAAAATTGTTCATCTAATTGACATTTCCCTCAACCTTATAAATTACATGCCATTTTATCCAGTCATTTCTAGAGAGAAACTCCATTTTTATATTCAGTTAGTATTCATTAAGAGAGAGGAAAGAGGGAGTGAAGGAGAGAGAGAATGAGAGAGTCTGAGAGAATTAGATCACTGTTTCCCTGGCTAGTGTCTTCTAATGTCCAGTGGTCCTTTCACATAGTAGCTAACACTACAGAAATGCCCTTTTTCAAGACTCTAATAAACAAAAATATGGCTGATTATTAAAATACAATGACATCTATCATCAATATGTAAGGATATTTAAATTGATGTTCCTCCTTTGGTGTTTTAAAAATACCAGAAATATTTTATTTCAATAACATTCTCATATTTATTCACACAGTTTGTATTTTATACATTATAAATAATATATACTCTTGATATAAATGAAACTATATAATACATCCATCTCTTAAAATACATTCATCATATATGTGTGTATGTTATGAAAACATTCTGTTTTTAACACATCTACAGTTGGTGTGATATTCAGTATGTATAACACTAATTAAAACAAGGCCAAAGGTTTGTATTATACATCACAAAAATGTGAGTAAACATTGGAATTCTTTTGTAAATTTCATAGATAGAAAAAAATCCCTTCTTAGGCTTATATTATTTGTTCCTTGTACTCATTTGTGCATGCAATTTCCTGACGTAAAAGCCTGTTGATGAGAAAGTATGTACCCTAAAGATTTAAAGTAGATCTGACTGTTTCTATATGTAAAAGTTTAGTTTGTGATTGTTTTTAAGATTCCTTGTAAGGTTAACTTCCAAGATACATATACATAGTAAAGTAATTGATGCTTTATTTGTAATCACACTTTGTAGCCTGCCAGAAAAAAAAAAAAAAAAAAAAAACTGAGTGCAAAACACCCTGCTTGCACACACTCTGCTAATCTATAACAAGTTACTTAGATGTTAATGTATGTGAGTTCTTGCATTGACCTTGTTTAACATATAAAGGAAATAGACAACATGTTTTGTTTTTTAACCTATACTCATTATAATTATGCACTTGAGAAATATAATGTAACCACATTGTAGTTTTTATATTGCCTGAAAGATTTTGTTGGGATATATATAAATATATATATATATATATATATATATATATATATTTATATATATATAAATATATATATATATATATATATTTATATATTTATATATATATAAATATATATATATATATATATATACTGTAGAAGAGAAACAAAGATCCCAGAATAAAAAAGAAAGAAATCTGAAGGAAATACAAAATAAAATAATTAAGTGTGTATGTGTGTGTGCGTGTGTGTGTGTGTGTGTGTGTGTGTGTGTGTGTATGCCTGTGTGTGTTTTCTTACTTCCTCAGGTAAACACTTCCTAGTTCCAGGAGGCTGTTCTTCAAAGTAGCAGTAAAATGTAATGAAAAAAAAAACATACTCTTCCATATAAAATGGAAATATTTTTGTTTTGCTAAACTGAATATTTTATATTTCCATTATTAAATCCATAATATTTACTTTTAGTACATAAATTTTGACAAATAGATAAAATTCCTCAGATTATCTATACATACATCATCAATCAACAATCAGTAAAAAGAATTACAGTTACATAAAAAACTACATATTTCCAACAGAGGTAGTGACTCAGCAATAAACACATACCACCAAAACTGAGTTCTAGTTACAAAGCCCACAGAATGGAAGGACAAACCAACCCAAAACTTATTGTTTGGTGTTCATGTATTTTGCTTGTCACATATGTGCCCATGTGCATACAAATATATAAAAACACAGAATACATAACTGTGAAAAAATTAAAATACTGTTTTTCATTTAAGTTTTAGCTGTTTTGTTTTTCTTTAATATGAAGCAATAGAACAATTTCAGAAAATAAGTTTTATTTTATTAATTCTTAATATTGTAGAATATATGTTCATTTGAATGACTTTTATTGATTCCTTGAAGTACATAGTGAAATCTACTCATATTTCTCTATGAATGACTTTCTTTTGGATAATTTAATTGTAGAAATTGGTTATATATTACAGATTTGAGTTTATTTTTGGGCCTTATAATTCCAAATATTGTATAGGTCTATATTATATTGTTTTCTCTATCATTTTACTGGACTGTTTCTCAATAAACAGATGATATTAATCTCAAAATAATGTAGTCTGTGTTTTCCTCCTTATGTTTAATAATATTTCCATTTGATGTAACATGAATAAGAAAAGGATATCAAGCTTCAAGCTTAATATCAGAAAAGCAAAGCAGACATCAATTAGTTTCTCAAGCTGAAAAGGCTGATCCTTTCTCCACAAGCTCTCACCTAGCCTCAGACTGTAACATGTCCTCAGTATGGCTGGAGAATGAATGCTCCTATGTTCATTGTGTCTGGAGAATGAATGCCTCCATCTGAATCCTTGCTCTAGTCTTTTATACCTATCTAGTGCTAGGATTAATGCTATGAGCTATAATTCTCTTTTAGGCTGATTCTGTCTTACATAGATCTGGCTGGCCTTGTACACACAGAGATCAGTCTATCTCTTACTCCTGAGTGCTAAATTTATAGGTGTGTACCATCACCTCTTAACTTCTGGCAGCTGAGATTAAAGGTGTGTTTCACCACTGCCTGAACTCTGTACTTTGAGGTTTACTTTCCTTTTCTGAATCTTCAGTCAAGCTTTAATGATTCATAAATAATATATCAATACAATCAATCTAATTTATCAAATTTTTGTCTATTCAAAAATGTCACTATACTTTATGCTAAAGCTTTATTCTTTTGTTTTTCAGTTTACACACTTTTTTCAAAACTTTCTTTTTAACTTTGTATGGAGCAGTCACAATTACTTTTTCACAATGACATATAATTGC
Source organism: Phodopus roborovskii (assembly GCF_943737965.1). NCBI lineage: Eukaryota > Metazoa > Chordata > Mammalia > Rodentia > Cricetidae > Phodopus > Phodopus roborovskii. Next base: position 476,214 of record NW_026125235.1, on the reverse strand, counting down.
CCAGACACAATTGTAAAAACAGGTGTGTTCTTATATACTGTAATCTTTCATTTTGTGCATGACTGTTCATTCTACTTATATTTTTTAAAATTTTATTCACTTGGTTATTAGTACTGTTGGAATGAATACATCTGCATATTTATTGATGAGGCAAGTTGTATGTATATGATATGAGAACACATTAAGTACATACTATTTGCAAACCAGAGTACAATCATATGTGTTGCTCCTCAATACACTAATTTTTTAGGTTTCACATGAGAGGGAATGGGAATGGCATTGCTTGAATATTAAATATCCTATGTAACCCATGTGTTTTACCCCTTAGTTCCCAGCTTTTAATGCTGTTTGGGAAGATTGTGGAACCTTATTAAGGGGAATTTAGTGCAGTGTATGGATCTCTACTTGTGGGCCTTGAAATATTTTTGATCAGAGTCACTTTCTTTTCATTCTGTTTTATGAGTGATATTAGATAATAAGTCATTATGCTTTCACACACACACACACACACACACACAGGTGATAATAAGAGACTAAGTATTCAGTCCTAAATAGGGCATAGTTATTAATCTTTCCCTATGCCATCAATTAGAATGTTTTCTGGAATAAAACACAGGCAGAATTTAAGAAAGGGAAGGAGTGTTGTGAAATGCTGTTTACTGGACATGGAATGGCTATTGGATGCATGAACCACTGAAGCTTTATGGTCTTCCTAAGGATCACACAAAATTCCATAATAAATAACAAATTAAAAAAAAAAGAAATCATAGATCACAATGATGAGGTTAAAGGAGGATGGGGCCCTACAATGACACTTCTACCAGGACTATAATCATAACACTTTAGCTGAAAAACACCAACCAAGATCTGCTTTGGGCTACAGACTGCTCAGGACAATCTTGAGCTGGCTAGCTGAGATGATCCAGCCTCACAGACTACTCTAGCCAGGACTTGAGATAAATCCTGTACTTTTCCATTATACAGACACTGGATAACAAATGAGACAGAAACCCAAAGTCATGTAAAGGAAGGTATATGAAACCTTTTTCTAGAATTAGTTATTATGCTATATGACCATTAATATCATGACAAAATATGTAAAATACACACACACATATGAATATATATATTAAACTTATAAATGTTTATATAATAAATATTAAGAAAAGCTTTGATGAGTCAAAATAAAACCAAAGGAGTATGAGATTAGTGGCAATAAAATGATACTTTAATTTTTGTTTTTCTTTTGTCCTGTATTAGGTGGCTCTTCTGACATGAGACAGAGATTTTTTTGATTTTACTTTAAAAAGCATGCTTGGGTTTAGAGACAGAGAGAGCCACAGTCCAATTCTAAAACCAGCTTTAACCTTTCATTGGACTAGGACTACAAAATGACCATTTGCATTATATGTCTCTAGAGAATATCAGAAACAAATATTTATGAAAGTTTATCCTGTCGTTAATGTGATAATAAAAGGACAATTTACTTTTTTTTGGGGGGGGGACTTTTTTTCTAGATGATTTGTTCTTTTTCTTCAGAGTTCTCATTCTTCAAATCCATTAGTTGGATGTCATTATTTTCCTGAAAGGGCAGAAAGAAAACCTTTCCTCAACACTAATTTTGTGAATTTTTTTTTTTTTTTTGTTAAATTGTATTTGAACAAATGAAAAGCATTTCTTAGTTTTAAAATTAGTTTAGACTGAATCGACATGCTATTTGATGAACTAGCACTGCTTCTAATAAAATGGTGTCTTTTGTCCCAATCTAATCTTTATCAATTTTGATGGTACCCATACTTTTTCTTCTACTGTGGGAACAAACACAAAATCCCTCCACAATGTAACACATTTCCTAGTTTCCATTCTGAGGTCAACTTATCTTTAAAATATACTGGCTGACTTAATTCTATAGTTTTTTCTTCTATTTTCCAATGTTTCTCCATAGTTGTTGTTCCTTTCTTATTAGCATTTAGAAATTCAAAGTTAATAAAGAATTATGCAATATATTTCTGAAGGACTTTATTATGTGTTTCTGTTTATTTAGCACATCCTTTTGAGTTCAATTTGATCTTTCTATAACTGCATGCCCTGTAAGATTGTGTGGAATACATAGAAAATACTTTATGTGATAATAAGAAAAAATATGTTTCATTTTCTTAAAGACACATGCTGGTGCGTTACTTGTCTTTATTTGTATAGCTATATCCATGATGGCCATAACTTCTGACAAAGGTGTGATTACCAAATTATCCTTTTTCTGAGCACAAAGCAGTTTTCCATTGAAAACCTGAATAGGATTCTGCTGGGACCACTGCTCCAGGTGAGCATTAGGCCACAGTGCAGGTCCAATAACCCCTCCACCTCCATGGAACTCCCTGGGTCTGCTCTGAGCACACAGGACCCGCCTATCCACTTGGGACCACCTTGAGCCATACTCACCTTATCTTTGGAATTTCTGGAGGCATCACCATCCCCAAGTTCAAGCTCTACTATAGAACTATAGACCTGAAAACAGGGTGGTATTGGCACGAAAATGGATAGGTAGATCAATGGAATCGAATTGAAAATCCTGATATGAACCCACACACTTACGAACGCCTGAGTTTGACAAAACAGCTAAAAGTATACAATGGGATGTGGAAAGCATCTTCAGCAAATGGTGCTAGCACAACTGGATGATAGTGTGTAGAGGACTGCAGATAGACCCATGTCTATCACCATGCACAAAACTCAAGTCCAAATGGATCATAGACCCCAACATAAATCCAGCCACACTGAACCTCTTAGAAGAGAAAGTGGGAGGTATCCTTGAAAAAACTGTTACAGGAGACCACTTCCTGAACATAACACCAGTAGCACAGACACTGAGATTGACAATTAATAAATGGGACCTCCTCAAACTAAGAAGCTTCAGTAAGGTAAGACAAAGTGAATAAGACCAAAGACAGCCCACAGACTGAGAAAAGATCTTCACCAGTCCTACATCTGAAAGAGGATTGATCTCCAAAATACACAAAGAACTCAAAAAACTAGTCAACGAAACACCAAATAAACTTATTTAAAAAAAACAAAATGGGGCACAGAACTGAAGAGAGAATTCTCAATAGGGAAAATCAAAAAGGCTGAACGACACTTAAGAAAGTGCTCAACATCCTTTGCTATCAGGGAAATGCAAATCAAAACAACTTTGAGATACCATCTTACTCCTGCTAGAATGGCTAAAATTAGAAACACCAATGACAACTTATGCTGGAAAGGATATGGAGAAAGGGGAACCCTCCTCCACTGCTGGTGGGAATGCAAACTTGTAGAGCCATTTTGGAGATCAGTATCGTGGTTCCTCAGGAAAATAGGAAATAGTTTACCACAGGACCTGACAATCCTACTCTTAGGTATATACCTAATGTTCCACATCTATGCAACAAAGATATCAGTTCAACTATGTTTGTAGCAGCAGTATTTGTAATGGCAAGAACCCGGAAGCAACCTGGATGTCCTCAATTGAAGAATGGATAAAGAAGACAATTCTAAAAATAAATAAGGTGGATACCAATATAATCAATGGAAACTGAGGCCCAGGGCATGAATAGAACTACAAATAGAACTACAAAAATGCTGTTTCACTTCTGCATTAATTTGAGATACTGATAGGCATGTTTGATTTCAGTATCATGATTGGTACTCTAGTCCCTTCAACTGTTGGAGATTTTGTGCTGCCGAGTGACAACTCAGTGTGTGTGTGTGTGTGTGTGTGTGTGTGTGTTAAATTGCATACTCTGTAGATTTCAGGAAGCAAAATAATTTATAATGTATCCCATATCATAAACATGCAGAGGTATAATGCATGTATGTATACTGTAAGCTCTGTCAAAAGGGGTTGTGTCTGGTAATTCCATATCAAACTTGGTTTGGAATATCTAATGTAATATACTTCAAGTATTTCACATGTTTATAAGAAAAGGGATTTTATAAATTAGTGGTGTTGAGTAGATATCTAAGGAGGAATCTAGCCTGGTTTTTCCCAGGCTAGAGATGACTTCATGTCCATTGATATTGATAAAATCACAAGAATATAGAAATTGTGTGATATTACTTAAAATTACTGAAATTTTCTTGCACCTGAACATAATAACTCAGATGTAGACCCTGAAGCATTAGAATGTTCAACAGCTCTCTAGAGAATAAACTCAGAAGAAATGTACTGGGAAACATAAATACACTTGTAAGTACTAGAGCAATAAAAGAGACACATATGTGTATATAGGCACATTTGAAATGTGTTGATTTGTGAAACTCTGCTTAGTGTACTTTTACCTTGGTTACCAACTTGGTTCCATTATGAAGATGTTCTACTTGACATTTTTCTTCTTGGTCCTGAGGCTTTCATTTTTATTTTGCAGTTTGATAGGCCCCCGGTGCTTTCTGAGACAAAGCGATCTAGATATATTGGGTCAAGATAAAGATACTGATTGTTTGTTTTCTATATATACAAAGCATGGTCACATTAAGAATGGTTATTTCACCAGGAATCCGGATAAGAAGTAAGTGCCCTTTATTTATTTGTTTTTGATTGATCATTAATGGAAATACATAGTGGCCCCATGTATAGGAAAATATTTTCTCTCTGTTGTGCCCTACCTTATTATCTAGAGCATAATCAAAAATTATTTTGTTTCAACATGATTATTTTATTTTTCAAGTGATTTAATGGTTATTTTGTTCATGTTTTTGAAGTCAGATTTTTCAAGCTGAAAGCTGAGGGATACAGCAGATCTATATTTCTTCTAAATAGATTTCCTTAATAGTAGCAATTCCCACTGCATGTTGCCAAGTGATGTTCATGAGAATTATAATCCCAAGCACTGATATGAGTCCAATATTTGAAGGCTGAGTAAATTATTCTATCATTGTTGTTCTAGTGTTTCATCTATCATGATGGAAACTTTGGTATTTCTTCCTTGCTTCATGGGTAACATCCTTAATAGAATATTGCATTTTTATTCAAGTGGTGGTCATATCATTCTTTCAGAACTGCTGTGTTGTATTAGTCTTACAGCTTTAATCAAATACCAAACATCAAGAAATTTCACTATGCTAATTTTATGTTTTTCATTTTATTTTTAGTTGAGCACATATAAAGCCATATTACTTTTTAATGGCAATGTCCATAACTTTTTTTTCTTTTTCAGGCTTTGTTATTCATGTATAACAATCATCCTTACAAGTTCAGGGAACAGTATGTGCACTAGATAAAGAGGTTATATTGTGAAGATGTGTCATGCATATTTAATAAAAATGCTGAAAGACCAATTGCTAGGCATGATTTTGGGAGCAGAGATGACACTGGGAAATTATCAGAGATGCCAGGTTTTGAAGAGCAAGCAGGATGGGCAGTAGAGAAATGTGGTAATAAAGCCACAAGGCGGCACTTAAATCAATAAAAATTGGTTAATTTCAGTTATGAGAGCTAATTAGAAAAAATCCCAAGCTAAGCCTGAACTTCCACAATTAACATATCCCCATGTTGTTTTTTTTTATGAGTTAACAGCCCAAGGAAGATCCCAACTACAGTATTTCACTGGAAATGTTGACTTTATATTTCCCTCATCAAATGCTATAATGAAAGTTGTTCACTGTAGCACATGCCACTATTTGAAAGATGCCTGTTAAAGTTACAGATATGGGCATGTTTCTTGTTATTGATTTGATACTTTCATGCCTTGATTCTCAGCTCCATAAATTTACTCTCTGGCAATTATAGTACATTTGTTCTTTTTTCCTTTTACCCAATATGAGGAGTGTGTTTATATATTGTAGAAATATGTATAATACAATGTAGATTTGAATATTTGACTATATTTTTACTTTAATAGTGTTGTGCACTAGATTTGAAATTTGGTTTGTATAATTGTAGCAGTGTCACCTGTAGCATGCAAAGCAAATTGTCACAAGTAACACTAAATATCTGTTAATGAACACTGTATAAGATGGGCATTGTAATCTCTGTGAGGAATACTTCAGTGATATTTGATCATTTGAAGCAAAAGTTGTAATAACATATGGATGACTAAAATTCATAGCAGATAAAGATGTTCAGGATCATGAAGTAGATGTAAAAAATAACCACAGGGATGAATTATCCACTAGGGGCCATTTACTTAAAAGAAAACTGAGTCTTCTTTTTCAAGAATTTATTAGTGGCCAATATTTATCCATACTTAGCCATTTTTCTGTGATGAATTAGATTTGTGTCTAGATTATTTATGTTATACATAGATAAAGTATTTACTTAGAGCAGCAAATTCGTGACTTTGAATAAAGCAAGAGAAACCCACAAAAACACAGAGCAATGGAACAATATAAGAAATGAGGGTTATCCCATTAGGGATAGCCAATAGAAATCCTGATATTAAACAAATTTTCCTTAAGTTGTAAACAACTCACAGCAACAAAATTTTCATCTTGAAAATGAACAGGACATTCATGTTTGACAGTTTTCAAAAAGACAAAGTGGTAAATTAAGGGGGAAATAATCTTCAACAAACTCTAGTTTGTTCAATATTAAAATGAAAATCTATCTTGATGAGTAATAGGTCATTGTTCTGATTAGGAAATGTTGAAATACTGATGATGTTACATGGAAAAGGAACTGTTAAAAAGTATGCAAATCACTAATTTGTCAAAAATTTTATATAGAAACATTAAATCCAAAATGAATGAATGACTGAAGTTCATGGAAATTGAAGACTTGAAGACACAAAAAGAACAATTATAAAATCTAAAACATTATGTGGAAAACAAGGACTTAGTAACTTTAGATATTAATGTCATAGAATAGTAACTTCATTGGTTAACTAGAGGATTTAAATGTAAAACTGGAAATAGCTTATATCAATAAAACCCATCACAATTGTAAGGGTACTAAAAAAGTAATGGAAGCTTGGTTATTTCTGAATCACACAGAAAGGTTTAAGAAATAAAACAATAATAAACCTAAGGTTAAAATTATTCAAGCAGCACAACCACAAATTATAGGGCAAATATACTGTTCACTCAATTGACCACTATTTGAGGAGCAACAAAATAGCATAGTGTATTCAGATGTGGAATACTGTCATAAAGCAATAAAAATACATATGTTAGGAAACAAAAGCAGAAAAACTCACGGGGAAAACAAATATTAAGAAAAATTATTAACAATTGTTTATATATGATTTTGAAAAAGAATAAGAAAAATGGGCTGAAGAGATAGCTCAGGCATTAAAGGCTAGGCTACAACCAAAAATATAAGAAACATATATCAGGATCTACAAGGAGATTAAAATTTAAAATTTTAGATGATCAGTACAAGAGTCTAGAAGCATAAAAAGCATAATCAGATGACTAAAAATGAAATGGGCTATAATCAACCTCATTGCCCATGTGAAGAAGGCTTATTCATGATAGTTTTATAATCAATGGCATATCACTGAAATTTATATGGCACTGAATGGAATGGAAAAGGATAATAGTGCAGAAAGTATAGAGAAAAGTAAAAATAATTATGCTATCTGCACTGCTTGTGAATATAAAGATTCTCAGAGATGGTGATACAGATGGTTATATTCATAACTAAGTCAGGGCTTTATCAAAGGCTGATTCTTTGTAAAAATGTACCACATCCTGAATAGAAGGTATGACCCACCTATATTCCATATATGTCATTCATTAGGTTCTAAAGTAAAGAAAGGAATTAGCAGATTCAATATCTTCTGGAAACATCACACCATGCTCACAGACATGAAACAAAATTGTATGAAAGTCCGAAATCAAAGCATCTCACATGAATGCAATCCAAGAAAAAAAGTAAACATTTTAAGAACTATTACTGAATTCTGGAGATCTCACATTCTCATACTTCACAGTAACAGGGCTTAGTTTTCCATTTCAATAGGAAATACAAGTATTAAATACATAATCACTATTAGTGTGGTTTAATATTATCATACTTGTAGCCAAATATGTAATGGTTTCTTTGCTTTCTTTTCAGGTTGACAACTAAGAATATTCACTTGATTTTGTCTCTTTATTTTGCTCTTGAAAATATCAACAAGGACCCTCATATTCTTTCTAACATTTCTCTGCTAGTTAAAGTTGAATGTAATGTACTAGATGATTGGAGAATGAATAGTTTATCCTCAAAAATAGGTGAATTTCTTCCTAACTACTACTGTAAAAATCAGAGGAGATACTTAATTGTACTTACAGGTCCAATATGGTTATCATCTGCTATGCTTGGACCACTCCTGTACATCACCAATAGACCAGAGGTAAGGATGGGTTAGTTAGTTTTAGTGAAACATTGGCTCCTTTAATTCTGATTTTCAGGTATCAAAAATGACTAATATATATATATTTAATTTCAATGCATATATGCTCAGAAATTATTGTGGCACATACCAGTATTTCAACATAAATAGATACAAATAAAATAAATTTAAAGTGTTTTAGTTGCAGACATAGTTCACTGTACTTTTAAAGGTATTCACAAGAAATTATCTATGATTTAATAAGATGTAAATCCACATTCCCTAACATTTCAGGATTTTAATGAGCACAGTTACTTTAAGACTGATCATTATGCATTCTGCCTTCTTCAAGTTATTATGTTCCATGACATTCAGATTTACTATGGGCCATATCATCCTCTCCTGAGCAGCCATGAACAGTTCCCACATCTCTATCAGATGGCTCCTAAGGACACCTCTCTTGCATTGGCCATGGTCAATTTGGTGGTACATTTCAGATGGAACTGGGTTGGTGCAATCATATCAGATGATGACCTGGGACTTCAATTTCTCTCAGAATTGAGAAAGGAGATGGAAAGAAATAGTGCCTGCTTGGCCTTTGTGCATATTATTGTGGAAAATAAAATATTATTCCAGAAAAATGTAAATAACTATTATAATGAGATTACAACATCATCAGCTAAAGTTGTTATAATTTATGGAGACAAAGACTCTCATCTGCAGCTCAACCTTAAACTCTACAGATTAGTAAATGTTCACAGGATCTGGGTCACTACCTCACAGTGGGACTTGATCACACATAAGAGTCGATTACTTCTTAATTCTTTCTATGGGACCTTTACTTTTTCATTTCACTTTTCTGAATTACCTGGCTTTACAACATTTATCCACAAAACAGATCCTTCCAAGTATAAAAGTAGAGTTTCACTTGCTAGCTTATGGTGGATTTATTTTAATTGTTCTCTGAATTCATTTAATTCTATGAATCTTAAGAATTGCTCAAGAGAAAAACGGTATAATTGGTTATTCAAGCACCATTTAGAAATGTCTGTGGGTGGTACAGGTTATGTCCTATACAATACTGTGCATGCTGTGGCCTATGCACTCCATGAGATGCTGCTACAAGAAGTAGATACATGGCCAAAGTGTTCTGGGGAAGGATTGGAATTTGACTCTTGGAAGGTAATATGTACTCCAATGAAGGTAATGTGGTATGATAAATATAAATTTTACAATGGGTAATATAGGTTCAACACAAGAATTCCAGGGTCCTTTCTATTATACACAGGAATTTATATACCCATTTACTGGATAGCAAGTGAATCTTACTGTGTATAGGCTCTACTCCAGCCAATACTGACACTCACACAGATTTTCATGACAATATAATTTCTCATACCATTTTCCACATATGCATGTTTATTATATTCAAAATAAAAATGTAGTTCTTTCTCATGAAAATTTGAAAGCTAAAACAAATGAAATGGTTTTTATGTCATCAAGGATTTGGTGAGCAATATTAAGTGAATAAATCATAAATAACAGCAAACAGTTTCCACATTTTTTAACATGCTGATGATCATAATACCTTATCTGATTATCAAGGAACACTTAGAGGAAATAATGTGGGTAGTATCTCTCTACTCTTAGAAATATCATTCAGGTGTGCAACTGTTAAGGAACCAAACTCAGTGAGTAGCAGTTATTTCTAAAATATAGTGTTATTGTTATCCCTTTGTGGATTTTTTCTATTTGGTATATGAATATTTTATATTAGATACCATTTCTAGACAGATTAATGAAAATTAGATGCAACCTGAACTCAAATTATTTGTTTTAATGTGTAGGCATACTTGACAATAAAATAATAAATATTTCAGATGGTTCACTACCTAAAGAACATACAATTTACAAATCCTGTTGGAGACCAAGTAAACATGAATCAGAAAGAAAATCAGGATATGAAATATGACATTTACTACAATATGGATTTTTTGCCAAGTCATGAACTTAAGGTGAAAATAGGAAAATTTACCAAACATTTGCTGCATGGTCAACAACTGTACGTGTCTAAAGAAATGATTAAATGGAACATAGACCTTAGCCAGGTTTGTTGGACTTACTTGTACAATTCTATATGTGACAGAAGTATCCAAAATGTCAAAATGTAATTCATTGTCCTCAGGAGATACAGTATTTTTAAATATTAACACTAAATTAATTCTCACAGCACTAGATTTTCTTTCAGGACATTTTTTATTTTAGTAGTATTAATATTTATACATTCTATATGGTCCTGTTATCCTCGTGACCTATTGGCCATAGGTTCAAGAGGTTAAAAGTCAGTAGTGGTGAAACAGAGCTTTGTACATGACCCATGAGCTCTAATGGTGACAGACTTTGTGTGACTCAGTTCAACTTCATTCCAGAGTATAAGGAATATATAAGACTGGAGAGCCTGGGGAAGTAGAACATTCCTATCACAAGAGTAAGTAAGTGGTAGTAGGGTCCAATAGCAGAATTTCTAGCACAAATTTTCTAGCAGAAATCTTGCCCTAATTGAAGCCAAAGATTAAATTAGACTTCTATTTTAGAGACAGGCATTTGGGTTAGAGACAGCTTTCAGATAAGGTCAGTTCTATGGGTCCAGGAACAGTCTACAGAAAAGGTCAGGTAGAGGTAGGAAGTAATGCTGGAGGAAGGAATCCCATTTTTGATGATCTATTGAGGAAAACTTCTAGGCAATGAGAAGGCTGTGATGTTTATCAGCAGCAATGTCCTTCAACATCATAATTACATATTTGTCTATGTTATGATAGATATATAAGTTTAGATTAAATATAAGCACACAATATACATATGTTTCTCAATGTATAAATCATAATACATCTACAATAGGTAACCACAATATAAAGTAAAAGTTTTTAATTTATTGCATATTGGTAAAAGGATGTTTATATATAATACCATGTTGTAAATGTATATTACTATTACTAAGTAGATAAGACTTTTTCTTTATATTGTATTTGTTATTTTCCTCAGATTCCACCCTCAATATGTAGCATGCCTTGCTGTCCAGGATTCAGAAAATCCCCTCAGCAGGGAAAGGCTGTCTGCTGTTTTGATTGTATACCTTGCCCAGAGAATGAAATTTCCAATATGACAGGTAAAAATATATAACATACCAAAAGATTCATTATATTAGCTAATTTCTGCCATTTTTAGATGATCCCCAATGATGTCTTCTGGGAATTGAAAAAATAAAGTTCATCATGAATCAAATGAACAGCAATGCAATTCTAAACCTTAAGCAAATCAACCTGTGTCCTGAATCACACATTTGAATCATTATTCTAGATACTATTTACATAATAATTTCTTTGAAACTTTTTCAGAGTACTAGATATCATTGTAGCATTTATGTTTTCCTGGAATCCATCCCTTTATAATATATCTACATTTTAATATTCCTTAAGACATGGGATCTACACATCCTTGTACCTAGCCCCTATCTGATTTATAATAACTTGTAGATGTTCATGGATAATGCATCCTGCTTAAGAGGCATGCATTTTCTCATGTGTCCTATGGTAGATCATGCTTTCACTAGGTTGATTGAATTTTTAATTGTATATTACTTCACAAGTGAGTTTGGAAGCTAGCACATAAAATTTCAAATTGAAACATTTATTATAATATTCAATACTGAAAACAAGTTTGCACATAAACTTTTTAGATTGATACACAAAGATATCTTCTTATTGATAATGGTACCATGGAACATTTGGTAGTGATGTTATAGATAGTATAACAGGTAACTGAAAGATGGAATTGCTTTGGCAGTGATGACATAAACCGAAAAACTTAAGGTAATCTTCAGTCCAGAATGTAAATTGTTCCAAATCATTTCAACATCATAATGTGGAATGCACATAAAGTTTACATCAAACAATTCATTGAAATATTAAACCTATTTTGTATGGGACCAAGTGAATAATGGGAAAGACAGTTTCATGAAATACTAAATAGAAAATAAATTTATGAAAATTCTGGTTTAAATATCTTAACCTTTTAGTATTTGAAAAGAAAAATTTACTCCAGTATTTTTCAAAACTTTGGTGCCTATTCTGTATGTTTTAAAATACTAAAAATAATGTATTTTATATAAGTCATTTTAAAATTGTTAGGAAAAAATATGAATGCCTTTGCTCAATAATTTTGATAATATCAAGTATTAAAATATGACATAACAAAAGTAATTGGTAAGGGATATCTAGTCATGAATGGAAAGAATCATTATTAGAATAATATAAATACAAAGTTTGCTTAGTTGATCTAATCAATTGAATGCACTTAAAAATATGGTGTTATAGATGGACAGTGGTTGTTCACAATTTTATTCTCAGCACTTGGGAGGCAGAGACAGGCAATCTCTTTGAGTTCAAGGCCAGCATGATATACAATGCTACACAGGAAAACATTGTCTTGAAAAAGTAAAAGAAAAAAAAAGAAAATGGGATGTCATAAATTATATGATATGTGTAAAAGGAATCCCTTCCCCACATCCTTTATTTTGTATCTTATCTATGTTCTTAGGGGAGAAACTTAGTGCAATCTCAACTTGATTTTCCATGTTTCCTGTTATCCATGGGAGACATGCCCCATTTTGAATAGAAGCAGAGGAAAGGTGGATTGTGGGAATAAAGGGGAGGTGAGTGGAGGAAATGGGGCGGTGGAGGAGGAAAGGGAAGGTGTGGTCTAGATATAAAATAAATGACTAAATATAATTAAGTTAAATGACGTAAAGAATCTCTTTCATGTTATTTTCTCACTAAATATTTTTCTATTGGCAATATTGATAGTTCAATCTTACAGAATTAGTAAACTGGTAATTTCTATTTCTTTCCATAATTTATAAGAAACCTAATAGTAAATGTGATACTTTAAACACATAGGGAAATTAGGTGGTAATTATGAAGAATAAATATTTGTTTCTATTTGGTCCTCACTAAGACATTTTATTGTGTAAACATAAATTCTTCAACCCATGTTAATTAATTCTGCAAGAGAATAAAAAGTTCTTGGCTATTAATGATAAAATCATTTTCAAAAATGTACAAAAGATAATAGATTTTTATATTAATACTTAAATGTAAAAAATTAATTTTCTATCTACCTCTAAAAATAAGTGTAATTTGACAGGAAATTTATATTGCATCAATATATTATGTCCTTAAAATGCCAAGATATATTATACCAAATGATTCATTTCTTCCATACCAGACATGGACCACTGTCTGAAGTGCCCTGATGATCAGTATGCAAATCCTGCAAGAAATCACTGTTTCAAAAAAGTTACAACATTCCTGGGTTATGAAGACCTCTTGGGAATGTCTCTAGCCTGCTTGGCTCTGTGCTTCTCTGTTCTCACAACTATAGTACTAGCTATCTTTTTAAAGCACAAGGATACTCCCACAGTCAAGGCCAATAACCGGGTTCTCAGTTATGTTCTACTTATTTCCCTCATCTTTTGCTTTCTCTGTTCCTTGCTCTTCATTGGCCAACCCAATATGACCACATGCCTCATGCAACAGACCATATTTGCAGTAGTGTTCACTGTGGCTGCTTCTACTGTCTTGGCCAAGACAATTATAGTAGTACTGGCCTTCAAGGTTACTACTCCAGATAGAAGGATGAGGAGGCTGCTGGTGTCAGGAGCACCTAACTTCATCATTCCAATTTGCACCATGATTCAACTGATACTATGTGGAATCTGGCTGGGAACTTCTCCTCCATTTGTTGATGTTGACATACATGTTGAAAAAAACCACATTTTGATTTTCTGTAACAAAGGTTCAATTATTGCCTTTTATTTTGTTCTGGGATACTTGGGGCTTATTGCCATGGGAAGTTTCACTGTGGCTTTCATGGCCAGGAATCTGCCTGACACATTTAATGAAGCCAAGTACCTGACATTCAGCATGTTGGTGTTCTGTTGTGTCTGGATTACCTTCCTCCCTGTCTATCATAGCACCAAGGGCAAAGCTATGGTGGCTGTGGAGGTATTCTGTATCTTAGCCTCCAGTGCAGGTCTGCTTCTTTGCATCTTTGTTCCAAAGTGTTTCATTATTTTGTTAAGACCTAAGAGAAATTATTTTCACAACTTCAGGAATATGCAGTTTAAAATGGAAAATGCTCATTAGATTTTTCTGTCATCTCTATTATAATATACTTCCCACCAAGACTACATTGACATGTTTATCCTAAAATTTTAAGTCAAATTTTGCATTTTTGTCTCATTAATAAATTTTGAAAATAAACTACATATTACAGTTTTAAAACTTGGCCAAGATCTCAATTTTTATCAACAAAGCATTTTGATCTGACCTTTCTATATCTATAATGCTGGTTTCCTTCTTTATAGCACTGTATGCAATTAAATTGAATTGAGTAATAGCTATGCATTAGTAGTAAGAGTTAACTTAATTTTTTCCAGTATAAATTATACATTAATATTGTGTTCCATACTAAATAATTACAGTGGGAGAATATATGGCCATTTATTTCAAGGAAGATTCCCTTTAATTTGATATGGGATAAAAAGAAATTTACATAAAATTAATTAATTCTTTTCATATTTTGTGTCCTAATATTTTGTATTTACATGACATATATGCATCCATATTTAACAAAATTAATAAAAAATGAATTGCTCTCAACTTGAAAATTCAGTCTTGAGAATAGTGACAGTGACTGGAGTCAGGAAAAGGAAAGGGACAATTATATATCACTGAAAATATAATTTTAAGAAAATGAAAAGATTCTCATTTTCTTTATTCCTGTATTATGATACCCTTGATATTCTAGGTGTACATATGCACATGAACACACATTTACATACAGAGACCAAACACAACCACATTGCTCTCTAACCTATAAATTCTCTTAGGTTTCAAAAATAACTCTCCTATAACAATATGAGAATTAAAGAAGAGTTAACTTATTCTACTATCCACAAGTAGAAATCAGATTCAGAAATTATGAGAGAACAGAGGCTGTATTCCTTAACTTGTTGTATTTTTTTTTTTTGTTATGATGTAGAGCCTTACATTAGTCTGTAAATTTTTAAATACCATTTCCTGGTTATTATTTCTATTTTATTAAATACAGATTCTCTTTTCTTGAATATATCCACTCTATTCTTCCTGGTTTCTCCCCATCTACCCTCACTTCCAGAACTACTTCTCTTCTATCTCTCATTAAAAAGGAACAAGCTTCCAAGAGATAACAACTAAATATGCAAAAATTCATTGTAAGGTGAAGAAAAATTATCACATTACAGTTGGACAATACAATCCAACATCAGGAAAAGAATCCTAAAAGCACACATAAGAGTGAAAGATCCATTTATTCCTACAAGATGTCCTGCCTGCAAAATGTGCTAGGGCAATTACAGTAGGGAAGTTGGGGAAATAGCAAAGCAATCATGTCTGATTTGAACAAGGCCCAGTCCAACAAAGTGTAACCTATACCCATCACTCAATAGATAACCAAGGACCTGAGGTTAGATAGCCAAGATACTAGGGGTAAAACTAAACACTATTAAGAAGATAAACCAATAAAATGAGTCCTACAGATAATCTGCTATCCTCAGAAATCAGTGTCTGATTCATTCATCACCAGAAAGGCTTCCTCCAGCAGCAAATGGGAAAATATGTAGGACCCTATAGATATTGCAAGGAGAAAAATTTAAGTTGTAGATCTAGATCAAGTCCTTACCCTCAGATCTCAAGTATTATTACCCCAGAGTAGGTAGAAAGATTCTAAGAGCCAAACAATTTGGAGGATATCAAGTGAAAAATTTCCTCATAATCAAATAAGCAAGATGCATGTGGGCTCAGACAGATTGAAGCAGCAACTATTGGGTCTACTTGCATGTGAACCATGTAATCTTTGTGTTAATTAAATATATTATATTAGGACTGTTAGTCAAATATTTATGTGAGAATAGATGTATGTTAAAACTTGATGTAGTACAAAGAATGCTATCATATTAATTTCTTTCAGACTTATTTTGAAAACTAGTAGCATTCCAATGTTCCACTGAGTGTTCTAAAACCAAGTAACATAATACCATCAATAAATGAAAATTGATGATTATCAAAAATAAAAGTAATCAACTTGAGATGAGGGTATGTAAAAAGTAATGGGAGATGAATGGCAAAATATATAGTATATTTAATTTAATTCTTGCCATTGTCTAAATGTCCTACCCAGGAAGATAATGGGTATGTTGGTAGAAACAAAAGAGAATGAGAAAAAGATAAGTATCAATCATGAGTTATAAGAGAGAAAAAGATATGAACTGTTTCAGGCACTTCTACAAAGTACACTTTGAATTGGATAAGAAAATTTGTATGGAAAAAATTTTCCTTTGGTGGGATCAAATGAAAATTTGATTCCTTTCTCATATATTATTACACAGTCTCAGGTAAAATCCTGTGGTATGTGGGAGTCTGGATTTCTTTCAACCATAAGAGCCTTCATAGGGAGAAGGCTTATTCTTTATTTGTCTTTTCATATTCTAAAAAGAGTCAGATATATTTGCATTTTTCAGGAATTAACTGAACATGACTTTTACATCAGTTTATACTTTACCTCCACTCCCAAATCGAAAAGGTTTTGCTTCCATTAGATGCTCACTTTGAAGTTTGGACTTGGATACAGAAGACACTATACAATTACTGGTATGTTTGGAGTAAAAAAAATTATCATAGGAAATCATCACTCATTTTGAGGAGGGATTGATATCCTTACACAGAACATGACACCTTCTTCATAGAGTTCTAGTGTTTCATGAAATGTGCAAGGAATTGACAATCACTAATTCCATGATGTGAGTTTGCTGTGTAGTTCTATTAGCTTTGACATTTTCTCTTGACTCTAATCTCAAGTTTATTTTAAATAAAATACTTTAACATTTTATCTAATAATGTGGTTAAAGGTGTGTGTCCCTAGCTTACTGTTTGAAATCCTAGTCTAATAACAGGAAAGGTGGTCCTATGAAATTGACAGAGAAAAATAACTAGACTAGGTCTTCCACAA
Source organism: Phodopus roborovskii (assembly GCF_943737965.1). Lineage (NCBI taxonomy): Eukaryota > Metazoa > Chordata > Mammalia > Rodentia > Cricetidae > Phodopus > Phodopus roborovskii. The sequence continues at coordinate 458,821 of NW_026125235.1, read as the reverse complement.
TATATGTATTCCCTAGTATATTTCTACATGCTTTTAGTTTGTTGAGACTAAAGGACAGTATAGTTCTGAAAGATTCTTCTATTTCCCATAATTTGTCTAGTCAATGTCTCTGATAACAATGTTACACTCTTCTAGTAGTACACTGTTCATATAATCCTAGCTCATTCTTCCTTCAACCTTTCCTTATCATGCCTGATACTACCAGCTACATTCTTTCTCAGAATCTACATTGGATCCTGACCTGGTTAAATGTGTAAACATTGAATGTGTGGTTTCACAGCCCAGATAGGTAATAGAAATTTTACAAGTGTGTACAACTTGTGTACACTATTGTATATTATCTGGCAAGGTAGATTGAAAAATCTTGTTTTGACACATAGATCTATGTTAGAAAGCCAAGATCATTATAGTAGTTAATGTTAATTATCAACTTGATATGTTCTAGCATAAATATAACAAAACTCAGAGAATACCTACCAGAGATTAAACTAGACTTTTTGAATTATGTTGGATTGAATGATGTAGTTGCAATCTTTCATTGACTGGGTTCCTGGACTGAATAAAAAAGGAAAACATAAAATAAACAACAGCATTCTTATTTATTGTTTTGTGCAGAAAACTGTTTGAATCAATTAACATAAGATCATGTCACATGACTTACCAACCAAGACAGACTTTACCTTCAAGTCAAGAAAAAAGTAATCACTTCTAATTTCATACAACAAGAATGAAATCTAATTCAGACATTATGGAGGATTTTTCTATGCAGTTGATATTCTTAATATTGCTTCTGTTACAACTGGGATACATTGGGCATATGTTGAGATCACTAAAAACTATTTGCATATAAATTAATTTAGAAAGAAATTGGTTAATTTTCTTATTAATTATTAAAATAGAACAATGTTTATTTCTGCCATTGTAAAAACTTTGTTCATGTGATGTGGACTTAAGCTGCTATGATTGGATTTCATTTTTCCAAAACTTTAAAGGTTTGGTCCTTACAGTAATCATGTAGACATACCCATAGCATAAAAAGATAAAGCCTAGTGAAATGGGATCACAGCACTCCTTGCTTACTCATGATTTGCTTCCCAATACTCTCTCTGCCTGTCTGTTATATTATTGTCATCTCAATGACTTTGTTGCTGAGGTTGTGTAACTGTGTCACATGACCTACACAAACATAAGATAACTGAAAGTTCATACTTGAAGGATTTAGCAATTTAAAACAATTTTCTTCATCTAGCCTATATTTGAAGGACATTTTGGTTGTTTCTAATTGTGACTATTATGAATACATCTGCTATTAACTTAGTTGAAAAAGTGTACTTGTGGTATAATTGACTTATTTGGTTATATGGATAAGAATGGTATAGCTGGGTCATGAGGTAGATCAATTCCCAATTTTCTAAGGAAAAAAAAAAAGCATGTTGATTTCCAAAGAGGCTGTAGTAGTTTACCCTCCCACCAACAATGGAGAAGTGTTCTTCTTGTTCTACATCCTCTCTAGCATGAGTTGTCATCAGTGTTTTTGCTCTTAGCCATTCTGAATGTTGTACAATGGATTCACAGTGTCATTTTAATATATATTGCTAAGGATGTTGAATATTTCTTTAAGGGTTTCTAGGCCATTTGACATTCTTCTTTTGACAATACTCTGGTTAGATCTGTACTCCATTTTTAATTGGATTATTTGGGAGTTTTTGATATCTAGTTTCTTTTTAATATCAGCCCTGTGTTGGATGTGAGGTGAATGAAGGTATTTCATCATTCTGTAAGCTGCTATTTTATGTTTTTAGCAGTGTCCTCTGTGTTACAGAAACTGTTCAGTTTCATGAGGTCTTATTTATTAATTATTGGTTTTAGTGTCTGTAACACTAATTTTATATTCAGTAAGTAAGCTGTTTCTTGTGCCAATGTATTCAACATTATTTATCACTTTCTCTCCTATCAGGTTTAGTTTAACTGGACTTATGTCTTTGATCCACTTGGAATTGAGTTTTGTGCAGAGTGAAAGCTATGGTTATATTTACTTTCTACTACATGCTGACATCAATTTATGCCACCATCAATTGCTGAAGATGACATTTTTCCATTGTGTATTTGTGTCTTCTCTGTCAAAAATCAGATGTCCATAGGTGAGTGGTGGTATAATTACACCATTGGGTATTAGCCAGGTGGTGGTAACTCACACCTTTAATCCCAGCATTCAAGAAGCAGAGGCAGGTAGATCTTCATGAGATCAAGGCCAACCTGGGTTACAGAGTGAGTGCCAGGATAGGCTCCAAAGCTACACAGAGAAACCCTGTCTTGAAAAGAAAAACAAAACAAAACAAATCAAAAAAGACATCATGAAATTTGACTGCAGATTTATGGAACTAGAAAAATCACCCTGAATGAGGTATGTAGCACCATAAATAAAGATCCAGAGATGGATACTGGGATTCAAATTGAAGTTCAGAGAACCATAACAGCAAACCAGTAAATGTTCTTTCATCCAGTTGAAATGGCAAAAACCTGTCCCCATAAACTCCCAAATTCTAAAGGCTCTTAATTCCTCATTTTTTATTCATTTTTTTTTTTTGCAGTCATATCCTCCTATCTCCACCTCCCTAGTTCTGGGTTTAAAGGCATATGATCCAAAGTGCTGAGATCACATTTGTATGAACTGATTCATTTATGAACAGATCAATTTCTTGTAGTCAGTGCTACCTTGAACTAATAGAGATACATCTACCTCTTAATCTTGTGTCCTAGGATAAAAGGTGTGAAAAAAAACCTGCCTAGCTTTATGACTGCTGAGATTAAAGATGTATATTACCAATGCCTTATCTCTATAGCTTAAGGCTGGCAATGCTTTCTGAATCACCAGGAAAGTTTTAATAAACTACACAATAACAATATATCACCACACTTTCCCTGTTCGTCTAATACAAAAAAAAGAAAGCTACAGTAACATATGAGAAATTATATACAACAAGAATATACAATATATAGGTATTAATTACATCAATAATATCTAGTCCATTGCATTTGACAAATTCAGAGAAAGTATTTCATCATCTATGTTATCTTGGTGAATACAAAATCTTGTAATACTTTACTTTCTATTCTAATTTGCATTATCAAGTTATCTTTAATGGTTCTCAACCGTTTACACTTTACCTTTCTTTAGTGATTTTCCATCCTGAGTTTCATAAACAAGGACAATTATAACTATAATTATCTAGTCTTCAACTCCCACAAAGACATGAGAAGGAAATAATATTAAGTGAATATAGAGTAAGTGCAAGTAAATGACTTCCAAAAATATGTGAGAAATGACAGAAACAGATGGCTGCTTTGACAGTCACTCAAGCTTCTGCAATGTTAGGGCATCCATCTTAACCCTACTGGCCTAGCATCTCTGACATACTTTTCTGTGATGCAGGATTTTCTGAAGGACTGTTCTACCTTGTCTTGGCAAGATTTGCAAACTTCAAAGGTCACTGTTATTCATTGTCATGTCTCACTAGAAAAAACTAGTAGAGACTCAAACACAAAATAATGTACAGTAAGGTAGAACAAGCCTTTTATTAAAACTAATTACAACTCTATATAACCATTAATAGCATGACAAAAGTATAAAATACATATATATTATTATAGCTTTTATGTGAATATATTATTTATGCTTTAAGGAAAGCTGTTAAAAGTCAATATAAAATGAAAGAATCAAGAAATTAGTGGCAATACAATAGTCCTTAAATATTTGTTTTCCTTCTATTCAATGTCAGGTGGCTATTTTGACATTAGACAGATATTTTTGATTTTTTCTTTAATAAGTATTCTTGGGTTTAGAGTAGGAGAGCACCATACTCCAACACAGAGCTAGCCAATAAGAAATGCTAGTAATAGGCCAACAGCTTTATATCTAATACAGCATCTCTGTTATTTGAAGCAGACTCAGCTCTGTGACCAGGGTGTCAGGAAAATTTCTAGTAACACATTATTATTTTTAAAAGCCATAATTTTAGTTATTATTTTTCAGCTTCTGAATCTGACATCATATCATTCAATTTACTTATGATGGCAGGCTTTGTATGAAATCAATGAATGCTTACTTTGGGCGCTGTATAACCTTTGCAAATGTTTCAATTTTCTTTTCTGCTTCTCCAATTCTGTCCCAAGCATTGAAAGTTGCTGCATGGCATAAACCCAAGAGGTTGTCATCATACAGACATTGCCTTTTTAAAGTCGTATAATCTCATTCTCCAAGAATTTGATCTTGGGAGATATGCATACCTCTTGCTTTATCTTTTTCTTCAATATTTTTACCCTTTTTCTGAAAGAGGAAACATATTATTTCCTGGGGTCCAGCCTCTAGGACAGCTTTAATTAAATCTATCCAATCTAAAGGAATAACCCTATTACAAGCTAACCCCATTTTTACCATTTGCTTCACAAATGGTGAATGGATGCCATTTGAGACTATAGCTTCAGTGAATTTCCCTAAATATAATATCATCACAGTTTTCCACATCTTTCATTTGGCACTTCCTGTGAGATTATTAGATATATTAAAGATGGTTCTTTAAAGGTACTAGAATCTCCTTTCTAACCTGAGAATTCATTGCAGAACTTCTTGTTCCATGTAATTCCTCAGTTTGGGTTTGAATATCTCTGCAATCTGCTTTAATAAGTTTTTCTAAGGCCTGCCTCTCAGCATTCATATCAACCAATTTAGAGATAAACCAAGAATTATGAAAACAACAACAAAAATTTTCAAATGATAATTAACAGTATGTCAATCCTGGTTAAGTTGATTATCCCTTCACTTAATTGTTCCATTTTTAAACTATCCATGATTTAATCATACACAAAACAAATTTTGTCACTTTTTTAGTATATGAAAAACTCTCTTTTTATACTAATACTTTTCTTTAAAATTTTCCAATAGACTTTCTAAATCTGCTAAGAATATCATTGAACTGTGAGGCATAGCACATGTAAATTATAAAACTAGCTTGTGGCTATGGGCTGAGAGTGTCATCCTGAGGTGAAGGGCTCAAGGAAAAGCACAAAAGCTTCCTGAATTTGGGTAGAGGCTGAACATTGTTTAAAAAATTCCCACAAGTGGAAAATCCCACACTTGCTCAAAGATTTGAGGAGAAAACAATAGAAAACCTAGCTTGTCAGCCTGGGACTCAGACAGAAAGGACTCAAGCAGGAGTCCCACCTGCAGCTATGGCTTGGGCCATGGCCTCAAAGAGACTTTTTGACAATCATAGTTTAATGTTGAACACCAATTGTAACAAGATAAATAAAAGACCTAGAGACAGATACTGGGACTTAAGCTTCAAGCTAAAGATCAGAGAAGCAAAGCAGCCACCCAGTCGATCTTACCTCTATCAAACTGAAATGGCAAGCCTGGCCCACATCCTCAGAGGCAAAAAGCACTAAATTACTGTTTCATCCTCCTTTTATTCCTTTCTCTGCCCAGCCATATCCACCTGTCTCTATGTGCCTAGTATAATGATTAAATGTGTGTTATCCCATGTGCTGAGATGATCATTGTGTGAGCTCTTTCTTTTAGGACTGAATCAATTTTGTGTAGTCAGTGTGGCTTTGAACTAACAATGGATACATCTACCTCAATCCTGAGTTCTGGGATTAAATGTGTGTACAATCACTACCTAGCTTTATGACCACTGGTTTGTATCACCACTGCCTGATCTCTACAGCTTGAGATAGGCTTTGCTTTCTGAATCCTCAAGCAAGCTTTAATGAATCATAAATAATATATCACCCCAGAGGTAACTCAAATCCAGAAAGACAAACATGGTATTTACTTACTCATAAGTGGTTATTAGCTGTAAACTGAAGAATAACTATACAATACACAGCTCCAGAGAGTCTAGGTAACAAGGAAATAAAAAACGGGAATGGGGATGGAAGAATTCCCCTGGGAAGATGAAATTGAAGAGATCTCCTGAATAAACTGAGGGCAGGTAGGAATGGGAACATAAGGGATCCATCTGAGGTGTGATAGAGGGGGAGATATTTTGTATGATGAGGGAACATTTTGGAGTCATATAGAAACCTGAAATAAGGGAAACTCCAAGGAATGTACAAGATGACCACAACTAAGACTCCTAGCAATAATGAATAGGTACCCTGGACTGGCTATCTCCTGTAATCAGATAGGTGATTATCCTAATTGCTGTCGGAGAGCGTTCATCCAGTAACTAAAGGAATCAGATTCAGAGATCCACAGCCAAGCATAGGCCTAAGCTCTAGGAGAACAGAAACACCATGGACAAATTCTCTACATGTCAAAAATATCACATGTAGTTTTACGTTCAAATATCTGATTAGGTACATTGTCTACAAATTATACTTATTTCTTAAGATTTAACCATTCAATGCTACTACCAAGTTTTCAGTATTTATTGAGGATACATGAAAATCAAGTTAATATTCCATATCTCAAGGACATAATTTTGAAACATAATAAAGGATTATGCTAAGAACTTCCTTCCATTTGCATCTTAATAATTCATGCCACATTATATTCACTTTTCTTGCAGTTGTGTATACTGAAAAGTGATGATTCCATTCCAGTTTTGAGTCTATCCTTCAAAAAGTTTAAATTCTGCTTTAGTTTTAAAATTCTCCCCAATTTTGCTAAGCAATGGTATCTAAACTAGTGAGTATAATTACTCAAATGCAGGCTGGAGAACTCTTTTGTAAAAATGAATGTTTTAATGTTATATAAAACAGAATATCATGAATAAAATGGAAACAAAGTTATATCAACTGAGTAAAACAAATTCAGCATAGAGTGGGGAGGTAATAGTTTGATACTTATAGTATTTATATTAAAAAATATCCCCAGCTTGAGGTTGAAACATTTAGTTTTGCTTTCCAAACACTAGCATCATGATTTTCATGTGAGCTTAATGCAGAATCAAGCAGGAAAACAAACAAAACAAAAATAATTAACTTCCTTTATTTGTCATTAAATCAATAAAATCTCTGACTGCTAACCAATTTCTATAAATATATGTAGTTCCACGTGGTTTGATATAATAATATATATCGAACTTCTTTTGGAATCATATTGCTAATGCTGTATTATAGACACTGAAAGCCCAAACGAAATAAATACAGTATAAAATCTAAATGTGAAGATTGCTGATTCCTAACTTTTATATTTTACTTAATGTTTTAACGATTTTTTTAGCTTTCAATTTTTTGAAAAGACTCTAAAAAGGATAAAAATAAATATTTTTCCCTTTTGAATAATGACTACAAGGATATACATGGAAAGCAGTTATGCCCAGTCAATCACTGCAGAGTGTAATGAACAACTGCTAGAAATAAACATTTATGAGGTCTTCCTCCTCCGTCTTTTAAAGGAAACAATAGAGCAGTCCTGAAAATAAAAAAAAAGTTTCCCAGTTCTGCTCGAGGTAATTACAGAAGGAGACATGGCTGGAGAGCCCTTACAGGGGTCTTGATTTCAATTCCCAGCAACCACAAGGATGCTCACAAGAATCTATAATGAGATCTGGTACCCTCTTGTAGCATGCAGGAATATATACAGACAGATCACAATATATAATAAATGAATGAATGAATGAATGAATGAATGAATCTGGAGTTTCTTATCCTAGCAGATCCCACTGCCTTTCTGCCTAAATAAGCATAGAGGATGCTATATTAATTTTAAAGCTGTTGGCTTATGGCTAGGGTTTCTTACTGGCTAGCTCTGTCTTAATTACTAACCCATTTCTATAAATATATGTAGTTCCATGGTTTTGTTTTACACGAGAAGGGTCTGGACCTCTTTCTCCTTCTTCTGTTACATGGCATCTATTCTGCCCATCTCCTTCTCTTTTCTCTTGTAGTCACACCTCTACTTCCTGCCTGGCCAATCAGTATTTTATTTTTCAACCAATAAGAGAAGCATATATACAGAGGAAAAAAACCCCATCACCTCCTTTCTTTTCTGTCTAAACAAAAAGAAAAATTTGAACTTTAACATAGCAAAAGTATAAGTAACAAAACAGTTTTCAAGAAAGAACCATAGTTAACAATATCTAGTCCATTAACATTTAGCAAAAATTAAACAAAATATTCTGTCATCTATCCTATTTTCTTGAGTCTAAAGTATTTTTTGAAGTATGAAACTTATTTATGGTTTTACAGGAGCCTTTTTTTATTTTATAGTGACCAAACTTATTTTTAAGATCTATTTATTTATTTGTTATATACAGTGTTCTGCATACATGCCACAAGAGGGCATTATATGTCATTACAGATGGTTGTAAGAAATCATGTGGGTACTGGGAATTGAACCCAAGGCCTCTTGATGAGTGGCCAGTGTTCGTAACTTCTGAGCCATCTCTCTAGCCCTGAATCTAAAGTTTTATAAGTAACTTATCTGTTATCATAACCAAGGAAAACTTTAACCATAACTATCTGTCTTCAAATCCATCAAAGACCTCAGAAGGATAATATATACTCTAGAATTGACAGAGAAATCTTGCTGCCTGTACAGATACCCAAAGTTGTTCTGTAATGTTGGAGCATCCATCTTCAACACACAGGAAATAGTGTTTCTAGCAGAATTCTCAGTAAAGCAGGAAATTTACACCATCCACCTATATTGGCAGTTTTTCAGTCATTTTTCTCTGTATCCTGCATAATCTCTGGCAGAATTTCCATGAAGCGGGAATGCTGCTGGACGGTCTCATCTTGTTTGGCAAGTTCAGCAATCAGTTTTTTGTGGGTCCTTCATGACCAGTTTGTGTAGAATACAGTCAAAAAGCCCAGGAAAAAGCATTTTCTTGCCAAAATGGCTATTTCTGCCATGTTGAAGGCAAAGCCACAAATTTCTTCGATGCCCATTTCCTCTCTGATGAAATTGGTACTGCCAGAAGCAGTTGTGTCTCACTGTCATGAAAAACCCTAACCCATATTAAATGTGATATTTTATAACTCTTTGAAAGGTTTGAAGAATATCTATCATTTTGAAATATATCTTCATATATAGATAACATAACTATAAGTTTCTACTATAGGTTTATTGTGGTTTAATAAGGACCAGGATAAACAAATAGACTGAATAGATGTTTATTCTGGGAGAAATAACTTGCAACCTAGACAGATGAACACCAGCACATTCCACGGGATACTCTCCTCTCCCATCCTGCCAGCAAAAGAGGATTCCCCAGCTCTTCCTCAGAACTACTTCCACAGGTCAATTATGCTCAACCACCCATTGGACGTGGACAGTGCCACAGAAGGAGACAAAGTAAATATCCCAGTACAATTCCCCTTTTAGTCTAAAGAAAAGATTTAGGCTTGATACAAAACTATATACAAAACAGTGACTAATGAGTGTGCTCTAAGAAAAGGAAAATCGAGAACAAAAATACCTACATATCTAGTCCTAGGGCGAAGGCATAACAGAGTTTTCAATAGAGTTGTCCTAATCTGGAAAACTGAAGTCTAGTACCTAATATATCCAACTAAGAAGAGGAAAATAATAGTTGTATTGTTTAATCTTCAACCTCATCAAGACATGAGAAGGAAAATAACAATACCAGGGTAGACAGGAAGTGCGGATGGGCAACTTCCAAAAGGTGCAGCTAGGACAGAAACTGTAAGCTACCTGGACAGTCACCCAAGGTCTCACAGCAACATTGGTACACCAAGTTTTGGCTAAGGACAAGAGTACTTTACATACTACAACAACAGCAGGGAGGTAGAAAGGCTGTCTTACCCTAACTTGGCAAGGTTCATCAGTCTTCTATATTTGCCTTCTGCAAGCACATAGGACTGCATGTCAAAATCAGTGGTCAAGGTGGGGGCAGTTCTTTGCTCAAGAGGCCATTAGCTGAGGCAAAAATGGAGTCCAGCAGGAGCAACAACAGTGTCCAACATATTTATGGGAAAGTGCACAGTGCTGTCAGGAGCAACAGTGTCTTGTGTCAATGGAGTACTAATATTAAAACATTCAAATGTCATGTTCTGCATTTCTATGAAGTGATTGAAGATTAAGCATCTATGTCTGACTAATTTCATAGGTAAAGAAAACATGAGTGAAGATAATCTGTAATACTCAGGAATTTAGCTAAAAAACAGATTGAAACTTCCCTGAGTAAAGCAGGGACAAATACCCAAACAATATAACTGTGCACATATACATACATATAAATCCCTAAAATAGAGGTAGAGGAGAAATGTCTAGACAGCATGATAAATATCCCAAATTGTACCAATATACAAAATGTCTGGAACACAAGCAAAAGTATACATACGTAAAATATGGTAAGAATAATGTACATACAACATCATAAATGGAAAGATTTCACATACTATGATAATATATAATATACCATTTGTCTGGGAAGGGAGTATAAACTTAATTTTACATAGCTTACACAAATATAACAATGTAAGATGTATAATACTAATAACTCACTCTTACTAAATAATTCACAAGGATAAGCTAATCTACCTACATCCAATCTAAACCATACCTTTCCCAAACACACTCTATTTCTGTCTAAAAGATCGACCCAAGTCTAAGCCTCATCTTACATACCCAAACCTAAGTAACTAAAACCAGCCCAAAGAAGATGAATATTATCCCAAATTCCAAGAGTAGGGAAAGTGGGCATTGTTATTTGAAGATTACTTCCTGCTGAAATGGGACAATGCTTGCTCCATGGGATCCTGTAGGAAGAAAATTTTTAGCAACCAAATTTCTCTTCAGAACTGGCTGTGACATATGTAGCTAGTCACTTTGTGGCAGGAAATGCTTGACTGTAGTTCTATTTGAAACTCTGGCCAGGGTGTAATAAGAAGGTGCACCATTACAGTCATGAGTTGTCTCAAGCAAAACAGTCTCAAACCGGTTTTAGGGTGATGTTTGTAGTCCAGATGCATCAGGTTGAGTCAAGTGGAAATGATAAAGTGGGGCCCCATCTTCTTTCTGGAGAGTTCAAAGATTGCTGTTAGGAATTGTTATTATTCTTTATGGAAAACTTAAACATCAATATTAAAGTAAAATTTTCAAGTTTTAAGGTATGCTTTAGGGAAAGGCAACAATAAGCATCAAAATGTATATGAGAAAATTAGGATTTCAGAGAAAAATTGCTCATATGCAAATGAGTCCCCAGATTTTGGTTTCTTGTGCCTTACACTAACTAGCCTCTTGATTTAAGGCAGAAACCCTGAATTTAATCATAACAACATGCTTGAATTTAGAGAAGGAAAGCCAAAAACAAATCCAAAGCCAGCACTGGTTTACATGAATTGGGACTACAGTAATACAAGATAATAAAGGGAAATAGATTTCTGTATAGAAATAGTTTACTAGAATTAAATATTTTTACCATATATCAGATTTCTCTTCATTAAGTAATTGCTTCTGGAGAGCTGTCTTCTCTTCTGTAGGTAATTACATATTAAGGTTTTTTTTTTTTTGGCTGTTTGAAGATAGGTTTTCTCTGTTTTCCTGTAAGAACAAGAACAGAAGACTTCCCCTACCTTTGAGAAGTCTCCACACATCTCATGGTACCTAATCTGTTGGGTGACTTGTCATTTCTCTTCATTAAGATGTTTCCTCTTGTTCAACTCAGATCTTGATTAACTTAGATGGTATCCATGGTTTTTCTTCTCCTGTAGATTCAAATCTGAAACCCCTACCCCAACGAAACACATATCCTGGTTTACATTATGAGGTCAATACATCCTTGAAATACACTGGCTGATTTAGTTCAGAAGTTTTTTCTATTGTCCAGTGTCTTTCTGCAGCTGTTTTTCCTTTTTCATCAGCATTAAGAAAGTTTAATGTTAATAAAGCATTATGTACTCTGTGTTTGGGTTTCTTGGTTCCTCCTGCCTGTTTATGGAGCATTTCTTTTAAAATACAATTGGATCTCTCAACCACTGCTTGTCCTGTAGGATTGTGTGGTATACCAGTTATGTGCCTTATGTTATAATACTCAAAAAGCGGTTTCAATTTGCTGGAGACATATGCTAGAGCATTGTCAGCTTTTATTTGTGCATGTATGCCCATAATGGCTATTCTATCTAATAGGGGTGTGATAACAGAATCAGCCTTTTCAGAGCTCAGAGCAGTGGCCCATTGAAACCCTGAAAATGTATCTATAGTGTAATTTTCCAAAGTCTGCAAAATGAAACACATCCATTTGCCATATTTCATTCCTATTTATACCTTTAGGGTTACTGCCTGGTTGTAAAGGAGTTTGGTTATAGAATGAGCAAGTAGGACATTTCCTTACTATTTCCTTGGCTTGTTGCCAATGGGTAGAAAAATCCTTTTTTAACCCTTTGCTGTTAAATGTGCTGTTTAATATGAAAATTTTAGGCTTCTAGCACACTTCCTATCAATAACTGATCAATTTCATCATTTCCTTGTGTTAGAGGACTTGGCAGACCCGTATGGGATCTGATGTGTGTTATAGATATAGGAGGAGTCCTCTTTCTGATAGTAACTGTATAAACAATGAAGTAAATTGTGTATTGTCAGGAATAAATTCTGCAGTCTCTCTATGTATTGAGAGTCAGTAACTATATTTAGGGGTTCTATAAAATCTATAACTACCAGGAGAATGGCAGACAATTCTGCCTTTTGTACAGAATTGTAAGGGATTTGATTTTTTTTTACTAATTTTTCCTGATTTATATCCTGCCTTAACTGATTCATAGGACCTCTAGAAATCGGTTTTTCTTACAATGTGTGGAAGGATCCAAATCATTGTCTGTACAAATTTGATTCTTTCAATTTTGGGATAATTGTTGCTAATCATTCCCAAAAAAATACTGCATATGCTCTGCCAATATTCATTATCATTCCAAAAGGAGGAAATTTCCTCATTAGTTAAAGGTGCTATAATTACTGCTGGGTCCTTTCCTGTTAGCTGATGAAGTCTTAATTTACCTTTTATAATCAAGTCAGAGATATTTCCTATGTATACTTTTAGTTTTTTTTTTCTGTTTATGTGGTTGGAGTATCCATTCTAATATGATATCTTCTCTCTGCATCAAAATCTCTGAAGGATATTCTCTGGTTGGTAATATAACCAGAATACAGTCTAGGTTTGGATGCACATGGTCCAGATGTGCTTCTAGTATCCTCTTCTCTACCCATTCTATTTCCTTTTCCACTTCAGCTGATAGTATTCATGGCCTATTCAAGCCCTTGTCTCATTTTAGGGCCATTTTCAAGTTTTTCAAATCATGCCCTTCTACTACAATAATGGTTTGCAGTTGAGAAATCTCTCCTAGTAATTTTTGAAGATCATTAAGAGTCTGGTAGCGATCTCCCCTGATCTGTACTTTTTGTCGTCTAATATTCTATAGACCTGTTTTATATCCTAAGTAGTTGATAGACTCTCCTTTTTGTATTTTTTCAGGTGCAATTTGTAATCCCCAGCAAGGTAAAACTTTCTTTACTTTCTCAAACATTTTTTTCTAATATTTCTCCTTTAGAGTCAGCTAACAATAAACATCCATGTAATGATAGATTATGGATTGTCAAAACTGTTTATGAATCATTTCTAGTGGTTTTTGTACAAAATATTGGCACAGGGTGGGGCTATTTAGCATTCCTTGTGGCAAAACCTTCCATTTATATCTCTTTATTGGTTAAAATTATGGTAATTAGGTACTGTGAAGGCAAATTTCTCTTTGCCTTGTTCTTGTAAAGGTATAGTGAAGAAGCAATCCTTTAAATCAATAACTATAATAGGCCATTCTTTAGATATCAAAAAATGCAAGGGCATTCCAGTCTGTAGAGAGCCCATTGGCTGGATAACTTTATTGATGGCTCTCAGGTCTGTAAGTATTCTCCATTTAACAGATTTCTTTTTGATAACAAATATAGGAGAATTCCAAGGGCTGGTTGATTCCTTGATATGACCAGCAATTAGCTGTTCCTGGACCAGGCTTTCTAAAGCTTCTAACTTCTCAGAGGTAAAAGGCCATTGCCCTGCCCAGACTTGTTTCTCTTTTAGCCATTTTAAGGGTAGGGCTTTTGGTTCCTCTGTTTGTTCAGCACTTGTATTCTGTTTTTGTACAGACTGGATATTTGGTGTCTGTCTTATATAGTACTTTATAATATTTTTTTCCACAATAATGAGGTCTTTTATGGTTCCTATATAATACTGGAGGAATGTTGATCTGTGTATTACAGTGCTGTAATAGATCATGACCCCACAAATTTATCACAACATCAGCCACAAATGGTATCAACCTTTCTCTCTGTCCTTCTGGTGCTATACATTCAATCCATCTCGTGCTCTGTTTTACCAGATAGGGTTCCAATCCCTAAGAATGAACATTTACCTCATGCAAGGGCCATCTTAGACGCCAAGACTTATTAGTTATGATAGTAACGCCATCCCCTGTGTCAAATATCCCATCAAACAGTCTGTTATTCATCTTAACTATCAATCTACGTTTTTTATTTCCTTCTGTCATGTTTGATTCAACTTCTGTCACTAGTTTGTAATCCAGAGTTTTTACAATAGGCACAGAATTTTCTAATTATCCTGTGGGATATTGTTCTCCACTGTGACTGGGAATGTTTTGACCACCTGTGACGTGGGGACCTTTGAGAGGCCCCCCAAGAAGTTTCCAGATGGTAAAGGGTTTCCTTGTATCTGGTATCATATCTGGTCGATCTACACTCCTTTGTTCAGTATCTGCCTTTGCTACACTTTCTACATAACCCAGAATGCTGAGGCCTTCTGTTCGATTCATTCCTGGAAGTGTTATTTATAGAGATGCTTTGCCTACGATTTCCTTTTAGATGTCCTATCTTATCATAGTTATTATATCTGATATTTTGATATCTTTTCAAACTTTTGGAGAGGGATTCTCCTTCCCAGGCTTCTAAGTCACCATAGTTAAGACCTCTGTTATCTTGATGTCTTCTCAGACCTTTAAATATGGCTTCTCCTACCCATGCTTCAGTGCTATTGTCATAATACTCAATGTTGGCTGTATATAGGACCCATTCATTCAAGGGTGCTGATCAAATTTTTAAAGGCCAAAGCACTTTCTGGGTCAGCAAAAAAACCCTCACCAAGAATTTTATCTTGTGGGCTTTATAATCTTTTGTTAGGCCCTGACATTCAAGAGCTTTGGCTTCCTCTCTCCATAAAACCCTCCATTCTAATTGAGAGGAGTTTTCAAGGACAGCTGATGTTAATTGACCACAATCCTTAGGGATTACCTTGTTATTCCTTGCCCATGACTCTATTAATTGCTTTACATAAGGTGAGTGCATGCCATAAGAGTCTACTGCTTCCTTTATACCTTTTAAATCTTTCATACATACTGGTTCCCACTGATATGCAATGACAACTTTTGGGTGTTTTTTCGTTGCTGGATTTTCATTAATAGATACATGGAAAGCTCCCCTTCTATAAATGGTGTGGAAAATTTTAAGTCTTTTTCATGCCCTGTTACCTGTAGTTCTTCTTCTGATGTATCAGATTGAAGGTCTAAAGCCTGAAATCTGTTCACCATTGTTTCTTTGTGTGTCTGAAGTCTTTGAATCTAATAACTTTCTTCATTGCATCAGTCAGTTTCATACTTTATCCAACTGCAAATGATTCCATGTTTTTAATATTCTCATCCTTAGATATTATCTTAATGGCATGTAAAGTGCCTTCCAGAGACAATGTCCTATTCATACTTTATCCAACTGCAAATTATTCCATGTTTTTAATATTCTCATCCTTAGATATTATCTTAATGGCATGTAAAGTGCCTTCCAGAGACAATGTCCTATCGGCTAGTTTGCCATTATACTCAGACATGGAAGAGATTCTATCATCTAGTCTTTCTATCTGATGTTCCAGTTTTTTAAACTTATTAGTAGCTTCCTCTGACCAGGAACGAGCTGTTTCTGCTAGTGAGTTAATGTTTTGCATTGTTTCTGTTTTGGTTATTGAGGCATCAGACATGAAACAAATACTTGGTTATTTTTATGTTCCTTGTTTTGTATTCTACCTGTCAGCTCTTCAATGCCATCTTCAATATTCTGAACCTGTTTTTCTAAGCATTCAATGTTTTGAATACTTGTTACTAAGTCTCCTGTGGTTTGTACAAGTTCCTTATTGTTTTGTTCTAATCTCAAACATTTCTTTAAGAATATCATATTTATGATGAAAACCCTTGTTATTACAAAATAAATGTACATATTGGTCCATTCATAATTTTCTTCTGCTAAAGTTCCTTCTACATATAAAGTAAAAGAATTCCTAATGTCCTACATTGTAAAATTATCTGCCATAGGTATGGATCAATTGATCTCAGATATTATATCAGCTTAAATTGCAAAGGATGTTACAATTACCCTAGATGTAATTCTGCTGTACTTGAACTTTGATGCTTTTAGTTGTAGATCTCAGCTTGTGGTAGTTATGCCTGGAGGTGTACCACCAAATAGCATCCAGCAGCAGAGGATCCTTCTGTTCCTGGTTCTACCTGGAAGTGTACCACCAAATAGTATCAGAAAGTGTACTGCCAACTAGTTTCTGGCGCAGACAATCCTTTTGGTCCTAGTACCTGTAGAATAGCTCTTAACAAACTAAGGCTAGCAAAATTTTGTTAAATGGAGGCGTGAAATGAGCCTTGTACAAATTGCTGGGACTGCAGGGCTAACAGGTGCCACCTGCAACTGGTGATGCCAGGCTTCAGGAATGCACAAACAGGCAAGGCCCAGAATCTGGGCCTTGCATAGGAACACAAGAGTGGGCCTGGGGCCACAGGGCTCTGTGTGAATGCAATGTGGGGGAATGGGCCCACAGTGGATATAAAAGGAGATGGATGTAGGGCAGACACAAGTGTGTTACAAGCTGTGGTATGTCTGCCTGGTTAGGCAAGGCAACTACCTGTTCTAGGACGGTGGTGAAGGGAATGGCGACTGCCACCTGGGTGCAATCCAAGTCCCATGAAAATCCTGATCCCACTTCTGACACCAGATATTGTGTTTTAAGGATCAGGATAAACAAATAGGCCGAATTGACATTTATTCAGGGAGAACTAACTTACAACCTAGACAGATGAACACCAGCAAGTTCCACCAGATGCTCTCCTCTCCGTGTCCCACCAGTAAGAGAGCATTCCCCAGCTCCTCCTCAGACCTAATTCCGCAGGTCACTTCCCCCCTGGCTCCACTCCCCAATGAACGTGGATGGTGCCACAGAAGGAGACAAAGTGAATATCCCACTACACAGGTGAAAATCTATAATCTGTATTTACACGCTACATTTTTGGAAGAGCTGTATAAAAACAGCTACGTAAACAAGAGGAGAAATATACATGTAACAACATTGACTTTAAATCCATTCCAATACAAAGTATTCTTTTTAATGTCAAATACAATCTTCAAAGACAAACTAAAATGCTTCAATTTTAATATTCACTGAAAAGTAACTTTTTAAAATATTTTATTTATTTATTTATGTTTATTTTCTTCTATGATAGAATACTGTCTGACCACAGCTTCCCCTTCTGCACTCCTCCCATGTTTTTCTATGTAGAAGCAAGGGGAATTTAATAAAAGTGAGTGTAGTATCTCTGTTCAACTAACACAAAAGTCAACATATTTGTCTTTTTAATTTATTATATCTGTGAAAGTATCATTTGAAACAATACAATTTTAGTATTATTCTATTGAAGTGCCTTTTTTCCTCCATTAGTTGCAGAGTTTAATAGCCAAATATGTTTTAAATTTTACTAATACGTTTTTAAATCTACAATTTCTTCACAATCTGCATGTTCAAATCATATAGAATTATGTTTACATGCTTGTCTGGCTCTAAATGAAACTGTCAGTTAATTTTTGAGGTGTTTTTCTTCACTATATCAATAATTAAGTCCATCCTTCAAAACTTTGTACAATATAAAAAACCTATTTTTTTAAGTTTTTATTCAATTCAAAACATATTTAATTCAAAATCCTCTCTGTGCATTACTTTTATGAAAATTATAATATAATCTAAATCAGAGTTCAATATGATGCCATCTAAACTCACTTCTGAAAGAGTAGAACTGAAAACGCAAACTATCAATGATAGCATTGATCTACCATAGTATCACTGAAATCCACTCTTTGTTAGAAATCTTGGGGAACAGAGCGATGCAGAGCCTATAACTTAAATAAACTGAAAAGTTGATGCAACTTATTGTAAAATGCTGACTGTTAGAATGAAGATGAGTTTTAGTAGTAATATTTATTACTCTAATGTAATTTCTGGACGAAAATACTATGTTCACAATTTGTAGACTTATCAGACAAAGGTATAGTTAAAAAGTGTATTATTTAAAATAGCACTGTTAGGGATGATTTTAGTTTCACAATGAAATCTTTCTTATTCTTTTCCCCAGAGGACTCCTTGAGAACTATTTAATTATATAAGAAAATAAGCAATCTTTTTTATTTGGGTAAATAATACCCTTACTTGTCATGTCAGAAATTCCATTTTCTAGACAGCAGTTACAGTCAAAACAGCAGATGGCCTTTCCCTCCTGCAGAGATTTCCTGTGCCTAAGACTACAAGGCCTACTGCATATGGATGGAGGAGTCTGAGGAAAATCAGATAAACTTTAGAACCAAGGAGTTCATTGTAAGTTACACAGGCTGTAGTGATTCACAACATGAAACCACTGAAAATCCTCTTTTTAAACACATGTATTATATTATAAAGTAAAATATCATTAGTTTTAAGATAATATTTTGAGTATAATGTGATTTATGTATTGTGAATGCATAAATAAATGCACAAAAGACAGGACAGAGAGAGAGACAGAGAGA
Organism: Phodopus roborovskii; assembly: GCF_943737965.1. Classification (NCBI taxonomy): domain Eukaryota; kingdom Metazoa; phylum Chordata; class Mammalia; order Rodentia; family Cricetidae; genus Phodopus; species Phodopus roborovskii. Next base: position 439,968 of record NW_026125235.1, on the reverse strand, counting down.
GAGAGAGAGAGAGAGAGAGAGAGAGAGGGAGGGAGAGGGAAAGGGAGAGGGAGAAAGAGAGAGTGGGGGTCTACAGGACAGTAAAGTGATCCAATAGAGCAGTAAATGTCAAATGTTTTTAAGTGATGATGAAGCAGAGGTAGACTATGAGATTTTGGAGTATTTGTGCCACATTTAAAGCATTTGATTTAAGATAAAATTACCTGTCTAAAATCCATGGCCCACTCTATCACTTCATCAGACAAGTACAATTGTTGGTCATTTGGAAAATATCCAGAAAACTTACCTATTTTCACTTTAAGGCCACTCTGATTTTTATAATCTGATATAGAACATATCACACTCTGTGTCCTATTTTGCTTTCTGGTTCATGTTCACTAGGTCTCCAGCAGGATTTACAAATTGTATGTTCTTCAGAACAGAGAATATCTAAAAAACATTTTTTCATTTTAGTTTCAAATATGCCTATACATTAGGAAAGAAAATATAAAGTGTGTAATTCCTATTATTTCATTAGCCTCTCCTAAATGTGACTGTATTAGAAGTAATCAGTGTAAACAAAAGAAATTACAAATAGAATTCAAGTTTTAGAACAATCTTAAACATAAAACTTTCTCACCAGAGTTGATAGTCTAACATATATATACATACATAAAAACTTAGAGAGTAGTGACATGTTCTCTACTTCTTTCTGAAAACAATGTTATCAAATCATAACCTAGGTAATTGAGTTCCTTAATTGTTCAAAAAGTGGCAGTACTCCAAATATTATCTGAAATCTATTTATTACAATGATAAACTTTTGAATCATATAAAAGAAAAGTTATTTACTTGTTGCCATTTAAGAATCTCATAAAAAAAGAAAAACCTTTTTTTTCTCAAATTTTAAAAACATGAGATTTATGAAATATTCAGAACAAAATGTCTTGACAGAGATGTGAAATCTTGTGTGCCAGTACTAGATGTATTATTATGCACTAACATGAACTTTGTCACTTGCCATGAAAGAGTACAGAAATATATATGCATCTCGAAGAAATGTTTGTACTTTAAATGGATTTAGAATTTATAGTTTCCTTTATGAAAGTGATCACTATGACATATAAACAATGGAAAACTACCTGCTGAGTGTCAAATTCAAAGCCTTTCCCAACACATTTTGCCCCTGTGTTCACATACTGTAGAACCATCTCATTAAGTGAGTGGGCCACAGAATATTCAACATTTTATAAGTTATAATTTGTATCACTCTTGGCCATTCCAAACTGGTGCCTATATAATCATTTTGATAGAGTTTTGGTAGAGCAATCCTTAACTTCCATACAACTAGACGATGACAAAGAACACTCAAAATAAATCCACCATACTCTAACAATTGAAATTTCATTACTATAGTTTGGAGGATGCACAGTTTGAATAAATTGTTTAAAACCAGACATCTCAGAATTCTTATGTGAAAAAAAAATGAAAGTCCCATAGAAGGAGTTAAGGAAAAAATCTTCTACAACTGTGATCCTAACAAATTGTGACATACTGACTCAGATTCTCTGAATTTTTACAAAGTTCCATAGAACAAAGTTCCACTGAAGCTTCTCAGCTGCATAAACAATTGTCTCCATAAACAATCACAACTTTTTCTGATTATATCATGATCTGATTATAATACTTATAAGCCATTTTAATATATGATATGGCATCATTTGGGATAATACTCACAAATGCTAAAAAAGCAATATTCCTTTGCATCTCCTAATTCAGAAATAAATTCAATTCCATGGACTTCACCTAAAATTATCACTCCCAATCAATTCATATGAAATGAATCCCTAGAGACACCATGGCTAGTGTTAAAGATTTGTCCTTGGGAGATATCTGGTAGAGATGAGAAAATTGTACATGGACACTCAAGGTTGAAAATGGCCAGAGTAAAGCCAAAGGACATAGGGCATAATCATAATATGAAGAAAATGAAGTTAATAATGGTCAGCCTAAGACCTAAGTACGCTAAGCAAATACTGCATGTGTTAAGAAGTATGGATTAGAGCCCTCATTATTAAAATTACATTCATTTTCCTGTGCTTATTCAATCTACTAAAGGAAAAAAGTTTTCCCATAAAATGTTGCAATTCCTCCTGTCTTTTGTGTCTACTTGTGATAAACTTATGCTTTATGCAGCAAGGGTCAGAGCATTTTATTTTCCTTGATGGACCAGTTAGATATAAACCCATTTCTCTGTATTTTAACCTTTCTTGGTACTCAGAGAGTCAACTTGAAGGATGCATTATTTCATTAAAAGTAATCTACCCCAACTTACTTCTTGAGTTATTGACATATACAGGAATGGTCCAAGAAAGGAAAGTAGTAACAAGAAAGGAAAGTAGTTCAATTACACAACTTTTTCTGATTTTGCAGTAGTAGTTATGAAAATTTACACTTGTTTTTGCAGATAAATCAGATATTATCTGATCAGCCACCAGGTTGCATGGGAATTTAACTAGCAGAGAAGTGTTTAGTAAAATGTAAGGGTTCCTATTGATGTCTTCTTTGGCAAAGTAAAGAGAGAAAATCAAGTGAATGTTCATAAGGGTCAATAATCTGAAAAAGAGCAGACAGATTAGGTTCAAAATATGATAATTTTAAATTACACTCAATATATGACTAGCACTGAATTCTTGTTTTGTTTTGTTTTTTAACCCATTGCTAGGGTGACACAAGTCATATAACTTTGATAGATGAGAAAAAAGAGAGCTGTGTTACAGTATAAGATTTTAAAGTGTGTGGTTCTTTTTTTTTTTTTTTAGAGTTGGAGTTAAAACCATTGAGACCAATTTTGTTACTTTGAAATTTCCTGCAGTTCTATCCTCCTTTCTATAAACTTTGTGAAATATATGCCTGCCATTCAAGGACTAGAAAAGATTTACTGGCCAAAACTGAATCTGTTCAATCTTACATTTTATACTTCTAACATGTAATATATGTAGAAAATACATACAGAGGCAGCATTGGACAATGTTATGAGTATGAATACCAGGTAACCAAATATTTCTGGGTCAAGACTTCTGAACAGACTGAAACTCACAGGTAATGCAAATAACGTAGTAATTCATGTACTCCCTCTTCTTCCCATACTTTGTTTTTTCAATTTCATATTTGTGCTTAGGCAATATTTAGATATATAAATTGGATATAATTATACCTGTTTCCAGTGAAGAATGAGATTCCTTATCTCCACATAGACTCATGGTTATGGAAAAAGTTTTTATGAATATAACCTAGATAGCAAAGGTACTAAAACCACAATAACTAAATGAGACACCATGAAACTGAAATGTTTTTGTATAACAAAGAATACCATCATTGGGACAGAGAAAAAGTTTTTATGAATATAACCTAGATAGCAAAGGTACTAAAACCACAATAACTAAATGAGACACCATGGAACTGAAATGTTTTTGTATAACAAAGAATACCATCATTGGGACAGAGTGGCAGACTAAAGTCTGGGAAAAGATCCTCACTCATCAGGGTATTGTTAATCACATATACTTTGAAATTTTATTCAATTACATTAAGAAAGGCCATTGTCAATAAAAATGATAGTTCATGTTTTAAGAATATATACTAATTGGAAAACTCATCCATTGATAGTGGGAATGCAAAGTTATACAGCACTAAGAAAATAAGTGCAGTAGTTCCTTAGGAAGCTTGATATAGATCTACTTTCAAGATCCAGATATCTGATCTGTCTTAGCATTTGTAATGCTGCAATGAAACACCATGACCAAATACTAAGATAGAGATAATGAGTTTGTTTGCCACATAATTCCATATCTCTATTCATGATAGATGAAAGTCAGGACAAGAACACAGAGTAAGACTCAGAAGAATGGAGCTCTTGAAGATCCCATAGAGGGGTGCTGCTTACTAGCTTGTTTGTCATGGTTTCCTCAGCCTGCTTTCTCTTAAACCCCATTTGGCCACAAGCCAAAGAATGGAACAACCATAATTTGTTGGACCTTCCCCCATCAGTCACTAATTTAGAAAATGTCCCACAGAAATGCCAACAACCACTATTATGGGTACATTATCTTAACAGAGTTCCCTCTTCTCAGATGACTTTAGCTTGTGTCTACTTGCCATAAATCAAATCTTCAGCATACAGCTCTTTGTCATATACCCAATGGATTGTACATCCTCCTATAGAAACATTTTCTTACCCATATTCATTGTATGGAACGCTAAAATAGCTTCAGCCTTCTAAAATATATGCATGTATGAAGGCAATCAAAATGAAATCGACAAATATCAGTTGAGACAAAGACTCAGTCATACAGATAGGTCTTGTTAACAAAAGAAGCTTCCAGTACCAGTACTGGGTTATATTTCTTTGAATAGTTAGCCCATAAGGACACTCAAAAAAAAAAAAAAAAAAAACAGGCAGTTACCAAGGGTATAGAGGCTTCTCTATAAAATGATGATAATTCCTATGGCTGAAGATAATACCTACATAGCTGATTGTTGATGAAGAAATTAATCCATTAATCCAGTACCTACCTAGAGTGTTCATGCCTACTAACTATTGCTCATGGTACTCAAAATTCTCTGAAGAAAAAAAAAAAGGTAAACACAAACCCGTGTTAGTGAAATAGTGGCAGAAATAACTGTTGGGATTAACTAAATCGTAAATGACTTGATATTTTGAAGGATGTCACATGACATCAGCTGGGAATTGTAATATGAAATGATTATCTCTAGAAGAAAGCGAGAAAGTTTTGGCCATTCATTAAGCCTCCAGTCTGGACTTTGTGACTTGAGAAAGACAAAGGACAAGCAAACCCCTAAAAAACCAGAAATAAGAAAATAACTTTCAGTAAATTTAGAATAAAATTGGGTTACATTTTAAATGAGTGAGGAAAGACACACAAAATAATGTTCTACCTCTCACCAGCCCTAGAATGCATAATCTACCATAATAAACAATAGATCAGAAATGAAAGGGGTGCTTGCTGCTTATCTAGGTTCACACTCAAATAGTCATTTTTCAAGTATTTGTGCTCTGCATGAACAGAAAAGAAACAATCTACCTCTTTATCTCCTTCTGTGTTTTTCATGTGTTTTACTTTCTCAAAGCACACAGGGTCAGTCAAACTTCAGAAAAGGCAGGAAAGGTTCAGGATCAGAGAAAACAAAGATAAAACACATCTTTTGCAGGTAACTAAAATGAGTGTCTGAGCAAATTTCAGCATGAAGTATCACAGAGAAAGCAATGTATCAATTATGCATGACCACATCCATGAATCTCTTTTTATTATTGTTCTAAATTTTAAGGAATGAATGTACCTTTCTCAGTACTTTTATTTTCAGGTGGCTGTTTACCTCTGGTGGATTCTTAAGCACACTCTGAACTAGGGCACTGCATATAAGGTCCTCTGTCTATTAACAATTAAGGGGTAATAATTTCATTTATGATTATCTTTACCCCCATATCCCTTATGGTTAGATCCATTCTTCACTTGTCATCAGATGAGTATTCTTCTGTAGCAATGGGAACAAATATAGAGCTCTACAGAATGACATTATACAGAAGGTGAGAGACCTTGAAACACCCAGGCCTACATACATCTTTCCTTTCAGATGCCAGGGAACCTAGTAGATGAGGAGGCAGAAAGAGTATAAGAGCCAGAGTGGTTGGAGGAAAAGTAAACAAGGCCCTTTAAATCAATATGAGCAAAGCTCATATGAACTCACAGAGACTAAGGCAACAAGCACATCAGCACCACATCTTCTACATTTATATTATGGCTCCCAGTTTAGTGTTTTTATGGTATTTCCAAGTGGTTGAACCAGGGTGTCTCTGATCCTTGTGCCTTTCTTTGTGCTTTATTTTTTTTTTCTGTATCCTGGTTTGTATTGTCTGTCATCAATATGGTATTTTTTTTGTTTTAACATTTATTTTATTTTTAAAAATGGAATGGATGAATGAATGAATGAATGATTGAAACCTAGCTACAAAGGTACAGGTTAACAACTGAAATGTCACATATTTGCTGAAGGATGGAAAATTAGTTTTCTCCAATAGAATGATACTGGGTATATCAACTACACCAGGAGAAATATTCTTGTTCAGGAGTACTTGACCAACATACAATGGACTACAAAGGATTTTTATGAGCTTGCGTTTGGTGACAGTTTGGTAGTGTTTTGTTTGTTTTTTGTATGTTTTTAATTTTCTCTCTAGGTATTGAGGGTGTTTGCTGCTATATTAGATTCTTGTTTGTTTTTTGAGAGAGAACTTAAAGATGTTTGAGAGAGGATAAAGAACTATTTAAGGGAAAGGTAGTCTATGATTAATACATATGTATATTTAAACATTATTTTAAATAATAAAAATTTTAAAAATGTATTTAATTGTTTTCCTTATCACCCAACTCCTCCTATACCCCTAATTTCTCTAATCACCTAACTTTCTCTTTCTCTTTCTAAAATATTACCAAAAACAAGAACATATTTAAAAAAATAAATCTAACAAACCCAAACATGAATATGAAAGAAAATAAATAAAAGAACAAGGAAAAATAATAACAAAATGAAATAATATGTTTACAAAACCAAAACATGAATTTGATTTTGTGTTGACAAACTACTCATGGGCATGTGGCCTGCCTTTGAATGTAGTTGCTATACCAATTGGCAGTCCATTGGAAAACACTCTTATACATTTAATTATTGGGGTTTTTTCCCCATATCTGTTTCCTCTCCTCTCAGTCTTTCACACCACCTCCTCTCTGCCAATGCAACCAACTTTTCCTCAATTTCTTTTCAAAAAAAAAAAAATTCAGGACTCCCATGGATGTCAACAAAACATAGCATATTAAGTTGGATTATGGCTAAGCACCTCCCCTTTTCTAAGGCTTGGAAAGGGTCCTAAAAGCTAGCCAAACAGTCACAGATGATACATTATCCCACTGTTAGTACTTCCAAAAGAAGAAAAAGCTACAGGACTAACTTATTTAAGCAGAAGACCTAGGCCAGTCCTATGTAGGATCCCTGGATGTCAGCTCAGTATGTCTGAGATCCTATGCAGGTGAGTTGATTCTGTGGCTTTTCTTGTGATATCCTTAACCACTTATTATAAGAGAAGGGCATTAAGGTAGCCTTTCTGCTATTGCTTAGATTCTTAGTTATGGCCATCCCTGTGCATCCCTGAACATTTATCTAGCACTAGATTTTTTGTTAAGTCCATGATGGCTCCCTCTATTAGGGTATCACTTTTCTTGCTTTACTGCTCTGTTCTTCCCCCAACTTGACTTTCCTGATCCCTCATGTTCTCCTGCCCCCTTCCCTCCTCTCTTTCATACTTCCTTCCCCTTTGCCCTCCAATTTCCCAATTTACTCAGGAGATCTTATCTCTTTCCCCTTCTCAGGTGGTCCACATATGTCTCTCTTAGGTTCCTCCTTGTTCACTAGCTTCTCTGGGGTTGTGCAATCCTTTGTTCTATGTCTAATATCCATGTCTGAGTGAGGACATACCATGTTTGTCTTTCTGTGTCTATGTTACCTCACTCAGGATGGTTTCTTCTATCCATTTGCCTCTGAATTTCAAGATTTCATTATTTTTTTCAGCTGAGTAGTACTCCATTGTAAAAGGTACCATATTTTTCTATTTCCATATTTCCATTGAGAGGCATCTAAGTTGCTCTGAACATGTGGTATGATGTTACTCTTAACGCTCAAGGTCAGATAATGAGAGATTTACTCTATTGAATATTTGGAAAGTTAAGGAAGTAGGTCTATTTTTTCCTTGTATCTTGATAAAGAAGTGTCTTTCATTTGTTTTTTTCCCATTTTGGTTGGGGTATATAAGAATATTGAAGAATTAACTTGGGGCAACCAGTATTCATTGGGATGCCCTCCTGGCTCTATTCTTTGTCCCCATCTTTTCCTTAGTACATTTACGTGCTGTTTATCAATCCACACTCCTTCTCTGAGGTAGGAATTGGGCAAGTTGTCTGGATCCCAGTGAATCTCCCCAAAGACAAGTTCCTACACTGGTGAGATTTAAGTACAATAGAAGAGAAATTACAAATTCTCTTACCTTGTCTTCCAAGAAGATAGTTTCTGTCCAACTTCCAGAACTCTAGAGCCATGTAACAATAATTTGCCTAATTTGAGTCAATATTTCTTTTTCTTTTTTTTTTTATTTTTTTATTTAATTTTATATAACAAAGTTCAATTAAATGAAAACAAACATTTATACACAATATTTGGGAATTTGGGCGTCGTTCTTTCCAAACTACTTCCTGATGGTAAGGGGCGCTGTCTTGGGGGATTCGAAGAAGATTCAGATATCCTAGCTGTAGTCCGTAGGGCTGTTTTGTCCAGCTCTTTTCAATGTAGGATCAGCTTATACTCTGTTTCAGGCGGTCTGGCATGATCAAACCACATTAGTCTGGAAGGAATCCACATCTTTTCATTTTCTGTGGAAACAAAAATAGAAATCCTTTTCCCCAGTAACTTGTTCTTCAAGTTAAATTTTGGAGTCAAAGCATTTTTTTTTTAATTTATTATTTTACATGTCGAACCCAGTTCCCTCTCCCTCCCTTCTTACCTCCTTCCCCTCCAGCCTTCCCTCCCTCCTTCCCTCCCTTTTACCCTCTTTGCCCTCTCACATGTACTCTAAACACCCTCCCCTCCCATCCCCCCACCACAATTCCATATGTAGGGGAATGCCATCCAGTTGGGGTCATGTAGATGTGACAGGTCCTGTGAAGTAGGGACTAGGGCTTCTCTCCTGTCTCTAGAATAAGGCAGTTATCCCTCCATGGGGGATCAATATTTCTTTTTCATTCAAATTCTACTGACTCTTCCCTCAGCTTATTTCTCATATTCATGTGATATTTTAGACTCCTGTATAATCTTTCTCTCTCTCTCCTTGCATCTTGTGTTTTACATCTGGACCATGGGTTCTTTGTAATCTTCTCTCCCATTCCTACCCTGCAGCTCCCCTCCATAGCACCCCAGTTAATACTTCCTTTGTTTCTGTTCAGAAAAGCACAGTGCCCACATAGGTGTCAATAAAGCACGGTATATTATGTTGATGTAGGAATAAGCTCATCCTCCTGTATTAAGGCTGGGCAAGGCAAACTGGTATGAGGAATAGGCTCCCAAAAGCCAGTCAAAGTGCTCGGGTCAGCACCTACTCCCATTGTTAGGAGTTCCACAATTATACCAAGCTACAACAATTGTCACATATACATGTAGAAGACCTAAGTGGGTCCCATGCAGGCTACACGGCATAATTGTTAGTTCTTTTTTTTTTTTTTTGTTGTTGTTGTTTTTGTCTTTGTAAGCTCCTATGAATCCAGGTTAGCTGTTTGTGTGTTTTTTCTTGTGATGTCCTTGAACCCTCTGCCTCATATACTTTCCTTACTCTCTTCAGCAGGATTCCCCGAGATCTGCCTAGTGTTTAGCTGTGTGTATTTTAATCTGTTTCCATCAGTTACTGGATGAAGCTTCTCTGATGACAATTGGGGTAGCACCAGTCTATTAGTATAGCAGAATATTATTAGGTATCATCACATTGAAATTTTTCTTTTTCCATCCTGTATCTCTGAAACAACTGATGTCTTCTTCTGGTGTTCCAGGCAGTTTCAGGAGTGAGATCACTCTTGTGGCATGAATATGAGACTGAAACAATCATTAGTGGCCATGGCTACTATCTCCATGCCACCATTACTCCAGGCGCATCCAATAGGCAGGGAAGAAAGTAGATTAAATGTTGTGAGGATGGGTTGGTGTCCCTTTACCTTTAATGAAAGTCTTGCCTAGTCAAATAAGTCTCCCATTTAGACTTGGTATCCACTACTGCTAAGAGTATTAGATGGGTTAATCCTTGCAGAATCCTGAGAGTTTTGTTTGTAAATGCTTGCTACTTGAGCCCAGAATGCCAAACCTTCCAATCAACTCTTTTAGCAGTGTCATCCTCAACCTCTGAAAAACTTCCCCATGTTCCTATTCCCACAGTCACCCACTTTACTCAGGATATATCTTGTCTTTCCCCTTCTCAGGGAGATCCATGTATCTCCCATCAGGCCCTCATTATTATCTTGCCTCTTGGGCTGGGGATGTAGCATGTTTATCTTTATTTCATAGGTAACAGCCACTTATAAGTTTTACCTCTCTGACTTTGGGTTACCTCACTCAGGATGACTTTTTCTTTTTTTTTCCTTGTCCCAAATACCATTTTTCAGAACATTTGGTGTTCTAAAGTATGCATCTATTATTGTCATATGAAAAAAAAATGTTGTCTTTCTTAGATGCAGGAATATTTATTGTAAAATAAAGAGCAAAAAAATCATCCCTATAATCACTGAATTCATACCTTCCCTATGTATCATATAAGAGCAGACATATTTTTAGATAGCTATTCTGGTAAGGCTAATGAAGGCAGCAGTGATATTTGGGAAAGTGATGATAATCATAGTAAGGAAGAAGAGGTGGTAGCTTTGATGGCTATGATAGTGGTATTGATAGGTTGTGTTGTCTCATTGGTAGAAGTAGCAATTTTGATATTTGTAATGGTTTATTGTTGAAAACGATGGATAAAATTATTGGTCTGGAGTGGAAGTAGTGTTGGACATGATAGTGGTGGGGTAGGCATGATGCTACCAAAGATAGCAATTGTTAAGGTTGTGATAATGATATTAGGATAGTAAAAATTATGGTGGCCTTAGTATAAATGATGGTTGGCATGTGGATCAGTGCATCATGATAGCTATACCTAGGTTATATTTGAGAGGGTTAAATGTTTTCATGTCAGGATAGTAGTGGTGATATATATATATATATATATATATATATATATATATATATATATATTGACATCTGATGGTGTGGAGTGAAGTTACATTCATTATAAAATAATAACAAACACATGTGGAAAAAGTATTGCCATGAAATCATGTAATATGTAATTTGTTCTTCACAAAGACACTATGGCAAGGGTAATTTCATTGTCTCCTTTTAGCATTAAGAAGCAATTACAAAGACTTTCTTCATTTTCTCCAAGGTCACATAGTTTTGAGGATCTGGAAATAATAATCTGAACTAGGCATTTTCCATTATTTCTTTTTATTTCTATTTATTTAATTTTATCAATTAATTTTATGCATTTATTTTATATACCAACTGCAGTTTCCCCTCATTTTCCTCCAATTATCTCCCCAAAGCCCCCCTAATCAAACCCACTCCTTTAATGTTTCTGTTAAAAAAAAAGGTGTAGGCATCCCAAGGGTGTCAACAAAGCATAATATATCAGTTGATGTACGAATCAGTTATTCCTCATATTAAGGCTTCATAAAGCAACACAGTATGAAGAATAAAGTCCCAAAAGTCTGCCAAATTACCAAGGACAGGAACTGCTATTATTTCTTAGAGTCTTACAAGACCGAGGCTATACAACAGTCACACAAATATAGAGGGTCTAGGATCTCCACATCAGAGTTTCTTCACTGTAGGTCCAGTATCTGAGCTCCTACAAGCCCAGATTAATTAACACTGTGGGTTCCCTTGTGATAACCTTGTCCTTCCTGGCTCTTAAAATATTTCCACCCTCCCTTCAACTGGATTCCCAGAGCTAAGACCAGCGCTTAGTTGTGGATATATGCATCTGTTTCCATCAGTTACTAGAAGAAAGGTCTCTGGTGGTAATTCAGTTAGTCACCAATCTGAGTACAGGAGATGCCTAGTTCAGGCTACCTATGCACTAATGCTACGTGTCTTAGCTGGAGCCATCTTATATATTCCTGGGAAATCCTTTGCATCATGTATCTACATGACCAGAAAATGTGCCCCCATCAAGACATCTTTTTTATTACTCTCCCCCTCTATCCCACTCCCAATTTAATCCCTCATGTTTCAGTCCCCACCTACCCCTAGTTTATCCAGGACATTTCTTCAATTTCCATTTCCCAGTGAAATTTCTGCATCCTGATTCCTATTTTTTGACTTCCTTTTTACCTAGCCTCTCTGAGGCTGTGAGTTGTAACATAAGTTCCATTACTTTACATCTAATATCCCCTAATAATTGAAAAATTACCATGTTTGTCTTTCAGGGTTTGGATTATTTCACTCTATCCATTTGCTTCCAAACTTCGAGTAACACTGCATTGTTTAAATGTACCATTTAAACACATTCCTATAGACATCTGATTTTTGACAGAGAAGCTAGAAATAATCAATGTAAAAACTAAAGAATCTTCAATAAATGGTATAAATAAAGAATCTTCAACAAACTGGATATTGGGAAAAGAAAGCAAATATTTAATATCTATCAATATGCACAAAACTCAAGTACAAGTGGATCAAAGACCTCAACATAAATCCAGTTACACTGAACATGATAGAAGAAAATGTGAGACATAATCTTGAATGCATTGGCACAGGAAACAACTTCCTGAATATAACACTAATAGTACAGACTGTAAGATCAGTAATTAATAAATGGGACCTCATGAAACTGTACAGCTTCTGTGAGGCAAATGACACTGTCAATAAAACATAATAGCAGCCTACAGAATTGTGAAAGATCTTTACCAAAACCACATCAAACCGAGTACAGATTTCTAAAATATAAATAACTCAAGAAACTAGGTATCAAAAACCTAAATAATCCAATTAAAATGGGGTATAGATCTAAATAGAGAATTCTCAAGAGATGAGTCTCAAATGGTCAAGAAAAATGTTCAATATCCTCAGCCACCAGTGGAATGTATATCAAAATGATTCTGAGGTCTCATCTCACACCTGTCAGAATGGATAAGATACAAGCATAAAAAAACAGAATACCAGAGATAGAGGAGAGAATCTCAGGCATTGAAGATACACTAGGAGAAAGAGATTCAGCAACCAAGAAAACCTTAAGTCCAACAATCCTGAATATGAAATATCCAGGAAATATGGGACACTGTGAAAAGGCCAAGCCAAAAAGAGTAATGGGTACAGAAGAAGGTGAATAAACTCAACTTAAAAAGTACAGAATATATATCCAACAAATTCATAGAAGAAAACTCTTCTGACCTAAAGAAAGACATGTCAATAAAAGGACAAGAAGATTACAGAACACCAAAAAGAGTAGACCACAAAAAAGTCCACAGACCATATAACACTTGAAACAGCAAACACACAGAATAAAAAAAGAACATTAAGAGCATCAAGGGGAAAGGACAAAGCAACATATAAAGGCAAAACTATCAGAATCACACCTGACTCCTCCATGGAAACTGGGCAGATATTCTACCAACACTAAAAGGTCATGCATGCCACCCCAGACTACTATACCCAGAAACGCTTTCAATCACTATAAATGGAGTAACCAATATATTCTATGACAAAACAAGATTTAAACAATAAAAATCCATAATCCTGCTCTACAAAAAGGAAAACTCCAACCCAAGGAACTTAACTGCATCCACAAAATATCCATAATAATTAATCTCACCTTACAAACAGCCAAGAGATAAATGGGAGGGAAATCCACATACAATGACATCACAACACCAAATCCAACACAAAGAATTAATAAACAATACCCATCAATTTTAATGTATTAACTCTCACACACACACAAAAAGGCACACTAGACATGTCTATCCAAGCAGGACCATACTTATTTTTCACCTGCCCAGTCTCTGACCCCCACCACTAATCCTCTACTGGGCCCCTCCCAGAGATCTGCATATCACTGTAGGCCACTCAGAGTTCCTGCAGGCTGGATCCTTGACCCCCATTGCAGGGCCTCTGCCAAAGAGGCCTCAGCTGGAGAGTGCCAGGCTCAGGCTAGTTCTGGATATCAGCTTATAGAACATCTTGAGTCCCAGCCTTTGGGATCTTTGACTCCCATTGCATGTCTTTTGCTGGAGCCTGATATTTGACCCCCATTGCCAGGACCCTGCCTGTGGAGAGACCTCCTAGATAGCTTGAAACACCCAGAGCTACAGATATTGAACCTCTGACCCAGCTAAGCCCACCTGGGGAGTACCATAGAAAGAGGGAGAGACCCCACCAACACCTACTGTAAGATGCTAAGGGAATACAGCTATACAATAAAGCACCTAACAATAGGAAAACAAGCATAACAGCACCAGAATCTAGGGAATCTACACCAACTAGACCTGAATGAACACTCCAAAGCAGATGAAGCAGAAGAGAATGACTTAAAAATTATCACCATAAAAATGGTAGAGGCCCTCAAAGAGGATGTGAGAAAATCCCTTAAAGAAATGGAAGAAATACAAACAAAAAAATTAAAAAAAAAAAAGGAAGAAATGAACAAATTTCTAAAAGAAAGTACAGAAAGCCAAGAAAAAACAATTATACAGATGAAGGAAAAGGTTCAAAACTTGAAAACTGAAATAGAGATAATAAAGAAAGCACAAACCAAAGGAATGCTGGAAGTAGAAAAACTGGGCAAACAATCGGGAACTACAGACTCAAGGATAACAACAGAATACAAGAGATGGAAGAGAGAATCTCAGGCACTGAAGAACTACAAGAAATAGATTACTCGACCAAAGAAAATCATAAATCCAAAAAATCCTTAACACAAAACATCCAGAAAATGTGGCACAATGTGAAAAGGCCAAACCTAAGAATAATAGGATAGGGAAAGTCAAAGATGCCCAGCTCAAATGTGCAGAAAAAAAAATATTCCACAAAATCATTGAGGAAAGCTTTCCCAATCTGAAGAAGGATATGCCCATGAAAGTACAAGAAGCATACCGAATACCAAATAGACTGGACCAAAGAAAAAAACCCGCGACACATAATAATCAAAACACCTAACATACAGAATAAAGAAAGAATTTTAAGAGCAGCAAAGGAAAATGGACAGGTAACATATAAAGGCAGACCTATCAAAATTACACTGACTTATCCATGGAAATCCCCAAGGCCAGAAGGTCCTAGATAGATGATCTATAAGTACTAAGAGTCCACAGATGCCAGCCCAGGCTACTATACCCAGCAAAACTCTCAATCACTATAGATGGAGAAAACAATATATTTAATGTCAATGATAGATTTTCACAATAGGTATCTATAAATCCAGGCCTACAGAAAGTTCTGCAGGATAAACTCTAACCCAAGGAAGTTGACTATGCTCATAAAGATATACACAACAGATGAACACAAGGGTAAAGCTGGACAAATAAATTGACAATACAACTGCCAACATCAAATCTGAAACAAACAAGCATAAACAACCAATGGTCCTTACTCTCCCTCAACAATAATGGTCTTAACTCGCCTATAAAAACACACAGGGTAACAGATGGATACAAAGACAGAATCCATCCTTCTGATGCATATAAGAAACACATCTAAGCTTCAAAGATAGACAATACCTCAGGGTAAAGGGCTGGGAAAAGATCTTCCAATCAAATGGAACCAAGAAGCAAGCAGGTGTGAATATCCTAATGTCTAGCAAGTTAGACTTTAAAGCAAAATTAATCAAAAAAGATGAAGACAGTCATTTCTAATTCATCACAGGAGAAATCCATCAACACAAAGTCTTAATTCTGAACATCCCCAAATACGAAGGCACCCACATTCATAAAATAAATGCTACTAAAACTCATACTTCACATAAAACCTCACACACTTATAGTGGGAGACTTCAACAGACCATTCACACCACTAGAAAGGCAGAAACTTAACAAAGAAACAAAAGAACTAACAGAAGTTATGTTTCAATTATGTTTAACAGACATCTATAGGACATTCCATCGACAAAAAAAGAATATACATCCTTCCATGCTCCACATGGTACCTTCTCTAAAATCAACCACAATCGGTAGCATAACAAACCTCAACAGATACAAAATAATTGGAATAGTCCCTGTATCTTATCACACCACTATGCTTTAAAATTGGAATTGAACAACAACACAAACTGCAGAAACCCTACAAACCCAGGAAAACTGAACAATGTGCAATTGCACCATACCTGGGACAAAGAAGAAATAAAGAAATTACAGTCTTCCACAATGACCAAGTAGGCTTCATGCCTGAGATGCAGGGATGGATTAACATACAAAAATCTATCAACATGATCCACCATATAAAAAAAAGGGAAAAAGAAAAACCATGTGATCATCTCCCTAGATGCTGAAAAAGCCTTCAACAAAATTCAAAACCCTTTCATGATAAAGGTATTAGAGAGACCAGGAATAACAGGATCATACCTAAACATAATAAGAGCAATATACAGTAATCCAACAGCCAACAAACTGAATAGAGAGAAGCATAAGGTGATTCCTCTAAAATCAGGAACAAGACAAGGCTGCCTTCTCTCTCCAATATCTTTTCAATATTGTACTGGAAAGTCTAGTAAAGCAAAAAGACAACAAAAGGAGAACAAAAGGGATCTAAATTGGAAAGGAAGAAGTCCTTTCTATCTGTATTTGCAGATGATATGATAGTTTAAAAAAACAAAAAACTCTACCACAGAACTCCTATAGCTGATAAACACCTTTGGGAAATTAGCAGGATAAAAGATAAACTCAAAAAAATCAGTAGCCCTACTTTACTCAGAGGACAAAGTGGCTGGGAAAGAAATCAGAGAAAAATCACCCTTTACAATAGCCAGAAACAGCATAAAGTATATTGGGGTAATGCTTACCATACAAGTGAAAGACCTATATAATATGAACTTTGTGTCTTTAAAGAAAGAAATTAAAGAAGGTACCAGAAAATGGAAAGATCTTCCATGCTCTTGGATAGGTAGGATAAATGTAGTAAAAATGGAAATCTTGCCAAAAGCAATCTACAGGTTCAATGCATTCCCCATTAAAATCCCAACACAATTCTTCACTGACCTTGAAATGATAATAATCAACTGTATATGGACAAACAAAAGACCTAGGATAGCCAAAACAGCCCTGAACAATAAAAGAACCTCAGGAGACATCACCATCCCTGGGTTTAAGCTCTACTACAAGCTATAGTCCTAAAAACAACCTGGTATTGGCACAAAAATATACAGGTAGACCAATATCAAAAATCCTGATATTAACCCACACACCAACAAACACCTGATTTTTGACAAAACAACTAAAAGTATACAATGGGAGGAGGAAAGCATCTTCAACAAATGGTGCTTGTACAATTGGATGATGGTGTGTAAAAGACTGCTGATAGATCCATGTATACCATGCACAAAACTCAAGCCCAAATGACTCAAAAACCTCAACATAAATCCAGGCACACTGAAGTTCTTAGAAGAGAAAATAGGAGGTACCCTTGAACAAATTGGTATAGGAGACTGCTTCCTGAACATAACTCCAGGGGCACAGGCACTGGGAGAAATAATTAATAAATGAAACCTCCTCAATCTTAGAAGCTTCTGTAAGGCAAAGGACATAGTGGACAAGACCAAACTGCAGGCTACAGACCAGGCAAAGATTTTCACCAATCCTACATGAGACAAAGGGCTGGTCTCCAAAATATACAAAGAACTCAAGAAACTAGTCAACAAACACCAAATAACACTATTTAAAAATGGGGTAGAGAACTGAAGAGAGAATTCTCAATAGAGGAAATTAAAAAGGCTGAAAGACACTTAAGAAAAAAAGATGCTTTGACTCCAAAATTTAAGTTGAAGGACAAGTTACTGGGGAAATGGATTTCTATTTTTGTTTCCACAGAAAATGAAAAGATGTGGATTCCTTCCAGACTAATGTGGCTTGATCATGCCAGACCGCCTGAAACAGAGTACAAGCTGATCCTACATTCAAAAGAGCTGGACAAAGCAGCCCTACAGACTACAGCCAGGATATCTGAATCTTCTTCGAATCCCCTAAGACAGCGCCCCTTACCAGCAGGAAGTAGTTTGGAAAGAACGACGCCCAAGTTCCCAAATATTGTGTATAAATGTTTCTTTTCATTTAATTGGACTGTTATATAAAATTAAATAAAATTAAAAAAACAAAAAAAAAAATAAAAAGGAAAAAGAGAGAAAAAAAAAAGTGCTCAACATCCTTAGCTATCAGGGAAATGCAAATCAAAACAACTTTGAGATACCAGCTTACTTCTGCCAGAATGGCTAAAATTAGGAACACCAATGACAACTTATTCTGGAGAGGATGTGGAGAAAGGGGAACACTCCTCCACTGCTGGTGGGAGTGCAAACTTGTAGATCCATTTTGCAGATCAGTATGGCAGTTCCTCAGGAAAATGGGAATGAGTTTACCACAGGACCTGGCAATTCCCCTCTTAGGCATATACCAAATGACCCACATTCATGCAACAAAGACATGTGCTCAACTATGTTCATAGCAGCATTATTTGTAATAGCAAGAACCTGGTATTAACCTAGATGCCCCTCATCTGAAGAATGGATAAAGAAGATGTGGCACATCTACACAATGGAATACTACTCTTAGGAAAAACAATGGAAACTTGTTGACAGAACTTGAATAAACCACCCTGATGAGGTTACCTAATCACAAAAATCAGAACGTAGTATATATGCACTCTTATGTTGATTTTAGACCTAGAGCAAAGGATCACCAGTCTATAATTCACACTGCCAGAGGAACTAGGGTACAAGGTGTATCCTATGAGAGTCATAAAACGTCCCTCACAGAAGCAGAAAGGGACAAGTTCTCAAGAGCACATGGAAAGTGGGGGGAGCAGTGAATGGAGAGGGAACTACAAAAGAGAAGTGGAGTAGAGGAAAGCACATGCAACTAGGAAGATTGAGTCAGGGGAGGAATAAAAGACAAGAGAGAAAGAGAGAGAGAGAGAGAGAGAGAGAGAGAGAGAGAGAGAGAGAGAGAATATAAAAGACGGAGCCATTATTTGATTGAAGATAAAACTGAACCTAAACAAATGTCTAGAGACCTACAAGACTAACTCCAACTAACAATTTGAAGAACAGTGGAAAGGCTACAATAAATGCCCTTCCCTGATAATGAGATCAACAACTAACTTATCCACCATCATGGAGCCCTCATCTAGTACCTGTTGGAAACAGAACAAACACCTATAACTAACTAAACACTGAGTTGAACTAGAATCCAGATGCAGAAAGAAAGGACAAGACCAGGTTGCAGAAACACATAGAGACAGCTGACTTGAACAAGGAGGAGCTAACAGACCCTAAGACTGATAGCTGGGAATCCAGCATGGGACTGACTCAGACCCTCTGAACATGGGTCTCAGCTAAAAGGACTGAGCAGTCTAACAGACCTCAGAAAGTGGAATCAGGATATATTCCTGGTGCACAAAAGGACCTAGGGGACAAATCCCCCATGGAGGGATACTCCCTTAATCTAGAGACAGGAGAGAAGTCCTAGTCCCAACTTCAAATGACTTTACAGATTTACATGACTCCATCTGCATGGCATTGCCCTACACATGGAATGTGTGGAGGATTGGGAGGGGAGGGTGGTCAGGGTGTATGTGATGGGGGAGAGAGTGTAAAGGGGATGGAGTGAGAGAGAACTGGGATTGATATGTAAAATAAAATAAATTAATAAATTAATAAAACACAGACTAAAAGATTGAATATGAAGACAGAATCCTTCCTTGTGCTAGATACAGGAAATACTCTTCAACTTCAATGGCAGACATTACCTAAGAGTTAAGGATTGGGAAAAGAATTCCAATCAAATGGACCTAAGAAACAAATTGGTGTAGCTATCCTAGTATCTAACAAATTAGACTTCAAACTAAAATCTATCAAAGGAGACAAAGAAGGTTATTTCTTTTCGATCAAGGAGAAACCCATCAAGATGAATTCTCAGTTCTGATCCTCTATGCCCCAAATACAAAGGTACCCACATTCATAAAAGAAACATTACCAAAACTTAAATCACACAGGAAACCTCACACAGCACAGGTAGAGTGGGAGATTTCAATACAACCAGATAGAAACTTAACAAAGAAGCAAAGGAACTAACAGAAGTTATGACCCAATTGTGTTTAGCACATATTTATAGAACATTACATCCATTACACATAAGAAAATACCTTCTTCTCAACATCACATGGAACCTTCTCTAAAATTGTCCATATATACTCAGCAATATAGCAAATCTCAAAACATACAAAAAAAAAAAAAAACTGGAATAAACCCTGTGTATCCTACCTATCAGATCACCATGCTTTAAGGTTAGAATTTAATGACATTAATTACAGAAACCCTACATACTCATGGAGACTGAACAATGTGTAATTGTACCATTCCTGCATCAAGGAAGAAATACATAAAGACTTACTAGAATTCAATGAGAAAAAGATACCACATATCCAAACATATAAGACACTTTGAAAGCTCTGCTAAGAGTAAAGTTCATAGCACTAAGAGCCCACCTAAAGAAACTGGAGAATAGTCACACTAGAGATTTAATATCAAAACTGAAAGCTCTAGAAGCAAACTCACAATGGAGTAGACACCAGGAAATAATCAAATTGAGGGCTGAAATCAATAAAGTATAAACTAGGAGAAGAATACAAGCACACAATGTAGCAAAATTGGTTGTCAAAAAATCAATGAGATAGATAAATGTATATCTAAACAAACAAAAAGGCAAAGAGAGAACATGCAAATTAACAAAATCAATATATGAAAAAGGGGACATAACAACAGACACATATGAAATCCAGAGACTCCTCGGTAATTTTAGGAGGATCTGCATTGCACAAAATTTGAAAATTTAATGGAAAAGAACAATTTTCTGGATAGATATCACTTACCAGAATTAAACCAATAACAGGTAAGCAATTTAATTACATCTATAGCCCCTAATATAATAGGAACTGTCATCAAAACTCTCCCAACAACAACAAAAAAAAACCGATAGTTTCAGCATAGCATAGAATTTTACCAGAAATTCTAAGAGTTGTTTCACATAATAGAATCAGAAGGGTGATTGGCAACCTCTTTTTATGAGACTATAATTACCTTAGTCTAAGAAAGAGTACTAAAATCCAATATGCCTCATGATCATTGATTCAAAAAGTAAATACAATACTGGCAAATCATCAATCATGAACCATGAAGTCACCTACAGCTGATAAACACATTAAGCAAATTAGCAGAATACAAGATTAACTAAAAAACAAAACAAACAAACAAACAACAAAAAAAAACCCTCAAGATCCAGCAAATCCACTCTTAGACTTACACCCAAATAATCCATATTTATGCAACAAAAACATCTGTTTAACTATGTTCATAGCATCAAGAACCTGGAAGCAACCTAGATGCCCCTCAACTGAAGAATGGATAAAGAAAATGTGGCACATTAACAGGCTAGAATAATACTCAGTGGGAAAACATAGAAGAACAATGGAATCTTGAAATCCACTGGAAAATGAATGGAAATTAAAGAAACCATTCTGAATGAGGAAACCCAGTCACAAAAAGAGGAACCTGATATGTACTCACTCATATATGGATTTTAGACATAGAGCAAAGGATCACCAGCCTATAATTCATACTACCAGAGAAAGTAGGATACAAGGAGGAACCTAAGAGATTCATACAAAGTCCCTCCCAGAAGGGGAAAGGAACAAGATCTCCTTAGCATTTTAGGAGCGAGAGTGTGCTGTGATTGGAGAGCAAGTTAGGAGAAGGGTAGAAAAGCTGTAGCTTTAAAGCGACAACAGGAAGAATATCCTTTAACTGGTGGTAAAACCACAGGCCTGTATCTAGGAATGCTCTGCTAAACATTCTGCTTATTTGTTAAGAGGCAGTAATTTTCTCTGTGAGTCCTGAGGTAGTGAGCATGGTAATGGTCCCCAACATCTCCCCCTATCTGGGAAAATAATAGAGTGAAACAGCCGAGATGTTTCTTCAAGAGGACCTTAGGACTGAGGGCTGGCTGTTGTAGAATCATTCTGAGGGGCTCTCACCTATACCTCATCTTTGGATATCTTTGCCAGCCACCAAAGTTCCTGTCTTAGGAGGGTGAAGCATCAGAAATGTGCTCCTTTCTGGGAGCCACTGCAGGGGACAGAGATCCTCATTTTTATGGGAGAGGGGTCCTTTCTAGGTCCTTGGCTGGGGCTGCTAAAGGGTCTTGAGCTTAAGGCTGTTTTCACTAGGAGGAGAAATTTTGCCTGTTTGTAAGTGGGAACCAGGATTCTCAGGCATATGCTGCCTTCCATGTAGTCACAGTGATTCATGGCCAGCCTCTGGTAGTGGATTTGAATTGGCTCTGTGGCAAGGGTATCTGCCTGTTGCTTGATAAATATCTGTCAAACATCTAAAGGCAATGAGAAAAAAGCAATATAAGACCCACACAAGGGGTCCAAAAAGACTAGGCAATAAAGTGGATCACCAAGGAGAGGTCATTGCCTGGTAACTGGACCACCTGGTGTTCTTCACTGTAGCTCACAGAAGTTGAGCAGGATATCTGCTAAGGGGAAATGTAATTAGAGATAGGCAGGTTGTTAGTAGTGGAAGAGGTCTCAGGAGTTGCTACATAACTGTATAAGAAGGTGTTATTAAGTAACCTGAATGCAATCCTGAGAACCCTAAATTTTACTTCTCAGAAAGTTGGGGAGGGGGAGAAGGTAGATCAGGACTGGAGGTAGCTATATTTTTAGTCAATGGGCTATTCTAAGAAAAAGCTCTAAATCTCTAAGGCTTATTCCATGATCACTCCTGGCAATTCCTCCAATTCCTCCTTTTTCTTTTTTTTTTTTTTTTCAAGTAAGAAGATGAGCTATTGACACTATCTCACCACAAATTGGAACAGGGACTCTGGTTGCCATAGATAGTTATGGCACATATATCCTAAAGCAAGCTAACACAGCTTTTGCATGCAAGATTGCTCAGGCCTGCAGCAATACCTTTTTGTGGAGGGTAGGTTTTTCTGCATCCTTCATGCATCCAAGTATAATACCATGAAGCCCAGGGTAATTACCTTTGGTGGCATCTTCATTGTACTCACACAAAGTGCACTTCAGTGGGAGATGATTTAGTTTTGTCAATATCAGAAAGAGGCTTCCCTGGGAAGTGGCCCCCTTGGTCCTGGGTTGGTCCCTTTTAAAGGCTCACTATGACACACTCCTTGAGGTCAAGCCTTTGATAGTGCACTTGGATAGGCTTTGCTGTTAGGGAGTAGATGGATCTGTTGGCAGATAAATCCAGTTAACCTCTTAAAGGCCCAAGGGCCTAAGGCAAGAAGAATTAAGAAGCCAGAAAGGGGTCCTAAAATGGAAGGGAATAGGATGGTAAGCCATGGTGATACTGAGAGCCATCCTTCTTTTTTTTAGCCCTTCTCTGACCTAGGCCATACTGTCTCTTGTCACTCCTGTGATCTGTATAGAAGCAACATTCCATGCTGAGTGCAGCACAAATTCCTCCTTGTGAGAAAAACAATAAGTCTAAGCCTTTACTGTTCTGGAGAAAGGCCTCTGAGAGAGAGAGAGAGAGAGAGGATGTAAGTATGGTCCTCCTGAGGTCTCAGGTCCAGTTTTCCTCTGTTCCAGGCATCTCAGAAAAAGGTCTGGTAACCACTGGGCTTCATTTTCTTCCTGAAAGAGAACACAAACATGCCTTCGACCCCATATTAGGACAGGATCGGGCCCTTTCCATAGTCTAGTGTATTGATCTTTAAATTTGACTTGAGTAAAAGTTCCATCATGCAAGAATCTGTCTGCTACAGATTGCTCATGGGCATCCACATTCAAAAAATTTAAAATGAAGAGTGCATGATTTAATGCATCATGTGGAGACTGGCTGGGGGCAGGACTTCCTGCTCCTTATAAGTTGCAGTTTGAAGGAGCTATGAGCATGCTCCACAATTCCTTCCCCTTGAGGATTATAAGGAGTACCTGTTATGTGTTCAGTTTTCCATTGAACACAAAATTGCTGAAACACTTTACTAGTATATCTAGATAATGGATATCTAGATATACTAGTTTTTATAATTTTTGGAACTCCCATGTAAACAAAACATTTAAAACAGTGACTTATCACATGTTTTGTGGCTTCTCCAGTTTGTGCAGTAGCCATTAAGAAGACTGAATACATATTGACTGCCACATGCACATATTTTAATCTGCCAAAATCTGTAATATGAGTAACATCCACTTGCTATAAATGATTAGGAAGCAGTCCTCAAGGATTTACTCCTACATTAGTTACAGGTAAATATTGTGGGCACACATCACATTGTTTGACAATTTGTTGAGCAGTCTCTGTAGTTAAAGCGACCATTTTTATTGTCTATCAGCTGACTCATTACCTTTAACCAGTGGGTTTGGAAAGTTTGAATGAGCTCTTATATGACCCACAAAGCACAGTGACTCTCTTTATAATGATTGTTATTTTGAATTTGTTCAAACAATCTTAACCTGATTACTACTAGTTCCAATGTATGGAACTGTCTCTAAAAACTGAAGAGCTCTGAAAACATATTGAATATCAGTATATAAGTAAATGAATAATGTAATAGAAAATAAAAAACTATTGCAACAGCTTGTAAATCAACTCTCTGAGCTGAATCTTGATCTGTGTGTACTACAATTGATCTTTTCCATCAATAACATAAGCTAATTTTCCATTAGAAGAACCAGCAGTAAAAACTAATATAGCTTTTTTTTTTTTTTTTTTTACAATATTGCTCTTACAATTTTAGGGAATACAAAAGGCTATATTAGCACAACTTATAACAGTCTATGAGCTTGAAACTGATTATCAATTTTTCCCAAAAACTGAGCAAAAGCTGATGGACCAAAAATCACAATTAATAAAAGTTTAAAAACTTGGGCCCTAAATCTATACAGAGATTGGGAACTTCTAATGGTAAAAGAAAATTTACTCTTTAAGTCAGGACTGCCATGGCTGGTGCCTGAGCCCACTCTCAGATAAGGGATAGTAACCCAACACCACCAAAGTAAATATAACATTCCTTTGCCTGCTAATTGTTGGATGTAAAGGTTTTGAAATAACCAATCAACTTGCTGTTTGGTATATGGAACATGTATTAACTTGGTTCCCTACCAAAATATCTCCTAGACTACGTACAGCATTTTTGTACCATACAAGATACTGCTTTAAATTAAGGAGTTGACACTTTGGCTAAGGAAACAAGCACATGCAATCACAACAATAGTCCCCTTTCCATAAGAAAGAAGTTGGACTTAACTCAGTTAAATAAGGATCAGGATAAACAAATAGGCCGAATAGATGTTTATTCAGGGAGAAATAACTTACAACCTAGAGAGATGAACACCAGGAAATTCAACCCGATCCTCTCCTGTCCCAGTCACGCCAGAAAGAGAGCCCCTTTCCTGGCCCCCTCTGACCTCCTTCCACAGGTCACTCCGCCCATGGCTCCACCCCCAATGGGCGTGGTCAGTGCCACAGAACTATCTCACTACAATTCCCCTTTTAGTCTAAAGAAAAGATTTAGGCTTAATACAAAACTATATACAAAACAGTGAATAACAAGTGTGCTCTAAGAAAAGGAAAATCGAGAACAAAATGACCTACATATCAAGTCGTAGGGTGAGGGCATAATGGAGTTTACAATAGAGTTGTCCTAAGATGGAAAACGTAAGTCTAGTACCTAATATATCTAACTAGGAAGAGAGAATAATAGTTGTGATAGTTTAATCTTCAACCTCATCAAGACCTGAGAAGGAAATTAACAATACTAGAGTAGACAGGAAATGTGGATGGACAACTTCCAAAAGGTGCAGCAAGGACAGAAACAGCAAGGCACATGAACAGTCACCCTAGGTCTCATAGCCACGTTGGTACACCCAGATTTGGCTAAGGCCAAGAGAACTTGACAGACCACAACAACAGCAGGGAGGTAGAATGGCTGTCTTACCCTGACTTGGCAAGGTCAAGCAGTCTTCTATATTTGTCTCCTGCAAGCACATAGGACTGCATGTCCAAATCAGTGGTCAAGGTGGGGGCAATTCTTTGCCCAACAGGCCATTAGCTGAGGCGAGATTGAACTCCAGCAGGAGCAACAACAGTGTCCAACATATTTTCGGGAAAGTGCACGGTGCTGTCAGGAGCAACAGTGTCTCATGTCAATGGAGTACTAATATTAAAACATTTAAATGCCATGTTCTGCATGTCTATGAAGTGATTGAAAATTAAGCATTTATATCTGACTAATCTCATAGGTACAGGAAATATGAGTGAAGATAATCTGTAATACTCTGGAACTTAGCTAAAAAGACTGATTAAAACTTCCCTGAGTAAAGCAGGAACAAATACTTAAACAATATAACTATTTACATATACATACATGTAAATCCCTAAAATAGAGGTAGAGTATAAGTGTCAAGACAAGAGGTAGAACTATGAAGAGCAGCAAGATAAATATCCCAAATTGTATCAATATACAAAATGTCTTGAATACAAGAAAAGTATACATAATAGAATATGGTAAAAAAAAATAATGTGCATAAAACATTGTAAGTGGAAAGATTTAACACAATATAACAAAGTATAAACTTAATTTTACATAGCTTACCACATAAGAATACATAACAATGTAAGCTGTAAATTACTATCTCATTCTTACTGAAATTCTCAAGAAAATAGGCTAATCTACCTATATCCCATCTAAACCATACCTTTCCCAAACATTGTTTCCCAAACATGTTTTGTGGGAAGCACATATGCTTCCCATGGTTTTGCATACTCAATATAAGCATATCTATTGATGCTGGATTGCATTCTCTAATTTTAGGAGAACTTGTTTACCCTCTTTAGTTAGCTGTTTAGATGAATTAGGATCACTATCTCCTTTAAGGATATCGCTTAAAGGTTTTAAATTGCCAGTAGATGCTTTTTAAAAAACGAAGTAACCATTGAATATTTCCCAATAATTTCTGAGAATCATTTAATTGTCACAAGCTATCCTTCCTAAAGTTTTTATTATTTGAAGCCTAATTTCTTTAAGATATAACATATGTCCCAAATACTTTTGAAAATTCTTTTTCTAATCTGACTTATAAAGCCTAAAACCTTCCTTAGCTCACATGGTTTTATTTGCTTTTTCACTGACACATTTCTAGGTGGGGCCAAACAGGGCTGCACTTCCAGATCCCTGAGGCTTTTTCTCAATATTTTTTTTTTCAAATCTTACATTAACCTCCATTTTCTCAATTTCTTTCTTAACTACAAAAATAAGAGAATTTTTGTATTCTCTCTTCTGTTAAAATATTGAACCATCCATAGAATCTCCTGTGGCTCTTAGGTTATGTTGACTTTGGCCATTTTGTACTGAGCAACTCTGGGGGTTCAGCCATGGGAGGTGCAGGTCACCAACCCTTTCAATCAAGACACTGGCCTGATGTCTCTTTTTACCATATCTGAAGCAATTCAAATAGTACCTTTCATTAGGATTCACACATTCATAATTACACTTCATACACACATGATTGCCCACACCACACCATATATACATAAATCTTTTAGACCTCCTTTTCTCTATGGAAAGATTAGTTTGTTGAAATAGAACATTCTTAATTGAAATCTCTTGTAATGTGGCTGCTATAGAAAACCTTTGAAGTATGAGCATCCAAAATCTAAACAAATCCCAGTAAGTTCATTTATGTTACCCCAGTTTCTGACAGGATGCATTAATTTTTTATACACTTGGCTGGGTGTTAGCCACAGCAGCAGCTCCTAAGACTCCAGGCCTCTAGTTCCCCTCCATCCCCCCCCCCATACATATACACCTTTGCTTTCTGGGCCTGGGCTGGCCCCCTGTAATCCATCTGTGACTTTCGCTGTTTGAAAAGTAAACAACCACCATTGTAGCAACTCTGAGGTCTTGGCACTCAGAGGTCCTGCTGACCTAGTGCATATGCATGGCCAATCTTGGCTTCCCTAAATTCTAGAGCAGCATGGGGGTATGGGAGTGGGGCAGTAGGACAGGGGATTCGTAAAGTCTGAATTCTCCTTGCTCAAGCAGGATGGCCTGCTGCATTTGAGGAGCAGAGGCCAGAGTTGGGGGGGGTCGTGATAATGGTCCCACTCATATTTGGCTGCCTCCTCCTCAGAGCCAGCCTCTTTCCCTACAGAGAGGATGCCTGGGCCTCTCCTTTCTTTCTTTCTTTTTATATTGTAAGACCCTCAGAAAGAGGAGACTCTCATTTTTGGTCAGTATCCCCAAGAATCAATGTCCAGTCCAGTTGCTGCAACATGCAAGAGGCTTTAATGAACAGGAAACGTTTGCGCAAACGGGCTCCTCCATTATGCAGGCTAGAGAGAAGCCCCCTCCCCTGGGCACAGGTGTTTTTAAAGGCAAACTCACAAGCTTAAGAGAATAAACAGCACATCAGCACTATGTACAGAGGCAATTTCCACCAGTGGAGGGCCCCCCATAGAGTCATTTGTAGGGGTTCAGCCCAAATGGTCCAGGGGTGTTTCTAACCATGAAAAGCACAAAGGTAGGAGAGCTATCTGATCAATAACACCAGTCTCTGAGGTCAGTTTAGTGAAGGTCTCCTTAACAGTTTTATTTATGCTTTCTACCTGAGCTTTGGGATCTGTATGCACAATGTAATTTTAATCAATCCCCAATATCTTGGCCAGTGACTGACTTACCTGGGCAACAAAAAACTGGACCATTGTCTGATTTTACTACCTTAGGTATTTTAAATCTTTGGAAAATTTTCTTCAGTAATTTTTTTAGCCACCATGGTTGAGACAGCCCCATGCACATGAACAGTGAAAAAAGCATACCTGCTGCCTGTTAAAGTTTATGGACTTCTCTTTGTCTAACAGTTCCACTGCCCCAGCACATTCTTTACCTTTTACAAATTAACTGCTCCCAGCAGTGAACCCATCAATGTCTCCCTAGCCATCAGGATGTCTGTAAGATCTTTGAGAACCCCAGTCTCTTTAACCAACAGTTGATTGCAACTGGTCTGTTCCATGGCCCTAGGGATTTGGTCAAAACTCCCCAGGCAACACCCTTAAGCTCATCCACATAAAGGGTAAAAGGTTAGTTACATCAAAAGGCTTAGAGCGGGTGCATTCAGCTGGGCCTTTTTAATGGCATCAAATGCCTCCTGATGCTCTGGGATCCAGGAGAATTTTTTCTTAGTCAGACTGTAAAACCTAGATGTCCCCAGAAATTCTCTTACTTGTCTGGCAATCATTGGGGAATTTTAAACCCTTGGGACAGTCGGGTCCAGATGAGCTGCCCAGTTCTGCACATGTCAGGGTCCTTCCATTCAAAGGCAAAAAGCAGTTGGCTGGTGGGATGTAACCTCAAATGAGTGAGATACTCGGCCCACGCCAAGGTCCGCTGTTCTTCGGGTAGTCCATGAATTACCTTGGGCTTGGGGAGAGGGTCCCAACCCTGTCTCCCTTTAATTTTATATTTTCTTTAGGTCTAGGACCTTTGATACCTTGTTTGTCTTCTTGAGACTGTCATTTGTCAAGTGTCCTTTTTCTTTACAATATGCACACTGGTCCTTGTCGAGTGGTGTCCTGTTGCCCAGGTTCCTTAGCCTGTTTTAAATTTCCTAACTTTTTTTTTCCTCTCTCTATTTTTTTTTCCTTTAACCACTGTGGCCAAGATATTTTAGCCAAATTCTTTTCCTGTCTTCTGTCACGCTTTTTCTCTGTTCTGTCTCTCTACTGTGTTTCTTTTCTCTCCTTCCCTTCTCTGTCCCTTCAATACACTTTCTCTACCTCTTAACCCTTCCACTCTTTGGAGTTTCTTCCTAATATCTGGGGCCCAATTTTCCCATGAAGGCCAGAGCCACTGAAGATCTCTGGGCTTCTGAAGTAGGGTCAAAAGGAGTGCTCTCTTTACCTTAGCCAAATTGGTGGGCAGTCTTGCGGCACCTCGGAGACCTGCCACCAGAGCCTGGTGATAGATTTTTAAGCTCTCCCTACCTTCAGCAGTGTTGAAGTCCCAACTGGGGTGAGTCAAAAGGAATCCCAAGTCAATCTCTTTTTTCAGCTGTGCTGGCTGCCCATTGGCCCCAGGGATATTTTTCTAGCCTCAAGCAGAAACTATTGATAATCATCTCAAATAGACTGGTGCGAAAACAAGGAACTCCAAAAAGGGGGTGGTTAGTTTTCCCAATTACAAAGATCTGGGTCAGCCCTGGAGCCTGTTGTTGGGGAGCCAAACATGTGTGGTGGTAGGGTCATAAGTTATAACCCTGTCCCTCCATTACGGCATGTCTCTGCCCAGGCCACACCGGGCCCATGGCTGGTCAGCCATTCTGCTGAAGCTCAGCCCCAGTGGCTCTGTCTGCCCTGCTACATTCCTGGGAGCGGGGGGATGAGCTTGATCATTATCTAGCTAAGTCTCCCAGCCCTGCTCTCCTGCTGATCTAAAGTCAAACTTAGGTGGGGTAGTTAGTTGTTGACCCATGGGAAGAGTAGAAATGGACACAAACAGTAGGAACAGAAGGACACAAAAAACACAGAACAAGCCAACAAACAGGACAAATCTGCACAGTAGACAAACGGTGTCCAAACCAAAGTTACAAAGTGGGAGGGAAGCAAGTCCGGATGCTGACCATCCTCCGGAGAAGCAAGACTTTGTCTCCTCCCCTCCTCCAAACAACCAGGGACTTTCGTCCAGGGTGGGACCAAGGGTCTCAGGACACATCTGTCTCCCCCTGTAGTCCTATACAACTCCTGTGCAGGCCAGGCACAAATTCAAATACTCGAGTCAAAAACACATAAGATCAGACGCATCAGACATACATCAAGCATATAGGTTGTGAGCTCTATCTTAACCTCCAGCTGGCAATGGAATTGAGTCTAGGGGTTGACCAGATCTTGGTGGGACCTCCAAAATGTAAGACCCTCAGAATGAGGAGTCTCCTATGTTCAGTCGGTATCCCCAAGAACTCAATGTCCAGTCCAGTTGCTGCAACACGCAAGAGGCTTTAATGAACAGGAAACATTTGTGCAAACAGGCTCCTCCAGCACGCAGGCTAGAGAGAAGTCCCCTCCCCTGGGCACAGGTGTTTTTAAAGGCAAACCCACAAGTTTAGGGAGGGGGTGGGACCCTCTGTCCATTAAGTGCGTGACCCTTTGAGGCTGGATGGTCTCGCTATTAGGATCAATAGATCTTAGGGCCTCATTAATCTTGTTAGGGCTAATTAATCCTGTCTGGGAAAACTGGAGGTACAGTTTTCTCTTTGTTTCTTAAGAACCCTAGTCACCATCTGCTGACTCACAAGAAAGGAGGGCAGTGTGAATTCTTGGTATCTTGTTTTCTCAGGGTCTTGTGAGGGGAAGTTAGTAAATTCCAAGGAACAGATATTGGTTTCCAGGTTAGTCCTTCATTTCAAGTCAGGGGTTTGTTTAACTTTACTTTTTTTGTCTTTCAATATCAAGGTTGGACTGAAGAGCCCCTCTTATAGGGAAGGCTTCCTTTTAGCCACTGAAGAGAACTGGAGGAGGAATACTGATCATTCTCCCGAAGACAACAATTTCTAGAGGACCAGCTGTTGGAAAGTTGTTTTGGTTGTCTTAAAGAGAACCTGAAACAGGTTCCAATAACTGAAGGCATTAGCAAGATTCTTTATCATAACCCAATTCCTGATATCCGGTAGGGATTTCTTAAGCTCAGAAAGTAACAGACTTTCCAGAAATGCTTGTTCCATCACTTACCATAGGATCTGCATCATTGCTCGCCACCATGGTTGGTTAATAGTTGGTTATTCTTTCTTTGTCAGCAGGACATGGAAAAGAAAGCAAAGCCATCCCTTTGAGGGACACTCTGGAAGGATCCTTCTCTTTCCATGAGCTGCATTCTCCCCTAGAGGTCCTCTGCCAGATGACATTGGGCACCAATGTTCACAGCAGCATTGTAATTGCAAGAACCTGGAAGCAAGCTACATGCCCCTCAACTGAACAATGGATAATAAAGATGTGGCACATTTACATGATGGAATACTACTCAGTGGGAAAAACAAAACAATGGAATCTTGAAATTCACAGGCAAAAGGATGGAATTTGAGGAAATCATTCTGAATGAGGTAACCCAGTCACAAAAAGAGGAACATAGTATGTACTCTCACATATAAAACAAAGGATCACCAGCCTATAAATCTCACCATCAGAGAAACGAGGATGGAGGAACCTAAGAGATTCATACAAGGTCCCTACAGAAAGGAACAAGGTCTCCTGAGCAATTTGGGAGTGGGGTGGGGGAATTGAGTGGAGTGGGAGCTATGAAAAAGATAAGGGGAGGAGAGGAAAGCATGTGGGACTAGGAAGATTGAACCAGGGAGGAATAGACTAGAGGAAAAAAAGAGAGAGGGAGATGCCCCGACCCGAGGGGCAGTCAACGACAAACCAGGAAACACCTAGGAGAGAATGAAGGACAAGGGATAGAAAGAACAATAGAAAGATAGTATTCTGATCAAGCTGATAAATTTTATTTTCTTAGGGGTGGCCTGTATAGGGCCATAGGCAGGATGTGAGTAGGGTTTGCATGAAGGAAAGATAAAAGGAATGCCCTGAACTAATCTTTAACTGGCTATAAAATTGTAGCAGAAGGAATATCCTGAGCTACTGTTTAACTGTCTGTAAAGCTACATCAGAATTACTATCCTGAGCTATTCTTTAACTGGTTGTAAAACAGCAAGCCTGTATCTAGGAATGCTTTGCTACACATTCTGTTCATTTCTTATGAGGCAGTAATATTCTATCTCAGATCCTGAGGTAGTGAGTACAGTGAGGGTCCCCAACAGAGAGATACCATAAAAGAGGGATACATTATAGGTTTGAAGAGAAAACTGACTCTAGAGAAATGTCCAGAGATATAAAAGAATGACCCCAACTAACAGTCTAAACAACAGTGGAAAGGTTAGATTATATGCCCTTCCATGATAATGAGGTTGATAACTAATGTATATGCCGTCATAGAGCCCTCATCTAGTAGCTGATGGAAACTGAAGCAGACAGCCGAAGCTAAACACTGAACCGAACTCCTGGAATCCAGTTTCAGAGAGGGAGGAATGATAAGAAAAGGGGCCAAGATCAGGCTATAGAAACCCACAGAGACTGCTGACCTGAACAAGGGTGGAGCACATGGGCCCCCAGACTGACTGATAACTGGGAAACGAGAATTGTACTGACACAGACTCCCTGAACATGGGTCTCCTTTAGAAGGCCTGGGTAGTCTAAGGGACCTCTGACAGTGGAACCAGGGAATATTCCTGGTGCACAAAAGGAATTTGGGAGCATATTCCCCATGGAGGTATACTCCCTTAGCCTTAACGAGGGGTGGGGAGTGGGCCTAGACCACACTCCAAATGACTTGACAGATTCTTTGATCCCTCCTGGAAGGCATCACCCTCCCTGTGTAGTGGGCAGGGGATGGGATGGGAGTGGCTTAATGTGCATGGGAGGTAGGGAGGGAGAGGGAACTGGGATCGATATGTAAAAATATAAAAAAAGAAATATAAAAAATGAAAAATTATATACACAGATATGTAATTTTGCATGCATTATAGACCCTATGATTTCTGCTTCCATTCATCTGAGCCCCAATGCACCTTGTTTCTTTGATTATGAGGATATTTTTCTCCTGATAGCTTCTAAGCCCTCTTGCTCTTAGAATCTTTCACCTGCTGTGGTGTAATATTCCTTGAGGTCAAAGAGGAAGGAATTGCTGTATATCACCCACTTTTACTTTGGCTACACAAACTATCCATAGTGTTACTGCATCTTTTCCCCTCTGCTGCTGGAGGAAGTCTTTCTGATGATGTCTGAATCAAACACTGATTTCGGAGAATAGATTATGTGTAGGAATCATTTTATTTGTTCCTTCTTAGACCAGTAGTATTTTGTCTTATTTCTCATCTCTACGCTTTCTAACTTCAGCTTCTTGGTCATGCATTCAGTGATGAGTTACATTATACATCATAGCGAGGGCATTAGTCAAATCACTCATTTGTTTGCTATTTTGACACTTTGCCTGCCACAATTGCCCTAGCATTTTTTGCAGGCAAAGCACATTGCAGTTCAAACAACTCTTTATTGTAGGAAATAATGGGTCCTTACTCTAATGTGGGATTCTCTGCTTCTTGTTTGGTTGCATTGTCCAACTTAAATAAGATAATTTTTCTTCAATTTAATATACTGTATTTTTGGATATTTAACTACTATTGCCTGGAAGCCTGTCTTATATGGAAAGATGTAAGGGTAGTGGATCTGAAAGGGAGGAGAGGTGGAGACACCAGGAGGAACAAACACAGCGAGGAGAATGATAATCGAGATACAATGTATGAAAAAAGACTGCATTTTAAATGAAAGAAAAATACAGCCAGGAAAACTATTAAAAAATTTATGCATCCTAATATAGATTCTATATTATCCAATGCAAATATTGTAATTAATAGAACACAATGTGTTTTCTCATCATTTCTAAATTTCATTGGTGCCTATTGTGAAGAGTAGTACAACTTGACTCTTCTTGACTCTTTTTTAATGCTGATGTTGTTATAGAAGAATGATTTTTAAAACCGAAGAGAATTTCAAGGCTATACAGCTCTCTCTCTGTGTGTGTGTGTGTGTGTGTGTGTGTGTGTGTGTGTGTAAATGTGTGTTCATGTGCATGGCTATATGTAGTATATGCAGAGTATGAAAATTCTGAAACAAGGAAAATGAGAAATTTATATTTTCTTATTAGTATTGTTTTTAGTAAAATAGAATAAAATCACTTGCCCATCTCCCTTTCCTTCCTACAGTCCTGTCACACTTCTCTCTTCTCAAGGCCTAATTATAAAGTTTAGAGCCTCTTAATTTTTTATAAATTTTGATGCATATGGATGTATGTATGATATATAAATACAAAATACTTGGTCCAATAATGAATTAGTTAGTTTTATGTAAAGTCTCATTTATCTCATATCAAACTAAAGAGAATTCTCATATACATATAAATATTCTCATATTCTTTTCCACTAAAATGATTTAGTACAGAGCACAAACTTTACATATAATTTATAGTGTGTTTCAATAGATGTTAATACATAAGATCAAGACTAATTCATAGCTATTGCACAATTCAAGCACAAGAATGGTTATAGAGAAGGAAACCAGTATTACAGATATTGCAAACTGAGATCAGAATGCTTATTTCATGAGAACTGAGGTATGTGACAAGTGTAACAACTCTAATGTGTAGTTTATTTTTAATATTTACTAATGAGAAAAAGTACATATTTTGACTTAAAATTTGAGGACAAATGTGTCAATTTACTCTTTCTGACAAGTATGTTAAAACAAAGATGATAGAAAAATTTAATGAGCATTTTCAATTTTCAAATGCATATTACTGAAATTTTGAAAAGAATTTCTCTTAATTCTTAACAAAATAATGAAACACTTTGGAACAAAGATGCACTGGAGGCAAACATACAGACAACCTCCACACCTACCATAGCCTTGCCCTTGGTGCTATGATAGACAGGGAGGAAGGTAATCCAGACACAACAGAACACCAGCATGCTGAATGTCTGGTACTTGGCTTCATTGAATGTGTCAGGCAGATTCCTGGCCAAGAAAGCTACAGTGAAACTTTCCAGGACAATGGATCCCAAGTATCCCAGAACAAAATAAAAGGCAATAATTGAACCTTTGTTACAGGAAATCAAAATGTGGTCTTTTCAACATATATATCAACATCAACAAATGGAGGAGAAGTTCCCAGACTGATCCCAGATAGAATCAGTTGAATCATGGTGCAAATTGGAATGATGTCAGGTTCCCCTGACATCAGCAGCCTTCTCATCCTTTTATCTGGAGTAGTAACCTTGAAGTCCAGTACTAGTGTAATTGTCTTAGCCAAGACAATAGCAGCCACAGTGAATACTACTGCAAATATAGTCTGCTACATGAGGCATGTGATCATGTTGGGTTGGCCAATGAAGAGCAAGGAACAGAGAGGGAGATATGCAGAATGTAGCTAAGATCTCTGTTATTGTCCTTGACTGTGGGAGTGTCCTTGTGCTTCAAAAAGACATGGAGTATTCCAGCTGTGAGTATAGAAAAACATATAGCCAAGAAGACTTTTTTGAGACAGTGATTTCCTCCAGGGTTAGCATACTGATCATCAGAGCACTTTACACACTGATCCAAGTCTGATACAGGAAAAAAATGTATCATCAGATATATTTCTTGGAATTTCACAGAAAATGTTACAATAATGCATTAAAAATTTCTTGTCACATTAGCCTTATTTTTGAAGTAGATAGAAAGTTAAATTTTTTATGTTTATGTAATAATAGCAACATCAGTCAAATTCTTTTTTCTTTATGCACAATTTTTAAAATCTGTTGTTTATATTTATCATTCATAGCCAAGTCGTTTTTACTTACTTTCCAAATTTAATTACCAGGTAGTAGAATATTCATGTTTAACCAACAAAACAACTGAGTTGGAGCAATATGGAAAGATATACTTGTTATTAACAATTCTATAGACCATAACGTATGAGAGCATGCAAACACTTTCTTCCATGTGTGTTGTGCTATTTATCAGCTACAATGGAGGTACCAAATACCAATTTCTTTTTGTAACTTCTTGTGTAGTAAAACACAGTCAATACCATATATAGCTTAAAGACTGTATAATAGTGTCAGGGAAAGAAGAAACTTCATCAAGTATTTAAAAACTAAAGTCTCTACATGCTCAATATCACATTTACTATCAAGTTTCTTATGAATTTTGGCAAGAAACAGGATCTACCAGTTAACTAATTTATGTAAGATTTGACTCTCACTATTCTCAATAGAGAAATATTTATTGAGAAAACAATATGAAGAAGATACTCTCCTTCTTTTTATTTTTTTTATACTTGGTTGAATTTTTAAAATACATTAACCTGTTTTAAATTTTTTTTTACTTAAATAATTAAGAATTCTATTTTACATACAATCCCAGTTCCCTTTCCCTCCTTTCCTCCTATTGCCCCAACAAATCCCATATCCCACACCCATTCACTCCTCAGTGATGGTGAGGCCTCCCATGGGGCATCATCATATTCTGTCACATCATTTGAAGTAGGATCTAGGCCCTCCCCCAAGTATCTAGACTGAGGAGCATTCCTCATTCTTTTGGATAATTTTTTAATTCAATAAAAACATTTAAATATTTTCTGCACAAATTACATGTAACTAGTATAGTCTTTTGTTTTCCCTTTATTTTCTTTATTTATTAGATCTTAAATGTATCAATTAGTAACAAAATTCAGTGGCTATTTTACCAGTCATACTAATCCTTGCTTGAAATATTAAGTGTTGGTGGAATATTAGAGAGCAGGAAGGAAGTAAATACATAGATGTCCAATGGGATCTTAGAGTTCTCTTTGGTACCTAAGTCATTTGAGATGAATTCATCACATCATGTTGTAGAATATGTAGTATTTTCTGATAGATGGTGTTATAGAATGTAAAAGTTGATACATTTTAAGGTTTTGGAAATTCTCTCATGAATTCAGGGCTACACCATATTAGTAGTAGTGATGGGTGTACTGAGTAATTGAGGTAAGGACCATGCACCTCACCTTGATATTTGTGGACTTGATATGTATATGCAATTCAAAGTTGGATGCCCCAGTGATCCAGAAATACTTTGAGTGATGTCTAGATAGCCAGTTTTTTTTTTTAATTTTATTTTATATAACAAAGTCCAATTAAATGAAAACAAACATTTATACACAATACTTTGGAATTTGGGCGTCGTTCTTTCCAAACTACTTCCTGCTGGGAAGGGGCGCTGTCATGGGGGATTCAAAGAAGATTCAGATATCCGGGCTGTAGTCTGTAGGGCTGATTTGTCCAGCTGTTTTGAATGTAGGATCACCTTGTTCTCTGTTTCAGGTGGTCTGGCATGATCAAACAATATTAGTCTGGAAGGAATCCACATCTTTTCATTTTCTGTGGAAACAAAAATAGAAATCCATTTCCCCAGTAACTTGCCCTTCAACTTAAATTTTGGAGTCAAAGCATTTTTTTATTTATTTTATTATTTTACATGTTGATCCCAGTCCTCCCTCCCTCCCTCCCTCTCTCTCTCCTTCCCTCTCTTTTACCCTCTCTGCCCTCTCACATGCACTCTAACCACCCTTCCCTCCCATCCACCCACCCCAATTCCATATGTAGGGGAATGGCATCCAGTTGGTGTCATGTAGATCTGACAGGTCATGTGAAGTAGGGGTTAGAGCTTCTCTCCTAGGTTAATGCAGTTATCCCTCAATGGGGGATGTGTTAGCAAGGTCGTTTTGTACACCAGGGATACATCTTGGCTCCATTGTCTGAGGTCCCTTAGACTGCTCAGTCCTTCTGACTGAGAACCATATTCAGGGGGGACTGATTCAGTTCCATGCTGGCTACCCAGCTATCAGTCTGATGTCCCATTAGCTCCTCCTTGTTCAGGTAAGCTGTCTCTGTGTTTCTGCCACCTGGTCTTGTCCTTTCCATCTGTATCTTGGTTCTACTTCGACTAAGTGTTTATGTATGGGTGTTTGCTCCTATTTCCAACAGGCATTAGTTGAGGGCTCCATTGATAAGTTAGTTTTTGATCTCACTCTCTGAGAAGGGTATTTTTGGTAGCCTTTCCAGGGAAGCTCAAATTGATAGTTGGCAGCAGTCTTGTAGTTCTCAAAACCTTTGTGTTTAATTCTATTTTCAAATCAATATTCTCTCTCTCTCTCTCTCTCTCTCTCTCTCTCTCTCTCTCTCTCTCCTGTCTTCTATTCCTAACCCGGATCAATCTTCCTGGTCTCATGTGTTTTCCTTTCCTCCCCCTTATTTTCTCCTACTTCTCTCTCCATTCGCTGCCCCCCCACTTCCCCTGTGCTCTGGGGGACTTATCACTTCCTGGTTTGGTGAGGGATTTTATATGAATCTCTGAGAATACACCTTGTATCCTAGTTCCTCTGGTGGTGTGAATTATAGGCTGGTGATATTTGATTTAGGTCTAAAATCCATATATGAGTGAGTACATACTGTGTTCCTCTTTTTGTGACTGGGTTACCTCATTCAGGATGGTTTCTTCAAGTGCCATCAACTTGCCTGCTAATTTCAAGATACCAGTATTTTTTTCTGCAGAGTAGTATTCCATTGTGTAGTATGCCGGGTCCTATGGTAAACAAATTCCCATTTTCCTGAGGAACCGCCATACTAATCTCCAAAATGGCTGTATGAGTTTGCACTCCCAACAGCAGTGGAAGAGTGTTCCCATTTTCCACATCTCTCCAACATGAGTCATCATTGGTGTTTCTAATTTTATTCATTCTGGAAGGTATCTCAAAGTTGTTTTGATTTCCCTGATAGCTAAGGATGTGGAGCACTTTCTTAAGTGTTTTTCAGCCTTTTTGATTTTCTCTATTGAGAATTCTTTCTTCAGTTCTGTAACCAATTTTTAATAGGTTTATTTGGTGTTTTGTTGACTAGTTTCTTGAGTTCTTTGTATATTTTGGAGATCAGCCCTTTGTCGGATATAGGATTGGTGAAAATCTTTTCCCAGTCTGTGTGCTGCCATTTGGTCTGGTCCACTGTGCTTTACAAAAACTTCTAAATTTGAAGAGGTCCCATTTATTAATTGTTTCTCTCATTGTCTGCCCCTGGAATTATGTTCAGGAAGTGGTCTACTATACCAATTTGTTCAAGGGTACTTCCTACTTTCTCTTCTAAGAGGTTCAATGTGGCTGGATTGATGTTGAGGTCTTTGATCCATTTGGACTTGAGATTTGTGCATGGCGACAGACATGGGTCTATCTGCAGTCTTCTACACATCCTCATCCAATTTGCCAGCACCATTTGTTGAAGATGCTGTCATTGCCCCATTGTATAATTATAGCTGTTTTGCTGAAAATTAGGTGTTCATAGGTGCATGGATTAATATCAGGATTTTCAATTCGATTCCATTGCTCTGCCTGTCTATTTTTATGCCAATACCAGGCTGTTTTCAGAACTATAGCTCTGTAGTAGAGCTTAAAGTCAGGAATGGTGATGCCTCCTGAAGTTCTTTTATTATATAGGGTAGTTTTGTCTATCCTGGGCCTTTTGTTTTTCCATATACAATTGATTATTATCCTTTCAAGGTCGGTGAACAATTGTGGTGAGATTTTAATGGGGATTGTATTGAATCTGTAGATTGCTTTTGGCAAGATTGCCATTTTTACTATGTTTATCCTACCTATCCAAGATCATGGGAGATCTTACCATTTTCTGATATCTTCTTTAATTTCTTTCTTTAGAGCCACAAAGTTCTTATTATATAGGTCTTTTACTTGTTTGGTAAGTGTTACACCAAGATACGTTATGTTGCTTATAGCTATTGTAATCGTGATGCTTCTCTGATTTCTTTCTCTGTCTCTTTGTCATCTGAAGAAAGTAGGGCTACTGATTTTTTTGAGTTTATCTTGTATCCTGCTAGTTTGCTGAAGGTGTTTCTCAGCTGTAGGAGTTCCCTGTTAGAGTTTATTGGGTCGCTTATGTAAACTATCTTATCATCTGCAAATAGAGACAGTTTGACTTCTTCCTTTTAAATTTGAATCCACTTGATCTTTTGTTGTCTTATAGCATTAGCTAGAACTTCTAGTATGATATTGAAGAGATATGGAGAGAGAGGGCAGCCTTGTCTTGTTCCTGATTTCAGAGGAATTGGCTGAAGTTTCTCTCCATTCAGTTTGAGGTTGGCAGTTGGTTTGCCGTATATTGCTCTTATTATGTTTAGGTATGTTCCTGTTATATGTGACCTCTCCAAACCTTTGTCATGAAAGGGTGTTGAATTTTGTCGAAGGTTTTTTCAGCATCTAGGGAGATAATCATATGGTTTATCTTTTTCTGTTTGTTTATATGGTGGATCACGTTGATAGATTTTGGATGTTAAACCATCCCTGCATTCCAGAGATGAAGCCTACTTGGTCATGGTGGATGATTTCTCTGATGTATTCTTGAATTCGGTTTGCCAGTATTTTATTGAGTATTTTTGCATCGATATTCATCATGAATATTGGTCTGTAGTTTTCTTTCTTAGTTGTGTCTTTGTGAGGCTTGGGTACCAAGGTTATTGTGGCCTCATAAAAAGAGTTAGGCAATGAACCTTCTGTTTCTATTTCGTGGAACAGTTTGATGAGCAGTGGTATTAGTTCTTCCCTGAATTTCTGGTAGAATTCTGCACTGAATTCATCTGGCCCTGGACTCTTTTTGGTTTGAAGGCTTTTGATGACTGCTTCTATTTCTTTGGGGGTTATAGGTCTATTTAAGTTGTTTGTCTGTTCTTGATTTAATTTTGGTAAGTTGTAGTTATCCAGACATTTGTCCATTTCCTTTGAATTTTCAATTTTTGTGGAATACAGGTTTTCAAAGTATGACCTGAAAATTGTCTAGATTTCCTCTGTGTCCGTTGTTATGTTCCCCTTTTCATTTCTGATTTTGTTAATTTGCATGTTCTCTCTCTGCTTTTTTCATTAGTTTGGATTTTCTCAAAAAAAAAATAACTCTTCGTTGCATTGATTTTTTTTATATCATTTTCTTGTTTTCTATTTTGTTGATTTCATCCCTCAAGTCGTTTATTTCCTGGTGTGTACTCTATGGGGTGTGTTTGCTTCTCTCTGTTCTAAGGCTTTCAGTTATGCTGTTAATTCTCTTATGTGACTATCCTTTGTTTTCTTCGTATGTGCACTTAGTGCAATGAACTTCCCTATTCCATTTGTTTTCCACAGAGAACTCAAATGGGCTCAACTTTAGCTGTTTGTGTATTTCCTTACTAATCCCACATTCTTCTTCCTCTTGCCATTTGATGTTCCTATTCCTGCCCACCTGCTTTCATCCATACCTATCTACTCTAATTATCTTCCTAAAACAAAACCTTATAAATGTGTAATACTGTGTATAGATATACATATGTAATTTAAAATGTAATGT
Organism: Phodopus roborovskii; assembly: GCF_943737965.1. Lineage (NCBI taxonomy): Eukaryota > Metazoa > Chordata > Mammalia > Rodentia > Cricetidae > Phodopus > Phodopus roborovskii. The sequence continues at coordinate 398,058 of NW_026125235.1, read as the reverse complement.
ACTCATCTGCACAGACAATGTTCCCTCCAAGAGCCAAAACACACTAACAAAATTTTCAACACCACCCATGAGAAATCTTTTGAGATATTGTTCAGGATTGTTCCAAAGACTATCACATTGTTACAGACTATTGCTATTACCTTTTGTATGCCCAAGGGGTAAAAGGTAAGTTACAATTGCTAAAAATAGAATGCAGTTCTGACATAGGGAACAGCTCTTAGCTGAAACTGTTATAAATGTATATTCTTTGAGGACTACATTTCAGAGTCATACATTTTAATTTAATTTTGTATTTAATGCAAATTAATTTTGGATTAATAGTCTTTTAAGTTTGGTTTGCTTACAAACAGGGAAATAATCAATTTTCTTAGCCAGATATTATGCCTATGAACCACAGGAACAAGTACCATGTTATGATAATTCTAATGGAGTAGTAATGGCATGTTTACATTGATGGTAATTAATATCTCTCTAATTACATTTTAGATTTTGTCATCAAGGGAATCCATGTCTGTCAAAGAAAACCTAGTTAACTAAGTACCCAATATTAATGAAGTCATAGCTATTGTAGTAAAAACCACAACTACTAAATTACTAAACGAGCACAATATAATAGCATTCTAAGCATTTGTCCTTCTATCCACACAAAATTATAATCTTCAATGCTCATAAAGTTAGTATTGTGCCCCAACTTGCCAGGCAGTCAGCAACAAACTGGGAAACACCTAGGAGGAATTGAAGGATAAGGGATAGAAAGAATGACAGCACATTGATATTCTGATTAAGCTGCCAAATTTTATTTTTCAGGTGAGTCTTATATAGGGCCATAGACAGGATATGAGCAGGGTTTACATGTACACAAGATGAAAGGGTCAGTAGAAGGAATGCTGTGAACTTATCTTCAAATGGCTGTAAAACTGTAGCAGCAGGAATATCCTGAGCTATTCTTTAACTGGGTGTAAAACCGCAAGCCTATATCTAGGAATGCTCTGCTGAACATTCTGCTTACTTCTTAAGAGGCAGTAATTTTCTATCTTTTCTATCTCAGAGGCTTGAGGTTGTGAGGATGGTGATGGTCCACAACAATATTGCATTGCAGTGATACAGAATATCAATTAAAACACAAATCATGGAGCCTATTACCAGTAAATACTGGGATACATCCCAATACTGCCATACAATAGTTTCAGGGTTCATTAGAGAGGTGAGAAAAGGTAGTGGCATCTTGTTCTTCCAATAGACTCGAGGTTCTGGGAGTCAGAGAATGGAGTTTGCCACTAAGAAACCATCGATGTTTGGAGATATGTACAGACAGACAGGAAGTGATATAACTAGGCAGAAACAGGAAATTGCTCTATTCTCTCCTAAAACACTTAGTAGGTATGGTGTGGTGTGGCCTGTTCTTTCTCTCTTCTCTTAGCATTCCCCTCTGTATCTGGATCCAACCTTTTATTATCTAGACCAATTAAGAATTTCTTTTACATATTGATGCCCAACATGGGGTATGAACCCACAATCCTGAGATTAAGAGTCTCATGCTCTACCTACTGAGATAGCCTGAATTTGTGGTTGTAATCCTTTGTAAGGAAGAGGAGGATTCTTGCTCAAATAACAGATATTTGTAGAGCACTCACACAGTGAAGGTAATTAACTACTGTGGTCTTCTGTCCCTGGAGATACAGAGTCTGCAATATAATATACACAGATCACAACCCAAGAGAGTGAGAGAGCCTGAGATAGGCCCCTCCTCTTCCTTATTATGAATAACATCCACACACTGAAGCCACGTCTTAAGGTTAGTACCTTAAGTCTATTGGCACAATATAATGCAACTACAAGAAAGATTAAAATTAACAGTAGCTTGTTGTTATATAGTGTCTCCTAGTAATGTTAGAAGACATACCCATGAATAATTTATATACATAAATACCTAAAGATAAGCCAAATAAGAATAATAAAACAGACATGCCAAAGTGTACGTGGAAAAGCCCACAAGGCCTCAATTTTACTCAAAGAACTATTGTCAACTAAGGTATCCTGAGAGCAGGAGAAATTTTCTTCCCCAGGGAAGAGTATAACATTTTACATGATACTCAATATTCAGCCATAAAATATAATGCAATGGACACCAAATACATTTATAAGTTTCATTTAGGAATATATGAATGTATATATGTATGGATGTAAAAATTATTAATGAAAAAAGAGACTGTATTTGAAAGAAAGCAATGATATGACTATGAGTGGTTTCAGGGAATAAGAAAGAGAGAAATTATATAAATATACAACAATATTAAAAAGTAAAATAAGTATTGAAGCTAAAGTTTTAGTAGATGAATGTCACTACCTAGCTTTAAACAGTCCATTAAACTGATAATCTTCAGGAAGATTAGGAGAGAAAGAGAAAATACATTTCTACAATAAATGTTCTTAAGTCAGACAGTAAGGTTGTTGTTATAATTATTCAGAATATTAAGAGAACTTTAATGTCATCACTGAGATTTTACTGAAAAATTAGAAATCTGCAAAGGAACAGACTCATGAAGTTGTATCCAAGGGGAAAGAATGGAGTGGAGAAGGTGACAACAGCTAGGTGCTAAGAAGAGAGAGTTTCTCCAAGAATGTATATCAACTTTTCTGACCTTGCTCTAATGAAAGACAGCACACCCAAAGTATCTAGACAGCACATATTGGTCTTTAAAGAATTTTAAAGGACATCAAGTTTTGTAGGTAGGAATGGGTGGATAGAGCTAGGAAGAATTTGTAGAGGAGATGGATATGGTCAAAACACCCTCAAGGATATCCTTAAAGAAATAATAAATAAATAAATAAATAAATAAACTCAAGGAAATTAGCTTTGATAGACAAGATTAGTTTGATTAATGTTAAAGAGCAGCTAGTTTAGTCTTTTATTGTAAAATTAAGTGGAAAATACAGTAATTTTAAATATGATGCAGTTAACAAATACAAAAGTTAGAATTTGATATTGTACAACAAATTTTGAAAACATTTTTAGTTACATATAAAATAGCATAGTTCTTTGGCACAGTTCTAAAATATCACAAAATACATTACTACTAGGACCTGAGAGAGAATTTCTCATCATAATAAAATTAATTATTATTAATAATGTATCTAGTAGAAAATATGAAGGTACTCATATGTTCTTTCACTCATAATTTACAGCTTTGCTTTACAAAATTACATTTTATTCAAGTTAACAAAATTATTACCTCTCTTCAATTAATAAAAAAAAACATTGGTGGATTTTTAGTTTGATCATTTAGTCTACTAAATTGTACATTTATTATCTCTACTCTTGTGATCCTAATCAAGATTCCTAATATATCATAGTTGAGAAAATAATGTTAAGTAGCCACAAATATACATACATATTGATATAAATTCACAACATATTAAAATAAACATGTTATTTGATAACATATTTGTGAGCCAAATGTAGATTCCACATAGAAATAAGTACAGTCACCCCATTATTAAATGCTGTACATGTATATGCAGAAACAGTAACAAATGAGCAGGACCATGCAATATCTCCTATACACTTCAGAGATTTACGCTTGTAAAGTCAATTTTCTGTTAATTGTAGCACTTTGTTAATAGCACTTAACTTGGGCTATTAAGCTATTAACACATAATAAAAGGCTACACTATTGAATTAGCAGAGTAGATGTGTTTCAGCAAATAATAATAAAATATTGCCAATTTACTAGGAGCTCAAGTTAACTTAAATTATATTGTTAACAATATGTCTTGTTTACTCACAAGAAATTTAAAAGAACACACTCAAAAATTCACACAAAATACCTTATGCCATTTTTGTGTATGGTAATTCATAGAGAGAATGGACAATAGAAGTTGTCAAATTAACATTCAAACCAGTCTCTTGAGAACAGCTATCACTATAACAGTGTTTCAAAATTTATGCCCAACTCTTTTCTTGTATTCTTATACATTTTTATTTTTTGTATACATTGTTGTTTTGCCTGCATGTGTATGTATACACCATATGCATGCCTGGTGTACAAAGAAGCCAAAAGGTAGTGTCAGATTCTCACAGAGTTACAGTGGTTTTGAACCACAATATGGGTTCCAGGAACCAATTAGGATCCTATGAAAGTCCAGTGAATGCTCGTCATTGCTGAGCCATCTCCCCTGCTCCTCTTTTGTTGTATTTGCACTTGTTTTTACAGTGACTGATATAGTTGTATCTGTGAGATACAACATGTTGACTCTCTTGGTCCTATGTGTGATTTATGGGGTAAATGATCCATCATAAAATTAACAATCTTGTCACATCTTATTTTTTATTTAAATTAAAAACAATCTTATTTTAGATACCAATACCAGTTCCCTCTCCATGACATCCTCCTCTACTCCCACCAATGCCCCATCCCACCTCCATCCACACACCAGGAAGGGTGAGGCCTCCCATTAGGGGTTCATCAAAAGCTGTCACATTATTTGGGGCAGGGCTTAGGTGCTCTCCCATACATCTAGGCTGAATGAGTATCCCTCCATAGGGAATGGGCTCCCAGAGTCCATGTACTAAATAAAAATACTGATTCCACTGCCAGAGGTCCCATAGACTTCCTTGGTTTGCCAAGTGACACCCATGTTCAGGGGGCCTGTTCCAGTGTTATGCTACTTCTCCAGCTGTCAGACTGTCTATGCTCTCCCACCTGCTCAAGTCAGTTGTTTCTGTGGGTTTCCCAGGCATGGTCTTAATCCCTTTGCTCATCACTCCTCCCTCTTTACAACTGGATTCCTGGAATTCAGCTCTGTGTTTAGCTGTGGCTCTCTGCTTCTGCTTCCATCAGCTACTAAGTGAAGGCTCTAGGATGGCATTTAATGTAGTCATCAGTTTCATTATAGAGGAAAGACAATTATGGTAACCTCTTCACTATTGCTTGGATTCTTAGTTGGGGTCATACTTGAGGATCATTGTACATTTATCTAGTACCTGGTTTCTCTTAAAGCCTATAATGGCTCCCTCTATTAAGGTAGCTCTTTTCTTGCTCTCTTTACTGTTCGCACACCTCAATCTTCTTGAACCCTCATGTTTTCCTCTACCCCTCTCCCTTCCTCCTATCTCACCCCCTCCCACCATGCTACCAATTTGTAAAGGAGATCTTGTCTCTTTCCCATTATTGCATCTAGCTTCTCTGGAGTTAGCCAGTATTTTATTATTATCATTATTTATTATATTATTATTATTATTATTATTATTATTATTATTTTACATATTGACCCCAGTTCCCTCTCCCTTCCATGCTCCCATGTTTTATTGAATATATCTGCATCAGTGTTCATGAGGGAGATTGGTCTGTAGTTCTCTTTTTTAGTTGTGTCTTTGTGTGGCTTGGGTAACAAGGTAATTAAATTGTAGCCTTGAAAAAAGAGTTTGGCAATGACCCTTCTCATTCTATTGTGTGGAAAAAATTGAGGATTATTGGTATTAGCTCTTCTTTGAATTTCTAGTATTCTAGTAGAATTCTGCACTGAAGCTATCTGAAGCTATCTGGCCCAGAGGGTTGTTTTTTGGTTTTTTTTTTTTTTTTTTTTTTTTTTTTTTTTTGTTTGTTTTTTTGTTTTTTGTTTTTTTTTTTAAGTAGACTTTTCACGATTGCTTCTATTTCATTAGGGGTTATAGGTCTACTTAAATTGCATATCTGTTCTCAATTTAATTTGCATTTTGGTATGTGATACCTCTCCAGACAATTGATGGGAGATGCCATTATGTATATATGTTGCTCATACTGGTGAATGAATAAAGCACAGTTGGCCAATAGGAAAGGAAGATAGGAGGGACTAGGAGACAAGGAGGAAAGAGGAAGTAGTAAGGAGGTGTCAAGATGGAGAGTCTGGAGAGAATAGAATCGCTGTCCCCCGCTCTCCAGTAAGACCACGTGTAAATACATAGAAATGGGTTAATAATTAAGACAGAGCTAGCCTATAAGAAACTAGTACCTGGCCAACAGAATTATATCAAAAAGAAAAAGCTTTTAAAAAGACAGAGAACAGCTGGGTGTGGCTGCACACGCATTTAATCCCAGCACTTGAGAGACAGAGGCAAGCAGATCTTGTCATTTCAAAGTAAACCTGGTATGCAGAGTAAATTCCAGGACAGATAAGAGATACACAGAGAAACCCTGTCTCAAAAAAAAAAAAAAAAAAGAAAGAAAAAGAAAAGAAACAGAATACTAAAAAAGCCACAGATGCAGAGAGTTTGTATACTGTAGGATATTATGTTGACTTTGTATTGTTTGACTGCTGAGGAAACAACAACTGTTAAAGGAAATGCTGCTGGATTAATTCAATTTATATATCTTAAAAATGCTTTGACTCCAAAATTTAAGTCCAAGGACAAGTTACTGGGGAAAGGGATTTCTATTTTTGTTTCCACAGAAAATGAAAAGCTGTGGATTCCTTCCAGACTAATGTGATTTGAGCAAGCCAGACCTCCTGAAACAGCGTTCCTGGTGATCCAACATTCAAAACAGCTTGAACAAGGCAGCCTTGCAGACTACAGCCAGAATTTCTGTATTTTCTTAGGATCCCCATGACAGCACCCCCTATCAGCAGGAAGTAGTTTGGAAAGAATGATGCCCAAATTCCCAAATATTTGTTTTCACTTAAATGGCATTGGTTATAAATGGTTAATGACGACAACCAATATCTTTTTAAAGGTAAAAAGGGGATTATGGTATAGATATGAATACTTTGTTTTGGAATGTATTTTCATTTATTGATACAATTTAAGGTCAATTTTGTGATATGAGTATTTCTCCTCTTGTTTAGGTATTGTATTTATATAGCTCAGTTATAAATGTAGTGTATAACTTAGTACAGATTATAGATACTTACCTATAATAGTCAAAACTTACAGTTAAGTTAGGTAGGATTTCTAGATATACAGAGATGTATTTGAGATAAATAGGCATTCTTCAAACCTTTCAAAGACCTACAGAATATGGCATTTAAAATGGTATAGGGTCGTTCTTGACAGTGAGACATAACTGCTCCTGGCTATACCACCTGCGTCAAAAAGGAAGATGGACATTGAAGAATCTCGTTATGGAGTTTACTTTCAATATGGCAAGACTAGCCATTTGGACAAGATACTGCTCTTGTCTGGATTGTTTGACTTTATGCTGTATAAATTGGACATGCAGGACACACAGAAAAGTGACTGCTGATTCAAGATGGACATTGCTACAGCGTTCCTGCCTCATGGAAGAGTCTGCCAGACAGTCTGCAGGACACAGAGAAAAGTGACTGCCAAACTGCCAAATTGCCAAACAAGAAGACAGTAAAAAGTTATCTGCTTTGTTGAAGAGTCTGCCAGACACACTATGGCCTATGACCTGAAGATGGAAGATTACAAAAGAACTTCGGGTGTCCAGGCAGTAAGTTGTCTCTGTCATTTCTAGAGTTTATATATTATCCATCTGTGGTCTTTGATGGAGTTGAAGACAGATAGTTATGTTTATAGTTTTCCTTAGTTAGGATTAAAGATAAGTTACATAGACTTTGGACACACAAAGATAGGATAGATGATGGAATAGTTTCTTAAATCTTGCTAAATGTCAATGGACTAAAAGTGTTAACTGTGATTCTTATTTGATAACTGTTGTGCGATATATTTTGCTATGTTAAGGTTAAAACCCTTCTTTTTATTTAGACAGAAAAGGGGAGATGATGGGAGATGCCATTATGTACATATGTTTCTTATACTGGTTAATGAATAGCGCACTGTTGGCGAATAGGAAAGGAAGATAGGAAGGACTAGGAGACAAAGAGGAAAGAGGAAGTAGTAAGGAGGGGTCAAGATGGAGAGTCTGGAGAGAATAGAATCGCCGGCCCCTGCTCTCCAGTAAGACCATGTGGAAATACATAGAAATGGGTTAATAATTAAGACAGAGCTAGCTGATAAGCAAATAGCACCTGGCCAAAAGAATTATATCAAATACAGAGTCTCTGTGCATTATTTGGGGCTGGCACGGCGGTGGAACAAGACTGGCGGCGGATGGAAAAACCATACTCCCTACAGATAATTGTATATTTTACATTAAATTTTCCAATTTTGTGGAGTACAGGTTTTCAAAGTATGACCTGATGATGTTCTGGATTTCCTTAGTGCCCCTTGTTATGTCCCCCTTTTCGTTTATGATTTTGCTAATTGGTATTAGCTCTCTCTCTCTCTCTCTCTCTCTCTCTCTCTCTCTCTCTCTCTCTCTGTGTGTGTGTGTGTGTGTGTGTGTGTGTGTGTGTGTGTGTGTGTGTGTGTATTTTGGCTAGTTTGGATAAATTTTTGTCTATCTTCCTGATTTTCTTGAAGAACCAACTCTTTTTCTTTTTTTCATGGATTCTTTGTATTGTTTTCTTTGTTCCTACTTTATTGACTTCAGCCCTCAGTTTGATTATTTGCTGGCATCTACTCCTTCTGGGTGTGATTTTTTTCTTTTTGTTCCAGAACTTTCAGGTGTGCTGGCAAGTCACATATGTAACTGTTCTCCAGTTTCATTACATAGGAACTTAGTGCTATGAACTTTCCTCTTAGCACAGCTTTCAACATGTCACATAAATTTGAGTATGTAGTGCTTTCATTTTCATTGAATTATAAGGAGTATTTAATTTATTTTCTTCATTAATTCCTTGCCACAGGGGTAATACAAAGAAGAAGCATTGTTCTATTTCCATTACATTCCTAATCATAGTCCAGTGGAAGGTGAAACATCCAGAAGAGTGTGGGCCAGAATGTATTGGATTTGCTAGACCAAAAACAAGAGGACATACATTTCAGTATATAGGAAGGGTAGCAAATCTGGAACAGTGGTGAAAAGCAATGAATTTTCATGAATATTTTTGCATAAAGTGCTCAAGAAATGAAAACAGTGATTTAAAATAAAACAAGATGGTATACACTTGTGAGAAATGAATAAATATTATTAGATTGTACATGGGGAAGATATCAGTCAAGTTATATTTAATAATTCTTTGGTGTTACTTAAAAGGAAAGTAGAACTATCATATGATATCAGTTTACCACTTCTCACTAAATTACCACAGGAAACAAAGTCAGCATAAAATCCTTGCCTATTTTTAATGATTCTGCACTGTTCATATTGGTCACACACTGCATTCAGATTGGATTATTGGCAATGGAATGTTGGATAAGGAAAATGGGTTATATACACTTGGGTTCATGAGTCTTCTATTGATAAGGATAAAGTTCTAATATTGTAAAACAGTGCATGGCTAAAACAATGGTTAGAAAAAATAAACCAGCCAGACCTGAAGGGTTTTATTTTCTAATATGTGGAAGATAAAGTATATATCTGATAAGAAACCTGAAGATTTTCTCCAAAGCAGGCTTTATATTAAATAGAGGTGTACCATATACAGCTACAAATAATAACTAGTTAGTAAATTATGTTCTGAGTATGCATACAAAATAGTCTCCAGTAGAAATTGTTTGAAAACAAAGGTAACTACAAATATTAAGAAAATTATAATTGCATAGCAATTTTTTAAAATGCTTTTATAAATAAGAATTGGCACTGTAATATAATAATGATTATTCATTAAGTTTTTGAACACATTAATAAATTAATAATTTATATTATATTCAATTTTTATTCTTTGTTAATAGAAATATAAAACTTGTGCACTCTAAACAATGAACTCCAAAATTAAGCTTGTGGTTTTCAGTTTATTATGCTGCAACATAAGATCCAAGATATAGTACTGTATTGACTATATGACCTATATAACACATTACTATTAACCTACTATTATATGTATAGATCAGTGCATCTTTTGCACTTCATCTATTTAAATTCTTTCTGCAGTAGATTGTGATTGACGCAGATATCCACAACTCAACAAGATTCAGAGAATAAGAGACAATAGAATATTATTCTCCTTCCCAAGTAAAGGGATCACAGAGGTGTAGATGCAAGTTTCTGTGTATTACCCAGTACCACTAGACTAGTTCCTCTCCTACACACCAGTCCCAATATTAAATAACTACTCTGAGGTTTAATATTATTTATAAACTGTTTGCCTGATGATTATTTTTGCCAGCTTTTTTGTAATTATTAACCCATTTTGAGTATAGTACGTATTGCCATGAGGATGTGGCTTACCCATATTGTTCCTTCACTGGCTTCATGGTGTCTCTCTGATGACTCCTCTGTGTTCCTCATCCCAATATTCTTGTAGTATTGTAACCCCACATATACTTCCTGCCTGGCTACATCCTGCTTGTCCATTGACTAAAACAGCAAAAAGCTTTATTCATTAACCAACAAGCATTTAGAAGGACATCCCTATCATCTCCTCTTCTGTCTGAATGAAAAGTAAGGTTTTAACTTTAGCATAGTAAAATTATATATAACAAAATAGTTATCAAGCAAGAACTATAGTTAATATTTAGTCCATTTACATTTGGCAAAATTTAAAGAAGATATTCTATCATCTATCTTATCTCTGTGAGTGTAAAGTTTTATAGGTAACTTACTTTTGTCAGTAAAACCATAACCATAACTATCTGTCTTCAATGCCAATAAACACCCTAGAATGATAATATATAAACTCTAGAATTGACAGAAATGCCTTGTTGTCTAGGCAGTCACCCAAAGTTTCTCTGTAATGTTGAGCATCTATCTTCAACCCCTAGTCCATAGTGTCTGTCAGATTTTTAATGAAGTAGGACATTGAAGAAGCATCCTGTCCCTTGGCAAATTTAGCAGTCACTTTTCCTTGGATCCTGCTTGTCCAATTTGGACAGAATGCTGTCAAATAATTCAGGTAAGAGCAGTTTCTTGTCAAAATGGGTATTCCTGCCATGTTGAAGGCAAACTCCACAACAAATTTCTTTGATGCCCATCTTCCTCTTTGATGTAATTTGTGTTGCCAGGAGCAGTTGTGTTTCAGGAAAAACCATAAAACATTTTAAATGCTACATTCTGTAGGTCATTAAAGAATCCCTATCCATTTGAATTATATCTCTGTATATCTAGCAAACCTAACTAACATCATTTTTAATGATTATAGGTGACTATCTATAATCTGCAATTAATTATACATTATATTTTTAATGAGTTGTATAAACACACTATCCACAGAAGATTGAAATATACATATAATAAAACTGACCTTAAATTTGTATCAATAAACCAAAATCTATACCAATGAAAAGTATTCATTTCTAAACAATATTCTTGTTTCTTTATTTAGAAAGAGATTGACTGTGATCATTAAACATTTATAAGCAACCATGTTTAAAGGAAAACAAGCATTTATAAACAGTATTTGGAAATTTGGGCCATAGTTCTTTCCAAACTTCTTCCTACTATTTGTGGAAGCTGTCCAATCCCATGGGGATAATGAAAAAACCCAGAACCATGGAAAAATCCATGGACAAGTTTGAGAGGTTTCATCATACCTGGTGTCTTGGATATTGGATTAGCTGGGCTACTGCTTCAGGGAGCTGTGCTTGATTAAACCATATAGTGTGGGAGGAATGCACACAATTTCATCCACTGTACCATCCATACCCTTACACTTAAATTTTGAAGTCGAGGCATTTTTAAAAATATATATGTTATATTATTCCAGCAGCATTTATAATCAAATGTCTTTTAGTAGCCATTTAACTACTAAGTAGCCATTTAACTACTAAGTAGTTAAACAATTGAAAGACACACAATAACATTCAGTAACTAGACTCTGTGTATTTTCCATGGCTTTTTTTATTATTGTTATTTATTTATTTAATTTTTATTTGTTGTGGTCGTTTTAAGACAAGGTTTCTCTGTATATTTTTCACTGTCCTGGAACTCATTCTATAGATGAGCCTGGCCTGCTTCTGTCTCTAAAGTTCTGGTACTAAAGGTGTGTGCCACCACACCCAGCTATTCTATTTCTTTTTCTTTTTTAAATAAGTTTTATTTAAATTAGAAATAATCTTATTTTACATATCAATCCCATTTCTCTCTCCTTCCATTGCCTGCCACCAACTCCCTAATCCCATCCCCCAACCACTCCCCAGGGAGGGTGAGACCTCCCATGTGGGGCTCATCAAAGGCTGTCACATCATTTGGGGCAGTGCCTAGGCCATCCCCAATGAAATGGGCTCCTGAAATATGTAGACTAGGGATAAATACTGGTTCTCCTGCTAGAGGCCATATAGACTGCCCAAGCCTCCTAGATGACACCCACATTCATGGGACCTGGTTCTATCCTATGTTGGTTCCCTAGATGTCAGAATGGGGTCCATGGGCTCCCACTTGTCCAGGTCAGCTGTTTCTGTGGGTTTCCCCAGCATGGTCTTGATCCCATTGGTCATCACTTCTCCCTCCCTACAAATGGATTCCAGGAGTTTGGCTCAGTGTTTATCTATGGGTGTCTGCTTCTGCTTCCATTAGCTACTGGATGAAGGTTCTAGGATGACATATAAGGTAGTCATCAATCTCATTACAGGGGAAGGGTATTTAAAGTAGCCTCTCTGCTATTGCTTAGAACCTTAGTTTGGATTATCCTTGTGTATCCCTGAACATTTTCCCTTGTGCCAGATTTCTCCTTAAAACTATAATGACTTCCTCTATTAAAGTATTTCTTTTCTTGCTCTTCTCTGTTCATCCCAACTCAATCTTCCTGACCCCTCATGTTCTCCTTTCCCATCAGCTGTCTTCTTCTCCCTGTATGCCAGTTCTTTAAGGACTTTATCTATCCATTTTGTTTTCTCTCCCAAGCCTACATATATTTTTAAACACACTGCAAACCATTTAGAGGGTTTTTTTGTTTGTTCTTTCATCTGAATCTGTCTTTACTGTATATCTCTATCTTTCTGACAACATGAGTCTTTCATCTACAAAAGAGCATGCTTAAGATTAAAACAGTGGCTGCCTGCTTGCTACACCCAATTTGGCTTTTCAAAATAGTACTGGTGTTTACTGCCATTTCTGAAAGCTATGCTCACCACTTCGACACTGGACTATGCCACTACCATGAATTATTTTTTGTATGGATAAGTAAGTGTGGCTTGGAAATGGCTTCTGTATACCTCCTCGGAAATCTCCCATGCTGTGCTGAAGCCTGAATGTCACAATACCTCTGTAGCATGGCTTTAATAAGACTGCAGCTCCATTTTACATAGAAATTCTTGCCAAACATTTGGGTGGCAGTCCTTGTAAATGCAAATTTCTGTGTTTCACCCAGTCTCACTGAACTTTCCCATCCATCAGTACTCATACAAAATAACCATTCTTTGGATGATGGCTCAGACTTCTTTTGGCTAGCTCTTTCTGAAGTTATTAACCCATTTCTATTAAAGTATGTATTGTTATGAGGCTGTGCATTACCCAGAATGTTCCAGCATGTTACTCCTTTGGTGGCTACATGGTGTCTCTCTGGCGATTCCTCTGTGGTCCTCTTCCCAGCCTTCTCCTAGTCTGGTAACTCTGCCTATACTAATCGTTTTGATCATACATAGGCACTATTGAGATTTTGATATCATATTTTCCCTATAGTATTTTCCAAGTTCTCCTAAACAGGATATAAGAATGTGATTGAGAATATTTCTTTCCCACATGGATTCATATGGCTCACAGATGATTCACCTACAGCCATTTTTTTGTTTTGTTTTATGACTTTACAGCAAATGATTAACAAAGAGAAAAGAAGAATTCAGCCCAGACTGACATTTTTTAATAACCAGTACTTGACTATTACTTTTAGAGTCCTACCAAGATAATTTTCCTTTAGTCATATTTAAGCTCAGAACAATGTTGGGGAAAATATTTGGATAAAAATTAACTCAATCCAACATACCCAGAATTTTATGATGTGTTTGCATTGTTATTCTTTACAAAGTGTACGTTGTTTCCTCAAAAGAACTAAGAGAATACTGGACAGTATTTAGGGTCTAGGGAGCTTGTCTGACGTAGACTTAGTGAGGTAGGAAACAGGATTGGCCTGTCCTTAAGATAAGACAGAATTCACTTTATCTGTTATAAAGCACAAGTGATGCTACTCATGAGAGTGTGTTTTATGGTTTAAAAGAAACACTCAAGATTTAGGAAAAAATGTCCTGGATAAATAAAACCAGAAATTCTGGGAGATATAGCAGAGTCTATCCTATCAGATAACAAAGGATCAATTGGTAATAAAACTACACCATTCAAGCATTCCAGAAGCACCAGGTGCATACTTTATTCCATCAAAGAGTAAAGCTTTGTGTTTAACTTTTCTGGCTTCCTCTGTGCTTACCTGTGAACACAAGGACTTTAGTCTTCTATATCTCCTCATTTCTAAGTTTTTTTTAAATAGTGTCCTTAATAGAGATCATGTTTGAATGCATTGCCTCTATGTCTAGTCTAATTAAACTAGGCAAACACAAGAGAATTATAATATAGCTAATAGAGGACCAAGGAAAGGAAATTATGTTCTTAGTCATGAGGGCCATTTAAGAGATTTTATATATCTTTTTGTAGTAATCATTAATTTGATCATCAATAGTATGAAATACTGTGAGATATTAAAGCAATGTATGCCAGGAAATTGTTGACAAGCAAAATTATATTTGAACAATAAATAATCTATAGTAGCTCTATTTTTGACATCTGTTGTCTTCAGTTCATCCATTTTTTTGTTAATTTTTGTTAATATTTTGTTATAATATTAGGATTTTTTTTAATCATCCAGGCCATTTTTGATACTTCTCTTTTTATTCAAGTAACTAATCCTGGAACAGGTAACACAGGAATTGTGCCCACTATAGGATCTATTAGATGTTAAGAATCATCACAATTTTGAAGGAGAATTCTCTTAATTCTGTTGATTGAGTAAAATAGATGTAATATATCCTTTTTTGCATAAGCCTTCAACCTGTAGGAAGGCAGTATGAACAGTATTTTCACACACACACACACACACACACACACACACACACACACACACACACACAAATCCCAAAGGCAGTTGTTTACCAGAGGAAGGCCATGATTGAAAGTAGAATTACAATAAGGAGGAATATATGTATATTCAAAGTACAAACAATGTACTAGAAAAACACCATTGGCAGGAATGCCAGGGGAAGGCTTATGAATATACGTGATAGTGGATTCTATATTACCCCCTGTTTACTATGCATAAGGATTATGAGTGGCTCCCCTGAAATGTTATTTTTAACAGCATAAGAATATATGGGTCTCTTTTGATACAAAGATACATTACCAGAGTTCCAATCCATTTGTGAATAACTCTTTAATTGTTTCTTTGGTATGAATTTCAATAAATTATTTTTGCATTTATTCTTGTACGTGAACAATTTTCTTACCATCTGTATATTGCTGGACTTTCAGATTCTATAAAACATATTTTAGTGGCTCTTGAAGTATTGTCTTTCTTTTTCTTTCTTGGAAACATCTTGCTCTGGTGATCAGGGAGGAACTTGCAGTTAATGAAGTAGAAAATTATCTTGACACAGATATATTTGACCATTTCCCTGCATTGGAATTTAAGCATTATTCTTTTATCTATATTGAGAAATTGAACTTTTCAAGACATCCATATTGTTTATCCTCCTGCTCTATACACAAGTAGAAGTTTTCTATAAGGACTCTGTTATACACCTGGCCCAAAATGGTCCATGTTCATAACTGACCTCCACATTAGCCCAGTGCTACAATGGATGCCACAGTTAAATCCTCCAGTTCCTATTAGAAAATGACAAATATATTATGGGAGAAGCATATGCTGGGAATATTTTATAGACTATATATTATGGGGGTTAAGATCAGTGTCATCAAAGCAATTAACTGGCTTAAGTTGTGGGAAATAACACAAAGATCTTCAAAAATCATTTTGTCTTTCAATCTAGGCACAGAGAGTATATGTACCCTGATATGAAAACCAACACAATCCAGATGCGCATTTTATTGACAGGCATTTCAAACAGTAATCAAGGGACTCTACATTTCTGTCTTCACATTATTAGTCACAAACTTCAAAGTCTTTAAGATGTAACATGCAACACTGACAGCACAGAGAGAAAAACCTGACCATACACTTAGTAAATGGAAATTCATAACATGACTATAGGAATTGTGTGTTCTCTATCAATCTCAAGAGCTACCAGATCTTATTAAAGATACCTTTTTCATTCTAAGGAAACTTATCTGTTCCCAGATGTATGACCCTTTCCTACTATCATTGAAAAAACTTAAAATATCTCATCAAAAATGACCACAATATCATCACCACCATCATCAACAATAGCAAAAAAAATCTGGTGTATAAGTTTTCCATGAACAGATCCAATCTGTAAAGATGGGATCCAATAGAACAAAATATGTATCAGTTTGATTAGGGTAGAGGACCAACAAATCCTGAAATATTAGGCTAAATTTATACTATAAAAGTATAAATTTCTGATTCTGTTCATATATCATATAAAGAAGTGCAACTGTGCAGTGGTGGTACACACCTTTAATCCCAGCACTCAAGAGGCAGAGGCAGGCAGATCTCTGTGAGTTCAAGGCCATCCTTGTCTATAAATCTACACAGAGAAAACCTGTTCCCCCCCCAAAAAAAAAGAAAAGAAAAGAAAAAGAAATAGAAAGAAGGAAAGAAAGAAGAAATGCAAAGTATTAGTTTTTATATCTGTGCTCTAGAATATATAGGCTTCTCTAACCTATATTCTGAAGTGACCTGAGGTAAGTAATGAAACAGTTTTATTTCTTAATGACATGACAAAAATGACAAAAATTTTCCTTGATATTACCATTCTGATTCAAATATTTGATCAGCAGTCATCTTCACATATATTATGTCAAGTCTTATTTAGCCAAGTTTTTACCCCCTCTTTCTATTATAGATATTATCTTTTCTCATATTCCTTTTTTCTCGCATTTTTACCAATTAACCTTATTAGTAAGGCATCATGTCTAAATTTCAGGATGATCTAAGATGTTTGAGACTTAAAATCCCATCTTAGCTCAATTTCTTCTATTCTGTGAAGTTCCAAAACTAGACCCATAGGCCTTCTCTATAGTGTCTAATATATACACATGTTGCCCAACATGCCTCACAAATTGACATCTTCAAATGGAGATCCCATCAATATGGATTCACTAATAGTCTTTGAAGAAAGCTAAAAATCAATCCTTAAAGGTATAATATAGCTTAAAGAATGTATTAAAGGCAAATTCTTGTCATCTTGGCAAGTTCTTGTCTATACCAATAAAACACTGGCATCCATCATATTTAACAGAGGGTCTTTTTCAAAACTTGTGCAGGCTTTGAAACACATGTTCTTCTATTCTCAACTTAGTTGCTGACATTGTGTCAAGACATATATTACACATCACCCAGGAAACGTGTGTGTGTCACATAAAATGGTCAAAGAGGCCACAATACAGTTCAGGGAGGTCAAAGAAGCCCTACTGTAGATATAGGCAGATGATTGATAGGGATGCACAATGTAACTGCAGTGGAGAGTGGCATGAGGTACAGAACTAATCTACAGACAGGGATGTCATATTTATATGGCCCTCAGAGTTGAATTCCGATGCAGTCAGTGTGCAAGACAATGGAAGACATTGAGGTCAGATATAAGACCTGGTTCAGATAGACAAAAGAATGGACAGACATATATTTACAGAAAGTAATTGAAATACGCTATGTCAGCCACGTAGTGGTTGTGCATGCCTTTAATCCCAGCACTTGGGAGGCAGAGGCAAATGGATCTCAGTGAGGTCAATTCCACCCTGAACCACAGAGATAGTTCAAGGAGAGCTAGTGCTGCTACATGGAGAAACAATTGAAAAAATGGAAAGCAAACTAAAAACTATAGGCTATATTGTTACTAGTAGGTTTTCCACCAGTCTGGTCCCACCGCCTCTCTAGCCCCAATTAACACACAAAGACTCTGTATTTGATATAATATTGTTGGCCAGTTACTTGTTTCTTATCAGCTAGCTCTGTCTTAATTACTAACCCATTTCTATTAATCTAAGTATTTCCACATGGTCTCATCTTACTGGAGAGTAGGGTCATCTCCTCCTTGTCTCATAGTCCTGCCTATCTTGCTTTCCTATTGGCCAACAAATAAGAGAAACATATTTACAGGATGACATCTCCCATCATCTCCTCTTTTCTGTCTAAATAAAAAGAAGGGTTTTAACCATAACATAATAAAATATATAACAAAACAGTTATCAAATAAGAACCATAGTTAACATCATCTATCCTTTGTGAGTCTATAGTCCAATTTGTAACTTACCTTTAATCCTAATTATGGAAAACCATACCCTAATTATTTGTCTTCAACTCCTTCAAAGACCACAGAAGGATAATAATATATAAATCTTAGAAATGACAGAGACATCTTGCCTGGTCAGTCACCTGAAGTTCTTCTGTAATGTTCCATCTTCAGCCTATATGCCATAGTGTGTATGGCAGACTCCTCAGCAAAGCAGGAAAGTTTAAACTGTTTACCTGTATTGGCAGTTTGTCAGTCATTTTTCTCTGTGTCCTGCAGACTGTCTGACAGATTCATCCTTGAAGCAGGAACACTGTAGCAATGTCCATCTTGTATCAGCAGTCACTTTTCTGTGAGTCCTGCATGTACAGTTTATACAGCATAAAGTAAACAGTCCACACAAGAGCAATATCTTGTCCAAAAGGCTAGTCTTGCCATTTTGGAAACAAACTCCATATGTGTTTCTTCGATGTCCATCTTCCGTTGTAACACAGGGGTTGTTGCCAGGAGCAGTTGTGCCTCACTGTTAAGAAAAACCCTAAACCATTTTAAATGCCATATTCTGTAGGTCTTTGAAAGGTTTGAAGAATTCCTATTTATCTCAAATACATCTCTGTGTACCTTAAAAACCCAACTAACTTAACTCTAAGTTTTGACTATCATAGGTAATTATCTATAATCTGTACTACATTATACATTATTTTCAAATGAGCTATATAAACACAATGCCTAAACAAGAGCAGAAATATACATATCACAAAATTGACCATAAATTTGTATCAATAAATGAAAATCCATTCTAAAACAAAGTATTCATATCTATTCCATAATCCCTTCTTTACCATTAAAAAGATATTGGTTGCGATCATTAACCATATATAACCAAGCCCATTTAAATGAAAACAAACATTTATAAATAATATTTGGGAATTTGGGTGTCATTCGTTCCAAACTGCTTCCTGCTGGTAAGGGGCGCTGTCATGGGGATCCTAAGAAGATGCAGAAATACTGGCTGTAGTGGTCTACAAGGCTGCATTGTTCCATGGACATTGCTTCAGGGGGTCTTGCTTGATCAAACCATTTTAGTCTGGAAAGAATCCACAGCTTTTCATTTTCTATGGAAACAAAAATAGAAGTTCTTTTCCCCAGTAACTTGTCCTTAGAATTAAATTTTGAAGTCAAATCATTTTTAAAATATATAAATTGGATTGATCCAGCAGCATTTGTTATACCAGTTGCTGTTATTTCCTCAGGAGCCCAACGATACAAAGACAATATACCGTACAGTATACAGATTCAGTCTCTATGTGGCTTTTTTTTTATTACTCTGTTTCTTTTACTTCAACCTTTCCATTTTTTGAGACAGGGTTTCTCTGTGTAACTTTTATCTGTCCTGGAATTCACTCTGCTTACCAGGTTTACTTTGCAATCACAGAGATCTGCTTGCCTCTGTCTCCTGAGTGCTGGGACTAAAGGTATGTGCCACCACACCCAGCTCCTCTCTGTCTTTTTAAAATCATTTTATTCTTCTTTTCTCCCAAGCCTACGTATATTTTAAAACACACTGTAAACATTTAGCGGTTTTTCTTAATGTGAATCTGTCTTTACTGTAAATCTTTATCTTTTTCTGGCCACAAGTCTTTTATCTGGTAAAAACAACATTTCTAAAATGAAAGCCACAGCTGTTTCAGCTGCATGTCTATCAAAGATGGTGGCGGGTACTTTTAGCAGTGCTTTTTCAAAGATGTGTGGTTTTTTGCTGCTTATGCTGAGTCAGGAAACCTCCCTTAAAGGAGCCACACATATCTTTGCTTGTCTCATGAAAAATAGAGTCCAACCTAGAAAATGTTGTTAGCAATAAGCCTTGCTTGTCTTTGTCCTTTTGTTTCTAAAACCCTTTTTAAAGCTTTTGTTAAATTTTAAGTGGAAGTTCTCATTGGCCACATTGCAGTGCCATATCATAACACTATGTCAGCAGTTGAAATAAAGCTAAACAGATGTCTCTGAAACAGCATTCATTCTGTCAGTGCTTTCATACATACAAGGTAGTCAGAAGATAGACCAGTGGTAGCTGTTGTCACCAGTGTTAGGTGTGTTCCTCATTAAGGGATCAATAGGAATATCCTGCACTTTTCTTTTGTCTAATGTGGTTCAGAAATTTTTCAAGTCTGGGTTTTTTGTTTGTTTGCTTGCTTGCTTGCTTATTTTGATTTTTGAGGTGGAGATAGTTTTTATGTGCCCACACATTTATATAGTCATGAACAACTTGAATAATTTCAGGGGGATAATATCTTTACTATAAGACAAAGTTATTTATTAATCTGTGAATTATGTGTATCACTGAGGAGGTAGTAGTACCTACATTTCCAACAAGTACATTTGCACTCAAAATGGAAGCATGTATTGCTTATAAAATGGAATGACCCAGGAAAAAGCATAGACTGTAGCCAATACAAAGAAACTTACAGTAGGACACATCCTTTTCAAAACATGTGAGCCTTGAAAGAGACTGTTCAAAGTCAGTTATCTAATAACTAAGAGTCAGAAAAGGATTGTACAGACTTATTTAGCTTTTACATTACATTTTATAAGTGCTATTTGCAATTTGACATCCTATCATATGTGTTTTAAACATTTACATAAGCATTCACACTGTTTGTTCCTCACCACTGTACATTAATCTAATTTAATACATAGATTTTGATATTACACTGGACCATTTTTAAGTATAAACCTGATGAAAAACCCAATATATTAATATATACATATATATGATAGATGAAAATGGATGATAGATAGGTAGATACATTAGATAGATAGATAGAGAGAGAGAGAGAGAGAGAGAGAGAGATGATAGATGACAGATACTGCAACTAATTATTTAACTTCTTTACAAATGTTTTCATTCTATACAGGAAAAATAAATGCAACCTTGATTGGTTATCAATAAAAATGGAAGCTCTTAGGTGACTATTTTCATGGAGGTAAGCATCTTAGGAAGTTAATCAGAACTTCATAATATACTTCATTTTTCCTCATTCCTAGTCATACTCTCAGATCTTATTTGAATTCAAATGACAGGTCAATAAAATCAGACCATCTAACAGATCAAGTAAGGCATCTAATCTTAAGAAATGCAGGAAAGCAACCATATTTTACAACAGAACCTATTCAAAAAAAGAAAAAAATATCTTCACCAAATTTAACAGTAAGAGTTGTTATCTTCTTTTCATAGATGATTGCTTAATCAATAGTCCATGCAATATTTTTTGAAAATGTATTTATTCCAATTTTTTTATACAATGCATTTTATCATGTTCCTTTTCCTCCATCAACTACTCCCGTGACTTCCTTATCTTCATACCCACTTACCTTCATGTTTTATGGATTGTGGTTTAGATACCCAGTGACACTCTTTAGAGAAGACTTATTTCCCCTTAACAGCAAGTATCTATTTCAAATAATTTATTGATGAGTTATGGGAATTTGTGTTCAATTCCAATTATTCATGGTGTGATATTTTTCCAGTTGGTCCTGTGATTTTATTTAAATTGTCACAATATTTTTCTGTTTATAAGTGTATTTTCCATTGTTAGTTGGAAAGACATTGTTTCCTCTATTACTCACCCCCTTTGGCTCATACAACGTTGCTGCATTCTTCTGCATTGATCCCTGTGCCTTGAAGGGAGTGGCTGACAAAGATCAATCTATTTCAGAATGAATACTCCAAATTATTTCACTTTCAACATAGATAACACTTTAAGATGTTTCATTTTATTAATTGCTTCTATAAACACAGTGTAACATGATCATACCTACATATTGTTCCTGCATATATCATTCCATATAACTTTTCAACATCCTTAGTTTTTGGCTATGGTATCTGACAATACATTGTGTCCATTTAGTGATACATTGTTTGTGGTTGTGGGGCCATTAACTATAGCATATAATTCCTATCAGACTAAGCCTCCTCAAAACAGAATTATCATTCCTCCCCTAGGAGTGATCCACTACTAATAGCTTATGAGATTGGAGGTAAGCTTTACAAATATCTATTCGATCTAAACCAGGAGTTTGCTGTATTGGTTATGTACAGATTTTTGCAGTTATCACAGATGTAATAAACAAACTTGTCAAGAAGGCAGCATATCACAATGCACTTTTTCATTATCAGGCACTTAAATTAGCATTTGTTATCTTCCCTAGTATTTCATAAGAATCTACGTAAGGGATTTTACATACGATTTCACATTTAGGACTGAGCTATCATGCTGTTATTTTCAGTGCTTTGTGCAGTCTCACATTGTTCCATTAGCTACAGATTTCTACATGAACAATTTTTTTTTGAGTTTAAGAAAAACATATGCATCTGTCTGCCAACATAATTACTGAAAATATAAAGGGGCATCATGATCACATGGTAATATAAAATCAGAGTGTTTTACTATATATCCTAGAAACTTTCCAGCTATCTTTTTATAATGAATATTCTTATACAAGGAGTGAAATATTAATGTGTATAATATACCTCAAATCAAATAAGAAAGGAATTAGTTACTTTATAGCTTCATCATTAAATCAAAGTGTGCCAACTTCAGAAAATAAATTATTAGTGTTTCATAGTTTTTTGCAGTCCCAGATAATCCCAGTTTAACAAACATCTAAATAGTGTATATATATATATATATATATATATATATATATATATATATATTGCAATTCAATGATACACAATTTCTACATGAAAATGACAATAGAAGAGAAAATTCTTAAAACTAAGTACTAATTGTAATCTACCCAATGATTATGTAGAAGAAAACATATTAGGTAAAAGCAATATTATTGATCCCATGATTTTCATGAATGAAAACTGAGGTCTAAGTGACATGATAGAACTCTAACATTTAGCATATTTTCTATTATAGTGCATAGGAACAAACCAGATACTTGAGTTGAAATTTGGTAAATATAACCAGCACCTGAAAATGTGAAATTCAATAACAATTTTAAATGTTAGCATGTGTGTCCCTGATTTTGTGAAAAGAATTTTTCTCAGGTTTTAACAAAATAACATAGCATTTTGGAGCAAAGATGCAGAGAAGCAACCCTGCACTGGAGGTCAAAATGCAAAAGACCTCCACAGCAACTGTAGCCTTGCCCTTGGTGCTATGGTAGACGGGAAGAAAGGTGATCCAGACACTACAGAACACCATTGTACTAAATGTAAGGAATTTGGCTTCATTGAATGTGTCAGGCAAATTCCTGGCCAAGAAAGCTATAGTAAAACTCACTAGGGCAATAAAACCCAAATATCCCAGGACCAAGTAAAAAGCCATAACTGAACCTTTGTTGCAAACAATCAAGATATGGCCAACTTCAATGTGTACATCAATATCAACAAATGGAGGAGAAATTCCCACCCAGATTCCACAAAGAATCAGTTGGATCATGGTGCATAAAGGAATGATCAAGTTAGATGTCCCTGATATTAGTAGCCACCTCATTCTTTTACCTGGGACAGTGACCTTGAATGCCAGTACTACAGTAACTGTCTTGGCCAAGACTGTAGAGACAGCAACAGTGAACACAACTGCAAATATGGTCTGCTGCATGATGCATGTGGCTGTATGTGGCTGTCCAATGAAGAGCAAGGAACAAAGAAAACAAGAAATGAGTGACATTAGCAGGCAGTAGCTGAGACTTCTGTTATTGGCCTTGACAATAGGAGTGTCTCGGTTTCTCATAAAAACACCAAATATAACAACTGTGAGAACAGAAAAGCAAAGAGCCAAGCAAGCCAAAACCATCCCTATGGGGTCTTCGTAAGACAGGAATGTCACAATTTTTGACAGGCAATGAGTTCCTTCCATGTTGGCATATTGATCGTCTGGACACTTCAAACAATAATCCATGCCTGGTTCAGGAAAATAAAATATATAACATAGTTAATATTTATCTTTTATTTAAGAATATATCTATGTACCACAAATTTAAAATATTTCATCAATGCATCAGACAGCATTAGCCTAAGTGACCTATCCTGTTGTCATAGGTAGTATTTGAGTGTGGTTGTTCATTAGAATTAATCTTGATTTTGAACTTCTATAAATCAAATATCTCATTAAGCAAGCATAATTCTTTATCATTCTTACGTATTCAAAACATTTTTGGTGAGTTGAAAGAAAACTGTAGGTAGCAAGCCAACATATACTAGTTACCATGAGAAAATATGTTCGAGTGTATAATTAATAGAATCATTTTTATTATTCAAAGTTCTATAGCATGCTCAGGAAAATAACAAAATTTCAGATGTTTACATGTATATTATTGTCTGGCTATAAGCAATAACATAGAATTCAAGCATCCATGTCCTCGTGAATTTCCTTACATGTACACACTTGATTCAATCCACATCTAGCTTTAAAATTTCTTCTAATAAAGCCAAGGAAAGTAGAAGATTTATCAACCAATTACCACACAAGCCTACACATTAACAATGCCACCCAATTTTATTCTTCAGTGTAAGTATTTGGGTAGGACACATTAGCTACAAATATTACTATCATCTATAATATTTGACATTCAATGATCATAAAGGTATATTATTTATTAAGAAAACATCAGAAGTAGATAATCTACATATCCTCAGGACATATATGTGACACATAATACTGGACATTTTTTATTTTCACCATAATATAGGCAGACTGAGCAGACTGGAAAGTGAAGACATCTTTCCAGTGCTCCATCTTTTCATCCAGGAATGTATATAGTTTCAATCACTTCTAATTTCTCCCTATTTAAATAGGGCCTTATCAAAACTTGTAGGCAAAATTGTTTTTTAAAAATCAGTTTTTAATGGTTTTACAATTATTCAGCATTTTAAATATGCTAAATTTTCAAACTTTGTATCTATAAGGAAGTAAACAGAACTTAAAATGTTTCTTTGTGGAATTGTATTTTCAACCAATACTATGACAATAAATGTTATGATATTATTTGATATTCCTGCAATAGTTTCATCCAAATATCCATGAATTGTAATACATTTTCTCCATAATATGCCATGAAAATATTTTATTTGCTTGCATTTTGACTGTGGTATCTAATCACAAATACTGGAATTTTAGTACAAATTGGTTTGTGTATCAGATCTGCAGCCTTATTAAATTTCCAATTTTCCATTGTTCAAACTATTACTCCTCAGGTATAAACGGTTCTGAGGATGAATTGAAACAATGTTCATACTATGTCATTCAACAGAAGGTATTTCCATACATTAGTTGCTTGGCATACTAAATTTAACTTCACATTCACAGTTTCCATTGGAATTTTTGCCCCAATAAATATATTGCCACCTACTTAACACAAACATTCCATGTGCATGTTAATTAGCATTATAATGAAAATATTAATTCAAAACGCTATTTGTTGGTTTCTAAATTCTACAATGAAGTAGAGTACTATTGAAAGTACAACCTACTAAGTGACAACATAATCTTCTGCATGAAACATTGTAAGGATTCGCGCATTACGCTGGCCTTCCCCTATCACCAGGCAGAATGCACTCAGGCAGTACTCTGGTCAGCCCAGGCTTCCATGAGTACTAGTCTGCAGGCAGGTGTAAAGGACCCCTTTAAGAGACAGACCCAGCACACTTAAAGATCTCGTTTGCTCTTTGCTTTCTTTTTGCTCTTTTGATCTTGCTTTTCTCACCTCTTTCTCTCCTCTTCTGTTCCTGGTGCCTCTATGTCTCTTCCCTTCTCCCTCATCCCCATTTCTAAATAAATTTCTCATTTAATCTCTGTCTGCCTGGTGTGTTATTCCCTCCCCTATAGTGAGCTATTCACTTTGTCCACATCTGTGGCACTGACCACACCCATTGGGGGCAGAGACAGGGGTGGAAGGACATGGGTAACTAGGTCTGAGGAGGAGCCCTGGAGAGCTCTCTGGCTGGCAGATTGTGGATTGGAGAGCATCTGGAGGAACCTGCTGGTGTTCATCTGTCTATGTGGTAAGTTATTTCTCCTGAATAAACATCTGTTCAGCCTATTTGTTTATCCTGATTGTTATTAAACCATGATATCTGGTGTCAGAAGTGGGATCAGGATTTTCACGGGATCAACAAATGCCATTCCATTTCCCTACCATCCCTTAACAGGCAGGTCCCTTGCATAACCAGGCAGGTACACTGCAGCTTGTGAGATGTTTGTGTCTGCCCGACAACTCCTTTATCTCTATCATGGCCCTGAGACCACTGCTCATCTCTAGCCCATTCTCTCACATTGCGTTCATACACAGCCCTGCAGCAATGGTCCTGCTTGTGTGTTCCAGCACATAGCCAGGCCTCTGGACTTGCCCTGCTTGTGTATTTCCACAGCTCAATGGCGCCAGATGGAGACAACACTTCTTAGGCCTGTGTTCCCAGCAATTTGCACAAAGCTCCTTTCACCCATTCATTTAACATAAATCCACTTGCCTTGTTTTGTTAAGAGCTATTCTACAGGGACAAGGATCAGAAGAATTGTCTGCTGCCTGATGCTATTTGGTGGTACACCTGCAGGCATAACTACCAAAGCTGAGATCTACAACTAAAAGCATAAAAGAAAAGACGCCAGGAAATAATCAACTTGAGGGCTAAAATCAACTAAATAGAAACCAGGAAAACAATACAAAAAAATCAATGCAACGAAGAGTTGGTTTATTGAGAAAATCAACAAGATAGAAAAACCTTTATCCAAATTAACGAAAAAGAAGAGAAAGAACACGCAAATAAACAAAATCAGAAACGAAAAGGGGAACATAACAACGGACACAGAGGAAATCTAGACAATTTTCAGGTCATACTTTGAAAACCTGTATTCCACAAAAATTGAAAATTCAAAGGAAATGGACAAATTTCTGGATAAATATAACTTACCAAAATTAAATCAAGAACAGACAAACAATTTAAATAGACCTATAACCCGCAATGAAATAGAAGCAGTCATCAAAAGCCTTCCAACCAAAAAAAGTACAGGGCCAGATGAATTCAGTGCAGAATTCTACCGGAAATTCCAGGAAGAACTAATACCACTACTCATCAAACTGTTCCACAAAATAGAAACAGAAGGTTCATTGCCTAACTCTTGGTACTCAAGCCTCACAAAGACACAATTAAGAAAGAAAACTACAGACCAATATTCATGATGAACATCGATGCAAAAAAATTCAATAAAATACTGGAAGACAGAATCCAAGAACACATCAGAGAAATCATCCACCATGACTAAGTAGGCTTCATCCCTGGATTGCAGGGATGGTTTAACATCCAAAATCTATCAACGTGATCCACCGTATAAACAAACTGAAAAAGAAAAACAACTTGATTATCTCCCTAGATGCTGAAAAAATCTTCGACAAAATTCAACATCCATTCATGATAAAGGTCTTGGAGAGGTCAGGGATAACAGGAGCATACCGAAATATGATAAGAGCAATATACAGCAAACCAACCAAATGAACTGCCAACCTCAAACTGAATGGAGAGAAACGTAAGCCAATTCCTCTAAAATCAGGAACAAGACAAGGCTGCCCTCTCTCTCCATATCTCTTCAATATCAAACCAGAAGTTCTAGCTTATGCTATAAGACAACAAAAGGAGATCAAGTGGATCCAAATTGGAAAGGAAGAAGTCAAACAGTCTCTATTTGCAAATGATATGATAGTTTACATAAGAGACCCAATAAACTCTACCAGGGAACTCCTACAGCTGATAAACACCTTCAGCAAACTAGCAGGATATAAGATAAACTCAAAAAAATCAACTGCCCTACTTTATTCAGACGACAAAGAGACAGAGAAACAAATCAAAGAAACATCACCCTTTACAATAGCCACTAACAACATAATGTATCTTGGTGTAACACTTACCAAACAAGTAAAAGACCTATATAATAAGAACTTTGTGGCTCTAAAGAAAGAATTTAAAGAAGATACCAGAAAATGGAAAGATCTCCCATGACCTTGGATAGGAAGGATAAACAGAGTAAAAATATCAATCTTGCCAAAAGCAATCTACAGATTCAATGCAATCCCCATTAAAATCCCACCACAATTCTTCACTGACCTAGAAAGGATAATAATCAACTGCATATGGAAAAACAAAAGACCCAGGGTAGCCAAAACAACCCTATACAATTAAAGAACTTCAGGAAGCATCACCATTCTTGACTTTAAGCTCTACTACAGAGCTATAGTTCTGAAAACAGCCTGGTATTGGCATAAAAATAGACAGGTAGACCAATGGAATTAATTTGAAAATCCTGACATTAACCCACACACCCATGAATACCTGCTTTTCTACAAAACAGCTAAAATTATACAATGAGGTGAGGACAGCATCTTCAACAAATGGTTCTGGCACAATTGGATGAGGGTGTGTAGAAGACTGCAGATAGACCCATGTCTGTCGCTATGCACAAAACTCAAGTCCAAATGGATCAAAGACCTCAACATCAATCCAGCCACATTGAACCTCTTAGAAGAGAAAGTAGGAGGTACCCTTGAACAAATTGGAATAGGAGACTGCTTCCTGAACATAACTCTAGGGGCACACACACTGAGAGTAATAATTAATAAATGGGACCTCTTCAAACTTAGAAGCTTCTGTAAGGCGAAGGACACAGTCGACAAGACCAAATGGCAGCCCACAGACTGGGAAAAGATTTTCAGCAGTCCTATATCCGACAAAGGGCTGATCTCCAAAATATACAAAGAACTCAAAAAACTAGTCAAGAAAAAACCAAATAACCCTAGTAAAAAATGGGGTACAGAACTGAAGAAAGAATTCTCAATAGAGGAATTCAAAAATACTGAATGACACTTAAGAGAGTGCTCAACATCCTTAGCTACCAGGGAAATGCAAATTAAAATAACTTTGAGATGCCATCTTACTCCTGCCAGAAGGGCTAAAATTAGAAACACCAATGATGACTCATGTTGGAGAGAATATGGAGAAAGGGGAACACTCCTCCACTGCTGATGGGAGTGTAAACTCATACAGCCATTTTAGAGATCAGTATGGCGGTTCCTCAGGAAAATGGAATTAGTTTACCACAGGACCCGGCAAACCCCCTCTTAGGCATATACCCAAAGGATTCACATCCATGCCACAAAGAGATGTGCTCAACTATGTTCATAGCAGCATTATTTGTAATAACAAGAACCTGGAAGCAACCTAGATGTCCCTCAATTGAAGAATGGTTAATGAAGATGTGGCACATATACACAATGGAATACTACTCTGCAGAAAAAAATAATGGTATCTTGAAATTCGCAGGCAAGTGGATGGCACTTGAAGAAACCATCCTGAATAAGGTAACCCAGTCACAAAAAGAGGAACACACTATGTACTCACTCATATATGGATTTTAGACCTAGATCAAAGGATCACCAGCCTATAATTCACACCACCAGAGGAACTAGGATACAAGGTGTATTCTAAGAGATTCATATAAATTCCCTCACAGAACTGGTAATGGACAAGTACCCCAGAGCTCAGGTGAAGTGGGGGGGGGGTGGCAGCGAATGGAGAGAGAAGTAGGAGTAAACGAAGGGGAGGAAAGGAAAACATGTGCAACCAGGAAGATTTAGCCTGGTTAGGAATAGAAGACAGGAAAGAGAGAGATGAGAGAGACAGAGAGAGAGAGAAAGAGGAAGAACATAAAAGTGGGAGCCAATATTGGTTTGAAGATAAAATTGAACACAAAGAAAGGTCTAGAGAAGTACAAGACTGCTGCCAACTAACAATGTGAGCTTCCGTGGAAAGGCTACCTTCCCGGTAGAGTGAGAACAACTAACTTATCCAGGGAGCCTTCAACTAATGCTTGTTGGAAACACTGAGTCAAACTTGAACCCAGATCAGATTGATAGGACAAGACCAGACTGCAGAAACACATAGAGACATCTTACCTGAACAAGGAGGAGCTAATGGGCCACCAGACTGATATCTGGGAAGCCAGCATGGGACTGACTCAGGCCCCCCTGAATATGGGTCTCAACCAGAAGGACTGAGCAGTCTAATGGACCTCAGACAGTGGAGCCAGGATGTATCCCTGGTGCACAAAAGGACCTTGTGAACACAACCCCCATGGAGCGAATACTGCCTTAATCTAGAGAAAGGAGAGAAGCCCTAGTCGCTACTTCACATGGCCTGTCAGATCTACATGACCCCAACTGGATGGCATTCCCCTACATATGGAATTGGGGTGGGATATGGGGGGGATGTAGTTAGAGTGCATGGGAGTGGGTAGACAGGGTAAAAGGGAGGTGAGGAGGGAAGGAGGGAGGGAGAGAGGAAGAGAGAAGGAATTGAGATCAACAAATAATTTAATAACAAAAATATAAAAAAAAAGATGCCTCCTTTCTCTACTCTGTGTATTTAGGAATAATATTTATCTTCTTTGTGTTGGTTTTAGTTGCTTAGGGTTGTTATGGAAGGAGTTGCTTAGACTTGAGTATCTCTTTTAGACAATGATAGGGTATGTTTGTGGATGGTATGGTTTAGATGGGATATAGGCAGATTAGCCTATCTTCTTGGGAATTATTTTAGTAATTGTCAGATATTAGTATTATACTGCTTCCATTGTTATATATTGTTATGTGTGGTAACCTATGTAAAATTAAGTTTATATTCCCTTCCCATAAAAAATGTATATTATATTTTGTCATATTGTGTAAAATCTTTCCATTTATGATGTTTTCTGCACATTTTCCTTACCATATTCTATGTATGTATACTTTTACTTATGTCCAAGACATTTCATATACTGATATAATTTAGGATATTTTTATCATGCTGCCCTTTATAGTTCTACCTCTGGTCTAGTCATTTCTACTCTACCTCTGTTTTAGGCCTTTATGTGTTTACAGAAGTACATGGTTATATTGCTTAGGTATTTGTCCATGCTTTACTCAGGTACATTTTAATACGTTTTTTATCTAAGTTCCTGAGTATTAAAGATTATCTTTACCCATGTTTCCTATACCTATGAAATTAGTCAGACATAGATACTTAATCTTCAAACACTTCATAGACCTGCAGAACATGGCATTTAAATGTTTTAATAGTAGTACTCTGTTGACATGAGGCATTGTTGCTCCTAACAGCATCATGCATTTTCCTTAAAATATGTTGGACACTGTTGTCGCTCCTTCTGGAGTCCATCCTCACTTCGGCTAATGCACTCTTGGGCAAAGGACTGGCCCCACCACTACCACTGATTTGGACATGTGGTCTATGTGCTTACAGGAGACAAACATAGAAGACTGCTGAACCTTGCCAAGTCAAGGTAAGATAGCCTTTCTACCTCCCTGCTTCTATTGTGGTTTGACAGGTTCTCTAGTCCTTAGCCAAACCTGGCTGTACCAACATTGCTGTGAGACCTTGAGTGACTGTCCAGGTAGCTTGCTGTTTCTGTCCACACTGAATCTATTGGAAGTTGCATACACACTTCCTATTATTGTTTTTTTCCTTCTCAGGTCTTTGATGAGGTTGAAGTTTAACTATCACAACTATTATTCTCTCTTCCTAGTTAGATATATTAGTTATTAGACTTAAGCTTTCCAACTTAGGACAATTCTATTGTAAACTGTGTTATGCCTTCACCCTAGGACTAGATATGTAGTTCTTAAGCTTGTATGTTCTTGTTTTCCCTTTTCTTAGCACTTGCTATTCAATGTTGTGTATATAGTTTTGTGTCAAGCCTAAAGATTTTCTTTAGACTAAAAGGGCAATCATAGAGAGATATTCACTTTGTTGGCATCTGTGGCACTGACCACACCCATTGGGTTGGAGACAGAGACATAAGTGACCTGTGTAACTAGTTCTGAGGAGGAGCCCAGGAGTGCTCTCTGGTTGGTGGATGCAGACTGGAGAGTGTCCACAATAACCTGCTGGTGTTCATCTGTCTATGTTTTAAGTTATTTCTCCCTGGATAAACATCTGTTCGGCCTATTTGTTTATCCTGATCCTTATTAAACTATGATACTCCACCTTGGTCACCCTTACCTGCTATGGAACCTGCAATGCTCTCCCACGTGGTCCCTTACCTTGGAACCCCCACTCAGGACCACCCCTCTTCTCCAGAAGTTCTCCTACAACTGTAACAAAAGCACAACATTTTGGTGCCATAACTCAGTCAGGATCTCCTCAAAAATTCCCCTGCTGCCTGTTGATAGGGGGCTGGAGATGCTCAGGGATCCTGACTCCAAACCAACAGTTCAGTCCCATTCACCCATTTGCTGGAAGATAGCATCCCACACCAGCTATAATTCGATAAGGTACTCTTTCTCATTGTAAATGTTTCATTTCTCTTATTCTTACATATGGGGGGAGGCTTCAGCCACAGTGCTTAAGGCCATAGCTGATCTCTCAAAGACCATAATCTCTGGTACATTTCCCACAGGTGAAATAAAGTACCTTGCTGAGTGGTACATCTGATTCCAGCTTTATACCTTCACCTCAATTTTGGCTTCATATCTTCTTGGTAACTGCCTTAGGACTGCTGAGTCCTTATCGTCCATAGTCAGCCCTGGCAAAGTTTTCAGACTGATGAGCTTCTAAGAACAATCTGCCATTCCTGCTTATAAGGCACCTTGCCCTTGGCCATAATCTTGGGCTGACGAGTTCCAAAAATGATGGTCCAGTTTTTGCTTCACCCATGGGAAATAAACCAGCCAAGGAGATAAGCCCATTCAATCCACTTCAATTTTAGGAGACCTTCCCAATTGTTGGCAGTGAACAGTTAGATGGAAGCAGTTACCATATATCCAAGCTTTTTCTACCTCTCTGCTAAATAATCACTTTCTTTAAACTTGTCTGTTTCCATTGTCTTCCTGGCATGATAAAAACACTTCCTGCTTCTACTGCAGTGTGTCTTAGGGCAGGAACCTCCTTCCACCTAAAAATGTCCTGTTCTGCTAGGCATCTCTTGTTCCTGTCTGTCCTATCTTCTGCCATGCTTCTCTGTACAGATGCCAGCAGCTATATCTCAAAACTCTCTAATTTCTGCCCGTGGTCAGTTTATGGCAGCTGCCATCTTGACCACGTGCCCTAGCCACACCCCACATGGTTCTTCCCTTTGCTATACCAATTGCCTAGGCAGAGGGAGAATCTAGCCAGCATCTGCCACCGACAAACCTGTCATTCATTTGCTTGTTAATTTTACTCTTTGTCTCCATTTTTTTTTCTCTGACTCTGTTGCATATGGCTTGCTTGTGGAGTAGCATGCCTCTCCAGGGCCTAGTAGGGCATACATTTCACACAAAATCTTGCAACGGATCTCCTTTCTTGTCATTGGCATTTTAAGTGGTCCCTATATCTTTAAATGTTCTGTCTGTTTACTACATCGTACAAATCAGAGCTCACACTCTGGTTCTTTTTATTTTTACCCAGTCCTGTTTGATATATCTGTACATGTGATTTAAATTTAATATTATATATAAATGTAAGCTAACTCTCTATACCAACTTACATTCAACTATACTATCTCAAATATTTCTAAATTGTTATGTATCTTTTATGATGGTAAATATTTAAGGCTATAAAGATCTATTTCAAATTAACAAAATATATATGCCACCCTGTCTTCCTATAAGCTGTTTATAAAGGGAATTTTTCTCTACTTCTTTATCCTTTACTGGTGTAAATCTAATCTACTAAGTTAAAACCAGTCAGGCTGGAGGGCTCTAAATATATAAATCATCCAAGCCTCTCAGCTTGGATCCAGTTTTCCAGACAGATTAATTATTTACAGAGATATAGCCTTACCTACCTACCTATGTGCTTAAAGCAAGTAACTAAAGACAAGTTTTGTCTACTATGATAGACTAAACAGACAGACAGCCCTCAAATGCTCATAGATATAGAGAATATGGCATTTAAAATGTTTCATTAAAAAGCTCTTATAACAAAGAGACAGGCCAGCTGCTGGCACCACCCATTTCCTTTAAGAAGACTAGTGAACACTGAAGAAACTCCACCTACAAAAGTGGTAATGCTAGCCACTGAGAAATTTTGTCTTTCATTTTAACTGCTGCAAATGACTCTAAGGACCATGGGAAAGAGGGCAGTGGAATCAATGTTCTCCATGTTGCTTGGGTCAACATAGGCACATCTTCCAAAATGCTCCTAATGCACAGGTCTCATGCTATTGGCAGAAGGCAGATGTCCTTAAAGCCTCTAACCTCAACAACTATGGAGGACCTGGGAATGGCTGTCCATGCTGTTAGCTAGTAAATCTCTGCTAGTCTCTAATCATTAATTTAGATAAAATTTTATCCTTTTCAAGAACTCTGATGCTTTTAATGACTGTATCTTTGCCAGTTTATAGCAGCAGTCAAAGCTCAACCTGTTACACAACAGATTTTAGGAATGGGTATTATAAGTCTTATCTGTGTGAAGGTAGGAAAGTGTAAGGTGTATGAAGCTAAGGATGTTCATTGTGAAGGTCTAAGGATGGAAAAGTCTAATATAAGGTGGATAAATGCAAGTTATGAAAGTCTGAGGATGGAAACATCTAAGATGATTAAGTAAGGTATATGAATTTGAGTTACAAAAGTCTGAGGAGAAAAAGGCTTAAACAATGACAGAAAAGTGCTTTGAGACATTGAAATGAATGAAATATGTTCCATATTTCTCACATCGTGCTGCTGTTCCTAGTCTTAACATTACTCAGTAAAGTTTTAATGAGCTACTCATACAATTCTAACAAAGTACTAAACACCATACTATACCACTATACAATCATAACTATAACTACAAACTCAAAATTAAGATGTTTTTCATTGTGCTAAAGATCTGTCATTTGTATGAGTGTCAATGCTTTCAGCCAAATCATTTCAAACATGAATATGCTACTAATGTGCCTAATATTTATGTTTTCACAAACTCAAAGTATTCTTATAAGTTCCGGGGAGCTGAATTGGACTCACCCAAACGGATCTCAAAGAGACACCAGAGTTCCATAAAGCATGGACTGTGATGAAACAACCAGCTGCCACAGAATGTGGCAGCACCCCAGCTTTCTCAGGTCCCCCAAAGATGATCAATGCCCCCCAGGTTAACAGGAAGTAGTCTTGAGAATTTGATGTGCTTATTCCCTAACCTGCCATGCCTAACTCCTTACCTTTTTAATAATAAGTAAAGGTGGGAAAGTAATGATTGAGGCATTACACTGGCCTGCTCCTGACACCTGGCAGGATGCACTCCCATGTGGTCCCTTCCTTGGAACCCCCACTCAGGACCACCCCCTTCTCCAGCTTTATTCTTACAACTGTAACAAAAAAAACCACACATTACAGAACAAATATTCACCAAAAAGAATGCAGCATTCTGGAGCATCTGCACCTTGTCACATAGCTCATGAATTCAAAAATAAAGGTTTGAATTTCTCATATTTTGGGAAAGACAAAAAAATAGATACAATGTATTCACAAATGCTGATTTGAGGCTGAGGATAGATCCTATAATGTTGTAGTCTAAATCGGTTTCCAGGATAAATATTATGTGCAATGCTTCATATTGAGATACAGGCATCAGTGTGTGTTATTACAAAAATCAGTAATTTTTTAAAGCTTAGGAATGGCTTTTGACATTTCCAAATAAGGACTCTGTGAATTATACAATAATTGGAGACATTCATTAATCCAATGAAGTTTTAGTAAAATTTATACTTACCTGACATGTTGGAAATTTCATTTTCTGGACAGGGGATACAATCAAAGCAACATATAGCCTTTCCATCTTGAAGGGATTTTCTGAATCCTGGACTGCAAGGTGTACTGCATATTGAGGGTGGAGTCTGAGAAAAACCACATGTGCATTGGCAATAAATGGTTTTATTTTACTGGACAGGAGTTACAGTGACTTAAAACATAATGCCATTTTAAAAGTTCCTTTGACAAACATAAATTAATAATTCAGCATTTCATTGACCTTTGAGGTATTCTGATTTTATTTTAATTTGTGTACTATGAAATATATATTTTATATATGTAAATGAATGCATATATATATATACATTTTAGTCTATACAACTCTTAGAAAAATATCAAATCATGAAAGGAAATGTAGGTTCATGGAGAGTTAGTGAATAAATGCCTAAACATTAAAGTGCTTATCCCATGAAGAAAAACAAAACCATTAAAAGATTAAGGTTCTCATGTTGTATGTGGAGTATTACAGTTAAGTCCAACAAACCTGTCTAAAATCTGTAGCCCACTCTATCATTTCATCAGACACAAGCAATTGTTCTTGCTGTGGCAAGTGTTGGGTAAACTTGCCTATTTTCACCTTAAGTCCACACATTTGTAGAAATTTCCCAATGTAGAAAATGTCATAATCTCTATCCAGGATGGCTTTCTCATTCATGCTCACTAAGTCTCCAGCAGGATTTACAAATTGGGCATTCCTCAGGAAAGAGACTACCTAAAACACATTTATTAATTCATTTTTAATCATGCCTTTACTAGGAAACATAGGGTGTAGATTTCCTCTGATTTTAAATTGTCTCCAAAATGTAACTTTATTAGAAGTGTTCAACTTAATAAAATAAGGTAAAAGTTCATGTAGCAGTAAAATATCATTAATTTGCAAAGTCACCAGTTTTTTATTAGTGCTATTTCCTAACATACACAGTGCTTGGAAAAGCAGTAGCTTTTTTCCAACCCTTTCTGCCATCAATGTTATCTTGAAAATATCTAATTGATGTCCTTAATATGTGGAAGAATGACTTGATTTCAATTAGGAACTATTTGTTACATTGGTAACCAGCAGTTTCACCACATAAATGACCAGTCACTTTTTTCATGCTGTTAAATAATTTTGTGATAAATATATAAAATTATATAATGCATGAAAATAAATAAGTAAAAAGTACTTCCTAAGAACTTCTAAAGTGTTACTTTTAGATATTAAATATATGGTATTTATATATGGTAGTCATACTCTGGATAAAATAGTATTAGGTTAAACTGTCAAATGTTGACAGTCTCTGTAAGTGTTTGTGTTGCACTGAAGAGATGCCATGACCAAGGTAATTCTTATTGAGAGTTCAATTTCTTGATCTAAAGGCAATAGGAAGTGAAACTGAGTGACAAACTGTTCACAGGTTGAGCATAGGAGAACTCAAAACCCCAAAGTGACACACATCAATTAAAAAAGCCAAAATTACTCCAACAAAACCTCACATCCAAAAGTGTCACTCTATGGAGGCCATTATCTTTGAAACCACCATCCAATGTTGGCTGGGTCTTAATTCATACCACTACTGTGATTTGCATTAATGGCCGTGAGAGAATAGAAAACTCAACAAATTTGACAAAAATGTGCCTAGATACTTTGTTAGGAGCCCATTGCTTATTGTAAGAAACTCATTTCAAAGACTCTTTATTGAGTATCATATTTTTCAAGTTGTTTTAAAATTTTAATAATCTAACACCATTACTATATGCTATTGCTTTCTTTCCTAGGTAATTATGAATAATTTACTTATCCATACCAGATAGTTATCAAGCACTATAGCTATAGCCATAGTGTCTTTGGGTGTCTATTTAAATAAAGACAAATTACCTGCAAGGATTCAACTTCAAGTCCCTTACCAGTATTCTTTGACCGTGTTTCGACTTGCTGCAAAAGTAACTCATGGAGTGAATGAGCC
This sequence comes from Phodopus roborovskii, assembly GCF_943737965.1. NCBI lineage: Eukaryota > Metazoa > Chordata > Mammalia > Rodentia > Cricetidae > Phodopus > Phodopus roborovskii. The sequence goes on along the minus strand of NW_026125235.1, from coordinate 360,063 downwards.
ACAGCATACACAGCATTATATAGTTTGTAACTAGTGTCACTCATTGACATTTCAAACTGATACCTGGATAACCATTCCAGTAGCATTTTTCCTGAACATTTCTTCAGTTTCTTGCAATTAAATGATGACAAAGAACAATTAAAATATATCCACCATAATTTAGCAAGAGAAATAATATTACTGTAGTTTAGAGGTTTAACTGTCTGTATAAAATTTTTAAAACCAGCTATCTGAGAATAATGTTGTGAAAAGGTGAGAGTCCCATGGAAGGAGTTGAAGAGGAATTCTCCATTACTTGAAATGATATCCCATTGTGATGTAGTGACCCAGACTCTCCGAATGTCTACAAACTGCCATAGTCTTAGGTTCATTTGTAGATGAGAGTCTTTGTCTCCATAAATTATAACCACTTTTGCTGAAGACATCATGATCTGATTATAATACACACTAGCCCTTTTAATGAATAATATTATGTCATATGTGATAATAGTCACAAAGGCTAAACAAATGTCATGTCTTTGTATCTCTTTTCTCAATTCAGAGGCAAATTGAAGTCCTAGGTCATCATCTGAAATGATCAGTCCCACCCACTTCCAGCTGAAATAGATCATCAAAGACACCATGGCAACAGATACAGATGTGTCCTTGATATCCATCTGGGACAAATAAGGAAAGTGTTCATGGTTACTCAGGAGAGGATGAAAAGGACCATAATAAAGCTGTAGGACATAAAAAGTAAATAAAATCAATTTTATGAAAATGAAGTACACAAATCTCAGCCCTTATGTATGTAAATTTACCAAAATCTGCCATTGTTGGAAAGTTAAATTATTCATCATATTAAATATTTGTTACAACCAATCTTCATTGATTTTCTTAATAAAAAGACATATACTTATTCTTCCAATGAAACACTTCACATTCCCACTGTCTCTGTTTTCTGTTTCCCATATGGTTCTTTAAAGTACCCCTTAAAGAATCTGAATGTTTATGCTTTGAACTTTATAGATAAGAGTAAACAGAAATTCTATCTTATAATCTGCCAAAGTGAAAATAGTGTTTCATGAAATCCAAAGCATGCCATTTTACCTCTGGAATCCTGGAGATGTAAAGGAGTGGTCCAAGCATGGCAGATGGTAACCACATTGGTCCAGTAAGTACAGCTAAATATCTTCTCTGGTTTCTACAGTGGTAGTTAGGAAAATAATCACCTCTTTTTGAGGATAAACTGATTTTACTCTTGTCAGCCAATAGTTTACACTCAACTTTAACTAGCAGGGAAATATTGGGTAAAATATGAGGGTCCTTATTGATTTCATCAATGGCAAAATAAAGAGATAAAATCAAGTGGATGTTCTTAGTTGTCAACCTGAAACAACAAATCACAGTGTTCATTAGAGATTATGCTTTAAATGTGATAATCTTGAGTTTCTTTTCATGTAGACCATATACTGAATCATTTTTGGTTTTGTTTGTTGATTATCTTTCGTAAATTTTGATATGTTTGCTATGGTGACAAAAGTTGTGCAAATGTGGCAAATGAGGAGAAGTGGATTTTTATAATGCCTTTGGGTTGGTCTTTCTCAAATAGAATTTTGTCATCTGGAGTTTTCCTGCAATTTACTTTTGTTGTTTGTGAACATGTCAAGTAGCTTTTAGAATACAAAGCAGGTTGTGTTTAAACAAAAATGTGCTCCTGCCACAATCTTGGAATTCTTGTGTAAAATACATATAAAAAGTGAAGGAATTTTGTCTTCTACTGGAGTCATGATCTTTTTTTCAACAGAAACAGAACTGTCTAAAACCATGTAATTGCTATAAACATGAAGGATGAGAAGTCATGTTAATTTAGTGAGCAGCTGCTCGAATGCTTATGGATTCATAGTTGTTACAATTATAATGATCATTCCTCTTATTTCATTGCAGGTATATTTCTCATTTTCTTTATGTACGTGAGGCCAAATTATTGATATGGGACAAATTATAACAATGTGGATTGCTATTGATGTGTTTCATCTTATTCACTTAACTAGATTTTATAGCACTTGGCCCTGGTTTATGGGTTTATATTGGTTATTTGTGAATAGTTAACCTTTGTTCCTTCTGTAAAATTTTAACTTTTAATTTATTATTTTATTTAAACATTTAAATTTGTGTGAATATTTGCGATTCTCTTTTTTTTTAATTTATGTATTTATTTATTTATTTATTTATTTCCTTTTCTTTTGAAGACAGTTTCTCTGTATTTCTTTGGAGCCTGTTAAAGAACTAGCTTTGTAGACAAGCCTGGACTGGAGCTCACAGAAATCTGCCTGTCTCTGCCTCCTGAGTGCTGAAATTAAACGCATATGCCAATGCCCAGCTATTCATTACATTTTAAATGTTCATATATTTCACTAATTTCTGGATAACCTGAATTGAAATAAATGGCATGCCTTTTTCTATTGTTTCCTCCATCTATACATCTCAGATTTATTCTCATTTTACCACTCTATGTTCATGCACTTTTAAGTTGACAGCCTTTATATTTTATTGCATTTGCTACCCACACATATTTATGCATATGGAATTTGTTTCTGTCATTTTGAGTGTTTTTGTTATTTTACTGTGCTGACCTTGTTTTTATTGTTCATGAGTTTATGGTTCCCAAGCTGACCATTTTGCATTAAAAGTAGTGGTTCATCTCTAGGAAAAGCTAAAGTTCCTTCTCCAAGTAGTCATTATTTGCCTTTCGTTCTTGATATCATGATGTACCACTACAAAATTTTGAACCTTATATGTAAACATGTCTGTCAATGTTGATGCTGTCCTTTACTTGTTTATGTTGACAATTCTAGGAGTGACTGTTTTGTGGTAACTTCTAAGGTTTTGTTTGTTTGTTTGTTTTTTGGCTTTTATAATCTTTCAACTCTTCTTCTGTAATGTTTCATGAAGTTTAGATGTTGGTACTTTGTTGGTAATGTATCTGTTGTTCTTTCAGTCCTCATGATCAATTGAGCTTTGAACATGTCCAGTTGTGGTTTTCTATGTTGGTGTTCACTTGCTATAGAAAGAAGTTTTAATCATGTATTATTGTTATACCTCATCTCTGGGTATAAGAAAAAGATTTATACTATACAGAGTAATTATTCTTTTTAACAAATAGTGGAATCTTTGACATGATTCATAAACTCACTTGTTAGTATTCAGACACTTGTACTGTCCTGCCTTTGGGGTTCTGATGGGATACATGTTAAGCTGCAGCTACTAAGGGTACCACCTGTGCACATTCCCTATCTTCTCTTTTAAAAGGGCCTTGCCCACATCCTATCTCTATCAAACTCTTTCTGTCTCTCTGTCTCTGTCTGTCTCTCTGTGTGTGTTCCTTTCTTTCTTCCTCTCCCCTCTGTGCCTCTTTTTTTTCCTTCTGTTACTTCTATCTACAAAGGCTGGTCCCCCTTTCTCAACTTTTTCCTATTCCCTTTCCCTTAATAAAACACCTCTCTATGTAAATTCTGTTGCATGGCATCTTTCTTGTACCTTTTTAAAGAAATTACAATATCACTTGTCTAAGTTTTATGTACCAGTCATACATAAAAGTTTCTGCATCAATTTCTGAATGTTTTTTGATGAAGTGTTTTATACCTTTTAGAAAATATTCCCACTTTGTTAATCATCATTAATGCCATGTACTTGACATAATTCATGAGCTTTTGGTGATCAGATGTAAGTAGTCTATTTAGTTTCTCAAAAACCTTGACTATAGCTGAAGATTTTCCTCTGAAATATATCACATTGTGTTGTCCTTTGAAACATTAAATTTGCATGGCATATGGAAAGTTCAAATATTTTAATCTTATTTATTTCCAAGCAACAAGTTTAATTTGCAGTTTGTTACTACCTAAATAATATTCCTTATATGTTTATTTCTATTTATCATTACCAACTACAAAACTCCCGCTTCTAATTGGTTGGCATTCTTCTGTGTTGTCTTGCAAGTTTCTGTTGGTTTCTTCTAACATGAATATGTTTTACTGTGAAAAACTTCTATGTATATCTAACAAAGAAAAAAAAGATTCCAGCTTTATCCTCATTGAATAAAATTATTAAAAATTATCAACTTTAGCAACTAATAGGTACTAGAAGAGGCAGTTTATTTTCTTTAAGTTTTTAAGTTTTCCCCCTCATTACAAACTACATTCCAGTGGAATGTGACTTAGCTATGAGCATCTGGACAGTACAAATTGGACATGGTAGCCTTAAACAAGGGAAGGACAGACAATTGTGTGAGTAGGGAAGGGTGGTTGTCCTGGAATAATTGTGAGACAGGCATAAATGTTATCTCATTACATTACATTAAGTCTAAAGCAATGAAACAAAAGTTTTAAAATAGCACAAGCTAGTGTTTATATATGAGAAAATAAATGTATGATTAGTGTAGTATTTAAGGGACATCCATCAGAAAAATACTCTTGGTGATTCTTTCAATATTACAAAAAAGGAAGGAAAATTTTAACTATCATACAACAGAGCATTACCACTACATTACAATACCAGAAGAAGCTAAGACACTATGCATACATGTTCTAGTTTTATTTATGCTATGTTCTACATTAGTTAGAAATTGTACTCAGGTTATGTTAAGTGCTAAATGATGAATGGCTGAGAAAAAGATATTTATCACTCCATTAAGAATAATGAAGTTCTGTCCACTACAAAAGAATATATAGACTACAACCTAGATTAGATACACAAGCCAGACACAGAGGCATAGGTGTCATGATTTATAACATGTAGAAGAGAGAATATAGTAGCTGATGAGTAAGCAGTATGGCTTGTTCTTGTGCAATGTTTGGATAAAAATGAAATTGTAAAAATATAAAGTCATTGATTATCAAATTATAATCTGAGTACTCATTTCTAGAAAACTGAAGTAGAATTAAGAATCATGTAATGACTGCCAACTTCCAAAGCATATTAACACACCCTATACAGTCAAGGTCAGTGTTATCAGAATTTCTATTCTCAGTGCTCCTCTATGAGTTGCATGCATTTCTTCCATAGAAAAAATCATGCACTTACTCTCACATAATCCTCTTGTTTTTATGGGATCTGATTCTAGTGCCAATTATGTTAAGTAATGGAATTTTCCTGGAAATAAACAGCACATACCAACATGCTGTCTATAAGAAATCAACAAAAGAGTAAGTTTTATTGGGGTTGTCTATAGGAGTATGAGTGAGGAGTTATAACAGGATAAGAATGACTGAGATTCAGTGGTAACACCTAATCCACCTAACTCACAATCATTGTCAAACTGGAGCAACTAAACAAACTTCAGGTTGGAAGTCACCTTACTAGGGGGCTCAATTGGCCTGAATTTCCTGTTGTTAGCTAGGGTAGTTTCTGCATCGTTTGTGTCTAATTGGATGGTCTATCCTACTTTCATGGAACTGTGCTTGTCTTAGTATTTTTTGGGAGATGGTTCATGAATCTTGTAAGTGTTGTGGACTTCCTGTATATATTTTTTAGTTGTTTAACTTCTTTTTAAGGGGCTTTTGTCAGGGATGGAATGTTTCTATCAGTTAGGAATCTGCTAGAAAACAGATTCAACTAACTCCTAATAACATTATAACTATTGTCAATACATCTTTTTTTCCAACATCAGGAAAATGTTCATTTGCAAGAGATTTTGCTTAAAGCAGAGAACCACAACTACAACTGGCTTAGGTTTAATATATATATATATATATATATATATATATATATATATATATATATATCATACACACATAAATACATACATACATACATACATACATACATGTATATTTACACACCACCCCACTTCCAATATCAAGGATCACTGGAGTGAATGCAGAAAACTTTTTTCTTTATCAGATGACATAGATAAGAAAAAGAAAACATTATTTCTGGCCACAGCAGTGGAAATACATATGAAATTTGCAATAGCTTTGATAACTTCCAAAAAATCTATCAAAGTATATGCCAGCATAAAGAGGGAAGTAGGACACAAAATCTGACCATTTTATCAATGTTTGGGTGTTGCAAAGAGGTACTGATGCTGTTTTACTCAAGAGTACAGCCCAAGGTAACTTGACCATTTTCTATTGAAAGATGACACAAACAAGAAAATCTGGGAAGTAGAAATTTCTCTTGAAAGGGTTTTTTGAAAGAGACACATAATTGGTTAGTTACCAATGAAGGAATATTTTTAGGTAAAGTTGGTGGTGGGGGTTAATATCAACAAAATCTGTTGTGGCAAGCTCCTAAAGGACTCACAAAAATTCAACCCAGGCAATAACTTCAGTACATAACAGGTAGAGTTATTAAAAACAAATGAACTTTGGGAACCCATTCCACATAGATGGATACTCTCTCTGCCTAGACACATGTGGGAGGGCCTCGGCACTGCTCTAAATGAAATGACAGACTTTGAAGATTCCCCCATGGAAGGCCTTACCTTCCCTAGGGAGCAGAAAGGGGATGGGATGAGGGTTGGTTCGGGGGGAACAGGTGAGGAGGGTGTGTAGAAGAAACTGAAATTGACATGTAGAAAAAGCTTGTTTCAAATTTAAATAAAAAGTAAGTATATTCTGAAATTTAGTTCATTATCAAAGAGTTTTATTGATTCTGTTCATCTATTTGCTTTCACTATGCATCCCCATGAAAGAGAAAATGGCCAAAATCATTTATATCGTGACTGCCATAATTATGAGAAAAAGTATTGTGAAAATTGGGATTGGACAGTCCCAGTGGAGGACATGCATTGATCATAACTGAAAATTCTTGCTAAGTGTACGACACATGGGCTGTGCCAACTTGAATTTCAGTCAAGTGTCTGAGCATTTGAGCAGAATGCACATCCAAACTATAGAAATAATGGAAATATACATAATATTCCCTTTCTTACACCAATCAATTTTTATGTTTAAACTCATAACTAAAGCCACAAAGATAATTCCTTTACTCAGCTACAGATATTATGATTAGGTAGTGTAAAAGACTTAAAAACAAAATGAAAGTATTTTGTCACAGTCTACTGGTAAGGTACGTGTAAGAAAAGATAGAGATGAAGCTCAATTCTTCTAATGGACACCAACTCCCTGTAAATGATAACAGTGTTCTGCATTTGCAAGTTTTCACGGGTTGTTTCACACCTGCAATGACTCAGGGCCTATCAGCTATGCTCAAGATTTTACTATTATCCTAGCAATAATACAGCTCATTTCTGTAGTTTTTCCTAAGGTGCAATACTTCCATCCTTGCTGCAACTTGTCATTTTTCCTTCTGTTCTTACTACATATGTGCATTCATTTTTTTAAATCCCATTTCCTGTACAATTGAGACATTTATGGTAACATTATTACTTTTTCATAATTAATATTGACCATATATATATATATATATATATATATATATATATATATATAGTATATATATAGTATGTGTGTAAGAAATATCTCTCTTTAGTTAGTAGAAATAAGTTGTTTATTTGGACCTCTCCTATTTTGTGCCTCATAATTTTGTGAGCCTGAGTAGAGAAAGCACCTATAATTTCAACTTTGTGTTTTATAGAAATAAAATTTTCAGTCCTCTGATCAAGAAGTACATTGGTCCACTGGTTGATAACTAACTCAGCATTTATAAAAGCATGGAATCCATATTTTACCAGTTTGATTCCCTGAAAAATAATTTTTGCCTGTAATGTCCAAGTTGTCAATGATCTTGAATGACATGATAGCTTCAAGCCTCATCCTTGATGAAGGATGTACTCCTCTGTTGCACTTTCTCTGCTGTACTTACACTTAGGTCATTTTCATCTATGTCCAATCTTGGATTTATGAATCACCTCCTCATTATCCCATTTCACTCTGTATATTCCTTTTGTAAATTAACCAATATGATGACATGATCCTAATTCTTCATTCTCTAGCACTTCTAATTATATTTTTGACAAATATACTAGCAATCAAATAACTTTATACACTATATCATTGCTTTCATTCCTGAGAATGTTTTCACCATTATTCTACATTTTACATTATCCTACTATACTTTTAATATCATTCATTGGTATACCATTTAAAAGAAATACAGCTATGTCTCAAACTATGTGGTCCATTGTTCTATACCCCACACATGTAATAGTGGCCTATATTCAGGAGTCATCTTAAGAAATTTTCTAAAGTATAATTTTCTATGACAATTCCTTCCCAACTACAAAAGTCAAATACTTTAGAAAACTCATTAGTTAAAAAATAATATCAAATATAATTATCAGACTGTGATGTTTGCTTATCCCCATAATCCATACTTTTGTGTATTTAGGGGTAGTTTTAAAATGATAACTAAATGTACAATAGGTAACACAGGTGAAGATTACACAGGGAAAGTAATACATGAAATTTTGAAATAAGTAAATGTTCTTTTATAATGGGAAATTAACAAATTTGTAATTTTCTTACCCATATTACATGTGAGCGTATTTGGCAAATAAAAGGAAACTTAGGAGGTCACTGCTGGCAGTGGCATCACATCTCCTAAATGGTGAAAAAATGTTGTTCTGGAATACCTTCAAAAGATGATCTATGAATTTATGACCTAGAACTCCAAGTTCTGTCATTGTTAACACAAGAAAAATGAGGCTCAGTATTTGAAATAAAGTGGAAAGGAAAACAAAAACAAAGTTATCAATATGACCAGACATTTTCATTCTAATACTCAACTTCACACAACCATCACAGAAAAGAACAGTAATAAAGATATGACACTTTTGCTCAATACCCAAAGTATATTATAAAAATAGGTACCAATAAGACATGTTGGATGTACCATGATACTATTGCTCATGTACTGGTTATTCTGTGATAATAGATAAAACACTATCAGACCATATAAATACTACTTTACTGCAACTCTAGAAATATAGAAAATTCTGTGTTTTAGTGCTGGTTTCCAGGGACAATCATGACAGAACTTGAAGTGGGAAATATCACTACAAAACATCTCGCTTTAAGAAAAATGATTTAAAAATTTAACTATTTCAGGTGCTATTCTGTAAGATATGATGTGAGAAGTATGGACAATCAAAAAAAATTGATACCAGTGAAAATACTACCTGTAAGACACAAAGAATTTGCTTATGTTCTATGTAGTGAAAGAGTGTAAAATAGACAGAAGACACAGTAGTAGCAGATATTGTACTCAAGATTTACCATAATTAATCAAAATTAGTATATGAAGTACTTACTGCTTGTCAAGATTTCCATGGAAGTGATTATTCTTCATGTGTCCACTCCCAGTATAAATGGAAAAGAAACAATCAAGTTCCTTATCTCCATCCTGGTTTGCCTTGTCTTTTATTCTCAAGAAGCACTTAGGATCAGTAAGACTGCAGAAAAGAAAGGAAAGCCTAAGGATCAAGAAGACAAAAGTGAAAGAGAACATATTTATCATGTCACCAAAGGGACAAGCCTGAGCAAAAGTACTGGAGGAAGAATCAGGGGGAAAGCCATGTACCAATTTCACATATGTGGTCTCACCCGACTCTCTTTTTATTACTGAAGCATTTTCTAAGTGTACTTATGACTATCAAAACATTTCTTCTCAGCTTGTTGTTCTACTCTGGAGAATTATTAAACAATCTCTGGCCTGGGGCTTTGCATCTGAGTTCCTATGTTTTGGTGACAATGAGAAATTTTGTTTATGGTTGTTCTCCTCTATAACCCCCATATCTCCATCTATGTCAGTGGACATAAATGGCTTACACATGACAAAAATTGTTAATGTGCCCAGTTCACAAAACCTTTTCTCTAATACCCATTTGATATGATGGGGTAGGCTTAATTTAGAAATGCCAAAGCAAATTTGAGGTGGAAGTGAGAAACATCCTATGCATGGTATAGTTTAATAAACTCTTTCAGATGACATTTCAAAGGATGTTGATGATAGGGAGTCTTATCTTCACATATTTTATATCCAAAGTACAAAAGAACATGTATTGTGAGCCTTCCATACATCTAATTACATTCTAACCGAACAAAATTCCCTGGAACTGTATGTGCTGTATAAAGAACCAATAATCATTCTGAATACATAATGTCTAAGAATCACCAAAGAAAGTCACATGCTATTTAATGTTTACAAATACACTTATGACTGTCTTCTGGTTAGCTATACATCATCTGCAACATTGGTTTTATACATTTTTATTACTTACATCTGAATCATGTGCTAGCTAAGTATTGTCTCAACAATTAAATAAATTACTTCCACTTCTCCAGTTTTTCATTGAGAAGCTATGATTGCCAAGGAGAGAGTAGACAGATTGGTTTTCTATGAGGATGTGCTCTATATGGATATGAGACAAGTGAGATTCTTTTTGTGGTAATAAAGATTTTATTATTTTTTTTTGTACAATAATACCATTTCAGCCCTCTCCCCTTCCCCCACTTCCCTCGCCTGCCCTCTTTTGCACCTTAGAGTGCATAAGCTTCCCATGAAGAGTCAATCACCATATTGAGGCATGGCCAATCCCTCCCACCTATGTCTATGTTGAGCAAAGTATCTCTCCATAGGAAATGGGTCCCAAAAGCCAGTTCATGCATGGGGATAGATCTTGGTCACACTACCAGTGTCCCCCACACTCTGCCCAAACAACCCACTGTCACCTGCATTCAGGGAGTCTAGTTCAGTCTTACATGGATTACCCAGCTCTCAGTCCAGAGTCAGTTGACCTCCACCTAGTTAGAGTCAATTTTTCTGTGGGTTTCCCCATCCTAGTCTTGACCTTTTTGCTCAAATTGTCAGTCTCTGAAACTGGACTCTGGGAGCTCAGCCAGGGATTAGTTGTGTATCTTTGCAGATAGATGAGATTCTATAGTGTGTAGTAAGGCAAACTAATTGATTTTGTTAATGGCTGATATGCATCAGAATTCAAAATGTTATACAGACATCTTGCCTAAACCTCTGTTTGGGAATATGAATTTAAATCAATACAAAAATTCTTATATTCCTCTTCTGTGAAAATTTCAGTTTGAAAGTCTTATGATGTATATACATAGATATTAGTTAGGAAATCTGGTCATTTGCAGGAGCAAATTGTTCTCTCTCTCTCTCTGAAGACAAAATATAAACAAAAGCAACAACAACAACAAAAAAAAAACAATTTAAGTGCCTGTTTATGTAACTGATTTTTATATCAGTTAATAGTCCTTTTGGGAGAGCAGTTTTATTAAGTTTTCCTGTCATGTTTGACATTTGGGTGTTTGTAGCTTCATGTGTGTTATTCTGTTTATTCCATCATATTGCATTTGCCTCTGTGGATCTTTAGTGCCAGCAATGTGGTGTTTGGTTACTGAGATTCTAGGAATCTACTACCTAACATTACAATAAAATGCTTCTGTATGTAAAGAATGCATTGTCTAGTAAGTTGTTTTATATAGCAATTTCCTTACATCTGTAGATGTTTACTGGCAATCCAACATTTTTTAAAGTATTGAATATGATGATATATATGTATATATACACATATATGTATGTATATATATACACATATATATACATATATATATATATATCGAATGTCAATCCACATCATAATTCTCCTTTTATTTCTCTCTGTACTGCATTTTTTGTTTGTTTGTTTGTTTGATTTAGTTTGCTACTCTTATACTTGGTCTGTTCCTTAGATTGTCCTTGAACTCTGACCCTGTTCATTTCATATTCCAAGTGCCAGAAATAACAATTAGGACCACTAAACCTGATGAAAGCATTACAGTTTTCATTGTCATGGTCTTTCCCTTCATTCTTAGGTTTATGCTTAGGCCTTTTGTTTTTAAATGTAATTGTAAATGAGTTTTTCATAATGTCCATTTCAACAATTTTTGTTCCATTGCCAGGGTCTCACAAACTGCCCATCCCCCCCAACTGTCATTCACATTTAGGGAGTTTAGTTGGGTTCCATGCAGGTTTCCCAGATGTCGATATTGAGTCTGTTAGCTCCCACTTGCTAGGGTCAGCATCTCTGAGGGTTTTACAACATGGTCTTGACCATTTTGCTCATATAATTGCTCCTTCCTCTCTACAACTGGACTCTAGGAGTTCCCAGTGCTTAGCTGTGGAGCTTGGCATGTGATTACACCAGTTACTGGAAGGAGGCTATATAATGACATTTAAGGTAGTCATTCATCTGATTATAAGGAAAGAGGCAAATAAGGTAATCTTTCACTATTGTTTATATTCAGGGTTGACCCCAACTAAGAATTTAAGCAATAGTGAAGAAGCTATCTTAAATGCCCTTCTTATATAATGAGATTAATGACTACCTTAAATTCCATACTACAGCCTTCACCCAGTGAAGATGAAGCAGAGGTCCACAGCTAGACACTGAGCCAAACTCCCAGAATCTAATTTTAGAGATAGAGGAGTGATGTGCAAAGGGTTCAAGACCATCCTGGGGAAAACCACAGAAACAGCTGACCTGAGCAAGTGGGAGCTCACAGACTCCATTCTGACTGCTTGGGAACCAGCATAGCACAAAACCAGGTACCTTGAATGTTGGTGTCAGTTGGGAGGCCAGGGCAGTTATGAGACCTCTGGCAGTACAACCAGTATGTATTCCTAGTACATGGACTTTGGGAGCCATTCCCTGTTGAGAGATGTCCTCTCAGCCTAGGTACCTGGGGGAGGGCATAGACCCTGTGCCAAATATTGTGACAGACTTTGATGATCAACCACAGGTGGCCTCACCCTCCCTAAAAAGTGGAAGGGGAATGGGATGGGGGGTTGGTAGGGGACATGGGAGGATGGGAAGGATAGTGAACCAGAATGGATAAATTAAGATTGTTTTCAATTTAAATCAAAAAGAAAAGAAAAAACTCAGATCCTGATTAAAGAGAAAATCTGGAGAATAAAATATTACATACAATCTCATACCATGCCTCATACAATGGCTTTTTCTGTGCACATCTCACAAATCCTAGAACTCTATGTAGAAACCATCTTGTTCTGGTGAAGGAAACCAACCCATCTTCAAAATGTGTGATGTTTTCCTATAATTTTTGGTTTTAGTAAAAACATGCAAATCTGATGAGAGAATTCATTCTGTAAATAGGTTTCTCTTACTGGTTAAGCACTGGTAAAGCATTGTTGGCCAATAGGAAAGCAAGACAGGCAGGACAAGGAAACAAGGAAGAAAGAGGAAGTAGGAAGGAGGAGTCAACATGGAGAGACTGGGGAGACCAGATGCCTGCTCCACTCCCCGGTAAGATAAGACCACGTGGAAATACTTAAATTAATAGAAATGGGTTAATAATTAAGACAAAGCTAGCCGATAAGAAACTAGTACCTGGCCAACAGCATTATATCAAATACAAAGTCTCCGTGTGTTAATTGGGGCTGGTGCTGGGGAGGGACAAGGCCAGCGGTGGGAGGAAAAACATTACTCCTTACAGGAATCAGTGTGTACTATCTTCAGGTTCAATCTACAAGAAGAGTATCCATTATAAAAATAAGAATACCTCAATTTTAGAGTGTGGTCAAATTATAAACTGAGTTTAAAATCATGGAAGTTCAAATATAGAACAAATATCTGACTTTATTTCTGGAGTATAATAGGATGTATGATGAATAAAGTACTTTTCCCTTTGAAGGATCACTGGGCAATAGGAAATTCAGGCTCCAATAATCTCTATGTGTATGACTGAGTCTTTAGTAACTATATATGTGAAAGGAAACAACATCAAAATGTTACTAGCATGAAATTAGTTTTATCCTTGCTACCTACCTTTATGTTTCAACATTAGTCTCTGAGCTGCTTTCCCCAATCATTTATTTCACACCTGCAACAGATCATATTTTATCCCCTATTATAATTCATGGTCAATACTGAACATTATGTTCATTTGATTTTTTTTCCTGACCACTCCCCTCCAACCCCAACCCCACTCCACATGTAGGGTGATGCCATCCAAGAGGGGTCATATAAATCTGTCAAGTCATATGAAGTAGGGACTAGGACTTCTCTCCTGTCTCTACGTTAAGGGAGTATCCCTCCATGGAGGATGTGCCCGCAAGGTCCTTTCATGCACCAGGAATACATGCTGGTTCCACTGTCTGAGGTCCTTTAGACTGCTCAGGACTTCTAGCTGAGGGGGCCTGAGTCAGTCGCATGCTGGATTCCCAGCTATCAGTCTGGGGGGCCCATAAGCTCCTCTTTGTTCAGGTAAGCTGTCTCTATGTGTTTATGTATGGTCTTGTCCTCCCTCTCTGCATCTGGATTCCAATTTTGATCAGTGTTTAGTTGTGGGTGCTTATAACTGTTTCCAACAGGTACTGGATGAGCTCTGTCATGATGGTGGATATGTTAGTCATTGATCCCATTATCAGGTAAGGGCATTTATAGTAGCCTTTCCACAGTTGCTCAAATTGTTAGTTGGAGTCAGTCTTGTAGGTCTCTGGATATTTTATTAGGTTCAGTTTCCTCTTCAATCCTATAATGGCTCCCTCTTTTATGTCCTCTCTCTCTTTTTCTCTGTCTTTGTCTCTCTCTTACTATCTCTCTTCTGACTTCTATTCCTCCACTGACTCAATCATCCTAGTAAATGTGCTTTCTTCTCCTCCCCTTTGCTTTCTCCTAGTTCCCTCTCCAGTCACTGCCCCCCCCCACTATCCATGTGCTCTGAAGAACTTGTACCTTACCCCTTCAGTGAGGGACCTTATATGAATCTCTTAGAATATACCTAGTATCCTAGTTCCCCTGGCAGTGCGAATTATAGGCTGGTCTAAAATACACATATGAGTGAGTACAAACCATGTTCCTCTTTTAGTGACTGGGTTACCACATTCAGGATGGTTTCTTCAAGTTCCATCCATTCGCCTGAGAATTTCAAGATTCCAATGTTTTTTCCATAGAGTAGTATTCCATTGTATAGATGTGCCACATTTTCTTTATCCATTCTTCAGTTAAGGGGCATCTAGGTTGCTTCCAGGTTCTTGTTATTACAAATAATGCTGCTATGAACATAGTTGAGCACATGTCTTTGTTACATGGATGTGGATCATTTGTGTATATGTCTAAGAAGAGGATTTCTGGGTCCTGTGGTAAACTAATTCCCATTTTCCTGAGGAACCGCCATACTGATCTCCAAAATGGCTGTACGAATTTGCACTCCCATCAGCAGTGGAGGAGTGTTCCCCTTTTTCCACATCCTCTCCAGCATAAGTTGTCATTGGTGTTTCTAATTTTAGCCATTCTGGCAGGAGTAAGATGGTATCTCAAAGTTGTTTTGATTTGCATTTCTCTGATAGCTAAGGATATTGAGCACTTTCTTAAGTGTCTTTTAGCTTTTTTGATTTCCTCTATTGAGAATTCTCTCTTCAGTTCTATACTCCATTTCTTAATTGGATTATTTGGTGTTTTGCTGACAAGTTTCTTGAGTTCTTTGTATATTTGGAGATCAGTCCTCTTTCAGATGTAGGATTGGTGAAGATCTTTTTCCAGTCTGTTGGCTGTTGTTTGGTTTTCTCAACTGTGTTGTTTGCCTTACAGAATCTTCTAAGTTTGAGGAGGTCCCATTTATTAATTGTTGATCTCAGTGTTGGTGCTACTGGAGTTATGTTCACGAAGCGGTCTCCTATACCAATTTGTTCAAGGTTACCTCCCAATTTCTCTTCTAAGATGTTCAGGGTGGATGGATTTATATTCAGGTTTTTGATTTATTTGGACATGAGTTTTGTGTGTGGTGATAGACACGGGTCTATCTGAAATCTTCTACACAACATCATCCAGTTGTATCAACACCATTTGTTGAGGATGTTTTCCTCCCACCATTATTTGTGTGTTCTTGATTTGACTTTGGTAAGGGATAGTTATTCAGAAATTTTTCCATTTCCTTTGAATTTTCAAATTTTGTAGACTACTGGTTTTCTAATTATGACCTGAAAATTATCTGGATTTCCTCTGTGTCTGTTGCTATGTCCCCTTTTTCATTTCTGATTTTGTTAATTTCCATGTTCTCTCTCTGCTTTTTCATTAGTTTGGATGAAGGTTTGTCTATCTTGTTGATTTTCTTAAAAAAACATCTCTTTGTTGCATTGATATTTTGCATTGTTTTTCTGGTTTATATGTTATAAATTTCAGCCCTCAAAAAAATTATATCCTGGCATCTAATCCTCTGGGGTGAGTATGCTTCTTTCTGTTCTATGACTTTCAGCTGTGCTGTTAATTCTCTAATATGATTATCCTCTGTTTTCTTCATATGGGCACTTAGTGCAATGAACTTCCCTTGTAACACTGCTTTCATGATGTCCCATAAGTTCGGGTATGTTGTGTCCTCATTGTCTTTGAATTTTAGGAATTTCTTAATTTCTTTATTTCTTCTTTGATCCATATATGGTGGATTGTGCATTGTTCAGTTTCCATGAGTTTGTAGGGTTTCTGAGACTTGTATTGTTGTTGATTTCCACTTTTAAAACATGTTCTGATAAGATACAGGGGACTATTCCAATTGTTTTCTTTTTTTTTTTTTTTGTGGTATCTGTTGAGGTTTGTTATGTCACCTAATATGTGGTTGATTTTAGAGAAGGTTCCATGTGAAAGGAGAGAAAAAGCTATATTCTTTTGTACTTGGATGGGTGTCAGAGACCAGGCAGATGGGGTTTTTGGGTGGCATTGCTTAGATAAGAGGTCTAGTGTGCCTTTCCATTTGATTTTGTTTTACCATATATGCTATTATTTTTCTGGATATGATATTTAGAGAATGGGAAGTAATTAAATGTACTACATATTTTTCCATACATCTCCCATATATGTTTAGCATGTCTTAATTTCAAATTTTTAGGGTAACCTATAAATTTCGTTTAGAAATTTGTATATGTGGGTAGATGTGGAACATTCAATGGAGCATTGGAAAACTAAAAGTCTTTGAATGGCATCCGAAATAAATTAGTTAATTTGTACTATCATCTTTTGTACTATCTCAAGTTGTAGTATGCATCTATACTCTCACATAGAATGTTTTAATAAAAATACTAAGGTAATAGCTATATTATGCACATGGATAACCTCTTATACACTATTAGGGCCCTGTGTCTGATGCTTTAGTCAATCTAGCTCACATGTGCCATGTAGGTTGATTCCAAGGCCTTAATTCTCCTTATGTCTTCTAACATCTCAGGCTTTTAGAATCTTTTTGCCTTACTTTCTGTACTATTCACTGAGCTCTGATGAGACTGATTTGATAGAGACCTCCAGTATAG
This sequence comes from Phodopus roborovskii, assembly GCF_943737965.1. Lineage (NCBI taxonomy): Eukaryota > Metazoa > Chordata > Mammalia > Rodentia > Cricetidae > Phodopus > Phodopus roborovskii. The sequence continues at coordinate 342,801 of NW_026125235.1, read as the reverse complement.
ACCCTGGCTCAACATAATGTTCAGCTGGGGGGTTCTTCATTTCTTTTCACCTGTTGCCAGAGGTAGCTTCTATGATGAAGACAGGATTAGAAACTGTGACTATACCAGATAATCCTAAGGAATCAATTCATTTTGATTTTCTCTGTTATTTTGTTATTATTTCTTATTTTACATATTGATCCCAGTTCCCCCCTATCCCATCCTCCCATGGCCCAGGACCCCTCCCCACATCCCATTCTGCACCCATTCTTCATGGAGGGGGAGGTCTTTCAGGAGGGATCATCAAAATCTGTCAAGTCATTTGGAGTAGGGCCTATCCCCTCCCTGTGTTTGTAGGCTAAGGAAATATCCCTCCTTGGGGAATGTACTCATAAAGTCCATTTGTACATCCTAGTACTATAGTCAGAGGTCCCATAGACCGCACAGGCCTTCTAAATCAGACCCACGTTCAGGGAGTCTGGGTTAGTCCTATGCTGTTTTCTTCCTCTGGGTTCCTTGAGCTCCCCTTTGCTCAGGGCAGGTGTCTCTGGAGGTTTCTGCAGACTGGTCTTGACACTTTGCCCATGACTTTTCCCTTTGCGAATGGATGGCAGTAGTATAGCTCAGTGTTTAGGTGTCTATTTCTATCAGCTACTGAAAGACTCCCACTATGCTTATTGCCTGTTTAAATTGCTCTTGCTAATTTGCCAAGGTCAAGTTATGAGAAAAGTACAGGATGGATATCGCAGTTAAATAAGGATCAGGATAAACAAATCGGCCGAATAGATGTTTATTCAGGGAGAAATAACTTACAACCTAGACAGATGAACACCAGGAAATTCAGCCCGATCCTCTCCTGTCTGAGTCATGCCAGCAAGAGAGCTTCTCCCGGCTCTCCCTCTGACTCCTTCCACCGGTCACTTCTGCCCATGGCTCCACCCCCAATGGGTGTGGTCAGTGCCACAGAAGGACTATCTCACTACAATTCCCCTTTTAGTCTACAGAAAAGATTTAGGCTTAATACAAAACTATATACAAAACAGTGAATAAAAGTGTGCTCTAAGAAAAGGAAAATTGAGAACAAAATGACCTACATATCTAGTCCTAGGGTGAAGGCATAATGGAGTCTACAATAGAGTTGTCCTAAGCTGGAAAACGTAAGTCTAGTACCTAATATATCTAACTAGGAAGAGAGAATAATAGTTGTGATAGTTTAATCTTCAACCTCATCAAGACCTGAGAAGGAAAATAACACTAGAGTAGACAGGAAGTGCGGATGGATAACTTCCAAAAGGTACAGCAAGGACAGAAACAGCAAGCCACCTAAACAGTCACCCTAGGTCTCATGGCAACATTGGTACACCCAGTTTTGGCTAAGGCCAAGAGAACTTGACAGACCACAACAACAGCAGGGAGGTAGAATGGCTGTCTTACCCTGACTTGGCAAGGTCAAGTAGTCTTCTATATTTGTCTCTTGCAAGCACATAGGACAGTACGTCTAAATCAGTGTTCAAGGTGGGGGCAATTCTTTACACAACAGGCCATTAGCTGAGGCGAGAATTAACTCCAGCAGGAGCAACAACAGTGTCCAACATATTTTCGGGAAAGTGCACAGTGCTGTCAGGAGCAACAGTGTCTCATGTCAATGGGGTACTAATATTAAAATATTTAAATGCCATGTTCTGCATGTCTATGAAGTGATTGAAGATTAAGCATCTATATCTGACTAATCTCATAGGTACAGGAAACATGAGTGAAGATAATCTGTAATACTCAGGAATTTAGCTAAAAGACTGATTAAAACTTCCCTGAGTAAAGCAGGAACAAATACTTAAACAATATAACTATATACATATACATACATGTAAATCCCTAAAATAGAGGTAGAGTATAAGTGTCAAGACAAGAGGTAGAACTATAAATGGCAGCAAAATAAATATCCCAAATTGTATCAATATACAAAATGTCTTGAATACAAGAAAAGTATACATAATAGAATATGGTAAAAAAAATAATGTGCATAAAACATTGTAAATGGAAAGATTTAACACAATATAACAAAATATAAACTTAATTTTACATAGCTGACCACATAAGAATACATAACAATGTAAGCTGTAAAATACTATGTCATTCTTACTCAAATTTTCAAGAAAATAGGCTAATCTACCTATATCCCATCTAAACCATACCTTTCCCAACCATTCCCTATTCCTGTCTAAAAGATAAACCCGAGTATAAGCATCACCTTCCATACCTAACCCTAAATAACTAAAACCAACCCAAAGACGATGACTATTATCCCAAAATTCCAAGGGTAGAGAAAGGGGGCATCGTTATCTTAAGGTTACTTCCTGCCAAAATGGGACAATGATTGCTCCAATGGATCCTGTAGGAAGAAAACTTTTAGCAACCAAATTTCTCAACAGAACTGGCTGTAACATATGTATCTAGTCACAGTGTGGCAGAAAATTCTTGACTGTAGTTCTATTTGAACCTCTGGCCAGGGTGTAATAAGAAGGTGCACCATTACAGCTAGCTGGTCATGAGTTGTCTCGAGCAAACAGTCTCAAACCAGTTTTAGGGTGATGTTTATAGTTCAGATGCATCAGGTTGAGTCAAGTGGAAATGATGATGTGGGGCCCCATCTTCATTCCGGAGAGTTCAAAGACTGCTGCTAGGAATTGTTATTATTCCTTGTGGAAAAGTTACACATCAATATTAAAGTAAAATTTTCAAGTTTTAAGGTATGCATTAGGGAAAGACAACAACAAGCATTAAAAGTATGTGAGAAAATTAGTATTTCAGAGAGAAAATTACATATAAGAAATGAGTCCCCAGATTTTGTTTACTTCTGCCTTACACCAATTGGCTTCTTGATTTAAGGCAGAAACCATGAATTTAATCTTAACAATATGCTTGAATTTAGAGAAGGAAAGCCAAATCCAACTCCAAAGCCAGCATTAGTTTACATATATTGGGACTTCAGGAATACTAGATAGTAGAGAGAAATAGATTTCTGTATAGAAATAGTTTACTACAATTAAATATTATTTTTTACCATATATCAGATTCTGCTTCCTTAAATGATTGTTTCTGAAGAGCAGTCTTATCTTCTGTAGGCACCTACATGTTCAGTGTTTTTTGGCTGTTTGATGATAGGTTTTCTCTGTTTTCCTGTAAGAACAAGAACAGAACATTTCCCCTACTTTGAGAGGCCTCCTCACACCTCATGGGACCTAATTTGTTGGATGACTTGTCATTTCTCTTCATTAAGATGTTTCTCTTTTTCAACTCAGATCTTGATTAACTTAGATGGTATCCATAGTTTTTCTTCTCCTGTATATACAAATGCAAAACCCCTACCCCAATGTAACACATATCCTGCTTTCCATTCTGAGGTCAGTACATCCTTGAAGTACACTGGCTGATTTAGCTCAGAAGTTTTTTCTATTGTCCAGTGTCTTTCTGCAGCTGTTTTTCCTTTTAAATCAGCATTAAGAAAGTTTAATGTTAATAAAGCATTATGTAATCTGTGTTTGGGTGTTTTGGTTCCTCCTGCCTGTTTATGGAGCATTTCTTTTAAAGTACGATTGGATCTCTTAACTACTGCTTGTCCTGTAGGATTGTGTGGTATACCAGTTATGTGCTTTATGTTATAATACTCAAAAAACTGTTTCAATTTTCTGGCAACATAAGCTGGAGCATTGTCACATTTTTTGTGCAGGTATGCCCATAATGGCCATTCCATCTAATAGGGGTGTGATAACAGAATCAGCCTTTTCAGAGCTCAGAGCAGTAGCCCACTGAAACCTTGAAAATGTATCTATAGTTTGATGTACATATTTTAATTTTCCAAATTCTGCAAAATGAAACACATCCATTTGTCATATTTCATTCCTATTTATACCTTTAGGGTTACTGCCTGGTGTTAAAGGAGTTTGGTTATAGAATGAGCAAGTAGGACATTTCCTTACTATTTCCTTGGCTTGTTCCCAAGTGATATAAAAACCCTTTTTTTCAAACTTTGCTGTTCACCTGGTGTTTCTTATGAAACTCTGAGGCTTCTAGTACACTTCCTATCAATAAACGATCAATTTCATCATTGCCTTGTGCTAGAGGACCTGACAGACCCGTATGGGATCTGATGTGTGTTATATATATATATAGGATGAGTCCTCTTTCTGATAGTATCTTGTAACTGTATAAACAATGAAGTTAATTCTGTATTGTCAGGAATAAATTCTGCAGTCTCCATGTGTAAAACGACTCTCTCTATGTATTGAGAGTCAGTAACTATATTGAGGGGTTCTTTAAAATCCATAAGTACCATGAGAATTGCATACAATTCTGCCTTTTGTACAGAATTGTAAGGACTTTGAACCACTTTGCTAATTTTTCCTGATTTATATCCTGCCTTACCTGATTTGTTTGAATCCATGTAGAATGTATGAACTCCAGAAATAGGTGTTTTTCTTACAATGTGTGGAAGGATCCAAATCGTTTTCTTTATGAATTTGATTCTCTCAGTTTTGGGATAGTTGTTACTAATCATTCCCAAAAAGTTACTGCAAGCTCTCTGCCAATATTCGCTGTCTTTCCATAAGGAGGAAATTTCCTCATTAGTTAAAGGTACTATAATTTCTGCTGGGTCCCTTCCTATTAGCTAACAAAGTCTTAATTTACCTTATATAGTCAAGTCAGAGATCTTTTCTATATATGTTTTTAGTTTTATATTCTGTTTATGTGGTAGGAATATCCATTCTAATATGATATCTTCTCTCTGCATCAAAACCCCTGAAGGATATTCTCTAGATGGTAATATAACCAGAATACAGTCTAGGTTTGTATCCACATGGTCCACGTGTGCTTCTAGTATCCTCCTTTCTTCCCACTCTAATTTCTTCTCTGATTCAGCTGATAGTATTCTTGGACTACTCAAGTCCTTATCTCCTTTTAGGGACATTTTCAGGTTTTTCAAATCATGCCCTTCTACTCCAATAATGGTTTTCAGTTGAGAAATCTCTCCTAGAAATTTTTGAAGATCATTAAGTGTCTCGTAGCAATCTCTTCTGATCTGTATATTTTGTGGTCTAATTTTCTGTAGACCTATTTTATATCCTAAGTAGTTGATAGATTCTCCTTTTTGTATTTTCTCAGGTGCAATTTGTAATCCCCAGCGAGGTAAAACTTCTTTTACTTCCTCAAACATTGTTTTTATATTTCTCCTTTAGAGTCAGCTAACAATATATCATCCATGTAATGATAGATTATAGATTGTGGAAACTGTTTACGAATTATTTCTAATGGTTTTTGTATGAAATATTGGCACGGGGTGGGGCTATTTAGCATTCCCTGTGGCAAAACCTCCTATTGATATCTCTTCACTGGTTGAGAATTATTGTAATTAGGTACCGTGAAGGAAAATTTCTCTTTATCTTGTTCTTGTAAAGGTATAGTGAAGAAGCAATCCTTTAAATCAATAATTATAATAGGCCATTCTTTGAGTATCAAAGAAGGCAAGGGCATTCCAGGCTGTAGCGAGCCCATTGGCTGGATAACTTTATTGATGGCTCTCAGGTCTGTAAGCATTCTCCATTTACCAGATTTCTTTGTGATCACAAATACAGGAGAATTCCAAGGGCTGGTTGATTCCTCAATATGTCCAGCATTTAGCTGTTCCTGAACCAGGCTTTCTAAAGCTTCTAACTTCTCAGAGGTCATTGGCCATTGTCCTACCCAGACAGGCTCCTCTGTTAGCCATTTTAAAGGTAGGGCTTTTGGTTCCTCTTTTTGTTCAGTACTTGTATTCTGTTTTTGTACCGCCTGGATATTTGGTATCTGTCTTGTATAATACTTAACAGTATTTTTTCCACAATCATGAGGTCGTCTATGGTTCCCATCTAACACTGGAGGAATGTTAATCTGTGTATTCCATTGCTGTAATAGATCATGACCCCATAAATTTATCACTACATCAGCCACATATGGTCTCAACCTTCCTCTCTGTCCTTCTGGTCCTATACATTCAATCCATCTCGTGCTTTGTTTTACCTGAGACAGGGATCCAATCCCTAAGAATTGAACATTTACCTCATGCAGGGGCCATCTTTGAGGCCAAGATTTCCTAGATATGATAGTTACATCCGCCCCTGTGTCCAGGAGACTGTCAAACAGTCTATTATTCATCTTAACTATCAATCTAGGCCTATGACTATATATAGGGGTTTGCCAAAATATATGTTTTTTATTTCCTTCTGTCATGTTTGATTCAACTTCCATCACTAGTTTGTCATCCAGAGCGGTATGAGTTTTTATAATAGGCACAGAATTTTCTGATTGTCCTGTGGGAGATTGTCTTCCACTGTGACTGGGAATGTTCAGATCACCTGTGATGTGGGGGTCTTCGAGAGGCCCCCCAAGGAGTTTCCCGATGGTAAAGAGTTTCCTTGCTTATCTCGGTCGATCTACACTCATTTGTCCAGTGTCTAACTTTGCCACACCTTCTACATAACCCAGGAGGCTGAGGCCTTCTGTTTGATTCATTCCTGGGAGTGTTATTTCTAGGGAAGCTTTGCCTACAATTTCTTTTTAGATGTCCTATCTTACCACAGTTATAACATCTGACATGTTGATATCTCTTCAAACCTTTGGAGATGGCTTCTCCTACCCAAGCTTCAAAGTCACCCATAGTAAGGAACTCTGTTATCTTGATGTCTTCTCTGACCTTTAGATATGGCTTCTCCTACCCATGCTTCAGTTTTATTGTCATTATACTCAATGTTGCCTGTATATAGGACCCATTCATCCAAGGGTGCTGATCGCATTTTTAAAGGCCAAAGCACCTGTTTGCATTGAGGATTCACATTCTCATAAGCTAAAGATTCTATGAGTATTCATCTAGCATCTATGTCTGCTACCTCTAATTGTACTGCCCTAGATAATCTTTCTAGAAAGACACTAAATCATTCCCTAGGTCCTTGCCTTATCTTGGTATAGGGTTCTATCCTCTCTCCTAATTCATGAACCTTATCCCAAGCATTCAAAGCTGCTGTACTGCATAGAGACAAGATATGTTCATCATATGCAGCTTGGGTTTCTGGGTCGGCATAGAGACCCTCACCAAGAATTTTATCTTGGGGAGCTTTATAACCTTTCTTTAAGCCCTGAAGTTCAAGACCTTTTGCTTCCTCTCTCCATAAGGCCCTCCATTCTTATTGAGAGGAGTTTTCAAGGACAGCTGATATTAATTGATCCCAATCCTTAGGGGTTACCTTGTTATTCCATGCCAATGATTCTACTAACTGCTTCCCACAAGGTGAGTGCATGCCATAAGAGGCTACTGCTTCCTTTATACCTTGTAAATCTTTCATACATATTGGTTCCCACTGATATGCAATGACACCTTTTGGATGTTTTTTCGTTGCTGGTTTTTCATTAATAGATACAGGGAAAGCTCCCCTGACCCAATTGTGTGGAAAATTTTAAGTCTTTTTCATGCCCTGTTACCTGTAGTTCTTCTTCTGATGTATCAGACTGAAGGTCTTCTAAAGCCTGAAATCTATTCACCATTGTTTCTTTGAGTGTCTGAACTTCTTGAATCAAATAACTTTCTAGAGACTTCATTGCATCAGTCAGTTTCTTACTCTCTCCAATACAAATGATTCCATGTTTTTAATCTTCTCATCCTTAGATATTATCTGAATGGCATGTAAACTGCCTTCCAAAAACAATGTTCTATCTGCTAGCTTGCCATTATCCTCAGACATGGAAGAGATTCTATCATCTAGTCTTTCTATCTGATGTTCCAGTTTTTTAAACTTATTAGTAGCTTCCTCTGACCAGGAACGAGCTGTTTCTGCTAGCGTGTTAATGCATTGCATTGTTTCTGTTCTGGTTATTGAGGTATCTGACATGAAAAAAATTCTACCTGTCAGCTCGCCAACGCCATCTTCAATATTCTGAACCTTTCTTTCTATACTTTCTATGCTTTGAATTCTATCATTTTCAATGTTTCGAATCCTTGTTTCTATGCTTTGAATTCTATCATTTTCAATGTTTAGAATCCTTGTTACTAAGTCTCCTATGATTTGTACCATTTCCTTATTGTTTGCTGTAACCTTAAGCCATTTCTTTAAGAATATCATGTTAATGATGAAACCCATTGCTATTACAAAATAAAAGTACATATTGGTCCAGTCATAAGTTTCTTCTGCTAAAATCCCTTCTATATATGAAGCAAAATAATTCCTAAAGTTCTGAATTGTAAAATTATCTGCCATAGTTATGGAACAATTGATCTCAGATTTTATATCAGCTTAAATTGCAAAGGATGTTACAATTACCTTAGGTGTAATTCTGCTGTCCTGGAACTTTGATGCTTTTAGTTGTAGATCTCAGCTTGTGGTAGTTATGCCTGGAGGTGTGCCACCAAATAGCGCCTAGCTGACGAGGCCCATCTGATCCCGGTTCTGCCTAGAAGTGTATTGCCAAATATTGTCCAGTAGCAGATGATCCTTCTGATTCCGGTCCCTGTAGAATAGCTCTTAACAAACTATGGCAAGCAAAATTTTGTTAAAAGGAGACTTTGGAATTACTGGGAACACAAGACTAAATGCGCAAGCAGGGTGGGTGCTGTGCTGCTCTGTGCAAATGCAATGTGTAGTGCGGAAATGCACAAAAAATGAGAAGCGGTGAGTGCCTTCTCAGGTCTGCTTTTAGTGACAAAGATCTCCTTTGCCTTAAGGAAGAAGTAAATGTCCCAAAGCTGTGGTGATTACACCTGCTTAAACCCTGCCCATTGGGGAAGGTGGGGGAGGGGAGTGGAGTATGCTGCCTTGGTGAAACCCAGGTCCTGTGAAAATCCTAATCCCACTTCTGACACCAGATATCATGGTTAAATAAGGATCAGGATAAACAAATCGGCCGAATAGATGTTTATTCAGGGAGAAATAACTTACAACCTAGACAGATGAATACCAGGAAATTCAGCCCGATCCTCTCCTGTCTGAGTCATGCCAGCAAGAGAGCTTCTCCCGGCTCTCCCTCTGACTCCTTCCACCGGTCACTTCTGCCCATGGCTCCACCCCCAATGGGTGAGGTCAGTGCCACAGAAGGACTATCTCACTACAGAGGGAACCAGGTTCTGCTCTCATCCATCACCAACGAGATATCTGTGGTCTGCAGCTTGGACTAAAGCAAGGTCAGCAGGAAAGTGTCCAGTATGCTGAGATAGTCATAACTGAATTCTTTGTATTCTTTGTGCCCAACCCGAATAACCAACTATCCTTGGTTAACTACAACTGCTACATTTAGATGAAACAATGAAGTCCCTGTAACCATGCTTCTGCTTCTGTAAGCCTGCTTCTTGCCACACCAACCTTACATAAACTGCATATGCTTTAACCAGGCATGCTCTCTGAGTCTCTTGAAAGACTGGGGTGTCCATAGGTACCTGTGTGTAAACAATAAATAACCTCTTGCACTTGCATCCAGTGGTCCGGTCTTGTCTCTTGGGGGCAAGGGTCTTCCCCCTGACAGGCTGCAAACTCTTGGGGTCTGCTGGGGTCTTACATTGGAGGTTCCACCAAGATTGGAGACCCTTGCCCTGGAAGACTGACACTGACACCCACCGGGAGGTAAGCTGGCCAGCGCTTAATTTCTGTTCTTTGTTGTCTTGTTCATATGTCTTTTACTTGTTGCTTGTTGCGCAGTGATCGGTAATCGGCTAGTCGAGTCTGTAGGCAGCTTGAGAAGGAGCTGACAGGCTCAGGACTTCTATGTATCACCCTGGGAGACTTTCCAGGGATCTGGGGCACCCGATTTTTCAGGGCCCACAACAAGTCCCTTGGATTTGTGGTTTTGGAGGTGCCAGGGAGCTTAAGACCCTCTGTGCCTCCAAATCAGTATCTGGTTTTGGTTTTAGGCCTAAGTCGTGCGGCGCGTCTCTGGGCCAGCTGTGTGTTCTGTTTGCCTTGTCTATTTACTTGCTTCTTTATTTTGAAAAAGACATGGGACAAGCTGTAACTACCCCTTTGAGTCTGACCCTAGGTCACTGGAGCGAAGTCCAGGGCCGAGCGCACAACCAGTCAATGGACGTAAAGAAAAAAAAAAAAGAGATGGCAAAACCTGTGTGCTTCCGGGTGGCCCACATTTAACAATGGCTGGCCCCGTGATGGTACTTTAGAGCTTGGTATTATCTTGCAGGTGAAGGAACAAGTCTTCAACGCCGGGCCCCACGGACGTCCTGATCAGGTGGCCTATATTGTCACCTGGTAAAATCTGGCCTCTGACCCACCCTCTTGGGTGGCTCCCTTTGTCACCCCCAAACCTCCTTCTAAATCTCTCCCCAAAACTGATGTGGCCCCAGTTTCACAAGGACCCACTGCTCCCCCTTTGCCTTCTTCTGTACCACTCGTTCCCTCTCAGGCACCTGCCAAATCTCAATTATATCCTGTCCTCATGAAAGAGAAAACCCCTCACTCCAAATCTATTCTTCCTGCTGATGAGTCTGATCTTATAGATTTTCTTTCAGAAGACGGAAACCCCCCCCCCCACTTATCAGCCCCCTACCCAGGGCACTGTAGGTGGCAGTGATGCCCAGCAAAGGGGTCCGGACAAACCAGACAGTACCAGTACCACTCCTGACCTGGACAATGGACAAGAAGAGACCACTGCAGACTCCCCAGTAGCTGGCAGACTCCGTGGTTGAAGGGAGACAGCCACACAAGGAACCTCCCTAGCCTTTCCCCTGCGCCAGACTACCGGACCAGGAGGCCAATTTCAATACTGGCCTTTCTCGGCGTCCGACCTCTATAATTGGAAATCTAACAACCCCTCCTTCTCCAAAGACCCTGTAGCTCTCTCTAATCTAATTGAATCCATCCTAATAACCCATCAACCCACTTGGGATGACTGCCAACAGCTTTTGCAGGTCCTTCTAACCTCAGAAGAAAAACATGTTTTCCTGGAGGCTCGAAAGAACGTCTTAGGAGATGATGGGAGACCCACTCAATTGCCTAATGGAATTGAGGAAGCTTTTCCCCTAAATCGTCCTGATTGGGACTTCAATACTGCTGCACGTAGGAGACACCTGCGCCTTTATTGCCAGTTACTCATAGCGGGCCTCCGTGGTGCTGGACGCCGTCCCACGAATTTGGCTCAGGTAAGACAGATAACCCAGGGACCGGAGGAAACTCCAACTGCATTTTTGGAGAGGCTAAAGGAAGCCTACCATATGTATACACCCTTTGATCCTGATAGTCACCAGCAAAGGGGCAATGTTTCTATGACTTTCATTTGGCAGTCGGCTCCAGATATTAGGACTAAGTTGCAGAGACTAGATAATTTACAAGATTATAGCCTGCAGGATCTCTTAAAGTAAGCAGAAAAGATCTTTAATAAGAGAGAAACACCTGAGGAAAAAGAAGAAAGACTTAGAAATTTGCAGGAGGAAAGAGGACAAGTTAATAAAGGAGCTAGAGGAAAGAGAGAAAGAGAGGGATCGTAGGAACCGGAAAGAATTAAGCAAAATCCTGGCCACTGTAGCTCAGAATATTCATAGTGCAGGAAGTCAGGAAAGGAAGGGAGAAGGAAGGAGGCCCAGGGTAGATCGAGACCAGTGTGCCTACTGCAAAGAAAAAAGGCCATTGGGTCAAAGATTTCCCTAAGAGACCTAAAACCCAGAGGCCTGGGGATGGACCCCCAAGACCAACTCAGCTTCAAGCCCTAGATGAAGACTAGGGCAGTCGGGGCCAGGAGCCCCCCGCCAGCCCAGGCTAACCTTAAGAGTAGGGGGGCAGCCAATCACCTTCCTGGTGGACACTGGAGCCCAACATTCAGTTCTCACTGAAACAAACGGGCCATTGAGTACCAAAACAGCTTGGGTACAAGGAACCACCCAAGGAAAACAATACCGATGGACCACAGAGAGAAAAGTTCATCTCGCATCAGGTAGTCTCACATTCCTTTTTGCATGTACCGGACTGTCCATATCCATTACTGGGTCGAGATCTACTGACTAAATTAAAAGCCCAGATCCATTTTGAAGGATCAGGAGCTAAAGTCTCTGGCCCACAAGGGGCTCCACTTCAAATATTGACTTTACAATTGGAAAATGAATATAGACTTTTTGAAAAGCCTCCTGAACAGCAGGAAGGAATGGACTTATGGTTAAAACAACACCCCCTGGCCTGGGCAGAAACAGGGGGCATGGGGCTGGCCATACAACAGTCACCCCTAATAATTCTCCTGAAGGCAACAGCCACTCCTGTCTCAATTAAACAGTATCCTATGTCAAAAGAGGCATATCATGGAATCAAGCCTCACATTAAGAGACTATTACACCAAGGGATCTTGATCCCCTGCCGATCCCCATGGAATACTCCGCTTCTGCCTGTAAAGAAGCCAGGAACCGGGGATTACAGGCCAGTCCAAGATCTTAGGGAAGTCAATAAGCGAGTGGAGGACATTCACCCCACGGTGCCAAATCCCTATAACCTACTAAGCACCCTGCCTCCTACTCATCCCTGGTATACTGTTCTGGACCTGAAAGATGTTTGCTTTTGCCTGAGGCTAAGCCCTTAGAGCCAGCCTTTATTTGCTTTTGAATGGAAGGATCCAGAACTGGGCATTTCAGGGCAATTGACCTGGACACGCCTACCCCAGGGGTTCAAGAATAGCCCCACTCTCTTTGACTAGGCCTTTCACCAAGACCTGGCAGATTTCTGGATCAGGCATCCATCTTGATCCTGCCGCAATATGTGGATGACCTCCTCCTTGCAGCCACCACTGAACAGGACTGCAAAACAGGTACTGGGGCCCTATTACGAACACTGGGGAACCTGGGGTATCGAGCCTCTGCCAAAAAGGCTCAAATATGTAGACAGGAAGTCACCTATTTGGGATACAAGCTAATGGATGGGCAAAGATGGTTGACACCTGCCAGCAAAGAAACTATATCTCGTATACCCATCCCCCAAAACCAACGTCAACTTAGGGAATTTTTGGGGACTGCAGGCTTCTGTAGACTCTGGATTCTGGGGTTCACAGAAATAGAGGCCCCCCTTTACCCGCTAACCAAGCAAGATACACCTTTTAAATGGACTGAGGAACAAGAGCAGGCTTTTGATGCTATCAAGCAGGCCCTGCTGTCCTCACCAGCCCTGTGCTTGTCAGATGTCACCAAGCCTTTTGAACTCTTTGTTGATGAAAAACAGGGCTATGCAAAAGGAGTCTTAACCCAAAAATTAGGACCCTGGAGATGGCCCATTGCCTACTTGTCCAAGAAATTAGACCCAGTTGCATCAGGATGGCCTCCATGTCTCCGGATGGTGGCAGCGATTGCAGTCCTAATCAATGACACCACCAAATTGACTCTGGGACAGCCAATGACCATTCTGGCACCACACGCAGTTGAGTCCCTCATGTGTCAGCCACCAGATAGATGGCTATCTAACGCCCGTCTAACTCACTATCAATCCCTGCTCCTGGATGTAAACAGGGTTCAGTTTGGGCCAATAGTAACCCTGAACCCAGCCACCTTGTTACCGCTGCCAGAGGGACCAGCGTCCCATGACTGTCAGAAGATCCTTGCAGAGATGCATGGAACGCGGCCTGATCTGACCGATCAGCCCTTGAAAGATGCAGACTACACCTGCAGACTACAGATGGCAGCAGGTACTTGCTAAATGGTGAGAGACGGGCAGGGGCTGCAGTGATGAATGCCTCAGAGGTCATATGGGCCACTGCACTCCCCGGAGGCACATCTCCTCAGTGAGCTGAACTCATTGCTCTGACTCAAGCTCTCCAGATGGCAGCAAGTAAGAAGCTTAATGTATACACTGATAGCGGGTATGCCTTTGCCATTGCCCATGTCCATGGAGAAATTTATCGGAGAAGGGGCCTTTTAACATCAAAAGGCAAAAAAATCAAAAATCAAAATGAAATCTTGACATTATTAAAGGCCCTGTTCCTTTCTAAGAAATTGAGCATAATGCATTGCCCTGGACATCAAAAGGGGGAAAGCCTGGAGGCAAAAGGAAATCGCCTGGCTGATGAAGCAGCCAAACAAGCAGCCTTAGGCCGCCAACTATTGACTATACACATATTGACTGAAAAGGAAACAGCTAAGACTCCAGATTGGGACTATGATGAAACGGATTCGAACATTGTTCAGAAACTAGGTGCAGATTATGACCCCAATCGGCAATGCTGGGTCTACCAAGGAAATACTATGCTGCCTATAAAAATGGCAAAAATGTTAATAGACCACCTCCATAAACTGACTCATCTGAGCACCAAAAAGATGAAAACTTTGCTAGATAGACAAGAAATTGGAACTTACCTTCCCAGTCGGAATTTATTACTGGAACAAGTAACTACTAACTGTCTGGCCTGTGCCCAGATCAACCAAGGAAAAACCAAACTGGATCCTGGGACCTGGCTTCATGGCCATAGGCCTGGTGTCCATTGGGAAATAGACTTTACTGAAGTCAAACCTGGAATGTATGGTTATAAATATTTACTGGTTTTTATAGACACCTTTTCAGGATGGGTGGAAGCGTTTCCTACCAAACATGAGACTGCAAAAATGGTCACCAATAAATTATTGGAAGAAATCTTTCCCAGATATGGGATGCCACAGGTAATAGGATCAGACAATGGGCCTGCCTTCGTCTCCCAGGTAAGTCAGCTGGTGGCCAGGTTGCTGGGGATAAATTGGAAATTACATTGTGCTTACAGACCCCAGAGTTCAGGACAGGTAGAAAGAATGAATAAAACCATTAAGGAGGCTTTATCCAAATTAATGCTTGAAACTGGCTCTAAGGACTGGGTACAACTCCTACCTCTGGCCCTCTATTGGGCCAGAAACACTCCAGGCCCTCATGGCCTAACTCCCTTTGAAATCCTATATGGCAGTCCACCACAGCTGTATCATTCTTTGATGCTGACATTTCTGTTTTTGCAAACACCCCCTCCATGCAGGCACATCTACGAGCCTTACAGATAGTCCAAGAAAAGGTCTGTAAACCTCTGGCGGCCGCATACCGGGAGGAACAAAGAACCTTTTGTCAGCCCCACTCTTTCCAGATTGGCGATTCTGTCTGGGTTCAGAGGCATCAGACTAAAAACTTAGAGCCCCGCTGGAAGGGCCCCTACACTGTGCTCCTGACAACTCCCACTGCCCTGAAAGTGGACGGGATTGCTGCCTGGATCCACGCATCCCACGTGAAGGCCACACAACCAGAACATCGGACCCAGGACCAGGCCCCATCTGAAACAACATGGAAAGTTCAACGCTCTCAAAACCCCTTAAAGATAAGACTTTTACGTTCCCAACATTAGCAAGCATGCTTTTGTACATAGGTTTAAATGCTTCTGAAGCAGGATCTCCCCATTGTCCCCCCTCCCCGCTCTTGACCTGGCAAGTGATTTCCCAAACTGGTGAGGTCGTCTGGTCAACCTCTGGCCTTAATCTACCTGGCACCTGGTGGCCTAGTCTCACCCCTGACTTTTGCCAACTAGCTGCTGGACTGGACACTTGGGACATCCCCACTTATGGTGCAGACACCCTTAAAAAGGACATGCCTAGAACAGAAGATGGATAGATAGGCTGTAGCAACCCCCAGACCCGATGTTTTCTAGCCCAATCAGACTTCTATGTCTGTCCTCAGCTGAGTCAATCCAGGAGGTCAGGATGTGGGGGACATTAGGAATACTTTTGTAAAAATTGGGGATGTGAGACAACCAGGAGTGTTTATTGGAAGCCCAGCTCGTCCTGGGATCTAATAACAGTGCGCCTAAATTACACTCGCCCACCATTGGGCAGGAAAAGCTGCCACCCTCCCATCAATGGGGGGGGGTTGGGTCTGTGAGTCAGCCCATTGTCTCCCTTTAAGAATTGACTTCTCCATCCATGGGAAAAAGGACTATGTGGTTTGGATACAGGGCAAGACTTGGGGGCTAAGATGGTATGTGCCAGGCCTAGACAAAGGAGTTGTCTTTAAAATTCGCCTGGAAATTAGAGATCCTGATCCACAAGCCATAGGGCCAAACTCTGTGCTTACAGACCAAAAACTTCCCTCCAGGCCACAGCCAACTCCCCCTAACAACACCCACTTATTCCCAATCCCAGGTACCAGGGATAGACTATTAAAATTAATTAAAGGGGCTTACATGGCCCTCAACGCTACATGCCCTGACCAGGCCAAAGATTGTTGGCTCTGTCTCCTTCCAACCCCCCCCCTATTATGAATGTATAGCTATTAATGAAAACTTTTTAAACCATACCAGTCCCCCTCAGCAATGCTTAGACTCACCAGGTCTTAGTTTGACTCTCCCTGAAGTCACATGACAGGGGCTCTGCCTAGGCACAATAGCCAAGACCCACCAGAAGCTATGTAATCAGACACTGCCAATTACCCCTGGCAATTATTTTCTTTCAGCTCCCAATGGAACCTACTGGGCATGTAGCACTGGACTGACTCCTTGCATTTCAGCACAAATCCTGAATAAGGCTTCTGATTATTGTGTTCTGGTCGAATTATACCCTCCTATAATCTATCATACTTCTGAAACTATTTATGAATTTTTTTAAAACAAACATAGGTACAGGAGAGAGCCTGTCAGTATAACCCTGGCCCTTCTTCTAGGGGCTGGAATAACAGCAGGAATAGGCACAGGAGCTGCAGCCTTGAGTCAAGTCAGCCAATTTGAGTCTCTTCATACAGCTATGACTGCAGACCTAAAGGCAATAGAAAGATCCATTAAAGATCTTAAAGACTCCCTAGTCTCCTTATCTGAGGTAGTTCTCCAAAACCGGAGGGGACTTGACCTCCTATTTTTAAAGGAAGGGGGCATATGTGCTGCCCTCAAAGAGGAATGTTGTTTTTATGTGGACAAAACAGGAGTTGTGACTGAGACCCTAGACAAACTACGGGATCAGTTGGAAAAGAGACAAAAAGAATTTGAGGCCCAACAAGGATGGTTTGAAAAACTTTTTAATTGCTCCCCTTGGTTTACAACCCTGATATCCACCATCACAGGACCACTAATTATATTCCTTTTGATTCTCACCTTTGGTCCCTGCATTCTGAAAAGACTAATACAGTTCATGAAGGAATGCTTGACAGTAATTCAAGCCTTAGTTTTGACTCAACAATATCAGAGACTAAAACAATTAGAAACTGAACAACAGTAAATAAAAGGTTTTATTCATTTAATAGAAAAAGGGGGGAATGAAAGACCCCCACTATGCTTATTGCCTGTTTAAATTGCTCTTGCTAGTTTGCCAGGGTCAAGTTATGAGAAAAGTACAGGAGGTTAACCAGGTACTGCTCTCATCCAACGCCAACCAGATATCTGTGGTCTGCAGCTTGGACTAAAGCAAGGTCAGCAGGAAAGTGTCCAGTATGCTGAGATAGTCATAACTGAATTCTTTGTATTCTTTTTTCCCAACCCAAATAACCAACTGTCCTTGGTTAACTACAACTGCTACATTTAGATGAAACAATGAAGTCCCTTCTGTAAGCTTGCTTCTTGCCACACCAACCTTATATAAACTGCATATTCTTTAACCAGGCACACTCTCTGAGTCTCTCAAAAGACTGGGGCATCCATAGGTACCTGTGTGTAAACAATAAATAACCTCTTGCACTTGCATCCAGTGGTCCGGTCTCATCTCTTGGGGGCAAGGGTCTTCCCCCTGACAGGCTCCAAAATCTTGGGGTCTGCTGGGGTCTTTCACTACTAGATTAAGGCTCTAGGATGGCATATAAGGTAGTTACCAGTCTCATTATTGGGGAAAGGCACATAAGGTAGCCTCTCTACTATTGCTCAGATAGTTAGTTGGAGAGATCACTTGGATTTCTGGACATTTCCCTAGAGCCAGATATCTCTTTGAACCTATAATGGCTCCATCTATTATTGTATCTCTTTTCTTGCTCTCCTCTATTAACCCCTCAAATCAATCTTCCTGGTCCCTCGTGTTCTCCTCTCCCCTCCTTTCCTATCCTTCTCTTTCTACTAACTCCTTCTCCAATCATAGCATACCCTAGCTCACAATATGCTTAGGAGAACTTGTCCCTATCCCCTTTGATGGGGGAATTTGTAGGTCTCTCTAAGAGTTATCCATGTATCCTAGCACTTCTGGCAGTGTGAATTGTAAGCCGGTGATTCTTTGCTCCATGTCTAAAATTCATGTATGAGTGAGTACATATCATGTCCATCTTTTTGTGACTTGGCTACTTCACTGAAGATGGTTTCTTCTAGTTCCATCCATTTGCCTTCAGATTTCAAGATTCCATTGTTTCTTTGTTTTGATTTCCACTGAGTAGTACTCCATTGTTTAAATGTACCACGTATTCTTTATCCACCCTTCATTTGTGGGGCATCTAGGTTGTTTCCAGGTTCTAGCTATTACAAATAATGCTGCTATGAACATAGTTGAACAGATGTCTTTGTTGCATGGGTGTGCATCTTGTGGGTGTATCCTAAGAGTAGAATTGGAACATCCTGTGCTACATTGATTCCCATTTTCCTGAGGAACAGCCATACTGATATCCAAAATGGCTGTACAAGTTTGCACTCCCACCAGCAGTGTAGGAGTGTACCCCTATCTCCACATCCTCTCCAGCATAAGTTGTCATTGGTGTTTCTTATATTAGCCATTCTGGCAGGAGTTAAGATGGTATCTCAGAATTTGACTTGATTTGGCTAGGGATGTTGAGCACTTTCTTAGTTTTCTTTCAGGCATTTTTGTTTCCTCTATTGAGAATTCTCTACTCAGTTTTCAAAGCCACTTTTTCACTGGATTATATGGTGATTTGTTGACTATTATCTAGGGTTGTTCGTATATATATTTGATATCTGCCCTCTGTCAGATGTGGGGTTGGTGAAGATTGTTTCCCATTCTGTGGGCTGCTGTTTTTCGTGTTGACAGTGTCCTTTGCCTTACAAAAGCTTCTCAGTTTCAGGAGGTCTCATTTATTAATTGCTGCTCTCAGTGTCTGTGCTACTGGTGTTATGTTCAAGAAGCAGTCCCCTATACCAATTTCTTCAAGGATACCTCCCACTTTCTATTCTAAGTGGTTCAGTGTAGCTGGATTTATGTTGAGGTCTTTGATGCATTTGTACTTGAGTTTTGTGCATGGCAACTGACATTGATCTAGCTGCAGTCTTCTACACACAGGTATCTATTTATGCCAGCACCATTTGTTGAAGATGATTTCCACTTTTCATTGTATAATTTTATCAGTTTTGTTAAAAAAACAGGTGTTCATAGGTGTGTGCATTAATATCAGAATTTTCAATTCAATTCCTTAGTTCTACCTGTCTATTCTTGTTCCAATACCAAATTGTTTTCAGGACTTTGGCTCTATAGTAGGGCTTGAAATCAGGGATAGTTATTCCTCCAGAAGTTCCTTTACTGTACAATGTCATTTTGGATATTTTGTGTCTTATGTTTTTCCAAATAAAATCGAGTATTTTCCTTTCTAGGTCAGTGAAGAATCATGTTGGGATTTTAATGGTGATTGCATTGAATCTGTAGATTGCTTTTGGCAAGATTGCCATTTTTACTATGTTTATCCCACCTATCCAAGATCATGGGAGATCTTTCCATTTTATGGTATCTTCTTTAATTTCTTTCTTTAAAGACACAAAGTCCTTGCTATATAGGTCTTTCACTTGTTTGGTTAGCATTACCCCAAGCTATTTTATGTTGTTTGTGGCTATTGTAAAGGGTGATGTTTCTCTAATTTCTTTATCACCCCCTTTATTGTCTGTATATAATAGGGCTACTGATGTTTTCTGAGTAAATTTTGTATCCTGACATTGTGCTAAAGGTGTTTATCAGATGTAGAAGTTCCCTGGTAGAGTTTTTTGAGCTGATTATATAAACTATCATATCATTTGCAAATAGTGGAATTTTGACTTCTTCCTTTCTGATTTGTAACTCCTTTATTTCCTTTGTTGTCTTATTTCTCTAATAGAATGTCAAATACAATATTGAAGAGTTATGGAGAGAGTGGGTAGCCTTGTCCTGTTCCTTATTTTAGAGGAAACTCATTAAGTTTCTGTCCATTTATTTAGTTTGCTGTTGGCTGTTAGTTTACTCTATATTACTTTTATTATGTTTAGCTATGTTCATATTGTCTCTGATCTCTCAAGACCTTTATCAGAAGGGAGGTTGGATTTTGTAAAAGGCTTTTTCAGTATCTATTTAGATGGTCATATAGTTTTTCTTTTTTATTTTGTTTATATGGTGGATTATTCTGAAAGATTTTTGTATGTTAAACTATCCCAGCATCTCTAGGATGAAGTCAACTTGATTATTGTGCATGATTTCTCTGATGTATCTCAGATTTGATTTGCCAGTATTTTATTGAGTATTTTTGCATCAATGTTCATGAGGGTTATTGATTTGTAGTTCTCTTTCTTAGTTGTGTCTTTGTGTCTTTGTGTGGCTTGGGTACCAAATTAATGAAGCCTTATAAAAGAGTTTGACAATTAACCTTCTGCTTCTATTGTGTGAAAAGTTTTGAGGAGTATTGGTATTAGCTGTTCTTTGAATTCCTGTTAGAATTATCCTTATGCACTGAAAACTTCTTGACCTAGAGCTTTTTTGGTTGGGAGACTTTTGCTACTATAAGAGGTTATAGGTCTATTTAAATTGTCTATCTGTAATTGATTTAATTTTGGTAAGTGATATCTATCTAGAAATTTGTCCATTGCCTTTGAATTTTCTAATTTTATGGAGTATGTGTTTTCAAAGTATGACCTGAAGAGTCTCTGGATTTGCTCAGTGTCTGATGTTATGTCCCCCTTTTTATTTCTGATTTCACTAATTTGCATATTCTCTCTCTGCTTTTTGGTTATTTTGGTTAAAGGTTTTCTATCTTGTTGATTTTCTCAAGTACTGATTTTTTTTTTTTTGTTTAGTTTTGTTTTCATAGTTTCTACTTTATTGATTTTAGCCCTCAAGTTTATTATTTCTTGGTGTCTACTCCTCTGGGGTGAGTTTGTTCTTTTTTGGTCTAGGACTTTCAGTTGTGCTATTAATTCTCTTATGTGATTATCCTTCAATTTCTTCATAGAGGCACTTAGTGCAATGAACTTTCCTCTTAGAACTGCTTTCAAGTGTCCTATAAGTTTGGGTATGTTGTTTCTTCACTCTCATTGAATTCTAGGAAATCATTATTTCTTTTGTTTATTTCTTCCTTGACACAGGAATGGTGCAATTGCTCATTGTTCAATTTCCATCATGAGTTTGTAGCATTCCTACAATTTTTTTTTTTTTTTGGTATCTGTTAAGAGGTTTTCTATGTTGCTGAGTAAGTGGTCAATTTTAGAGAATGTTGCATGTGGAGCTGAGAAGAAGTTATTTTCATTTGTGTGTGGATGGAATGTTCTATAGATGTCTGTTAAACCAAATTAAGACATAACTGCTGTTTGTTCTTTTGTTTCTTTGTGAAGTTTCTGTCTGGTCCAGTCTAGTGGTGATAGTGGGTTGTTGAAGTCTCCCACTATAAGTGTATGAGGTTTTATGTGAGATTTGAGTTTTAGTAATGTTTCTTTAAAGAAAGTGGATGCCTTTGTATTTGGGGCATAGATGTTTAGAATTGAGACTTTGTACTGATGTTATCTTCCTGTAATGAAAATGAAATGATCTTTTTCATCTCTTTGGATTGATTTTGGTTTGATGTCTAGGTTGTTAGATATTAGGATAGCTACACTTGTTTGTTTATTGTGTCTGTTTGATTGGAAGATCTTTTCCCAACACTTTACCCTGAGGTAATGTCTGTCTTTGAAGCTGAGATGTTTATTGCATGCAGCAGACAGATCTGTCCTGTCTTCATATCCATTCTGTTATTCTGTGACTTTTTAAAGGCAAGTTAAGACCAATAATATTGAGAAAAAGTAAGGGCCATTGATTGTTAATTCTTGTTTGCTTTGGATGTTGGTGGTGGTGGTATTGTGAGATTTGTCCTGCTTTTTCTTTCGGGTTCTGGTAAAGTGGGATTATCTATTGCCTATGTTTTGGTGAGTATAGTTAACTTTCTTGGGTTGGTGTTTTCCTTCAAGAACTTTCCATTGTGCTGTATTTGTGGATATGTATTTTGTAAATCTGATTTTGTCATGGGGTATCTTGTTTTCTCCATTTTTTTGTAATTGAGACTTATTCTGGGTATAGTAGTCTGGGCTGGCATCCCTAGACTCTTAGTGCTTGTTGAACATCTACTCAGATCCTTCTGGCTTTTGGAGTTTCCATTGAGAAGTCAGGTGTAATTTTGATAGGTATGCTTTATATGTTACCTAGCTTTTCCTTCCCTGCTCTTAATATTCTTTCTTTATTCTGTATGTTAGGTGTTTTGATTATTATGTGTTGAGGGGGTCTTTTTTTGGATCCAGTCTAATTGGTATTTGGTATGCTTCTTGTACTTTCATAGGCATGTCCTTCTTCAACTTGGGAAAGTTTTCCTCGATAATTTTGTTGAATATGTTTTCTGCACCTTTGAGCTGGGCTTCTTCACCTTCTTCTATGCCTATTATTCTTAGGTTTGGTCTTTTCATGGTGTCCCACATTTCCTGGATGTTTTGTGTTAAGGATTTTTTAGATTTAAGATTTTCTTTGGTCAGTGAATCTTTTTCCTCTAGTTTATCTATAGTGCCCAAGATTATCTCTTCAATCTATTGTATTCTGTTGGTTATGATTATATCTGTAGTTCCTGATCATTTACCTAGCTTTTCTATTTCCAACATTCTCTCAGTTTGTGTTTCCTTCATTGCCTCTATTTCAATTTCCAGGTCATGTACTGTTTGAATTGTTTCCTTCATCTTTTTTATTGTTTTTCTTTGGCTTTCCTTGCTTTGTTTAAGAGATTTGTTCATTCATTACATTTTTTTTTTGGGGGGGGGTTGGTCTTTTCCTCTCTTCCAATTTTATGTTTCTTTTTTCTTCTATTTCTTTAAGGGATTTTCTCATATCATCTTTGAGGGCCTCTATCATTTTCATTATGTTGTTTTTAGGTCATTTTCTTCTGCTTCATCTGCTTTGGTGTTTTTAGGACTAGTTGGTGCAGAGTCCCTAGATAACCTTGGTGTCATACTCATCTTCCTATTGTGAAGTGTTTTTTTACACTGCTGTCTTCCCATCCCTTCTTCCAGTGGGTACATGTGGACTGTCTCTCTCTCTCCCTCCCTTCCTCCCTCCTCCTCTTCCTCCTAGTCTCCTGGTGGGTGTAGGTGGGTCAGGAGTTTGGTGTCAGTAATTCTGGATGATCTTTGCTCTTGGAGGTCTCTTAAGCAGAGGCTGCAACAGGTCCAATGTTGTGAGTAGGGCAGGCTCCTTATGGTGCCAAGCAGAATGCTAAGGGGCCCAAGGGTCAGGTGAGGGCAAGCTCTAGATGGTGCTGCCTGGAAGGGCAGGTCCAGCATGCACAGAGCCAACCCAGGAAGTTCCCAGGAGAGTGTCGGGGTGTTGTACTTGAGCTCTAGCCTAGCACTCACCCTGAGCAGTAGGACCAGCATAGCCAAGGATGAGGGGAAGTCAGGCTGGAGATGGCCTGGCATACCAGAGCAGGTCCACTCAGGTCAATGGTGTAGAGATGTCAAGATGCAGAGCTGAACCAGGAAGTTCCAATGAAAGGGTGTGGGGGGATTCAGCCTGGTCTGGGTCCCAGACTCATCTCAAGCAGAAGACAGGTGAAGGAGCCCAAGGGTCGGGTGAGGGAAAGCTCCAGATACATTTTGGTGTTTTTGTTGTTGTTTTGCTTTGTTTTTTTTTGTTTGTTTGTTTGTTTGTTTTGTTTGTTTTTTTCAACTAGTAATGATTTGTTTTATCCTTCATCTATTGGCTATATAGTATCAGGTTCTTGGTTTCCCAAACAGTGTCTGGTGTGGTTTCCTTTTCATGGAGTGGACCTTGGCCAAGTCAGACACTGGCTTATTATTTTCACATACTTTATGCCACAGTTGCATAATATATTTTTGTGGCAGGACTGTTTGTAGGTTAAAAGACTCCTTTTTGTGGGACTGAATGTGTCTCTGCCTCTTATGTCTGCTCTTAGAAGGCTTTTCCTCATGTTGGTTTTCTTGTTCAGATTCTATATCATACTATTTGCTCCACCTTATTATAGTTTATTTTGTAATATTTGGATGTTATCTCTTGGAAACCAATTACATTCTATAGAGAGATATAAGGGAGTCTATCTGGAAGTAAGGGTGAGTAGGGAGAAACAGAATGAGGAAAAAATATAATGAGAGTTTATTGTATGAAAAAGATTCTATTTTCAATAAAAATTCAAATTAATGTAGGAAAATATTTTCAAAGTTTATGCTTCCTAATGTAATGTTTTACATGATACCATGAAAATAATATGATAACTTACTGAACCAGCATTTATTTTCTCATGATTTCTGAATTTCATTTGTAAATATTGTGGTTACTAGGACAACTTGACTCTTCATTTAGACTCAGGTTGTTATGGAAGAATGACTTCTGAAACAGCATAATTTCTAGGTTAGACAGCAAGGTGAATGTGGGTTTGTGTTTTAATTTTATTTTATTTATTTATTTTGCAAAGCAGTGGTTGTATATGCCTTTAATTTTAATTTCAGCACTTCAGAGACAGAGGCATTCAAGTCTCTGAGTTCAAAGCAATCCTGGTCTACAGTGTGAATTCCAGGATAGACAGTGCTATTTAGAGAAACTCTACCTCAAATACTACAACCAAAATTATTTTCATTGAAGTAGAATAACTTCAGTTTTCCCTGTCCTTTTCTCTACATTTAGCTTTTTCCAGATTCCCTCCTTCTCTCCCCTGCCATACTAAATACTCAAGTTGATAGCATCTTCTTTTTTAATGTATTTCTTACAAATATATATATATATATATATATATATTTGTATGTCCTGTAAATGCAAACTACTGGGGCCAAAAAAGACTGAATTAGTTTTGTGTAGATACTTCTTTATCCTATATAAAAACATACTCATGTACTCACCCACTGTAATTATTTATTATGGAACACAATTATAACACATAATTTATACTAAAAAGGTGACATTAGATGTTAACTAATAAAATGCAGACTAATGCAGTAATTAAATTACTAAACTACAAACAAAGAAATGTAGATGTAAACCAACATTATATATAAAGAACTGTCTGATAACAAAGCTTGATCTGGTCTAGGTCAATTTTAGAAATCTAACACAGTGTATATTTTACGTTTTCTCAGGATATTAATTACATATTTTATCATAAATTAGGTGATAAGTATCAGTAAATTGTTTTTGTAAACCATTGTCTACAAAAATTATTAGTAAAACTCAATGAGTACTTTCAATTTTAAAATGCATATTTCTGAACTGTTCAAAGGAATTCTTCTTGGGTCTTAACAAAATAATGAAGCACTTTGGAACAAAAATGCAAAAAAGCAGGCCTGCACTGGAGGCCAAGATACAGAAAACCTCCACAGCCACCATTGCCTTCCCCTTGGTGCTATGGTAGACAGGGAGGAATGTAATCCAAACACTACAGAACACAAACATGCTGAATGTGAGGAATTTAGCTTCATTGAATGTGTCAGGTAGATTTCTGGCAAGAAAAGCTACAGTGAAACTTCCCATGGCAATGAAGCCCAAGTATCCCAGAACACAATAGAATATAATAATTGAACCTTTGTTACAGATAATCAAAATGTATCCTTTTTCAATATACATATCAGCCTCAACAAATGGAGGAGAAATTCCAAGCCAGATCCCACATAGTATCAGTTGAATCATGGTGCAAATTGGAATGATGAAGTTAGGTGCCCCTGACACCAGAAGCTTCCTCATCCTTCTACCCGGAGTAGTAATCTTGAAGGCCAGTACTACTGTAACTGTTTTGGCCAAGACAGTAGAAGCAGCTACAGTGAATACTACTGCAAATATGGTCTGCTGCAAAATGCATGTGATTATATTGGGATGGCCAATGAAGAGCAAAGAACAAAGAAAGGAACAAATGAGGGAGATAAGTAGAACATAGCTGAGAGCCCGGTTATTGGCCTTGACTGTGGGAGTGTCCTTGTGCTTCAGAAAGACACCAAGTACAATAGCTGTGAGAACAGAGAAAAATAAAGCCAAACAGGCTAGAGACATTCCCAAAGGGTCTTCGTAACTCAGGAATGTCACAACTTTTCTGAGACAGTGATTTCTTCCAAGGTTGGCATATTGATCATCTGAGCATTTCACACAGTGATTCATGTCTAATACAGGAAGCAATGTATCATTATGTTAAATATTTCTTGGTTATTCAAAAGACATAATATTTTAATATTTTAGAAATTCTTTGTCAAATTTGCTTTATCCATTGTTCTGGATGGAAAGTTAAATTTGAGTTTTGTTTAAGAATTAATAGCAATGTCAAATTCTATAATCTTCATGCATAATTATGCAAATATACAATTTATATTTATCATCCATATTTAAAACACCTTCATTTGCTTACTAGAATTGATTAGCCTGTCACAGTATATTCATGTGTCTATGACAAAATGTGTTAGTGGATATAAAAACATATTTATTTTTAATGTTTCTGTAGCCTATGAAATACAAGAACATAAAACAGCTGGTTTTCTTTTGTATTTTGGTCTGTCTATCAGCTACAAGACAGAGATCACATGCAAGTGTCCTTATGCAGGTCTTTTATATTGAATATAATGAATCTCATATATTACTTAAAAGCCTTCATCGGTAATGTTAGCAAAAACAGAGGCTTCATGAACCTTTTACCACCCAAAGTCTCTACATGTTATTATGAAGTTTTATTTAACACATGATATTTAGTAAGAACCAGTACCTACTAGTTTTACTAACTTCTCTAATACTGGAATTTCCATATTCTCAATAAAATGTTTTTATTGAGAAACAGCATGAAAGTGATGTTTTTCTATATTTAAAAACATAGATAAGACACATAAACGAAAGAGGGAAGAGTTTACTTCCTACAAATCTGGTAATTAATAATATCATATCTTCAACTGTTTTCAAATGAATGGATACAACAGATCATACTTGAAAATAATCATATTACTGTAATGAGTCTTTATATTCATGACTCTACATTCCTTATCAATTACTCATGTTCTCTCTTATTTTAATATGTGATGTTATCTAAACTGTTGGGCAACATTATTCATCTTTTTTAACTTTTCTATTCACTTTATAACTGTTAGTTATAAAATAGTTTTATCTTCAAATTTTTAAAATCCACATAAGCAGCTACCAAAATTTAAAATTATTGGTTCATTATTTTTTTATTCAAATATTCAAAAGTTAATATATTTAAAATATTAATTTAACAATATATTTTCTATTAAGTATTCCATGCAACTTCCCTCCCATATTATTCACTTTGTTTCCTGAAAAATGTGTTTAATATTTGACTAGAATTAATTTGTTTGTGAACACTTCATGAATCTCCACATTTATTATGTTAAAATTGTAAAAAGTGATTCATGTCTGGTCTGCTATTAAACAATAAATTTTCATATATGTATGTGTCATCACTTGCAAAGCATATACTTCCATCTTTTAGTTATCTATTATATTACCCATAAGTCCACTAACAAATATGTGAGCAATGTTGCAAATGAAAGTACAACCTAAAAATGACAGAATTTTCTACCATAAGATACACTGAAAAGCATATGCTTCTCAAGCAAGATGCAGTGTTTGATTGTATCTACAACTTATCACAAATCTCATAGGGTAAATGAAAATAAGGATGTGAACCTCCCAAGTCTTAAGCAAGATGAAATGTAGATGTATCATGTAAAAGTGAATTCCAAGCAAACAATAAATGTTATAGTGATGTTTTGCTCTAAAGTTTACAAAAGAAACTATTTTGTGAATAATTGCTACTCAATGATTCAATAGTATTTCAGGATGCTTCTTGTGTAATTTATAGAGAAGAATATGGATTTTTTAATTATATGATGAGATTTTTCTCATAAATTTACTTAAGACATCACTGAGATTCATGCAAAAATTACAGAAATTAATTAATCTGATGAAGCTTTTGCTATTCTATATAATTACCTGTCATGTTGGAAATTTCATTCTCTGGGCAAGGGGTACAATCAAAACAGCAGACTGCTTTCCCTGACTGAGGGGATTTTCTGAATCCTGGAGTGCATGGCATACTGCATATGGATGGTGAAATCTGAGAAAAATCGTAAAAGGAACTATAAAGAAAAATGTTTACATACTTGGGAATAGTTACAGTGACTATTGAATTAGAACACTGCATTCCTACAAAACATTATTTTACATAATACTGCAAATAAAAATGTACTATTTATTCATTTTATTATTACATATTAATGATGTATTGTGATTTTTTTGTAGTGAGAATGTATTATACATGTGTGTTTATACTATATAATGTATATCTATAGATACATATATAAAAGTATATATATATATGTATGAAAATTTATGCTACTGAAAAAATATATTGTCACATGAATATAGGATATGAGTTAGTGACTATATGTGAAATCCTCTAACTCGGATGCTCAAGTAAGTCTTGAGATTTTTAGTATTTATGGTGCATGTAGAGTTTTAGAATTATTTCCCACACCTGCCTGAGGTTTATATTCCATTCTATCATCTCTTCAGAAACATACAATTGTTGACCACGTGGCAAATGTTTGGAAAATTTGCCTATTTTCAGCATGAATCCAATATGTGGCAAAAACTCCATGATGTAGCCAATGTCATATTCCACATCCTGGTTTTCTTTCTGATTCATGTTTACTTCGTCTCCCACAGGGTTTATAAATTGTATGTTCTTCAGGAAATGGACCATCTGAAACATTTATTATTTTAGTTTTATTTCTTCCTATGTATCTAGAGCACCTATATAGAAATTAGATTGCCTCTAATTTTCATTATCCTATCAAGAAATGTGAGATAATATCTAGTGCTTCTACATTAGATGAAAAAAATCTACAAATGTGGAACAACTTTATGTTTTGGAAATACCACTTTCTCACTGATGTTAATTCTCTTACACTTGCACACCTGAATAATATTCCAATGGAGTTATTAGACATTATCCACTTAAGTCCTCTAAATGCTACCTCATAATCAGCTAAGATCTGAGGTCCTCTATATGTTAAAAATATGGAAGAATTATTTGCTTTCACTTAGTACCTATTTACTTAATTGTTCACAAATGTTTCAATCACTTAAAA
Source organism: Phodopus roborovskii (assembly GCF_943737965.1). Classification (NCBI taxonomy): domain Eukaryota; kingdom Metazoa; phylum Chordata; class Mammalia; order Rodentia; family Cricetidae; genus Phodopus; species Phodopus roborovskii. The sequence continues at coordinate 313,575 of NW_026125235.1, read as the reverse complement.
AAGCAAGTCAGCTTTCTCAGGGCTTTCAGATATTCATGAGAATCACCACTTTGTGTTTCAGACATTTCAAATTTAAGATGTATATGGGGTAGAAACATTATGGGAAATGTTATTGGCTTAAATCATAAAAAATTTGTGTGTCACTGTTTCCTGGATTAGAGTCTATATCAATAATAGCATTCACATGATATTCAGTAAGAGGGTACAAAAATGATATGTTTGGTAGAAATGACCCTGGAATTTTTGGAAAATCATGTTTTCCATTAAGAAAATTATATTTATGATAATGAATTATCTTCATCAAAATATATATTACCTTCCAAGGATCAAATTCCATGATTTTCCCTGAATTTTTTGGCCATATATTTACTTCTTGCAACAACATCTTATGTAGTGCATGTGCCACAGCATGCACAGTATTGTAAAGAACATAACCTGTGCTACCCACTGATATTTCAAAACTGTGTTGGAATAACCAGTGAAATAGGGTTTCTGTTGAACAATTCTTCATATTCTCACAATGCAAAGATGACAAGGAACAATTAAAATATATCCAAGATAATGTTGAAAGGGAAATACAATTTGTGTACTTGGAAGGGATTGCTTTATTGATAAATGTTTTAAAACCAGATAATTCAGAATGGTGATTTAAAAATGTAAAGGTCCCGTAAAAGGAATTAAGAAGAAATCTGTCATTATGTGTGATCAAGTCCCACTGTAAGGTAGTGACCCAGATTCTCTGAAGGTTTGCTAATTTGTAGAGTCTAAGGTTGAGTTGTAGATGAGAGTCTTTGTCTCCATGAATGATAACAACCTTTGCTGATGACATTGTGATCTCATTATAATAGATGTTTGCATTTTTTTGGAATAATATTTTGTCCTCCACGATAATATGCACAAAGGCTAAGCACACACTGATTCTTCGCACCTCTTTTCTCAATTCCAGGAGAAATTCAAGTCCTAGGTCATCATCTGAAATGATCACTCCCACCCAGTTCCAGCTGAAATGGACCACGAAGGACACCATAGCCAAAGCCAGAGACGTGCCCTTAGGAGCCATCTGGTATAGATTTGGAAACTGTTCATGGCTGCTCAGGAGAGGATGGAATGGTCCATAGTAAAGCTGAATACCAAAGAATATAATCAATGCATTGAACAAAGTATATTTCATAATGATCAGTCTAAAACCAGTTGAACTCATTGGAAGTTAGGTGTATTGGGGCATGTGGATTTTCATCTAATTATTAAGTCATATGTAACTTATTGTGAATATGTATTAAAGCACAAATGAACTTACTTTTCTAGTAAAACACTTCAAATGTCTGCACTTCTTCAAGTCTATTTATGGTAAATTAGTTGTATGATCCTCTATATTGAGTATATATTCTTTGAATTATATGTATCAAATTAAGCATAAATCCATTTTTTTCTTTAAGTCTACATTGGTATGAAAACCAGAATGAAGGGAATGATTTTTTTTCATTAAAAAAAAAAAAAAAAAACAATCTATGCTACGTTACCTCTGGTCTGTTGATGATGTACAGAAGTGGTCCAAGCATAACAGATGATAGCCAGATTGGTCCTGTAAGAACGATTAAATATCTTCTCTGATTTAGACAGTAATAATTAGGAAGAAATTCACCTATTTTTGTGGATAGACTATTCTTTCTCCAATCATCCATTAGGCTGCATTCGACTTTTACTAGTAGAGAAATGTTGGGCAGAATATGTGGGTTCTTGTTGATATCTTCAAGGGCAAAATAAAGACACAAAATCAAGTGGATATTCTTGGTTGTCATTCTGAAAAGAAAACAAAGAGACCATTGAAACCAAAGAGACCCCTGCTAAAGAAAGACAAGTCCTGTTACTGTGCTGTATGAGAATGTAAGATAGCCTCAATCAAGTTATGTTAATTAAAAAGATTTTGAGGTAGAGCTCACTCATATGGGATACTTTGATTTTGAACTTTCATACAGTTTTATTCCTTTTGATGAGAAGCAGATCCTAGAAGATATTGAATTTGTTCATTTTTAATTTTAGAATTCTAATGCATAGTACATATGGAAAATAGGTAGATATTGTCTTTTACTTGGTTAGTGAGGCAGTTTTATACAGAAGCAGCAAGAGCCAACTCCATGACTCAGTTACAAATACAGGGAATGGGTAGCCAAATATATCTGTCTATATCCACAGCTCTGAAAAACTTTTAAATCCATAAGTAATGCAGACAGCATAATCATTTTTAATCTTTCTCTCTACTTTATGCACCCTTGTCTTCTTCCATTCATTTTGATGCTGTATAATGTTTGGTGATATACTTTTTATTATAACAGTGATGATGTATTAGAAGAACTGAGTCTTCTTTTTGACACGTGGTCGCTTTGATTATTTGATTATCCAATTCACTTTTATTCATTCATCTGAACATCTAATTCATGGCCCTAGATTTCTGATTTAAAATAAAACTGCATTGTTTTCTCATGATGGATTTTATTGCTGGATGGTCATATCTCCAGGTTATATTTGAATTTTCCAGTTAAAGCACTGTCATTAACTATGCTGGGAAATTAAAGTATTAAATTGAAAAGATTTTAGGGGTCCAAATAAAGTTTCATAATTTACACTTGTTTTTAAGGATTCAATGTTCAATTTCCTTGAACTCTTATTATACACTCATTTCATATTTAAAGGTATCAATATATAGTATTTGTGATTACTTAGTGGTATTCACATGACATCATTATTATTTCACATTTTTTAATATAATTAAGTTTTGGCTTTTCATTTTAACCTGTAGAAGAGCTGGAGTTTACTGGAGATTATTTCTTCTTCAACACACCAAAGAATGAATATGATGTGATATTATCGAATTTCAAGGTTCTGTTTATTTTCAAGAGCAAAATTTGTTTCTACCAATTTATTAAAACCAAAGAAAAATCCATTAATTTCAGAATTTCTATTGGTCCTCAACAATTTTATAATCTTCATTTTATATTTATATTTAGTTCCACTCATCAGTATTTTTGTAGGATTCTCTTGCTTTATTCAAAGTCATATATTTGCTATGCTGTGTAAACCCTATATCTATACAAGAAATAAATAAATAATCTAGACTCATATCCATAGAAAACATTGTCAAAATGGTCCAATAATGTACATTAATAAATTCTTAAAAACAAGAGTTTCATTTTTCAGTGGATAAACATGTACAAGGGTTTAAAGTAAGCTCAAATTATGATTGATGTTTTAAAAAAAGACCTGAAGGAGGGGAACAATTGTCATCAAAATACATTATATCAAACTGCTAACCAATTATCAAAACAAATGTACCTAATGCCATTAGCTTAAAAACATGACAGTTGTATGATGCTCACATTTGTGGAGTTTTAACTTGATATGAATACAGTTTGATTGGGAGAAAGCACTGGCCAAAAGTATTTACATCTTGTCTTTGATAAGAAAAAGAGAAAATATCAGAAAAAAATGTGATTCTGCAATACAAATAGAATAAACACACAACAAAAAAACATATCCCCATATCAAGGATGCCTCATAAAAACAGTGCCAACCTGAAGTTTGGCTCATCAGTATGCAAGAAGTTTAGTGACCTCAAATACAAGCTCTAGTAATTCTAGAAATATAAAGAAATCAAATGTATACAATAAACTACCCTTTCTTTCATGAATCATTGAAAGTATCTGTTTTAGTGAATAACTAAAGCCACAAAAAGGCCATTGCTTAGTCATTGGTTAAGTAAGTCATTACAGGAATGGGCACCTGTGAGTTCTGATTTGTTATAACACACACAAAGAAATGCTAACACAACTCAGATTTGTAATAACCTGGGCAGGAACTGGGTAGAACAACAATCCTTCTGAAGTACTGTGTTTATGAAAACTGTGAATGCACAATATTAATATAGCATATTAAATAAATTTTTCAAATCAAATTCAGAACTTATACCAGTTGTTTCATGTATATACTCTAACTTGTCACAATATTAATTTGTAATGTTCAACAAGGCCTGTGAAAACAAACTTTGATGAGGTTTATTGCATATCTACATAGACCACACTTAATTATGTTTATGAAAACATTAATCACAGGGACATTTATTTATAGACAAAATACAAATGCTTTTTCCAGTTGGTATGTAAGCTTTGAAAATGAAAGCCATAAAATAAAACAGAATGTTATAAAGTAACAGGTAATTATTAATCCTAAAAGTTAGAATGGTGGAAATGTTTTAAATTAAGTAGGTAGGGTTTAGGGTTCTCTACCCAAAACTTTAAATAGTATTAGTAAGTATTTAGGGATAATACAAAAATATTTCCAACAAGATATAATACACACACACACACATACATACATATATATATACATACATACATACATACATATATATATATTATCTGTATTATAGCTGTGTTTCAGAATTGAACATTTTTTTCCTTCATTATAAAATTAGATCTCAATTCATTTTCAAAACAGAAAATGTAGTCATTTTTCACTAACATTTTTCTACAACTTCATTTTCTGTCAATGATTATATTATGTTGTTAATAATGATAGAAGTATCTCAATACCAGTAAGAAAATGACCATACAGACTATATGTTGGCATAATATATATACAGAAATGATACAGGTTTTGCAAAATTCTTCTATGATATTTTATAAAATAAACATATTCTTAGAAGAGTTTTAAATTAAAAGCTCCAACTTTTGTTTTTATTTTTAATGTTTTTAAATATACATATTTATTATTTTTCTTATTTTACATATTGATCCCAGTTTCATTTCCCTCTATCCCTCCCATGCCCCTTGAATCCCCCTTCCATCCAAAAATGTACATTAACATATGGAAAAAAATCAAGGAAATGATTGATACCATACAGTCAGTTTTTACCTCTGTTGCCTTTATGACTACATGATTTGTTTCTTACCTTTAGAAGTATTCCATTGTTATTTAGAGAGATATACCATCAACAATGACCATAGCCATAAGCTGGTAAGACTTAACTATCAATAAAAATATGAATAGCAAATGTTTCTACTTCTACTCCCATAAAGTTTCTCTACAATTTCCAGAACACTGAACCTGTAAATTAGGTATATAACATATCATTGTTTAATTTGAGAAAAAAAATCTCATTAAAACTACTAAAGCCCCACAGATGTTGTTCATATGTTTTGATATTTTGAACACCTTGTTCATCTCTTCCATTTCACTGTGAAATGAGCTTTCTCTGTATAACATAAAAGTACCATTGTATAGTTTCATTCCTCTTTTTTCCTTCATCCCTGTGTTTATGTTCTACACCTAAAAACAGTTTCACTGTAAGTTTTAATTATTTTCTTAAACTTTTTGAAAAATTCTCTCACCTACTCCACATTCCAAGACTTCGTCCTCTGCTATGGATTTGCATTCATCCACATGCTATTAATAAATGAACATAACTTTAGTCTATAATGATAAAACATTACTTACAGGTAGTGCAATGACCATCTTCCACAGTGTTCATTTAACAGATATTTAGAGTGTTATTTGTAACAATTTGCTTAGCATCCAAGAGAAGAAATTGCCACAATTTCCCAAACCGATGATCAAAACCAGTACACATATTCACACAGTATATAAACACACACTCAATAATTAAGGAAAAAGGAACTGAGAAGAAAATGTGTAATAATTGCCAGAAAACAAAGTTCTGGAGAAGAAAATCATGAAAGCAAAATATGAAATTGATGGTGAAAAAAGTGATCAAATTTGTGAGTTTAATAGCACTCTTTCAAATGGTGGCGGGTGCTACAGGTAACAGCTTTGGTTCTAGCATTTTGGAAGTAAAATATGAAGTCACTGTTTATGGTAACATATACTCTTTTTACAGGTACACAAATTGTATGCTGAAATTATATAGATTGCTATTATACATGGGTAATTTATAAATTTAAAAACAAACAACTAACTGCATTGTCAATAAAAAAGGACATGTCTGTAATCTGATCAAATGAAACACTTAATGTAAAGAAAAAATTACCACTGTGAATGGCTTTTATGTTCTATACTTGATTTCAGTTGCAGGAGTCATTCAGCACTGTGATTATGAAATGGTGACTTAAACAACATTTGAATAAAGTGAAGTATTCTATTGAGAAATGTACCCATGAATCTGAGCATAAATACCATAAACCTCTCTTCATAGGGAAAGCACATTTGATCATGATGGAAGAAACACTAGCAGACCACAGACAGAAAACTTGACTCAACCTCAAGGAGAAGAACTGATGGCAATGCTTTTGGATTTTGTTTCTCAGAACTTCATTTTACAACATCTAGTGGTAATTGCCATTATTAAATACATTCCTCTAGGAGAAAGGTAGAAAATTATGACTTTAGAACGATGAATGAGGTAAATCATAAATCACCAGAAATAGAAAAAGAGTAAGTATAAAACAAAATAATATTTGTTATTTCCTACATAGTAAAGTATGGAAAAACAGACAGAAAACGTGAAGAATGATGGTTGGCCTATATATAGGACTTCTATATAGTTTTTTACATTGATAACCAGTCAAAAATAAATAAATTAAATGCACTTACTTCTTATCTAGAGTTCTATTGAAATCTTCATTCTTCATGTGACCATGCTTTGTGTAAATATAAAAAAAACAATCAATATCTTTATCATTAGCCCAGGATCCCATGTCTTTTTTTCTCACTAAGCACCTAGGACCAGCCAAACTGCAGAAGATGAAGGAAAGCCCCAGGACAAAGAAGAAAAGTGTAAAATTGAGCATTTTTATAATGTTACCAAGAGTGGAACCCTGGTAACGTTGTAACAAGCAGAGATAAACACAAAACTACTTTTCAAATGTGCCTGTACATACATGTGTGTCTCTTTTTATGGATGTAGTCACTTATGAGTGCATTTAGGTTTCCCAGTACTTTTCTTCTTAGCTTCTAGCTCTCTAGAGAAATCTTAAGCATTCTCAGTCCATGGGCTCTGTATCTGTGTTTTATGCCCAGGTGCAGGAAAACTTCAGTAATTATATTAAGGATCATCTTCCTTTCTACATTCCTGTGATTTCATTTCACATTTGTGTTTATGAAGGCCCCAGGCTAGATTACTCCTGAGGAAATTAAGTAATAAGCCAATTTCACAAAACTGCTTTTCTAATCAATGTGTAAAACATTTGCAGCCCATTGCAATAGATATTCCAAACCAAGTTTGATGTGGAATCATGAAACACAGAACATTCTAGACAGAACTTATTACAGACATACAGGTGTTAAGCCTGTGCATGGTTTTGATATGGGATGCATCATTACATATTTGGTTTGCAGACATCCACACAGTATGTACTTCCATATAACCCCCAAACACACACACACACACACACACACACACACACACACACACACAAACACACACACCCCACACTAGCACCACCATGGCCACCACCACTACTGAGTGGCTTCATTTAGCATAAACTCTCCCATAGTTGCAGTATTTAAATAGAGAACCTTTCATCTTCCTGAGATAAAAAAATACCCATTAGTACCTCAATATACAAGTAGAATCTAAGCTATATTTTAATTTTCTATTCACAATCTGTACCTCAGCTCAGTTTGATTGACAACTACTGATTGAACATCCTATGTCTGCAAAATTGGTTATCCTCATTATTTATTATTTTATTTTAATAGTGTGCTATCTATAATTGACTCCATAATTTTTGAGTAATTTCCATCTGACCAAAATAGTATAGAACTTTGTTTTATTTCTTTTCCTTATGGATTGATTGGCTGACTGACTGACTGAATGACTGACTGGCTAATTGATTGATTGGTACTTTTTTTGGTTTGTTTTATTTTTTCTTATTGAATACAACTCATTTTTCACAAAATGTATCTTGATTATGGTTTTCTATCATGAACTATTCCAATTTCCTTCACACCTACTCTTGCACCAGATCTGTCCCATTTCTATCTCTAACCAGGAAACAAATAGGCTTTGGTGGTAGCAATATAATAAAATATAAATTAATTAGATTAAAATAAAACTAACATGTAAAAATTAGATAAAATATACACACAGAATGAAAAGAGCTCAAGAAACGTTACATGATTCGGAGATCTACTTGTTCAAACACTTATATCATGGAAAACTATTAAACTGGCATCTATAATATTTATAAAAAGAAAATGTAGGATAAACAAAACACTGAGAAAAACATTTTATAATTAAAATAAAAGACATAGAGAAAATGTTGAAATTTCACCAAAAAAAAAAAAAAAAAAAAAAAAAAAAAAGTAAATTCCTAAGAAGACACTGTGACTGTGATAAGGAACTGCCAAGGATGATTAAGGACAATTTGTTGTTCATTTTCTTTTGGCCATATACTACTGGGCACTTAGTGTAACTACTGTAACACTAAGAGTACATTTCCCTCAGGTGAGACTCCATTTAAATTGCTTCTGACTTAGGGATGTGGGCATGTGTCTATAACTCCTTTCTGCTATAGGACTACATCTGTTACAGACCCACGAAAAATCAGTGCATACTTCCTCAGACTGAGTTCATGCATATGTGAATCAATCCTGTTGAGTTGGAGGGTTTTGTTCTTTTTAGTGTCCTCCGTTCTTTCTAGCTTTTTTATTTTTTTGTTCTGTACTGATGTAGAATTACATAAGCTTAGAAGGGAAGAATTTGGTAGAAACAACTAATATGGGGCCAAGTGTTCCAAGGTTTCTCAGTCTCTGCATAATACCTTGCTGTGAGACTCTGAGTAAGTTCGAATCTGCTGCAGGAGAAAGTTTTTCTGATGATTGCAGAGTGTGGTACAAATCTCTTATAAAGCAGATTATCATTAGGAATAATTTTATATTTATAGTTTTTCAACAGGTATATTGGGTGTCATCATGGTCCCTAGCTATTGAGCCTCAGGTTCTCTTGTCACCCAGGACTATTGTGCATGGGCTCCAGCAGAGGAAGTATGCTTTCAGTCATGACATTTGTGAGTTAATCCCTCAAGATCTGTTACACAATTGTGTTAGCATTTATTACAGGGAGGATAAGAGTATAGCTTTAATGGTTTGAGGGTTGTTGGTATTTACATTTCTCCTTTAATTGTTTGTAAAATACATGACAGTACTAAAGACTTTACTATGTAGGTGTGAGTTGTGTACATTTTGTCTTAAAAAAAAAAAAAGAGGTCTTTCTATCAATGCGTAAGAACAGCTTACAGCCTTGATGGCAGCCTGGTTGCTTTGGCACGTCTTTGGTCAACACCAATATTAGATATAACCTAATGTTGTGACAGGAAGCTTTATTTTGTGAACAAGTAATGTACAGTTGGGAATATGTCTACCCCATTATTGGACAACTTCACTTAGATCACTTTCATGCATGTATATAATTGAGGGAGCTCTGATTTTATTAGATTCTAATAAGAACTCTCAAATGGCTTCAAGTTTAGCTGTGTCTATATGTATTCTCTTTACCTAATCTTACTCTGTGCTTCCCCTCACTATTTTATCTACAAATTTCAGCTCTATTCCATTCATATCTAGCTATTCTATATCACTTTCATGCGAAAATATATGTGTTTCCTGTCACTGATAGCCTACCAAGCTTCTCTAAGTCTATGGAGTGTACCTCATTTATCATTGACTTCAAAACTAATAACCACATGTATGCTAATGCATAGAATGATTTGGTTTCATTCATTTACCTGTAATTTCATTATTTCATTGTGTTTTTATTCTAATGGCTGACTAGTAGTATCTTATGTAAATGTATATATTTTATTTATCCAAAAATTTCTTTATGAACATATAGGTTATTTCTAATTTCTGCATATTATAAACAGAGCATAATTTGAGTCAGCTCGTTGAGTCAGGCAATGAAACAGGGTTGTTGTAGTATGACAATACAACCTTTGGATATAACTCAAGAATGATATAACTGTGCCAGTGACCATGATGTCAGAGTAGCTGTAGCCAGCAATGGAGCTTATGGAATGTAGCCTAGAGGATAACAAAGATACTCTGAGTACATGCTGGAGATGGAAAGCCCCAGGAGGATTGTTAACCAAATGTCACTTGCTTGTTTGTGCTGTCCTGCTCCATTTCACATGGTGTGATCATTGTGTGAAAATATACTACTGTGTCTAGTACAATCTGTTTTTTTTTTTTAACTACACTTCTCACTGAACAAATTACTTGCTGACCACAGGCAAATTTTTTTATAGGAGAAATTATTATTTATTAGATCTATGACTTAATTGGACTTTCTGGTTACCCAAAAATACAGATATTATTAAAAGAGTAAAGATGATTAGGGAAATGATTTAGGCTACTCTGCCAGTTGCTCCATAAGATATACTAAGAGGCAAGATAGACCAAAACTTACCTTTACATTTGTTAGATGTTCAAATGGCAGAAGATGAAAACAAAGAAGTTATATTTATTATATACCCATAAATCCTGCATGTGGAGACACTGGCTGATGATTAAAGAAAATAATTATGTCCCTACAACCAAAAGTTGGCCTGAGTTCCTTGGTCATGTAACTTGCAGAATTAATAACAGGTTCTAGTACACCCTCAAAAAATAAAAAAATAAAAAAATGTAAAAGGGAAATGACCATGTTGTTTGTAGAGAAAACTACATTGTTGTCTAGAAAACGTAAAAGGAATTTTGTAGAAATCTACAATACTTAAACCACAAAAAGCTGCCTTCCAATACATAAGGAACTGGTGGAAATTTGGCTGACCAGTTAGCTATGGGTGAAGGTGTTATGATAGGAAAATTAATATAAGAAAAAAGGTTTAAATGCTCTTGGACTTCTAACAAAAATGTGTAATTTGCAATCTTTTTATATATTATTTGTTAATTTATATTGTACATATCGATCCCAAATCCCTCTCCATCCCTCTCTCATTTTCTCCCTCTTTCCATCTCTCCCACCCTCTCATGCCCACCAAATACCATCCCGTCACATACCCTCCCCACTCCACATGTATGTTAATACGCTGGAGGAGGGGTCATCTAAATCTGTCAAGTTATTTGCAATAGGGACTAGGCCTTCTCTCCTGTCTCCAGGTTAAGGGAGAATCCCTCCATGGGGGATGTGCCCCCAAAGTTCTTTTGTGCACCAGGAATACATCCTGGTACCACTGTCTGAGGTCGCTTAGACTACTCAGGCCTTCTAGCTGAGACCCATGTTCAGGGGTCTGACTCAGCCCCATGCTGGATTCCAGCTATCATTCTGGGGGCACATTAGCTCCTCTTTGTTCTGGTAGCTATCTCTATGTGTTTCTGCAGCCTAGTCATGTCCTCTCTCTCTGCATCTGTATTCCATTTGGGCTCAGTGTTCACTTGTGGGTGTCTGCTTCTGTTTCCATCAGCTACTAGATGAGAGCTCCATGATGGTGGATAAGTTAGTTGTCGATCTCATTAACAGGGAAGGTCATTTATGGTAGCCTTTCCACTGTTGCTCAAACTGTTAGTTGGGGACAGTCTGGTAGGTCTCTGGACATTATCTCCAGGTTCAGTTTTATCTTCAAACCTATAGTGGCTCCCTCTTTTATGGTCTCTCTCTGTCCCTGTCTCTCTCTCTGTCTCTCTGTCTCTCTCTTTCTCTCACTATCTCATTTATTTCTCCCCTGACTCAATCTTCCTAATCCCACATGCTATCCTCTCTTCCCCTTTTCTTTCTTCTAATTCCCTCTCCACTCACTTACCCTATCCTACAATAAATACGATCTGGAGATCTTGTCCCTTTCTCCTTCTGTGAGGGAAATTATAAGAATCTATTAGATTCTTCTTATATCCTAGATTCTGGTGGTGTAAATAATAGGCTGGTGATCTTTTGCTCTAAGTCTAAAATCCATACATGAGCAGGTACATACCATGTTCCTCTTTTTGTTACTGGGTTACCTCATTAGGGATGTTTTATTCAAGATCCATCCACTTGCCTGCAAATTTCAAGATTCCATTGTTTTTTCCAAAGAGTACTATTCCATTGAGTAAATGTGCCACATCTCCTTATCCATTCTTCAGTTGAGGAGCATCTAGGAAGCTTCCAGGTTGCTGCTATTACAAATAGTGCTGCTATGAACATAGTTGAGCACATGTCTTTTTTGCATGGATGTGGATCATTTGGGTATATGCCTAAGAGGGAGATTGCTGGGTCCTGTGGTAAACTGACTCCCATTTTCCTGAGGAACCACCATACTGATCTCCAAAATGGCTGTACAGTATTGCACTCCCAACTGCAGTGCAGGAGTGTTCTCCTTTCTCCACATACTCGCCAGCATAACTTTTCATTGATGTTTCTAATTTCAAACATTTTAGCAGGAGTAAGATGGCATCTCAAAGTTGTTTTGATTTGCATTTCTCTGGTAGCTAAGGATGTTGAGCACTTTCTTTCTTTCTTGTTTCTTTGTTTTGCTTTGTTTTAGTTTTATTTATTTTTTGATCTTTAGTTTTATTTTGAATTTGTTTATTGTTTTTTTTTATTTTACATGTTGATTCCAGTTCCCTCTCCTTCTCTCCCTCACTCCCTCTGTCTTATTCTCTCTGCCCCCTCACATGCACCACGAGCAGCCTCCATTCCCATCCCCCACCATTCCACATATAGGTCTATGCCATCCAGGTAGGGTCATGTAAAGCTGACAAGTTATTTGAAATAGGGAATAGAACTTCTCTCCTGTCTCTAGGTTAAGGGAGTATCCCTCCATGCGGGATGTGTCCACAATGTCCTTTTGTGCACCAGGAATACATACTGGTTCCAGTGTCTGATGTGCCTTACAATGCTCAGTCCTTCTAGCTGAAACCCATGTTCAGGGCATCTGAGTCAGTCTCACTCTGGATTCCCAGCTATCAGTCTGGGGGCCTGTTAGCTCCTCCTTGTTCAGGTCAGCTGTCTTTATGTGTTTCTGCAACCTGTACTTGTACTATCCCTCTGCATCTGGATTCTAGTTCCACTCAGTGTTCAGTTGTGGGTGACTTTGTCTGTTTTCAACAGTACTAGATAAGAGCTCTATCGTGGTGGCTAAGTATTTACTGATCTGATTATCAGGGAAGGGCATTTATGGTAACCTTTCCACTATTGCTCAAATTGTTGGAGTCAGTCTTGTAGATCTCTCAACATTTCTTTAGGTTCACTTTTGTCCTCAAACCAATAATGGCTTGCTCTTTTATGTTCTCTCTTTCTTTCTCTATCTCTCTCTCTACTATCTTCTATTCATATCCTGACTCAATCATCCTAGTCACATGTGCTTTCCTCTCCTCCCCTCTTTCTCCTAGTTACCTCTCCATTCATTGCCCCCCACACTTCCCATGTGCTCTGGGGGGACTTGTCCCTTCCCCCTTCTGTGAGGGAACTTATATGAATCTCTTATCTCTTAGAATACACCTTGTATCCTGATTCCTCTAGCAGTGTGAATTATAGGCTAGTGATCCTTTGCTCTAGGTCTAAAATCCATATATGAGCGAGTACATACCATGTTACTTTTTGTGATTGGGTTACCTCATTCAGGGTGGTTTCTTCAAGTTGCATACACTTGCCTACAAATTTCAAGAATCCATTATTTTCTTCTACAGAGTAGTATTCTGTTGTGTAGATACGCTACATCTTCTTTATCCATTCTTCAGTTGAGGGGCATCTAGGTAGCTTCTGTGTTCTTGCTATTACAAATAAGGTTGCTATGAACATAGCTGATCTGATGGCATTATTGCATGGATGTGGATCATTTGGGTATTTGCCTAAGAGGGGGTTCCCTGGTCCTGTGGAAAAATGATTTCCATTTTCCTGGGGAACCACCATACTGATCTCCAAAATAGCTGTATGAGTTTGCATTTCCACCAGCAGTGGAGGAGTGTGCCCTTTTCTCTACATGCTCTCCAGCATAACTTGTCCTTGGTGTGTCCAATTTTGCCATTCTGGATGGAGCAAGATGGTATCACAAAGTTGTTTTGATTTGCATTTCCATTATAGCTAAAGATGTTGAGGACTTTCTGAAGTGTCTTTCAGCCTTTCTGATTTCCTCTATTGAGAATTCTCTCTTCAGTTTTGACAGGGTTATTTGCTGTTTTGTTGACTAGTTTCTTGAGCTCTTTGCATATTGTAGAGATCAGCCATCTGTTAGATGTAGGATTTGTGAAGATCTTTTCCTAGTCTGTGGCTGCCATTTGTTCTTGTCAACTGTGTCATTTGTTTTACAGAAGCAGGTCCCAATTATTATTTGTCAATCTCAGTGTCTGTGCAACTGGAGTTATCTTCAGGAAGCGGTCTCATGTACCAATTTGTTCAAGGCTACCTCCCACTTTCTCTTCTAAGAAATTCAGTGTGTCTGGATTAATGTTGAGATCTATGGTCTATTTGGACTTGAGTTTTGTGCATGACAATAAACATGGGTCTATCTGCAGTATTCTACACACCATATTGTAATTGTGCCAGCACTATTTGTTGAATATGTTTTCCTCCTCCTATTGTGTACTTTTAGCTGTTTTGTCATAAATCAGGTGTTCATAGGTGTGTTGGTTAATATCAGGATTTTCTAATTGATTCCATTGGTCTACTTGTCTATTTTTGCTCCAATACCAGGGTGCTTTCAGGACTATAACTCTGTAGTAGAGCTTAAAGTCAGGGATGTTAATGCCTCTTGAAGTTCCCTTATTGTACAGGGTTGTTTTGGCTTTCCTGGGTCTTTTGTTTTTCCATATAAAGTTGATTATTATCTTTCAAGGTCAGTGAAGAATTGTGCTGGGATTTTAATGGGGATTGCATTGAATATGTAGATTGCTTATAGCAAGATCCATTTTTACTATGTTTATCCTACCTACTTAAGAGCATGGAAGATCTTCCCATTTTCTCATATTGTCTTTAATTTCTTTCTTTAAAGACACAAAGTTCTTGCTTTATAGGTCTTTCACTTATTTGGCAAGCATAACCCCAAGATACTTTATGTTGTTTGTGGCTGTTGTGTAGGGTGATGTTTCCTGATTGCTTTCTCAGATCCTTTTTTGCCTGAATAAATTAGAGCTACTGATTTTTTTTTTTTGAGTTTATCTTGTATTCTGCTAATTTGCTGAAGGTGTTTGTCAGAAATATTTGAACAGATGTCTTTGTTTCATGGATGTGGATCATTTGGGTATATGGCTAAGAAGGGGAGGAGAGGAATGCACATGGGACAGGGAAGATTGAGTCAGGGGAGGAATAGATGAGAGAAAAGAGAGAGAGAGATACCCTAAAAGAAGGAGCCATTATAAGTTTGAAGAAAAAGCTGACTCTAGAGTAATGTCCATAGACCTGAAAGACTAACCTCAACTAACAATTTGAGCAACAGTGGAAATGCTACCATAAATGCCCTTCCCTGATAATGAGAGTGATTACTAACTTATCCATCATCATAGATCCCTCATCTAGTAGCTGATGGAAACATAAGCAGACACTAACAGCTAAACACTGAGCTAAACTGGAATCCAGATGCAGAGAGGGAGGAAAAAACCAGGCTATAGAAACCTACAGAGATAGCTGACATGAACAAGGATGAGCTAATTGGCCCCCAGACTGATAGCTATGAAACCAGCATTGGACCGATCTAGACCCGCTGAACATGGGTCTCAGTTAGAAGGCCTGGGCAGTCTAAGGGACCTCTGACAGTGGAGCCAGGATGTATCCTTGGTGCACAAAGGGAATGTGGGAGCACATTCCCCATGGAGGAATACTCCCTGAACCTAGAGGCAGGAGGGAGGGAGTAGTCTCTACTCCAAATGACTTGACAGATTTTGTTGACCATTGCTGGAAGGCACCACCCTCCCTGTGGAGTGTAGAAGGAATTCGATGGGAGGGTATTCAGGAGGCATGCAAGGGAGGGAGAGGGAACTGGGATCAATATGTAATATAAGAAAAATAAATGAATAAACAAAATAAGAAAAGAATGTTTTTGACTGGAGCAAATAGGAGATTATATAAAATAATTGAATAATTTTATGAAAGAACAGAAATATAGTAGAAATGGAGAATATACAAAAAATGATACTATGGAGTAGGTATATTTTTTCTAATTTTATTTGAAAACTGGTAATAATCAGAGGTACATTGAATGTTCCCAGAACCACCAACATATTAACATCTCTAGTAAAACATAGGAGATTATCAGTGAAAAAAATAACAGGTTGAGAGGAAAGAATTTAGAAAACATAGACATAGAATAAAAGGTATGAAGAAACGTGTAATATATATAATCATATCCCATTGTTTAAAAGTCCTTCACAGAAACAGAATGGATAGCATGGTATAACTAAAAAGAAACAAGCATGAAATGGTATGTAATCACAATAAAGTACAAGAGGGGTCAAAACATGGACAATTTGAGGCTTGACATAAATATTTAAGTATTATACTACAAACTAGAATTTCAAACAAATACAAGGAGTTCTAAAGGAGAAAACTTTTCCCATCATGGTACATCACTTTACTTCCTTTTATATACAGTTGGCAAAGTCTCAGCCATAAATACGAAGAATATGGGAGTGTCACTTTTATACTGCCCAATGAGCCTTCATATTTAAAAAAAAAAGTCTCATCCCTTCTTGCCTTTTTTTTCTTTCAGTAGCCTTGGAATAAACTCAGGTATATATCTGTCCATTTCTCGGTTGAACTTAGCATCATTTTTATACATTAGTTTATACCATTCTATCACACCAAAACAGAAACATTCTTCCTTGCAGAGGAACAAGTTAGAAACTGTTCCCATAAGATATTATATGATTAATTGTAAATTTCTGTTAAATCAATAATTGTAGACAAAACATCCTACATTTTGAGATTGGACTGATTTCCTTATACTTAATGAGATGTTATCCACACATAGTGCTATTATTTCCTGAAATCTGCAAGAAATACATAATTACTACACCCATGGTATAAAATTGATTGATACTCATTTTATCTTCCAGATAAAATTTACTGTACAGATTTCAAATTTCTTTAAAAAGTTCTAGGACATTACTTCCAATACAGCAGCAAAAGGTGTATAGTGTCCATATCTAAGCATTGAATGAGGTTTGAATGTGACCAAGAGAAGATCATCAACAATGTCACCTAGTGTTAAAGAAAGATGATATGGTTTAAGAGAATCTAGTATGTGATATAAAACATATGTCTTATATTTTAATGCCTAATTATAAGATCAAGAATGCAGTGTCATAGTTCAGTGTGGCAATAAATGTCATGACATTTTGTTTTGAAAGAAGACTACAGACAAAATTCTATTTCAAAGAAAAATTAGTTTCATCTTTTTAGAGTATCAGTTTCAAACTCATAACACTATTTAAAAGTATCCTAGAATAAATTAGAAGTAATAGAGGAATTAAAAACCATATTGTTCCTAATATAAAGGTGTAAAACCAAGGAAATGTTCCTTTATGGGGACATAAAAACAGGCACTGAGGAAATTCAGAGACTCTTAAAGTCACACTTCAAAAACCTGTGCTCCACAAAATTCAAAAATTCAAAGGAAATGAACAAATTTCTGGATAGCTATCACATACCAAATTTAAATCAAGAACAGATAAGCAATTTAAATAGACCCATAACACCTAATGAAATAGAAGCAATTATCAAAAGCCTCTCAACCAATAAAAGCCCAGGGACACATGGCTTCAGTGCAGAATTGTACCAGAAATTCAAAGTAGAGCTAATACCAATACTCCTCAAAGAGCTTCACAAAATAGAAGTAGAAGGTTCATTACCAAACTCTTTTTACAGGCCTACATTACCTTGGTACCCAAACCACACAAAGATACAACCAAGAAAGAGAACTACAGACCAGTATCGCTCATGAACATTTATGCAAAAATACTCAATAAAATACTGGCAAATAGAATCCAAGAACACATCAGAGAAATTATCCACCAAGACCAAGTAGGCTTCATCCCAGCAATGCAGTGATGGTTCAAGATATGAATATCTACCAATGTGATCCACTATATAAACAAACTGAAAAAGAAAAATCATATGATCATCTCACTAGATGCTGAAAAAGCCTTGAACAAAATTCAACACCATTTCATAATAAAAGTCTTGAAGAGATCAGGGATAACGGGAACATACCTAAACATAATAAAAGCAATATATAGTAAACCAACAGCCAACATCAAACTAAATGGAGAGAAGTCTGAGGCTGTTACTCTAAAATCAGGAACAAGACAAGGCTGTTCACTCTCACCATATCTCTTCAATATTGTCCTTGAAGTTCTAGCTACAACAAAAAGACAACAAGATGATATCAAAGGGGTACAAATTGGAAAGAAAGAAGTCAGACATTTATTATTTGCAGATGAAGAAATCTTGGCTGTAGTCTGCAAGGCTGCTTTGTCCAAGCTGTTTTGAATGTTGGATCACCATCGACTCTGCTTCAGGAGGCCTGGCTTGATCAAACCACATTAGTCTGGAAGGAATCCACATCTTTTCATTTTCTGTGGAAACAAAAATAGAAATCCTTTTCTCCAGTAAATTGAACTTAAATTTTGGAGTCAAAGCATTTTTAAAATATATAAATTGAATTAATCCAGCACCATTTCCTTTAACAGTTGTTGTTTCCTCAGCAGTCAAACAATATAAAGACAATATAATACTGTACGGTGTACAAATTCTCTCCATCTGTGGCTTTTTTATTGTTCTGTTACATATATATATATATATATATATATATATATATATATATATATATATTGAGACAGGGTTTCTCTGTGTATCTCTTATCTGTCCTGGAATTTACTCTGCATACCAGGTTTACTTTGAAATCACAAAATCTGCTTGCCTCTGTCTCTCAAGTGCTGGGATTAAAGGCGTGTGCTGCCACACCCAGCTGTTCTCTGTCTTTTTAAAATCATTTTTTAATTCTCTCCCAAACCTACATATTTTTTAAAACACACTATAAACCTTTAGAGGTTTTTCTTAATATGAATCTGTCTTTACTATAAATCTATCTTTTTCTGGCCATGAGTCTTTTATCTGGTAAACAACAACATAGTTGTTTCTGCGGCGGTTTATCAAACATGGCGGCAGCTATATTACCGCTAACACTGAGAGCTGTGGTCACCACCTTGGTCTGCTTGCCATCCAGCAAGGATGCTGCTGGCTTGGAGATGTGGTTACTGCCATTGCCATCTCTCATACACACCAATAAATTGTTAGCAGAGTTATTTAAAAGACTTGCGGTTTTTTGCCACTTATGCTGAGTCAGGAATCCTCCCTTAAAGGAGCCAAGCAATCTGCTTGTCTCTCACAAGTCAGAATCCAACCAAGAAAAATGCTGCTACCAAGAAACATTGCTTGTCTCTGTTCCTTTGTTTCTAAAACAATTTCTTAAGCTTTTGTTAAATTTTAAGTGGAAATTCTCATTAGCCACGTGGGCACCATTTGTAAGGAGTAAGGTATTTCTGCCCGCCACCTGGTCTTTTCCTGCCATGGCACCAGCCCCAAATAATACACCGAGACTCTGTATTATATACAATTCTGTTGACCAGTTACTTGTTTTTTATCAGCTAGCTCTGTCTTAATTATTAACCCATTTCTATGTATTTCCATGTGGTCTCCTTACCAGGGAGTGGGGCAGGCATCTGGTCTCCCCAGTATCTCCATCTTGACCCCTCCTTACTACTTCCTCTTTCCTCCTTGTATCCTAGTCCCTCCTATCTTCCTTTCCTATTGGCCAACAGTGCTTTATTCATTATCCAGTATGAGAAACATATGCAGAATGACATCTCCCATTACTCTCAGATACTCTTTTAATCTAGGGACTGGAGGAATGGTCTAGACTCTACTCTGAATGACTTCACAGTCTTAGATGATCCCTCCTGGAAGGCATCACCCTCCCTGTGGTGGGGGTGGGGAAAGGAATCGGAGTAGCATAGTGGGGCATGGGAGGATGGGAGGTAGAAGGAACTGGGATTGATATGTAAAAATAATAATAATAATAATAATAATAATAATAATAATATAAACAAAACAAAACAAAAAATGGCTTCCTAAATTAGAGACATGCATGATGATGATCTCAATAAAATTACCCAATAATGGGGGAGACAGAACCCTAACTGGACATAATTTGTTAACTAAATTAATCTTCAAATCCCATAATACATCTAGTTGTATTAGTCATGCAGCAAACACAAGACTACCCATTATGTTATCAAGAGCTGTTTTTCACACACTAATAGCAAGAACTCATTACTGAAGACAACACCTGTACAACTCATTGGAAATGGAGATGTGTATCACATACCTATATAGTACATTCACCCCTATGTACTAGAACATTTAGTACAGGACAGTATTCTACATACCATCTAAAGAAAAATGAAAATAACACAGACACAACTCCTCTAATGTTTTCTAGTTCAATGGTGGAGAAAATCTTATGGTGGTAACCAATCAATACACACTTTTACTGACCGCAAACTCCAAAAGATGGAACTCATATATAACATTGCTTGCATAATCAACAAACCAAGACTACATAGTCAAGGGGCCAGGGTAAAGCAAAATTCAACTGTTCTAAAAGCTATACTACTAAAATGATTCTGAATGACATCTGCCAAACTCACAGTTCAATGCCTTTCTCATAAGAGAAGCTTTCCCCTGCAGGAGATTGGAACTCATACAGAGTCCCAAAGCAAGACATTATTAAGAAAGTAGGAAACCTCAAAACACTTGGTCCTAAATTAATTAATTCTATCTAATACCTCCTTTCATTATTCAGGTAATTCTGTAGAAAAGAAAGAATTATAAAAGCTAGAGGTAATTGAGGACATTATAAAACAAGACCCTCTCTTTCAAAATGATTGATATACATATGCATTCACAAAGGCTGATACAGTGTGGCATTGGTTTTCATTATTCTTTACCAAATGGGGACCTAAATCTAAATGAATATTGAGACACATGGCCCCATCCCTAAGTCAAAAGCAATCTGTAATTGATAACCACTTGAAAGGGAGTGTCCCTGGGAAACTAACTACATTTAAGTCTAGGCTACATACACACCGATAGATAGCCAACAGAAAACAACCTCCACATTATTCTTGGAAGTCCCTTGTCTTACAATGTGATGTCAGGCCTTAAATTTTTTGAAAGCTTATCATATTCATTTTATCTTACTTTTCTATAACCATTTCTTTGATTTTCTCTATACTTATTCTATATTTCTTTTGTTTATATTATGGATTACAATTTGGTACTTTTATGAGATTTTGTGTGCTTGAACAAATGAATTTATGTTCCCTTGGGATATTTTTCTTCCTCTTCTACATTTTATTTAGTTTCTATGTGTTGGTTTTAGTTTAATCTTAATAAGTAACATTTTCTTATATTATAATTCTTTAAAGACTATTTTCTAATGAAAAACAGAAGAAATGCACATCAGGTTACAAGGCTTGTGGAAAGAATATTAAAGGAGTTAATCAGGATATATTTTGAGAGAAAAGGATTTATTTTCAACAAAAGAAAACTATAAACAAAGTATATGCCAGTGGGAAAAAAACCCAATGAAATAAACATGGATAAGAAAAGAAACTTAGTTCTGTACTTTTATGGTCATATAGAAGTAATTAAAAATATATGTCTACTAGGGGTAGTAGACTATTCAAAGAACAAATAATGTAAGATATCAGTTAGGAGGAACTGAGACTGAGGCCATGAATAGAACTATAAAAATGCTTTTGAGTTCTGCATTGATAGTGAGATATGATAGGCATTTATAATTTCATGACAATAATTTGTTCTCTAATCCCTGTGACTGATGGAGATTTTGTGCTACCTGTGGCCACTGATGTGGTGTGTGTGTGTGTGTGAAATTGCATGTTCTGTCAGGAAATAAAATAGGTAATAATGAATTCCATACCATAAACATACATAGATATCTACTTGTAGGTCTATAGTAAGCTCTGTCTAGAATGTGTTGTGTCTGATAATTCCATAAAAACTTGGTTTTGAATGTCTAATGCAATGTGCCACAAGTATTTCACATGTTGATAAGAAAAAAAGACTTTTTGTATTGGGTTGGTTAAGTAGCCATCTCAGGAGTAATAAAGCCTTGGGATTTCATGTACACTCATATGAATGGAATCATAGGAATGTGGAAATGACGATAATTACTTTAAAAAAACATAATGAAATTTTCTTGCACCTGAGCATAATAACTCAGATGTACACCCTAATGTCTGAGAATTATTCCGAGTTCTCCAGAGAGCCATAAGCTGAGAAGAAATATATTGGGAAACATAAATAACCTTTTAAAATCTAGAGCAATAAAAGAGACACATGTATGTGTACAAGAATATTTGAAATTGGGTTTTCTGTGAAAATCTGATTAGTGTACACTTACCTTGGTTCCCATCTTGGTGACATTATGACGATGTACTATTTGACATTTTTCTTCTTGGTCCTGAGGATTTCCTTTCTATTTTGGAGTTTGATAGATACAAGGTGCTTTATGAGACAAAATGATCCAGAAACTTGGAGTCAAGATAAAGATATTGATTGTTTGTTTTCTATTTATACAAAGCATGGCCACATTAAGAATGAATATTTCAGCAGTAATCTAGATAAGAAGTAAGTGTCCTTCATTTATTTGCTTTTGGTTGATCATCATTGAAAATACAAGGGAGGCACATGTGTAGGCAAAACACCATTCCCCTTTTCTTCTCGTTTTTCCCACCTTTCTGTCATTCTCCTTCTCTTCTATCTGTTTTTCCCTACCTTACTATCTAGAACATAGCCAAATTTATTGTTTATTTGCTGGCTATTTTTCTGCTTCAGGTGTTTCAATAATTATCGGGCTCATAGTTTTACAGTCATATATTTCAGGCTAGAAGCTAAGTGATACACCTTATCTATATTTTTTTCAAAACAATTTTTAATAGTGGCAATTCCCACATTGCATGTTGCCAAGTGATATTCCTGAGAGCCATATCCCAAAAAACTGAGATGAGTCCATTTATTTGAGGTTGAGTAAATTCCTCTATCAGAGTCATGCTTGTTCTTCCATCATGAAGGAATGCCCAATTACTGTGAAGAGAGGCCTTTGACATTTGTTCTCTGCATCATTGGTACATTCTTAACACAATACTTCATTTTTATTAAAATGTTGTTTACATCATTATTTCAAGCCTGTTGGGCTGAATTATTCCTGTAACTGAAACCAAGTCGAGAAACATAAAAATCCTTTACTGTGTTAATTTTATGCTTTCTATTTATGTTTGTTTCTATTGAGCATATCTGCAGTCAGATTCCTTTTTGATGGCAATGACAGTAAGGATTGTTTTTTTACATTATGTTATTCATGTATAACATCCATCTTTAAATTGTGGGAGTATTTGTTAAAGAGGATACATTGTAAAGATTTGTCATGAATAAAAAAGCAGAATGGCTAATAGTTAGGCAGAACTGTGATGACAGATGGGATGCTGGGAAGAAGGCAGATATGCCAGGAGATGAAAGGCAAGCATGATTGGTAGTACAGAAATGTGGTAATACAGCCACAAGGCAAAAACTGTATTAATAGAAAGGGGTTAATTTAAGTTATAGGTACTAGTTAAAAACAAGCCTAAGCCAAGGATGAGCTTTCATAAGCAATATGTCTCCTTGTAATTTTTTTTGAGCTGGAAACCAAAGAAAAACCCAACTACAGTATGTCATTGTAAATATTGATTATATTTCCCTTGTCAAGTGTTACAATGTTGTTGTATGAAGCACATGCCACAATTTTAAAGAATTATATTAAAGTCATAAGTATAATCACTTTACTTACTATTGATTTCATGTTTTAATTCTATGTTCCATTACTTTAATATCTGGCATTAATTCCATATGTGCTCATCTTTGCCTTTGTCCCAATTATCAAGAGTGTGTTTACATAGCGTAGGTATATGTAGAATATATTGTAGATTTGTATACTTGACCATAATATAACTTTATTAATGTTATCCGGATTGTATAATGATAGCATTGTCTGCTATACCATACTAAGAAAATTATCACAAGTAACAGTATAAGTATTTGGTAATGAACATTGTACATGATGGGCAATGTATTCTCTGTGAGGAACATGACAGTGATGTTTAATGATTTGAGACAAACGTTATATTCATTTATTAATAACATATGGATAAATGAATTTCATACCAGAGAAGGATGTTTGGAATCATGGCATGGAACTGTGAAATTGTCAAGAAAATTAAGGAAATAATGAGAACACGCAATGTAACTGGCTGGGATGTAAAATGTAACCATAGGGATAAAGGACAATAAGGATTAATACTAAGTGACAGCATGCATTTTTACACTGACAGAGCAATTTTCATAATGAAATGGAACATAAGACTGATGACTTCGGATTCTAAACTATCAAACAAATATAAAAATATCTGAGGGGAGGTTCATTAGAACTTAAGTGAAAAATCGTCACTCAAGTTAGGCAAAGTTTTGATACATCTCTTCCAGTGAATAGAGTTCTTAGAGTTAAAAAGAAATGTTCTTCTTAGAAATGGAGAAGAAAACCTGCAATTTCTCTTTTTATTGGTTCTTAAATCTCACCATATTATGGCTAAACACTCCACTGTGATGTAATCTTTCTAGGTAAGACCGATGAAACATTTATTAAGCAAAGAAATTATTTAGCAACAAAATTTGCTAAATGGTATTGATCAACTCTTTAATTTTATACATCTAAATAAACATTCATTCAAAATGGGACTAAATCTAGTAGCCTTTGAAATATCTATTTATTACATAAAATATCATAGAAGAGTGTGTCTAAATGTGTGCTATCTGTATTCATATGTTGTGCCAACACATATGAATACTTAGACTACATTGTCATTTTCTTGCTAATATTGGGATGGTTCTGTCATGTAAAAGAAAATAATATTATAGATGATAAAGAAAATGATGCTATAAAAATAAAATATTTGGGCAAAATACCTTTATGTTCTTTTGTCAAGTTTAATTAAGATCTAATTTTATAGTGAAGGTAACAAATTATGCCTTTCTAAAACACAAGTAATATATATATATATGTATATATATATATATATACATATATATATGTGTGTGTGTGTGTGTATTATTAATACATTTCAAGTATAACTCTGTTTAAAAATATTTGTGTATTATGAATTGGCATTCTCCCTAAATACTTACTAGTAATATTTTATGATGTTTTATATTATTACAGAGAACTCTATAGCCTACACACTTAATTTAAAACATTTTCACCCTTTGTTGTTGATAAACAACTTCAAACTTTTAATATATAGATATATAGATATATATATCTATATATCCTGTTTTACTTTAAATCTTTCATGTTCAAAGACTGCCTACAAATTGGGTACATGTCACTTGAATTTGATTTGTATTGGGTACCTGAATAAATGTTCCTATGACTGTTGAATGTAATAGACATGTTTGACTGTAGCATATGTCAATATATGACAAACTTATTCAATGTTTGTATTAATTGGGGCTTGTAAAATATTGTGACAAATAATAAAATCAAATGTTTGATATTAATTCATTTTAAACTTGATTTGAAGAATCCCTTCAATATACCACACCAATATTATGGATCCAAAGTTTTCACAAATGGGTTAGTGGTTGACCAGTTTCTGCCCAGGGAACTTCTGAGTACAATAAGCACTTTTTTTGGTGAATAATATATTATGTCATGTTTTGCATGTGCCAACTCCTTTGATGACATACTTAAATGACATTCTTTGTGGATTCAGTTGTTCACTAGAACTTGTGATTTAATTGATTGATGACATAAAGAGTACCAAGTTGTATATAATTTATTTCTTTGTATATTGAGAATTTTATTGGAATTGAGATCACTAAAATTCTTGCAAATTGATGGACCAAGCTTCAGTTAGGCATGGTTTATTTGATATGAGGATAAGTTACTATATTGGAACTGTAGAACACCATCTTTTTTATCATTTCTTCTTGTTTATCCCTGGCATGATACAATGATTTTGGTCTTCACTCTCTCCAACCTAGATATTAAGCGATGCCAGGGATATCAATCAAAATTCATTCACATTAAGTTAAACCTCAAAAATTGTGAGCTGACACAAAGCTTGCATTTTGTGAAGTTAATTGCTTTAGATACCATTTTTATTGGTTGTTTAAAGGTTTGGTATAATGTATTTTGATGACATTTGCTCCCCTTCTTCACCAAACTGTTTATAGCCCATCAAGTATAATTTGTACTTCTGACTATATTTTGGACTTGTGTTCTTTCATTAAGCAATGAATGACCAACCTTGTATCATATCCTTAAAGAAAATTGAGCCTTCCCTTTCAAGTATTTATTAATGGTCAATATTTATTCATACTTTGCTATTTTTCTATGATGAATGAGACTAGTATCTAGATTATTGCTATTATATATAGATAAAGATTTTACTCTAGAAGAGCAACTTCATGACATAGCATAAAGCAAGAAAAACCTGCAAAAAAACAAAGAATATTGGAACAAAATAACAAATGAGGCTTATCTTCTTAGTTACAACCAATAGAAATCTTGACACTAAAGGATTTTTCTTTACGATAAGAGAAAATGGCAGCAACCTAAATTTGATCTTGAAAATAATCAAAGTGTTCAAGTTTAGCAACACATTATCACGTTCATGCTTCTGAGGAGAAGACAGTATGGTGAAATGAAGAGGAAATGATCTCCAGTAATATTCAAGAATATTGACAGAATTAAATTAAAAATCAGTAATGATGAGAAATGGGCCATCATTAAGACTAGAAGACATAAAAATATTAATGATTTCATGTAGAATATTAATTTTAAGTACTTAAACTATTAATTACCATATAATGTCATAAAGAAACCTCTGATTCCAAAATGAAAGAATAATAATAATTCATGGAAATTGAAGACTTGAATACACAAGAAAAATATTATAAATTTCAAACATTTATTTGGTAAACAAGGACTTGATAATTTTATATATCAATGTCATGAAATAGCAATTTCATTGCTTTACTAGAGATTTCAAATATAAAACTGGAATTATCACATGTGATAAAAAAACACCCAAAAATTACAGGTTACTAAGTAAACAATGAACCTTGGTTATTTCTAAATCAGACATAAAATTTAAAACAATAAAAAAAGGCAGTGAATTTCAAAGTAAAATTATTCAAGCAGCATAACTACAAATTATAGTGCAAATACACTATTAATTCAATTAAATACTAGTTATAGAATAACATAATAGGCTAGAGCACTCAGATTTGGAACACTGTCATAAAACAATAAAATACACATGAGAAAAAATAAAAGCTGAAGCACTCATAAGGAAAACAGAAAAATAATACATATTACTAACAAAAGTTAGCTATGACTTTAAAATGAATAATAAAAGTATATTAGAAGATACAAACAAATATTAAAAGTTAAGATATTAGAAAAGGAAAATATTTTGTAATTAAGACAAAGCAACCAGAATCCAGAGACAAGACTAGCATGTTTAGATGAATAAAGAAAAATGAAACAGGTCATCATCAACCTGAGAGCCCATTTTAATATTGATAATTCCTCATAATAAAATAGTCATTGTTATAACCAATGACATATCTTTGAACATTATACAGCATCAAATGGGATGGAAAAGGACAAAGGTGAATGATGTACAGAAAAAAAGTAAAAGTAATTAAGCTATCTGCATTTATGATTTAAAGATTCACGGAGATGGTGATACAAATGGATATATATGATTACCCATTCCTTACATTCATAATTAAGTCACAGCCTTGTCAACAGCAACTTCTTTATAGAAATATGTCAAAATCTGTGTAGGAGATTATATCCACCTATTTTCCATGTATGTTATCTATTAGAATTCTACAGTAAAGGAAAGAATAACTTCAATGTCCTCTAGCCCTTTGTATCAACATGCTCACAGAGAAAGGAATAAAGCTATTAAAGCTCAAAATCAAAGCATCCCACATGAGTTCTACCACAAAACCTCTTAAGAATCGATGCTTAATTTCAGAGATCTCATATTCTCATTGAGCACTGTAATAAGGCTTGTGTCACCATAGCAATGGGAAAAACAGACATTAAATACATGAACACTATTACTGATATTTAATATTATCATTTTTTGACTGCAATCCCTATGATTTTTGTTCTCATTTCAGGTTGACTACTAAGAGTATCCACTTAATTTTATGTCTTTATTTTGCTCTTGAAAATATCAACACGGACCATCTTATTTTACCAAATATTTCTCTGCTAGTTAAAATTGAATGTAATTTGCTAGATGATTGGAGAATGAATAGGTTATTCTCAAGAATAGGTGAATTTCTTCCTAACTAT
Organism: Phodopus roborovskii; assembly: GCF_943737965.1. Taxonomy (NCBI): domain Eukaryota; kingdom Metazoa; phylum Chordata; class Mammalia; order Rodentia; family Cricetidae; genus Phodopus; species Phodopus roborovskii. Next base: position 285,160 of record NW_026125235.1, on the reverse strand, counting down.
GCCTGTATAAATCAGAGAAGGTATTTAATCGTACTTACAGGTCCAACATGGATATCATCTGCTATGCTTGGACCACTCCTGTACATCACTAATAGACCAGAGGTAAGAATGAGTGAGTGGGTTTTACAGAAATATTGGCTTCCTTCATTCTGATTTTCAGATACCATGACCACCAAATGAAAAAAATTATTGTAAATACATGTATTTTGATGCACAGCATATATAGTCATATATAGTCAAAATGTATTGTAATACAACACAGCACTTTAGCATAAATAGACACAAATGAAAATAAGAAATTTGAAGTGTTATAGAAGCAGACTTAGTGCATTTACACTTTTAAGATATTCAAAAGATAACACATATGATTAAATGATGAGATGAAAATGTGCATGCCCTTATATTCTCATCTTTTGATTAGCACAATTATTTTAGAACAATTATTATTTTATTCCACTTTCTTCAAGTTATTTTTCATGTTCTATGGCATTCAGATTTACTATGGGCCATTTCATCCTCTTCTGGACAGCCATGAACACTTTCCACATCTCTACCAGATGGCTCCTAAGGACACATCTCTAGCCGTGGCAATGGTGTCTTTGGTGGTATATTTCAGATGGAACTGGGTTGGAGCAATCATCTCAGATGATGACCTAGGACTACAATTTCTTTTGGAATTGAGGAGAGAGATGCACAGAAATACTGTATGCTTGGCCTTTGTACATGTTATTGTGGAAGATAAAATGTTATTCCAGAAAAATGTAAATAGCTATTATAATGAGATCACAACATCATCAGCCAAAGTTGTTATAATATATGGTGACAAAGACTCTCATCTGCAGCTCAACCTTAGATTTTACAGAGTAGTAAATGTTCACAGGATATGGGTCACTACCTCACAGTGGGATATGATCACACATAATGAGAGATTCCTTCTTAGTTCCTTCTATGGGACCTTTACTTTTTTGCTTCACTATTCTGAATTACCTGGTTTTAAAAAATTTATCAAGACAACAAATCCTTCCAAGTATCTTAATCCATTTTCTCTTCATAAATTATGGTGGATATATTTTAATTGTTCTCCAAATTCATTGAATTTTAGGAATCTTAAGAGTTACTCAAAAGAAAAACTATATAATTGGTTACTTATGAAAGACTTTGAAATGTCTGTGGGTAGTACAGGTTATGTGCTGTACAATACTGTGCATGCTGTGGCTCATGCACTTCATGAGATGCTGCTACAAGAATTAGATACATGGCCAAAGTATTCTGGGAAAAGAGTGGAATTTGACTCTTGGCAGGTAATAAGTATTCTAATAAATGTTATGATATAAATAAAATTTTCATAATAGATAATGTAGTTTCTTTCTAAGAATTCCAGGATACTTTCTAGCATACACAGAATTTATATACAGATTGGTTGAAAATCATGTAACTCTTATTGATTAAAGACTCTACTCTAGCCAAGGCTAGCAGACATATTATCATGATCTGTGCCAATAGTATTTCCCATAACATTTCTTCCACATACAGAAAATTTTAAAACTGTCAAGTAGCTTAATGACCTTGTAAGTGATCAAAAAGTTGGTAAGGGAATATATCATACATAAGAGCAAGTAATTCTCATTTTTTATCATACTGAGAATCTCAATTACTTAACAGATTATCATGGAACATTTAGAGGAAACAGTCTGGGTAACATCTCTTCTATCTGGGAATATCATTCAGGTGTGCAAGAATTAAATAATTAACCTCAGAGAAGATGGTATTTCCAAAACATAATGTTATTGTTATAGCTATGTGGATTGTCTTTCCATTTACCATATAAGATTTGGTATTAAGTCACATTTCTAGATAGATTAAAATAAATACAGGCAATCTATTCTTCAAAGTATTTGTTAAAATGTGTAGGAATACTTAAAAATTAAAATAATAAATGTTTCAGATGGTCCATTACCTGAAGAACCTACAATTTAAGAACCCTGTTAAAAACCAAGTGAACACAAATCAGAAAGAAAACCAGGATATAATGTATGACATTCACTACACTATGGATTTTTTGCCAAATCATGGACTTAAGGTCAAAATAGGAGAATTTTCCAAATATTTACCACACAGTCAACCATTGCATATGTCTGAAGAGATGATAAAGTGGTACATACACCTTAGACAGGTTTGTTTCCTTACTTCTACAATTCTACACTTAGCCTAAGAACCCAAATTATCAATATTGGCTTTAACATCTTCATGAGATAGAATATTTTCAAGTGTATTCACAAACTTCTCACATTACTAGATTTTCTTTTGTGATATTTTAGTTAAGTAGTTTGATAATTTATACACTGTGGATAACTTTATTCCAGAATATAAGGAATATATAAGTTTGGGTAACATGGGGATAAACCTTAATTTGCCTGATGTGGAATATTCCTATCTCAAGGCTTAACATGTGGTAGTAGTGTTCTATAGCAGATGCCTTATTCATCTTTGGAATGCACTTTGGCACATATTTCTGATAGGTTTATGATAGGAAATCTGCTATAGAAACACCTTTCAGAAAAGATTAATCCTATAGGCCGAGAGCCATCCTCCAGAAAAGGGCATGGAGAGAAAGGAAGTTCAGCTGCTACAAGGGAGCCACATGGTATTTAGGTATTGAGATAAGCCACCAGGCCATGGGGAGGCTGTGACATTTAGCAACCAGCAATGTCTTCCAACATCATATCTACATGTTTATACCTCTATGTTCTATGATTCTGATAGATAAGTATAGATTAATTATAAACCCACAATACAAGTTTTTCATTATGTAAATCACAATACACCTATAATATATAAACCACAATATAAAATAAAACAAACATTACTTTTAAATTAAGTTAAATTAAATTTAAATTAATTTAAACTAAATTAAAAAAGGATGTTTTTCAGTAGTACTATCGTCTAAGTGCCCATCACTATTTCCAAATAGAGAAAACTTTTTCTTTATATTCTTATTTTCCTCAGATTTCACCCTCAATATGCAGTGTGCCTTGTAGTCCAGGATTCAGAAAATCTCCTCAACAGGGAAAGGCAGTTTGCTGTTTTGATTGTACCCCTTGCCCAGAAAATGAAATTTCCAATATAACAGGTAAATATATAACATAAGAAAAGATTCATTATATTAGTCAATTTCTGCCATTTGCACATGATTCACCATAACATCTTCAAGGAATTGAAAAGATAAACCTCATTACAAACTCAAATGAATAACAATTCTACTCTTTAAAGCATCACAATCTGTGTCTGGAATCACATCTTTGAATCATTATTCTAGAAACTGTTCGCATGCGATTTTCTTGTGGAAACTGCTTTAGTGTACTAAATCACATTAGCATTTATCTTTAGTCTGAAATTCAGCCCTTCATAATATATCTATATTTTATCTTCTCTAAAACATGGAACTGTATATCTCTACATATCCCCAGTGAGATGTGTTATAACTTGTATATGCTTATTGATGAAGCATCCTGCTTAAGAGCCATGTATTTTCTCATGGGTCCTTTGGTAGATCATGTTGTCACTTGGTAAGTTTTCTTTCCATTTGTACACATGTCCACAGGTGAGTTGGGAAGCCAGAAAGAATATAGAAGTCCAAATTGAGACATTTATTTAATATTTTTATTATGAAAACAAGTATGAATGCAAACAATTCAGAATAAATAGACAGGGATATCTACTTAGTGACAAGGGTCCCATTGAACATTTAGTATCATAACAGGTTAACTGAAAGATGGAATCAATTGCTTTTAGAGTGATGATACAAACCTAAAATTTAAACTTGTTATTTTATTTAATCTGTACACCAAAAAGTAAATTGTTCCAAATATTTTGAACATGGTTAATGTAGAGATGCATGTAGAGTTTAGACACAAATAATTCCATTGAAAAGTTAAACATAATTTGTAGAGCACCAGTGAATAACGGGAAAAATATTTTTTTGTAATACCAAATTGAAAATAAATGAGAAATTATGGGTTAAATACATTAACTTTAGTAGAAAAAAATAATGTACCAGTATTTCTAAAAATTAAGTGCCTGCTTATATGTATGTGAAAATATTGATTATAAAATATCTTATAACAAATAATAATTATAAAATGAATAGGGAAAAATAATAATATGAATATTTTGCACAATGGTTTAGATGACATCAAATATTAAAATTTGAGGGATGGAAAGACCCATTGTTAGAACAAAATTATTACTGTCAAGTTTGCAGTATTGTTCAGTTCAATTGAATGCAATAGAAATATTATCCTATAAATTGTATGATATGGGTTGAAGGAAGCCCTTCCTTCTATCTCCTTTACTGCATGCCTTATCTGTGTATTATGGGGAGAAGACTAGTCCTTCCTGATCTTGATATGCCATGATTCTTTGATACCAATGAGAAGCATTCTACTTTCTGAACAGAAGAACAAGAGAGGTAGATTTCAGGGGTGGGCAGAGATAAGGTGGGGGTAGGCTATGGGAGGAGATAAAAGAAGGGATACACTTGTCTGCAAGAAAATATGTGAATATAGTTTTGAAGTTTTTATTTTTTACATAGTAAAATTATATATAACAAAATAGTTATTAAGTTAGAATTACAATATGCAGTCTATTTGTATTTGACAAAATAGAGAAAATGCTCTAATATATATAAAATTTTTGTAAGTTAGTTTTATACATTATTTACCTTTTGTAAAAAAAAAAGTAAAGAAAACAATGTTTAACTTTTTAGACTTTAACTGCATCAATGACCCCAGAAGGTCTCAATTTTATCGAATACAGGGATATTTAGCTACATGGACAGTCTCTCAAAGTATTTCTGTATCATTAGGGTATCCAATAGTGGAGTGTTTGTGCATATCAACTCCACAAATATCAGGGTGAGGTGCTTTGTCCTTATTTCAACCACTCAGTATACCCATCACTACTACTAATATGGTTTAGCCCTGAATTCATGAGAGACTTTCCAAAACCTTGAAATCTATCATCTTTTATCTTCTGTGACACCAACTATTAGAAAATACTGCATTTTCTACAACATGATGGGATGAATTTATTTCAAATGACTTAGGTACCAAAGAGAGCATAACTTTTCTCTCAGATCCCATTGGGCATCCATGTATTCGCTTCCTTCCTGCTCTCTTGTATTCCATCAACACCTATTATATCAAACAAGATCTTGAATTATGTGGCTGGCAAATATAAACACTGAATTTTGTTACTAATTGATAAATTTAAAATCTAATAAATAAGGACAATAAAGGGAAAACAAAAGACTTTAATAGTTACATATGATTTGTGCAGAATATTTAAATGATTTTATTCAATTAAAAAACCATCTAAAGGGATACTCTCTCAGCCTAGATACCTGGAGGAGGGACTAGGTCCTAGCCCAATTGGTGTCATAGAACTTGATGATCCCCAACAGAAGGGAGGCCTCAATGTCCCTGAGGAGTGGATAAGGGTGGGATGGGGGTTGGTGGGGGTAATAGAAGGACAGAAGGGAGAGGGAACAGGGATACATACATAAAATAAGGTTGTTTTTAATCAAATAAAAATTAAAAATAGATTAATATATTTTTAAATATCTATCCAAGTGTAAAAAAATAAAGATGGAGAGCATTTTCTTCATATTGTTTTATTTTCTGTTATTTTTATTTATTTATTTATTTTATATAACCAAGTCCATTTAAATGAAAACAATCATTTATAGACAATATTTTGGAATTGGGGCCTCGTTCTTTCGGAACAACTTCCTGCTGGTAAAGGGGGCTGTCATGGGGGAATTCTAAGAAGATGCAGAAATCCTGGCTGTAGTCTGTAAGGCTGCTTTGTCCAGCTGCTTTGAATGTAGGATCACCTAGTACTCTGTTTCAGGAGGTCTGGCTTGATCAAACCACATTAGTCTGGAAGGAGTCCACAGCTTTTCATTTTCTATGGAAACAAAAATAGAAATTCTTTTCCCCAGGAACTTGACTTGAACTTAAATTTTGGAGCCAAAGCATTTTTTTTCTTTTTTTTATTTAATTTTATATAACAAAGTCCAATTAAATGAAAACAAACATTTATACACAATATTTGGGAATTTGGGCGTCGTTCTTTCCAAACTACTTCCTGATGGTAAGGGGTGCTCTCTTGGGGGATTCGAACAAGATTCCGATATCCTGGCTGTAGTCTGTAGGGCTGTTTTCTCCAGCTGTTTTGAAAGGTCGAGAGAACTACAAGACTGCTCCCAACTAACAATCAAACTTCCGTGGAAAGGCTATCATAAATGCCCTTCCCGGAGAGTGAGATCAACAACTAACTTCTCCATGGAGCCCTCAACTAATGCCTGTTGGAAACAGGAGCAAACACCCATACATAAACACTGAGTCGAACTAGAACCCAGAAGCAGATGGAGAGGACAAGACCATGCGGCAGAAGCACATAGAGACAGCTTACCTGAACAAGGAGGAGCTAAGGGCCACTAGACTGATAGCTGGGAAGCCAGCATGGGACTGACTCAGGCCCCCCTGAATATGGGTCTCAGACAGAAGGACTGAGCATTCTAAGAGACCTCAGACTTTGGGAACATATTAAAAAAAAAAATGCTCTGACTCCAAAATTTAAGTTGAAGGACAAGTTACTGGGGAAAAGGATTTCTATTTTTGTTTCCACAGAAAATGAAAAGATGTGGATTCCTTCCAGACTAATGTGGTTTGATCATGCCAGACCGCCTGAAACAGAGTACAAGCTGATCCTACATTCAAAGCATTTTTTTAATTTATTATTTTACATGTCGATCCCAGTTCCCTCTCCCTCTCTCTCTCCCTCCCTCCCTCCTTCCCTCACTTTTACCCTCTCTGCGTTCTCACATGCAATCTAACCACCCTCCCCTCCCATCCCCCACCCCACTTCCATATGTAGGGGAATGCCATCCAGGTGGGGTCATGTAGATCTGACAGGTCATGTGAAGTAGGGACTAGGGCTTCAATCCTGTCTCCAGGTTAAGGCAGTTATCCCTCTATGGGGGATGTGTTCGCAAAGTCCTTTTGTGCACCAGGGATACATCCTGGCTCCACTGTCTGAGGTCCCTTAGACTGCTCAGTCATTCTGGCTGAGACCCATATTCAGGCGGCCTGATTCAGTTCCATGCTGGCTTCCCAGCTATCAGTCTGGTGTCCCATTAGGTCCTCCTTGTCTCTATGTATTTCTGCTGCCTGATCTTCTCCTCTCCATCTGCATCTGGGTTCTAATTCGACTCAGTGTTTATGTATGGGTGTTTGCTCCTGTTTCCAACAGACATTTGTTGAAGGCTGCATGGATAAGTTAGTCCTTGATCTCATCATCTGGGAAGGGCATTTATGGTAGTCTTTCCTCAGAAGCTCAAATTGTTAGTTGGCAGCAGTCTTGTAGTTCTCTAGACCTTTCTTTGTGTTCAATTTTATCTTCAAACCAATATTGGCTCCCTCTTTTATTTTCTCTCTCTCTCATTCTCTCTCTCTCTCTCTCTCTCTCTCTCTCTCTCTGTCTCTCTCTGTCGTGTGCGCGCGTGCACATATGCGAGCACACGCTCTCTCTCCTGTCTTCTATTCCTAACCGGGCTCAATCTTCCTGGTTGCACATGTTTTCCTTTCCTCCCCCTCGTTTTCTCCTACTTCTCTCTCCATTCGCTGCCCCCCAACTTCCCCTGTGTCCAGGGGACTTATTCCTTCCCGGTTATGTGAGGAACTTTATAAGAATCTCTTAGAATACACCTTGTATCCTAGTTCCTCTGGTGGTGTGAATTACAGGTTGGTGATCCTTTGCTCTAGGTCTGAAATCCATATATGAGTGAGTACATACTATGTTCCTCTTTTTGTGCCTGGGTTACTTCATTCAGGATGGTTTCTTCAAGTGCCAACCACTTGCCTGCGAATTTCAAGATGCCATTACTTTTTTTCTGCAGAGTAGTATTCCATTGTATAGATGTGCCACATCTTCATTATCCATTCTTCAATTGAGAGGCATCTAGGTTGCTTCCAGATTCTTGATATTACAAATAGTGCTGCTATGAACATAGTTAAGCAAATGTCTTTCATGCATGGATGTGGATCATTTGGGTATATGACTAAGAGGGGGATTGCCATTTTCCTGAGAAACCGCCATACTGATCTCCAAAATGGCTGTATGAGTTTGCACTCCCACCAGCAGTGGAGGAGTGTTCCCCTTTCCCCACATCCTCTCCAACATCATTGGTGTTTCAAATTTTAGCCATTCAGGCAGGAGTGAGATGGTATCTCAAAGTTGTTTTGATTTCCATTTCCATGAGAGCTAAGGATGTGGAGCACATTCTTAGTATGTTTCAGCCTTTTTGATTTCCTCTATTGAGAATTCTTTCTTCATTTCTGTACTCCATGTTTTAATAGGGTTATTTTGGTGTTTTGTTTCCTAGTTTCTTGAGTTCTTTGTATATTTTGGACATCAGACCTTTGTCAGATATAGGATTGGTGAAAATCTTTTCCCAGTCTGTGGGCTGCCGTTTGGTCTTGTCGACTTTGTACTTTGCCTTACAAAAGCTTCTAAGTTTGAAAAGGTCCCATTTATTAATTGTTTCTCTCAGTGTCTGTGCCCCTGGAGTTATGTTCAGGAAGCAGTCTCCTATACCATTTTGTTCAAGGGTACCTCCTACCTTCTCTTCCAAGAGGTTCATGTGGCTGGATTGATGTTGAGGTTTTTGATCCATTTGGACTTGAGTTTTATGCATGGCGACAGACATGGTTCTATCTGCAGTCTTCTACATACCCTCATCCAATTGTGCCAGCACCATTTGTTGAAGATGCTGTCTTCACCCCTTTGTGTAATTTTAGCTGTTTATCAAAAATCAGGTGTTCATAGGTGTGTGGGTTGATATCAGGATTTTCAATTCGATTCCATTGGTCTACCTGTCTTTTTTTATGCCAATACCAGGCTGTTTTCAGAACTATAGCTCTTTAGTAGAGGTTGAAATCAGGACTGGTGATGCCTCCTGAAGATCTTTTATTGTACTGGGTTCTTTTGGCTATCCTGGGTCTTTTGTTTTCCATATGCAATTGATTATTATCCTTTCAAGGTCAGTGAAGAATTGTGGTGGGATTTTAATGGGGATTTCATTGAATCTGTAGATTGCTTTTGGTAAGATTGCCATTTTTACTATGCTTATCCTGCCTATCCAAGAGTATGGGAGATCTTTCCATTTTCTGGTATCTTCTGTAATTTCTTTCTATGAGCCACAAAGTTCTTATTATATAGGTCTTTTACTTGTTTGCTCTATGTTTACTTAGTGTAAGCATTACACGAAGATAATTTATGTTGTTTTTTGGCTATTGTAAAGGGTGATGTTTCTCTGATTTCTTTCTCTGTCTCTTTGTTGTCTGAAAACAGTAGGGCTACTGATTTTTTTTTTTTTTTGAGTTTATCTTGTATCCTGTTAGTTTGCTGAAGGTGTTTATCAGCTGTAGGAGTTCCCTCATAGAGTATAGTGGGTCACTTATGTAAACTGTCATATCATCTGCAAATAGAGACAATTTGACTTCTTCCATCCAATTTGGATCCCTTTGATCTCCTTTTGTTGTCTTATAGCATTAGCTAGAACTTCTGGTATGATATTGAAGAGATATGGAGATAGAGGGCAATCTTGTCTTGTTCCTGATTTTAGAGGAATTGGCTTAAGTTTCTCTCCATTAAGTTTGAGGTTAGCAGTTGTTTTGCCGTATATTGCTCTTATTATGTTTAGGTATGTTCCTGTTATCCCTGATCTCTCCAAGACCTATATCATGAAAGGGTGTTGAATTTTGTCGAAAGATTCTTCAGGATCTAGGGCGATAATCAAGTGGTTTTTCTTTTTCAGTTTGTTTATATGGTGGATCACGTTGATAGATTTTTGTATGTTAAACCATCCCTGCATTCCAGAGATGAAGCCTACTTGGTCATGGTGGATGATTTCTCTGATGTGTTCTTGAATTCAGTTTGCCAGTATTTTATTTTTGCATCCACGTTCATCAGGGATATTGGTGTGTAGTTTTTTTTCTTAGTTGTGTCTTTGTGAGGCTTGGGTACCAAGGTTATTGTGGTCTCATAAAAAGAGTTAGGCAATGAACCTTCTGTTTCTATTTGGTGGAACATTTTGAGGAGTAGTGGTATTAGTTCTTCCTTGAATGTCTGGTAGAATTCTGCTTTGAATCCATCTGGACTATTTTTGGTGGAAGGCCGTCGATGACTGCTTCTATTTCATTGTGGGTTATAGGTCTTCTTAAGTTGTTTGTCTGTTCTTGATTTAATTTTTGTAAGTGTAAGTTATCCAGAAATTTGTCCATTTCCTTTGAATTTTCAATTTTTGTGGAAAACAGATTTTCAAAGTATGACCTGAAAATTGTCTGGATTTCCTCTGTGAACGTTGTTATGTTCCCCTTATCGTTTCTGATATTGTTAATTTGCATGTTCTCTCTCTGCTTTTTCAATAGTTTGGATAAAGGTTTGTCTATCTTGTTGACTTTCTCAAAAAACCAACTCTTCGTTGCACTGATTTTTTTTTTTTTTGTATTGTTTTTGTGGTTTCTATTTTGTTGATTTCAGCCCTCAAGTTGATTATTTCCTGTCCTCTACTCCTACAGGGTGAGTTTGCTTCTCTCTCTTCTAAGGCTTTCAGTTGTGCTGTTCATTCTCTATGTGACTATCCTCTGTTTTCTTCATATGGGCACTTAGTGCAATGAACTTCCCTTGTAGCACTGCTTTCAAGGTGTCCCATAAGTTCGGGTATGTTGTGTCCTAATTCTCGTTGAATATTAGAAAGTCCTTAATTTCTTTCTTTATTTCTTCTTTGACCCAGGTATGGTTGAATTGCATGTCGGTTGGTTTCCATGATTTTGCAGATTTTCTGGTATTTGTGTTGTTGTTGAATTCCAATTTTAAAGCATGATGATCTGATAAGATATAGGGGACTATTCCTATTCTCTTGTATATGTTGAGTTTTGTTATCCCACCTATTATGTGGTTGATTTTAGAGAAGGTTCCATGTTGAGCAGAGAAGAAGTTATATTCTTTTGTCTTTGGATGGAATGTTCTATAGATGTCTGTTAACCCCAGTTGAGACATAACTTGTTAGTTCTTTTGTTTCTTTGCTGAGTTTCTGATTTGTGGTACTGTCTAGTGTTGAGAATGGTGTATTGAAGTCTCCCACTATAAGTGTGTGAGGTTTTATATGAGGTTTGAGTTTTAGTAGCATTTCTTTTACGAATGTGGGTGCCTTTGTATTAGGGGCATAGATGTTCAGAACTGAGACTTTGTGTTGATGGATTTCTCCTGCGAAGAATACGAAATGACTGTCTTCATCTCTTTTGATTAATTTTGGTTTGAAGTCTAACTTGTTAGATGTTAGGATAGCCTGCCTGCTTGTTTCTTGGTTCCATTTCATTGGAAAATCTTTTCCCAACCCTTTACCCTGAGGTAATGTCTATCTTTGAAGCTACATGTGTTTCTTATATACAGCAGAAGGATGGATTCTGTGTTCATATCCATTCTGTTAGCCTGTGTCTTTTTTATAGGTGAGTTAAGACCATTAATGTTGAGGGTGAGTAAGGACCATTGGTTGTTGATGCTTGTTTGTTTAAGTTTGTTGTTGGCAGTGGTATTGTCGATATATTTGTTCTGATTTACCCTTGGTTTCTGGTGTAGTTCGATTATCTGTTGCCTATATTTTTGTGGGTGAAGTTACCTGCCTTGGGTTGGGGTTTTTCTTCCAATACTTTCTGTAGGGCTGGATTTGTAGATACATATTGGGGAAATCTGGTTTTGTCATTAAATATCTTGTTTTCTCCATCTATATTGATTCAGATTGTTGCTGGATATAGTAGACTAGGCTGGCATCCGTGTTCTCTTAATACTTTTAGAACATCTATTCAGGACCTTCTGGCCTTGAGGGTTTCCATGGAGAAGTCAGGTGTAATTTTGATAGGTCTACCTTTATATTTAACCTGTCCTTTTTTCTTTGCTGCTCTTAATATTCTTTCTTTATTCTGTATGGTAAGTATTTTGATTATTATATGCCGGTGGGTCTTTTTTCTTTGGTCTAGCCTATTTGTACATACTTTTTGTTCTTCATGGGCATGTCCTTCTTCACATTGGGATAGTTTTCCTCGGTGATTTTGTTGAATATGTTGTCAGCACCTTTGAGCTGGGCTTCCTCACCTTCCTCTATGCCTATTATTTTTAGGTTTGCCCTCTTCACGGTGTCCCACATTTCCTGGATGTTTTGTGTTAAGGATTTGTTGGATTTATGATTTTCTTTGGTCGATGAATCTATTTCTTCTAGTTTATCTTCTGTGCATGAGATTCTCTCTTCCATCTCTTGAGTTCTGTTGGATATGCTTGCATCTGTAGTTCCTGATGTTTTGCCCAGTTTTTCTATTTCCAGCATTCCTTCAGTTTGTGTAGCCTTTATTTTCTCCATTTCAGTTTTCAAGTCTTGAACCATTCCCTTCACCTGCTTAATTGTTTTTCCTTGGCTTTCTGTACTTGCTTTACCTTCCTTAAGGAATTTGTTCATTTCTTCCACTTTTTTGTTTGTTTTTTCCTCCATTTCTTTAAGAGATTTTCTCACATCTTCTTTGAGGGCCTCTATAATTTTTATGATGGTAATTTTTAAGTCATTCCCTTCTGCTTCCTCTGCTTTGTTGTTGTGTTCTTTTCTAGTTGATGTAGATTCCCTATATTCTGGTGGTGTCATGGTTGTCTTTCTGTTGTTAGGTGTTTTCTTGTATTGCCTTCTTCCCATAGCTTCTTCCAGTAGGTGTTGGTGGGGTCTCCCCCTATCTGTATGGTTCTTCCACAGTGGTCTTATGTGGGTCTGAGATTCAATATCTGTAGCTCTGTGTGGTCCAAGCTCTATAGGAGGTCTCTCTGCAGACAGGGACCCAGGGATGGGGTCAGGGCTGAGGATCCTAAGGACTATGCCTCTAGCCAATGGCTCTAGCCAATGGCTGGTGGAAGAGGACAAAGGCTGAGATGAAACTTGGGAAGTTTTTACAGGATAGTCGGATCTCACAGGAAACTGGTACTCTCCAGCTGAGTCCTCTTTCTTTAGCAGAGGCCCTGCTTTGGCGGTCAAGGATCTTGCTTGTGGGAACTCAGAGTGGACCCGCAGAGAGAGGAGGATCTCTGGGTTGGGCCTGGGCCTACAGCAGAGGTCTGGAGGTGGGGTCAGAGACCAAGCAGGTGGAAATTACGGGTGGTGCCACGTGGATAGGCAGGTCTCATTTATTCAGAGTTGCTCCAAGAAGTCTCCAAAGTAAGATGGACTGTTGGCTCCACCCTCTGTCCCAATGCTCAACCAGAGTGGCAGGACAGTGGGCAAGGTAGGACACAGGGTAAGAGGGGCAGGCTCGTGGTGGGGGGTAGGGTTGTATCAGAGCTCCAAAGGTGCTCTCGATGGGGACAGGACACAGGAGCAGCGGGATCAGGGGCCAACCCAGGGAGACTCATGTTGTTTCTTAATAAATATTTCTCTATTGAGAATAGTGACAGTCAAATCTTACATAAATTAGTAAACTGATAGGTCCTGTTACTTGCCAAAAATCATAAGAAACTTAAGAGTAAATGTAATATTTAGCATCTACAGACTCTACGATTTAAATACTTGATGAAGCTTCTCTTTTCCCTGGCACTATTTATGCTACCTTTTAAGCTATATCTATGGTATTGGCTGTATTTCAGTTCACAATAACTTTCAAAAGAAAATTGGTATTTGGTACTTGCATTGTAGCTGATAGAACAAATCACATGTGGGAGAATGTGGTTCCATGATCTCATTTTGAATCGTCTGTAGGATTGGTAATAATAAATATGTCTTTCCATATTGCCCTTACTCAGTTGCTTTATTGTATAACATGAATATTCTATCATCTGCTAATTAAATTTGGAAAGTAAATAAAAATGACTTCGATAGGAATGGTAAATATAAACAATAGACTTTAAAAATTGTGCATAAAGAAAAAAGATTTTGAATGATGTTGCTATTAATCCATAAATGCATAAAATAAGGCTAATGTGACAAGAAATTTTTAATGCATTATTGTAACATTTTCTGTGAAATGTCAAGAAATATTAAACATGATCATACATTTCTTCCTGTTTCAGACATGGATCAGTGTGTAAAATGTCCTGATGATCATTATGCTAACCGTGGAGGAAATCACTGTCTCAAAAAAGTTGTGACATTCCTGGGTTATGAAGACCTCTTGGGAATGTCTCTAGCCTCCTTGGCTATATGCTTTTCTATACTCACCGCTGGAGTATTTGGTGTCTTTTTGAAGCACAATGACACTCCCACAGTCAAGGCCAATAACCGGGCTCTCAGCTATGTTCTTCTTATCTCCCTTAACTGTTGCTTTCTCTGTTCCTTGCTCTTCATTGGCCAACCCAACATGATCACATGTCTCATGCAGCAGACCGTGTTTGCAGTAGTATTCACTGTGGCTGCTTCTACTGTCTTGGCCAAGACAATTACAGTAGTATTGGCCTTCAAGGTTACTACTCCAGGTAGAACGATAAGGAGGCTGCTGGTATCAGGGGCACCTAACTTCATCATTCCAATTTGCACCATGATTCAACTGATTCTATGTGGGATCTGGCTAGGAACTTCTCCTCCATTTGTTGATGTTGACATACATGTTGAAAAAGACCACATTTTGATTATCTGTAACAAAGGCTCAATTATTGCCTTTTATTTTGTTCTTGGATACTTGGGATCCATTGCCCTGGGAAGTTTCATTGTAGCTTTCTTGGCCAGGAATCTGCCTGACACATTCAATGAAGCCAAGTACCTGACCTTCAGCATGCTGGTCTTCTGTTGTGTCTGGATTACCTTCCTCCCTGTCTATCATAGCACCAAGGGCAAGGCAATGGTGGCTGTGGAGGTTTTCTGTATCTTGACATCCAGTGCAGGGTTGCTTCTTTGCATCTTTGTTCCAAAGTGTTTCATTATTTTGTTAAGACCTGAGAGAAATTCTTTTCAAAATTTCAGGAATATGCATTTGAAAATTGAAAATGCTCATTAAAATTTCCTATCATCTTTGTTTTAACATACTTTCCCAAAGAGTAAACTGACACATTTATCCTCAAATTTTAAATCAAAATATCTGCAATTCTGGTTTCCATGTTTATACCTATGCTTGTGCTTGAATTGGGTAATAGCTTTGCATTAGTCTGGGTTTTATGTATTAACATCTAATGCAACTTTTTTTATGATAAATCATATGTAAGGTTTTGTTCTGTACTAAATCATTACAGTGGGAGTGAATATGAACATATATATATATATATGTGTGTGTGTGTGTGTGTGTGTGTGTGCGTGTGTGAGAGAGAAAGAGAGAGAGAGAGAGATAGAGAGATATTTCCCTTTAATTTGATATGAGATAAAGAAGACTTTACATAAAATCAATTCATCATTGGACCAAGTGTTTTGTATTTACAAGACATAGGTACATTCATATACACCAAAAATAATAAAAAATTAAGAGGCTCTAAATGTTAAAATTGGGCCTTGAAAAGAATGACAGGACTGGACGAATAAAAAGGAGAGGGACAAGTGATGTTATTCTATTACATACACCCATGCACATGAACACAGATTCACATACGCACGCACACACACACACACACACACACACACACACTAACAAACACATTGCTCTATAATCTTGAATTTCTCTTAGGTTTCAAAATCATTCTTCTCTATCAACCTGAGCATTAAAAAAAGAGTCATCTTGCCCTACTCTCTACAATAAATACAAATGAAATTCAGAAATGATGAGAAAACTGACTGTGATTTTTACTTATAGTATTTTTATGGGATAATGTAGAACCTACATTGGGATGCATAAATTTTTAAATAGATTTTCATGGCTGTTTTTTCTTTCATTTAAAATAGAGTCTATTTTCATACAATATAGCCTGATTATAATTTCCCTTCACTGTGTTCCTCCTGTTATCTTCTCTCCATGTACCCTCCCTTCCAGAACCATTCCCCTCATATCTCTCAATAGAAAAAAGAAAAGGCAGGTTTCTAAGCAATAGCAATCAAATAAAAAAAAAACCACAGTATATTAAGGTAAAGAAAAATTACCATATTTAATTTGGACAACGCAACCCAACCAGAGGAGGAAGAGAATCCCAACAACAGGTATAAGAGTTGGGGACCCATTCATTCCTACAATAAGGAGACCTTCAATGTGTTCTGCCTACAAAAAATGCTAGGACAATGGTGGCTGGCAACGTGTGGAAATAGCAAACTAGTGTCTGATTTGACTAACACCCTCTATATAGGATAGAACCTAACCCATGAATGACTAAGAAACTGAAGTTAGTTAGCCCAGAGATGAGGAATAGAACAAAATACTATTGGTCTAAAAAGAAAACCAATAAAATGGTTCCTACAGATTATCTATCCTCAAAAATCAGTGTCTGATTCAGTCATCATCAGATAGGCTTCCTCCAGAAGCAGATGGGAAAAGATGCAAGACCCTGTGAAAATTTTATGCAGCGAAAGTATAAGTGAGAGATTTACATTAAGTTCTTCCCCTCAGAGCTCAATGGATATCACACCACCACAGGTAGAAAGATTCTAAGAGCCAGAGGGTTTGGAGCATATCAGGAGAAAAATGTCTTCATAATCAAATAAGCAAGGTACATACAAGCCCAGAAAGATTTAAGCAGCAAGCACAGGCAATGGTGGCACATGCCTTTATTCCCAGCACACCAGAGGCAGAGGCAGGCAGAGCTCTATGAGTAGGAGGCCAGCCTTGTTTACAAAGCAAGTACCAGGATAGGCTCGAAAGCTACACGGAGAAACACTGTCTCAAAACAAAACAAAACAAATGCTTAAAACTCCTACCTGCTTTGTAAAAGTAGATTTAATAATCTACCTTTTTATCTCAATATAACTATATCCTCGGTTTTTTTTTAAGACTAGATTTAAAAATCCACCATTTTATCTTATCATGTCTGTAGCCTTTTTTTTTTTTTTTTTATCAAATACCTTCAATCTAATCCCATTTGTTCAGTTTTCTTCCTGAGCATAACCAATAACTTTTTGTAAATAATCTCCTTAAATAATGACAAATATCCATAGCCCCTTGAATAATGAAAAACAAAAATAAAGAAGAAAAGAAAAAAACCATCCTACCTCTTAGAAATGTGGCAGTAATTTTCTTAAAGTTACTTCCCACTGTCTGGGGGTGACTGTATCTTTAGGGGATCCTGAAAAGAAAACTTTAGGTTTACTGTCTAATTACCATATTTCTCTGTATAATGGGATAAGTACATGGCTTGTCTTAAATCCTGGCAGTTGTAGTTTGTAAGGCTGCATTATCCCAGCCTCCTCAGAATTATTCTGAGCACTAACTGTGATGCTAGATCATCTCAGTTGACGTCCTCAAAAATGTTCTGAGCAGTTTGTAGTCCAAACTGATCTTTAGTTGTTATTGTTAAATTTAATGGTGTTATAATCCTAATAAAATAGCTTTAGGGTTCCAATTTCTTTTGTTTGTTTTGTTTTTCTATTTTTTATTTTTAATTGTTTAAATTCATTTATTTAATTTAGAAACAATATTAATTTATATATCAATCCCACTTACCCCTCCCTCCCATCCTCCCATGCCTCCCACTTGCACTGACCCCCCCATTACAAACACTTCCATTTCCCAGGAATGGTAAGTCCTTCCATGTGGGATCATCAAAGTCTGTCACATCATTTGGGACAGGGCCAAGGACCACCTCTGTGTATCTCAGCTGAGAGAGTATCCTTCCATGGGAAATAGGCTCCCAAAGTCCATTTGTTCTCTAGGGATAAATACTGGTTCCATTGTCAGAGGTGTCATAGACTGTGCATGCCCCCTAACTGGTACCCACATTCAGTGGGCTTGGTTCGGTCCAACGCTTTTTACCAGCTTTACGACTAGGGTTCGTGTGTTCGTGTTTCTATAGGTTTCTCCAGCATGGTCTTGACCCATGTGCTCATCCCTCCTCCCTCTCTACAACTATATTCTAGGAGTATAGCTCAGTGCTTGGCTGTGAGTGTCTGTTTTTGCTTTTATCAGCTACTGGGTGAAGACTCTAGGGTGGCATTTAAGGTAGTCTCCAGTCTCATTATAGGGGAAGGACATTTAAGGTAGCCTCTCTATTATTACTTAAATTCTCAGTGGGGGTCATCCTTGTGACTCTCTGAACATTTTCCTAGTGCTCGAATTCTCTTTAAACCTATGATGGCTCCCTCTATTAAGATATCTCTTTTCTTGTTCTCTATTTTTTCCTTGACTCAGTCTACCTGATCCCTCATGTTCTACTCCACCCTCCTCTTCTATCCTTCTCTGTTTCTATAAAGTTTCTCTGTGTTAATAGTTCTAGCTATCTTGAAACTTGCTTTGTGGATCATGCTGCCTGAAATCACTGAGATCTGCCTGAGTCTGCCTCCCAAATGATGGTATTAAAGGCAATGTGAGACCTCCACCCAGTTTAGATTCAATCTTCATTTTGGAGACTTTAGATCACAATAGGTCAGATTATTTCTTGATAAATTTTCCAGGTAGTTATCTCTTCTTCTTTGGATTTTAATTTGTCCAAAGGTAAATTTCTTAAAATGTTTGTTTTTATTTTCTTGAAAAGACAAAAACAAAACCTTTTCCCAACCTTAACTTTAGGGAAGTTCCTAATCTAATCCTTATCTGTTTGGGTCTAAGGTTTCCCCTGATTTTTTTTTTAATCTTTTAAAGCTCTATTTTCATCCAGAAAATATGTGTTTTTTCCATAGATATTGGGTTATTTCATTGTTCTGTGAAGGAGTTTCATCCACAGTGACAGAAAATAAATGAACCAATTTTATCATAGCGACTTTTGATAGATCCCTCAAGTCAATTTCCAAAAGTAAAGGATTACCTAAATAATCTCATTTAACCCACATTCCTTTGCCTGCCTTTGCCACATCCTTTGCATAACCCAGAAGGGAGGGGTATTCTGTTAGGATTACATTTATAAAAAGATTTTTTTCTAGAGATGCCTTATTTACCACTCCATTTCAGGTGACTTGTCTGCCAAAATTAAATTCCCTTCTCCTATAATGAGATTGATGGCTAACCTATATACCATCATAGAGCCTTCATCCAGTAGCTGATGGAAGCAGAAGCAGAGACCCAGAGCTAAGTATTGAGCTGAATTCCTGGAATCTAGTTGTAGAGGGAGAGGTGTGATGAGCAAAGGGAAAACCCACATAAATAGCTGACCTGAACAAGGAAGCTCATGGACACCGGACTAACAGCTCGGAAAACAGCATAGTATGGAACCACGCTCCCTGCACATGGGTAACAGTTAGAAGGCCTGGGCAGTCTATGGGGCCACTGGTAATGGAACAACATTTGTACCTAGTATATGAATAGACATTGGGAGCCCACTCCCCATAGGATGATACTCTTCAGCCTAGACACATTGGAGAGTGCCTAGGCCCTGCCCCAAATGATGTGACAGACTTTGACGATCTGCCATATAAGACCTTTCCTATGGTGCAGAAGTAGAATGGGATGGAGGTGGATAGGAGCCATGAGACAATGAGAGGAAGGATAAACTGGAATTAATATATAAAATAAGATTATTTCTAATTTAAATTTTAAAAATTCACATTTTCATTTTTCCTCTCACCTTTTAAAATCATCTTTCCTATCCATGTGTCTTCATCATAGCTGTGAGATACAATATTATTTGTTTCTTAGATCCCTCCTCTAAAGGTGCTGATTTTGCCTTTAAAGGCACAAGATTCTTTTGCATTGAGCCTTAGCATTTTAAAAAGCCCTTGTTTCAATTAATTTTCTAGTTTCTACATCTTATTCCATTCTGTTGGCTGCTAATTACAGTCTTTGTAAGATATCTATGAATGCTTCCATTGGGCCCTATATAACTTTTGTAAAAGATTCAATTTTCTTTCCTGATTCTCCAATTTTGTCTCTACTGTGACTATTCTCCAGTTTATGCATGTGAGCACTTAGTGCTATGAATTTTCTTCTTATCATAGCTTTCAAAATGTCCCATATGTTTGGGTATATTGTATCTTAATCACATTGAATGCTAAGAAGTCTTTATTTTTATCTTTATTTCTTCCTTGATGAAGGATTGCTGCAATTGTACATTGTAAAATTTCCACAAATTTGTAGGGTTTCTCCAATTGTGTTGTTGTTAAATTCTAACTTTAAAGTGTGCTTATTCCATTTTCTTTCTTTCTTTTTTCTTTCTTTTTTTTTTTTTTTTTTTTTTTTTTTTTTTTTTTGTACCTATTGAGGTTTAATATATTGCTGACTATGTGGCCAATTTTTAGAGAAGTTTCTAAGTAGGGCTGAGAAGAAAGCACTTTCTTTCATGTTTGGAAGGAAAGTTCTATATAGGTCTATTAAATTCAACTTCTGTTTCTTGTGGCTTACAAAGGATCAGGATAAACAGATAGGCAGAATAGATATTTCTTCAAGGAGAAATAACTTATAACCTAGACAGATGAACACCAGCAAGTTCCACCAGGAGCTCTCCTCTCCACGACCCACCAGCAAGAGAACTTTCCCCGGCTCCTGCTCAGATCTAGTTCCACAGGTCACTTCTGGGTGTGGCCAGTGCCATAGAAGGAGACAGAGTGAATATTCCACCACAATTCCCCTTTTAGTCTAAAGAAAAGATTTAGGCTTGATACAAAACTATACAAACAGTGAGTAACAAGTGTGCTCTAAGAAAAGGAAAATCAAGAACAAAATGATCTACATATCTAGTCCTAGGGTGAAGGCATAACAGAGTTTACAATAGAGTTGCCCTAAGCTGGAAAACTTAAGTCTAGTACCTAATATATCTAACTAGGAAGAGAGAATAATAGTTGTGATAGTTTAATCTTCAACCTCATCAAGACATGAGAAGGAAAATAATGATACTAAGGTAGACAGGAAGTGCGAATGGGCAACTTCCAAAAGGTGCAGCAAGGACAGAAATAGCAAGCTATCTGGACGGTCACCCAAGATCTCAGAGCAATGTTGGTACACCCATTTTTGGCTAAGCCACAACAACAGCATGGAAGTTAAAAGGCTGTCTTACCCTGACTTGGCAAGATTCATTAGTCTTCTATATTTGTCTCCTGCAAGCACATAGGACCGCATATCCAAATCAGTGGACAAGGTGGGGGCAGTTCTTTGCCCAAGAGGCCATTAGCTGAAGTGAGGATGAACTCCAGCAGGAGCAACAACAGTGTCCAACATATTTTTGGGAAAGTGCACGGTGCTGTCAGGAGCAACAGTGTCTCATATCAACAGAGTACTAATATTAAAACATTTAAATGCCATGTTCTGCAGGTCTATGAAGTGATTGAAGATTAAGCATCTATGTCTGACTAATCTCATAGGTAAAGGAAAAATGGATGAAGAAAATCTGAAATACTCAGGAATTTAGCTAAAAAAACTGAGTGAATCTTCCATGAGTAAAGAAGGGACAAACACCTAAACAATATAACTATGTACATATACATACATATAAATCAGTAAAGTAGAGGTACAGTAGAAATGTCTGGACAAGAAATAGAACTATAAAGGGCATCATGATGAATATCCCAAATTCTTTCAATATAAAAAATGTCTGGAAAACAAGCAAAAGTATAGATAAATAAATATGGCAAGAGTAATGTGCATAAAACATCATAAATGGAAATATTTCACACAATAATACAAAATATAATATACAATTCTTCCAGGAAGGGAATATAAACTTAATTTTACATAGCTTACCACAAATAAGAACTATAACAATGTAAGCTCTAATACTAATACCTCACTCTTACTAAATAATTTGGTAGAAGATAGGCTAACCTACCTATATCCCATCTAAACCATACCATTCCCATCCATATCCTATTCCTGTCTAAAAGGTAAACCCGAGTATCCCTTGGAGGAATGGGTTCATATCCCACATCTGACACCAGATATTGTGGTTTAATAAAGATCAGGACAAACAGATAGGGCAAATAGATGTTTATTCAGGGAGAAATAACTTATAACCTAGACAGATGAACACCAGCAAGTTCCACTGGATGCTCTCCTCTCCTCATCCCGCCAGCAAGAGAACGTTCCATGCCTCTTCCTCAGACTTACTTCCACAGGTCACTTCTGCCCAGAGTACAGAGCTGAAGAAAGAATTCTCAACAGAGACAATCAAAAGGCTGAGAGACACTTAAGAAAGTGCTCAACATCCTTAGCTATCAGGGAAATGCAAATCAAAACAGCTTTAAGATACCATCTTACTCCTGCCAGAATGGCTAAAATTAGAAACATCAATGACAACTCATGCTGGAGGGGATGTGGAGAAAGGGGAACACTCTTCCACTGATGGTGGTTCAGCCATTTTGGAGATCAGTATGGCGGTTCCTCAGGAAAAGAGGAACTAGTTTACCACAGGACCCAGCAATCCCCCACTTAGGCATATACCCAAATGATCCACATCCATGCAACAAAGACATGTGCTCAACTATGTTCATAGCAGCATTATTTGTAATAACAAGAAACTGGAAGCAACCTAGATGCTCCTCTACTGAAGAATGGATAAAAAGATGTGGCACATTGACACAATGGAATACACCTCTGCAAAAATAAATAAATAAATAAATAAATAAATAAATAAATAAATAATAAAAATAAAAATAAAAAAAAATAAACTGGAATCTTGAAATTCACAGGCAAGTGGATGGCACTTGAAGAAACCATCCTGAATGAGGTAACCCAGTCACAAAAAGAGGAACATGGTATGTACTCGCTCATATATTGATTTTACACATAGAGCAAAGGATCACCTGCCTGTAATTCACACCACCAGAGAAACTAGGATACAAGGTGTATTCTAAGAGATTCACATAAAGTCCCTCACACAAGGATGAAGGGACAAGTCCCACAGAGCACAGGGGGAGTGAGGGGGGCAGTGAATTGAGAGAGAAGGAGGAAAAAGAGAGGGGGAGGAGAGGAAAGCATGTGTGACTTGGAAGATTGAGTCAGGGTAGGAAGACAGAAGAGAGAGAGAGAGAGAGAGAGAGAGAGAGAGAGAGAGAGAGAGAGAGAACATAAAAGAGGAAGCCATTATTGGTTTGAAGAGAAAACTGAACCTAATGAAAGGTCTAGAGACCTACAAGACTGCTGCCAACTAACAATTTGAGCAACCATGGAAAGGCTACCATAAATGCCCTTCCCGAATAGTGAGATCAACAACTAATTTATCCATGTAGCCCTCATCTAATACCTGTTGGAAACAGAAGCAAATGCCCATACCTAAATACTGAGTTGAACTAGAATCCAGGTGCAGAGGGAGAGGACAAGACCAGGTTGCAGAGACACAGCTGACTTGAACAAGGAGGAGCTAATGGCACCCAAACTGATAGCTGGGAATCCAGCATGGGACTGACTCAGGCCCCCCTGAATATGGGTATCAGCTAGAAGGTCTGAGCAGTCTAAGGGAGCTCAGACAGTGGATGTATCCCTGGTGCACAAAAGGACATTGCGAACACATCCACCATGGAGGGATACTGCCTTAACCTAGAGACAGGAGAGAAGTCCTGGTCCCTACTTCAAATGACCTGACAGATCTACATGACCCCACCTGGATGGCATTGCCCTACATGTGGAATTGGGTTGGGGTTGGGAGGGGAGGGTAATCAGGGTGCATGTGAGGGGGCATAGAGGGTGAGAGAGAGGGAGGAAGGGAGGGATGGAGTGGGAACTGTGATTAACATGTAAAATAATAAATTAAATTTAAAAATTTAAATTAAAAAAAATTGTCAATACTGAAAAACAAGAACATAGCTTCCTTTGTATTTGGGGCATAGATGTTCAGAATTGAGACTTCATCTTGATGGGTTTCTCCTCTGATAAAAAAAAGAAATGACATTCTTCCTCTCTGTTGATTGATTATAGTTTAAAGTCTAATTTATTAGATATTAGGTAGCTATACCAGCCTGTTTCTTGGGTCCATTTGACTGGAAAATCTTTTCCCATCCCTTAATTTCTGAGGTAGCATCTGTCTTCGAAGTTGAGGTATGTTTCTTATGTGCAGCAAAATGATGGATTCTGTCTTCATATTCATTCTCTCAGCCTGTTTCTCTTTATAGGCGAATTGATACCACTAACACTATGGGATATTGACAAACATAGTGTGTTATTTTTTCTTTGTTTTGGATTTGGTTGGTTGGTGGTACTGTGTGTGGAATTCCCCCCATTTTTCTTTTGGCTGTTGGTAAAGTGGGGTTAACTATTGTCTATGTTTCTGTGGGTGCAGTTAACTTCCTTGGGTTGGAGTTTTTTCTAGAACTTTCTGTAGGGCTGGATCTGTGGACATGTGTTGGTTAAATCTGGTTTTGTTTATGGAATATCTTGGTTTCCTCCTTCCATTGTATAATTTTAGATCCAATGTACATAGTATTTGTGGTTCTATCAGTTGTAGCTTTGTTATCAATGATATCTCTGCTAATATCCACTTTTAAGCATAATGTGCTATATGCCACATTTGTCTTTCTGTTTCTAGGTTACCTCACTCAGGATGATTGTTTTTTCTCACTTAACCTGTTTACCTGCAAATTTCATGATGTTGCTATTTTAACAGCTGGGTAATACACCATTGTGTAAATGTACCATATGTACTTAATCATTTTTTTTCTTGAAGAAAATCAATAATGTTTTCAATATCTGATGATTATGAATTCAGCATCAGTGAAATAATTTAGCATTTGTCTCAGTTATAGGATAAAACATACTTTGGATAGGTTCCCAAAAGAAGTTTAGTTGGATCTTGAGATGTAATGATTTCTATCTTCTTGACAATCTGCCATGATAATTTTCATAGTCGTTATATGAGTTTGTACTCATATCAGCAGTGTATGGGTGTCTTACTTAACATCCTTGCCAGCTGTGCTAACACTTGTGGTATGGGCCTTGGTTTTCTGACAGGAGTAAGTTGAAATCTCAGTATAGTTTTGATTTTCAATTTAATAATTGCTAAGGATTTTGAACATTTCTTTGTGTCTTGACTATTTGAGTTTCCTCTATAAAGAATTTTCTATTTAGGTCTGTACTCCATTTTTGAATTATTTGTTTTATTGATATGTATTTTCTTGTTATGTTTAGAAATTTTGTGTATTATTCTTCCATCTGATGTGCAATCAATGAAAATATTTTCTTTATTCTATATGCTGTTGCATTGTCTGAATGATTGTGTCCTTTGACATACAGAAGCTTCTCAATCAAACTCACAAAAAAGCATTCAAGCAGGCTCAGATCATATTCATACAACAGATAATAAAGATACTACTTCCTATCCTGAAAATTATTGGTCACATTTCCTGTGTGTCTGTAATAAAATCTATTTGGGAGAAACTTATTTTGACTCTTCTACCTCAAACTTAATTTGCAATGTCTGATGTAATTCAAAGTCAGCTAGTCAAATGGTTATCTGAGAATTGGTTTGGTGAACTATACATAACAGGAAAATTTTCCAAGATAAATAAAGTCTGGGAATTTTCTGTCTAATGACATGAATCTATCATAAGGGATATTGGGGTAAAGATAATCATAAATGAAATCATTACATCTTAATTGGTACTTAGACAGAGGACCTTATGCAAAGCCCCAGGCCTGAGTGTGCTTAGGAATCCTCCAGATGTAAATAGCCACCTGTAAAGAAATTTATTGAGAGAAGTACATGCATTCCTTAGCAGTTAGAACAATAATAAAAAGATATTCATGGATGTGTTCATGCATAATTGATACATGGCTTCCTCTGTGACCCTTCCTGCTACACTTTGCTCAGACTTTAATCTTAGTTACCTGGCAAAGATGTTATATTTTATCTTTGTCTTCTTGGTCCTGAACCTTTCCTTCCTTTCTAAACTTTGACTGACCCTGTGTACTTTTGGAGAATAAAAGAAAAGAACAACCCAGAAGGAGATAAAGAGGTTGATTGTTTCTTTTCTACTTATACAAGGCACAGATACATGAAAAGTGATTACTTCAGTGGGAATCTAGACAAGCATTAAATGCCAATTCCATTTCTCATCTATTCTTTATTATTTTAGATAATGCATTCTAGTGCTGCTAAGAGTTTGGACATTAATCTGTGTGTCTTCTGTCCATAATTCCCTCAATCATTTAGTATGTAACCCAAACTTATCCTATGGTTACCCTAATTTACGATTACTTAGGGGTTTGCTTGTCCTCTGTCTTCCTCAAGTCACAAATTCCAGACTGGAAGCTTAATGAATGGTCCATATTTCCAGTTTCCTTCTGCAGATAATCATTTCATGTGACATTTCCCAACTGATGTCATGTGATAGTCTTCAAAATATCAAGGCATTGGCTATTAGGCTAATCCCACCAGTTATTTCTGCCACTATTTCAAAAGTATATCTACGGAGGATTAAAACTGTAGATAGGTTTGTATTTACCATTTTTTTTACAGAACTTTGAGTACTATGAGCAGTAGTTAGTAGGCATGAACACTCTAAGTATGTACCAGATAATCATTTCATCTTCAATCAGCGATGTAGGTGTCATCTTCACCTGTAGGAATTCTTGTCAATTTATAGAGAAGACTCTATACCCTTGGTAACTATCTGTTTTTTGTTTTTGGGTTTTTTGTTTTTGTTTTTGTTTTTTTGTTTGTTTGTTTGTTTTGAGTTTCATTATGGGGCTCCTTTGGATAACTATTCAAAGAAATATAACCCATTATTGGTACTGGAAGCTCCCTTTGTTAACAACACTTATTTATATGGTTGGGAATTGGTCTCAATTGTTATTTATCAATTTCATTTAGATTGCCTTCATAAATGTATATATTTTAGAAAGCTAAAGCTATTTTAGAGTTCCATACAAAGGAAGATTGAGCCTGGTTAGGAATAGAATACAGGAGAGAGAGAGAGAGAGAGAGAGAGAGAGAGAGAGAGAGAGAGAGAGAACATAAAAGAGGGAGCCAATATTGGTTTGAAGATAAAATTGAACACAAAGAAAGGGCTAGAGAACTACAAGACTGCCGCCATCTAACAATTTGAGCTTCTGTGGAAAGGCTACCATAAATGCCTTTCCCGGAGAGTGAGATCAACAACTAACTTCTCCATGGAGCCCTCAACTAATGTCTGTTGGAAACAGGAGCAAACACCCATACATAAACACTGAGTCAAAGTAGAACCCAGATGCAGATGGACAGGACAAGACCAGGCAGCAGAAACACAAAGAGACAGTTTACCTGAACAAGGAGGAGCTAACAGGCCACCAGACTGATAGCTGGGAAGCCAGCATGGAACTGAATCAGCCCCCCCCCCCCCGAATATGGGTCTCAGCCAGAAGGACTGAGCAGTCTAAGGGACCTCAGACAGTGGAGCAAGGATGTATCCCTGGTGCACAAAAGGACCTTGCAGACACATCCCCCATGGAGGGATAACTGCCTTAATCTAGAGACAGGAGTGAAGCCCTAGTCCCTACTTCACATGACCTGTCAGATCTACATGAACCCATCTGGATGGCATTCCCCTACATATGGAATTGGTGTGGAGGATGGGGGGAAGGGTGGTTAGGATGAATGTGAGAGGGCAGAGAGGGAAAAAGGGAGGAAGGAGGGAAGGAAAGAGGGAGGGAGAACTGGGTTCGACGTGTAAAATAATAAATTAAATTTTAAAAAAATATGCTTTGACTCCAAAATTTAAGTTCATGGACAAGTTCCTGGGGAAAAGAATTTCTATTTTTGTTTCCATAGAAAATGAAAAGCTGTGGACTCCTTCCAGACTAATGTGGTTTGATCAAGCCAGACCGCCTGAAACAGAGTACCAGGTGATCCTACATTCAAAACAGCTGGACAAAGCAGTCTTACAGACTACATCTAGGATTTCTGCATCTTCTTAGAATCCCTCATGACAGCTCCCCTTACCAGCAGGAAGTAGTTTGGAAAGAATGATGCCCAAATTCCCAAATATTGTCTATAAATGTTTGTATTCATTTAAATGGACTGGTTATATGAAATAAGTAAAAAGAAAAAAAGAATATGGGTACAAAAATGTCTCTATAGCAAGATGTACAGTCAGTTGGGTATATGACCAAGAGTTGTATACAGAAGATTTGATTTGTGGCAACCAGAACAAGCTAAAGTCATCTGAGAAGAGGTAATTCAGTTAAGATAATGTCCTATAACATTGTTTTTTAGCATTTCTGTATAACATTTTCTAAACCAGTGACTGACGAGGAATAGTTCAAAAAATTAGGGTTCTTCCTCCTTTGGCTTGTGGACCTGATGTCTGTAAGAAAGCAGGCTGAGGAAAAACAATTAAACAGGTGAAGGAAACAGTTTAAGGCTTGAAAACTGAAATAGAGACAATAAAGAAAACACAGAAAGAAGGAATGCTGGATATAGAAAAACTGGGCAAACAATCAGGAACTTTAGATGCAAGTATAACCAACAGAATACAAGAGATGGAAGAGAGAATCTGAGGTGTTGAAGTTAAACTAGAGGAAACAGATTCATCGAGAAAAGAAAATTGTAAATCCAACAAATACTTAATAAAAAATATCTGAAAGGGCCAAACCTAAGAATAATAAGCATTAAGGAAGGCAAAGAAGCCCAGCTCAAAGGTGCAGAAAACATATTCCACAAAATCATAGAAGAAAACATTCTAAATCTGAAGAAAAACATACCAATGAAAGTATAAGAAGCATACTGAACACCAAATTACTGAACCAAAAAAAACCCTCTACACATAATAATCATAATACCGAATATACAGAATAATGAATGAATATTAAGAGCAGCTAAGGGAAGAGGCCAGGTAACATATAAAGGCAGACCTATAAAAAAATTACATCTGACTTCTCCATGGACACTGTCAAGGAAAAAAGGTCCACGGGTGCCAGCCCAGAAACTGTACCCAGCAAAACTCTCGACCATTATAGATGGAGAAAACAAGATATTTAATGACAAAACCAGGTTTTCACAATGCATATCTACAAATCTAGCCCTACATAAAGTTCTTCAAGAAAAACTACAACACAAGGAAGTTAACTACGCTCACAAAAACATACATGCGCAATAGATAATCCCACTTCACCAGAACACAAAGGTAAAGCAGGTCACTATATTCACAATAGCAACACCAACAACAAATCTAAAACAAACAAGCATTAACAATAAATGGTTCGTACTTTCTCCCAACCTTAATGATCATAATTCACCTATAAAAAGACATACACTAACAGAATGGATACAAAGAGAGAATCCATCCTTCTGCTGCATACAGGAAACTCATCTAAGCTACAAAGACAGAAGTTACCTCAGAGTAAAGGTTGAGAAGAGATCTTGCATTCAAATGGACCCAAATGCAATCAGGTGTGGCTATCCTAATACCTAACAAGTTAGACTTCAAACACAAATCAATCAAAAAAGATGAAGATGGTCATTTTTTATTCATCACAGGAGAAGTCCATCAACACAGTCTCAATTCTGAACAAATATGCCCCAAATACAAAGGTACCCACATTTGTAAAAGAAACACTACTAAAACTCAAAGCTCACATAAAACCTCACATGCTCATATTGGGAGATTTAACCACCCCACTCTCACTGCTAGACAAGACCACCAGTCAGAAACTTAACAAAGAAACAGAAAAACTGAAACAAGTTAAGTCTCAATTGGGTTTAACAGACATCTATAGAATATTCCATTCAAACACAAAAGAATATACCTTCTTCTCTGCTCCACATGGAAGATTCTCTAAAATTGAGCACATGCTTGGTGACATAACAAATATCAACAGATACCAAAAAAAAAAAAAAAAA
The DNA here is from genome assembly GCF_943737965.1 of Phodopus roborovskii. Classification (NCBI taxonomy): domain Eukaryota; kingdom Metazoa; phylum Chordata; class Mammalia; order Rodentia; family Cricetidae; genus Phodopus; species Phodopus roborovskii. Next base: position 255,274 of record NW_026125235.1, on the reverse strand, counting down.
AAAATTGGAATGGTCCTCTGAATCTTATCAGACTACCATGCTTTAAGGTTGGATTTCAACAAAACACATATTCCAGAAACCCTACAAAATAATGAAAACTGAACAATGTGCAATTGCACCATACCCGTGTCAAGGAGAAATAAAGTAATTAAGGACTTCCTAAAATGTAAAAAGAATGAGGGCAAAACATACTCAAACTTATGGAGCACCTTGAAACCAGTGCTACAAGGGAATTTCATTGCACTACGTGCCCATATGAAGAAAACAGAGGACAGTCACATTAGAGAACTAGCAGCACAGCTGAAATCCTTAGAACAAAAACCAGCAAACTCAACCCGGAGGAGTAGATGGCAGGAAATAATCAATATGAGACCTGAAATAAATAGAAACCAGGAAAACAATTAAAAAAAAATCAATGCAACAAGGAGCTGGAGTTCTTTGTCTGTTTGCTTGCTTGTTTTTTGAAAATAAACAAGATAGACATAACTTTACCCAACTAGCCAAAAAGCTCAGAGAGAACATGCAAAGTAACAAAAGCAGAAACAAAACGGGGGACATGACAACGAACACTGCGGAAATCCAGTGAATTTACAAATCATAATTTGAAAACCTATGCTGCACAAAATTTGAAAATTCAAAGGAAATGGACAAATTTCTGGATAACTATCACTTACCAGAATTAAATCATGAACAGATAAACAATTTAAATAGATCCATAAAGCCTAATGAAATAGAACCAGTCATCAAAAGCCTTCCAACCAAAAAAAGAAAAAAAAAGCCACAGGACCAGATGGCTTCAATGCAGAATACTACCAGAAATTCAAGGAAGATGGAAGATCTAATACCAATACTCCTGAAATCATTCCACATAATAGAAACAGAAGGTTCATTACCAAACTCTCTTTTTATGAGGCCACAATACCGTGGTATCCAAACCACACAATGACACAACTAAGAAAGAAAACTACAGACCAATATCCCTCATGAACACTGATGCAAAAATACTCAATAAATTCCTGGCAAACTGAATCCAAGAAAACATCAGAGAAATCATCAACCATAACCAAGTAGGCTTCATCCCTAGATTGCAGGGATGGTTTAACATGCAAAAATCTATGAACATGTTCCTCCATATAAACAAACTGAAAAATAAAAACCACATGATCATCTATATCCATAGATGCTGAAATGCATTAGACAAAATTCAACACCCTCTCGTGATAAAGTTCTTGGAGAGGTCATGGATAGCAGAAACATACCTAAAGATAATAAGATCAATATACAGTAAACCAACAGCCACATCAAATTGAAAAGGGAGAAGCTTAAGACAACTCCTCTAAAATGAGGAACAGAACAAGGCTGCCCTCTCTCTCCATATCTCTTCAATATTGTACTTGAAGATTTAGCTAAAGTAATAAGACAACAAAAGGAGATCAAGGAAATACAAATTAAAAAGGAAGAAGTCAAACTTTCTCTATTGCAGATGACATGATAGTTTACATGAGCACCCCAAAAAAAAATCTACAAAGGAACTCCTACAGCTGATAAACACCTTAAGCAAGCTAGCAGGATACAATATAAACTCAAAATCAGAGAAACATCTCCCTTTACAATAGCTAAAAACAATATAAGCATCTTGGGGTAACACTTACCGAACAAGTGAAAGACCAGTGAAGAAAGAACTTGTGTCTTTAAAGAAAGAAATTAAAGAAAATACCAGAAAATGGAAAGATCTCCCATGGTCTTAGATAGGTAGGATCAACATAGTAAATGGCAGTCTTTCTAAAAGCAATCTATAGATTGAATGCAATCTCCATTAAAATCACAGCACACTTCTTCACTGACCTTGAAAGGATGATAATCAATAATCAACTTTATATGGAAAAACAATAGACCCAGGATAGTCAAAACCATCCTGTGCAATAAAGGAACTTCAGGGGGCATCACCATCCCCAACTTTAAGCTCTACTACAGAGCTATAGTCCTGAAAACAGACTGGTATTGGCAATAAAATGACAAGTAGACCAATGGAATTGAACAAAAAAAAAATCCTGACATTAACCCACATGCCTTCAAACACTTGATTTTTGAATAATACAGCTAAAAGTATACAACGGGAGGAGGAAAGCATCTTCAACAAATGGTGCTGGCACAACTGGATGATGGTGTGTACAAGATTGCAGATAGACCCATGTCTATCGCCATGCACAAAACTCAAGTCCAAATGGATAAAAATCTCAACATAAATCCAGCCACACTGAACCTCTTATAAGAGAAAGTGGGAGGTACCCTTGAACAAATTGGTACAGGAGACCGTTTTTTGAATATAACAGCAGTAGCACAGACAATGATATCGACAATAAATAAATGGGACCTCTTCAACCTGAGAAGATTCTGTAAGGCAAAGGACACAGTTAATGAGACCAAACAGCAGCCCACAGACTGGGAAAAGATCTTCACCAATCCTACATCCTACAGAGGGCTGATCTCCAAAAGATACAAAGAACTCAAGAAACTAGTCACAAAAATATCAAATAACCCTATTAAAAACTGTGGTGCAGAACTGAATAGAGAACTCTCAATAGAGGAATTAATAAATGCTAAAAGACACACTTAAGAAAGTGTTCAACATCATTAGTTATCAGTGAAATGCAAATCAAAACAACTCTGAGATACCATCTTACTCCTGCCAGAATGGCTAAAATTAGGAACACCAATGACAAGTCATGTGAGAGAGGATGTGGAGAAAGGGGAGCATTCCTATGCTGCTAGTTGGAGTGCAAACTTGTATAGCCATTTTGAAGATCAGTATGGCAGTTCCTTAGGAAAATGGAAATCAGTTTACCAAAGGACCTGGCAATCCCCCTCTTAGGCATATACCCAAATGATCCACATCCATGCAACAAAGACATGTGCTCAACTATGTTCATAGCAGCATTATTTGTAATAGCAAGAACCTGGAAGCCACCTACATGTCCCTCAACTGAAGAATGGATTAAAAAAGATGTGGCACATCTATACAATGGAATACTACTCTGCAGAAAAAAATAATGGAATATTGAAATTTACAGGCAAGTGGATGGCACTTGAAGAAACCATCGTGAATGAGGTAACCCAGTCACAAAAAAGCCTGGCCCCAACTAATAATTTAAGGAACAGTGGAAAGGCTACCATAAATACCCTTCCTTGATAATGAGATTGAGTACTAACTTATCCATCATTATATAGACCTCATCTAGTAGCTGGTGGAAGCAGAAGCAGAAACCCACAACTAAACACTGAACCTAATTAGAATCTAGATGCAGAGAGGGAGGACAAGACCAGGCTATAGAAACACATAGAGACAGCTGACACCAACTAGGAGGAGCTATTGGGCCCCCAAACTGATAGCTGGGAAACCAGCATGGGACTTATTCAGACCCCCTTAATATGGGTCTCAGCTAAAAGGCCTGGGCATTCTAAGGGACCTCAGACTGTGGAACTAGGATGTATCCCTTGTACACAAAAAGACTTTGTGAGCAAATTCGCCATTGACAAATGCTCCCATAACCTAGAAACAGGAGAGAAGACCTAATCCCTACTCCAAATTGACATATTTAGGTGACCCCTCCTTGAAGGCACCACTCTACTTGGATTGGAGGGGGATATGATGTGCGGGTGGTCAGGGGACATGAGAGGGTGGGGGAGAGGGAAAGAGGGAGAGATGGAGGGAGGGAAAGGGAAATGGGATCTATATGTAAAATAAAATAAAAAATGAAAGAAAAATAAAACAGCCTGAGCAAACCATGAGGAACAAGCCATTAAGCAGCACCCCTCCATGGGCTCTTCAACAGTTCCATTCTTCAGATTCTTTATGTTCCTGCCCTGACTTTTTCTATCATGAACAGAGATATGGAATTATATGTCAAATAAACTTTTTCTGTATCTTTTTATTTGTTGTGTTTCATTACAGCATTAGAAATGCTACCTAAGACAAATTATATATGTGGATCTTAAAGTAGATCTAAATCAAGCTTCCTAAGGAATTCCTGCACTTATTTTCATAGTGCTGGACAAGGTTGCATTCATACAAGCAATGGATGAGTTTTCCTATTAGTACATATTCTTACAATATGAACTAACTTTTTTTTATTAAAATTGGCCATTCTGAATATAATTGAATAAAATTTCAACATAAATTTGATTTACAGTACCCTGATGAGTAAAAATATTTTCCCATTGTTTAGTATGTCACCCTGTCCCAATGTTGGTATTTTTGTCATACAAAATCTATTCAGTTTCATGGTGTCTCATTTACACATTGTTGTTTTAGTATCTTTCCTATTAGTGTTCTGTTCAGAAACCATTTTGCCATAACCATGAGTTAGAGACTAATCTCCAATTTTCTCTTTTAAGAAATTTATCATATCGGGTCTTATGTTGAAGTCTTTCATCCTCTTGGAATTGATCTATGTACAGGGTTATAGGTATGGATCTCTTTATGTTCCCCTCAATACAGCCATCCCATTTGGCCAGCACCATTTGTTTAAGAAATTTAATCTTTTCCACTGTGATTCTATGGCTTCATTATTAAAATGTAGATAACCATATGTCCGTAGACTTAAATCTAAAACTCCAATTCCATTCTACTGATCACTATGTCTGTTTCTGTGCCAATATCATGTTGAATTTATTAATATAGCTATATACTACATTGTGAGATCAGAGTGATATTCCAGTAGTTAGTTGAACACTTAGTCACAAAACATTGCAAAAATATGGATGAGGTAATACCTAAAACACTCATAAAATCACACTGAAATGAAATGACATTGTTAAAAAAGAGCAAACTGTGTAAAAACTATATCAAAACAGTTACATAAAATTCAAATAACTTTAGTAGAAGACAAAAGCTAAATCAAATATTTCACATAGAATATATCAGAAAAAAATATGAACCAATTTGAAACCAGGCCTGTTATGTGGTATCAATCTGATCATATAGGTTAAAAGTGATCAGTACAGCATAAGGAAGCAGATATAATATATACAATTTTATAAATCTCAATATTGCATAACCACAAATACAAAATGAAAAGAAGAAATTATGGGAGGAAGAGGGAGTATAAGAATTACTATGCTATTTTCATCACCCATGAATTCCTCAGTCTATTCAGAGCTCTTGACCCAGAAAGATTTGGATACCTCTTCTTCATATTCATAACATCGTCCAATGCTGCCTCTGTAAATATATATATATATATATATATATATATATATATATATATTATGCACACATGATTCTTATGTTTTAGTTTTGAGAAAAAAAAAATGTTTCATGATATCCTTAAATGACAAGTAAAAGTCTTTTCTTTTATATGATCTTATCATTGTAATAAATAGATTACAGATATTATTTGGATTACTGCCACTTTTTGAACAATTAGGGAACTCAATTACCTAGGCTATGATTAAATAAAATTGTTGTCAGAAAGAAATGGAAAATATGTCGCTACTCTGTAATTATATAATTTATGTATATAAGTGTATAAGTGTTAGACTAACAACTCAAGTGAGAAAATTTTAGCTTTAAGATGTACAGAAACTTTAAGTCTATAAGTGATTTCATTTGTTTATACTGATTACTTCTAATAAATTCACATTTAGAAGAGGCTAATGAAAATTAAAGGCATTACATTTTATATTTTCATTCCTAATGTATAGGCATAGTTGAAACTAAAATGACAAATGTGTTTTAGATGGTCTCTGTTCTGAAGAACATACAATTTGTAAATCCTGTTGGAGACTTAGTGAACATAAACCAGAAAACAAAACAGGATACAGAGTATTACACATTCTATACCATGGATTATAAAAATCAGAGTGGCCTTAAAGTGAAAATAAGAAAGATTTCTGGACATTTTCCAAATGACCAACAATTTTACGTGTTTGATGAAATAATAGAATTGGCCACAGATGTTAGACAGGTAATTTAATCTTAAATCAAATGCTTTAAATGTAGCACAATACTCCAAAATCTCATGGTCTACTTGTGCTTCAACATCACTTAAAAACATTTGACATTTACTGATTTATTGAATCACTTTACAGCCCAGTAGACCCTCTCTCTCTCTCTCTCTCTCTCTCTCTCTCTCTCTTCCCAGTCTCTCTCTGTGTCCTGTCTGATGTGCATTTATTTATATATTTACAATACATAAGTTACTGTATAATCTGCCTGCCTGATCTCTGACCCAAACGCCAGAACTACAGGCCCAAACTAGAGACCCACCTATCCCCACAGGACTATCCTGAATCCCTGCCTGCTGGTACTTTGACCACCATCACCAGCTTCTGCTTGAGGAGCCTGATCTTTGAACAATATCACCAGACCCCTGCCTGAGGAGAGACCTCATAGATATCTTGGACCACACACAGCTACAGACATCAAAATTCTGACCCGAGTAGGCCCACTAGGGGTAATGCAGAGAGAGAGAGAGAGAGAGAGAGAGAGAGAGAGAGAGAGAGAGAGAGACCCCACCTGCACCCACTGGAAGAAGCTATAGGAAGACAGCAATACAAGAAAGCACCTAACAATAGAAAGACACGAATGACACCACCAGAATCTAGGAACTCTACACCAACCAGACCTGAACACCCAAAAGCAGATGAAGCAGAAGAGAATGAATTAAAAAATACCTTCATAAATATGACAGAGGCCCTCAAAGATGATGTGAGAAAATCCCTCAAAGAAATAGAAAAATAAACAAAAAATTGGAAGAAATGAACAAATCTCTTAAAGAAAGAAAGCCAATCAAAAACAATTAAGCAGATGAAGGAAGTAGATCAAGATGTGAAAACTGAAATAAAGACAATAAAGAAAACACAAACTGAAGGAATGCTTGAAATAGAAAAACTGGGCAAACAATCTGGCACTAAAGATGTAAGGAAAAAAAAATAGAATACAAGAGAGAAACTCAGGCATGAAGATAAACTAGAAGAAATAGGTTCATTGAACAAAGAAAATTGTAAACCCAACAAATCTTTAACACAAAACATCCAGGAAAAGGGGAACACCGTGAAAAGGTCAAACCTAAGAATAATAGGCATAGAAAAAGGCAAAGAAGCCCAGATCAAAGGTGCAGAAAACATATTTCACAAAATCATTGAAGGAAAATTTTCCAATCTGAAAAACGACATGCCCATGAAAGTACAAGAAGCATACCGAATACCAAACAGACAGGACCAAAGAAAAAACACCCCTTGACAGATAATAATCAGAACATCTAACATAAAAACTAAAGAAAGAATATTAAGAGAAACAAAGGGAAAAAGCAAGGTGACATATAAAGGCAGACTTACCAAAATCATACTGATTTCTCCATGGAAATTCTCAAAGCAAGAAAGTCCTGGATACATGTTCTACAAGTAGTAAGAGTCCACACATGCCAGATCAGGACACTATATGCAGCAAAATTCTCAGTCACTATAGATGGAGAAAAAGTGATATTTAATGACAAAGTCTGATTTTCACAATATGTATCTACAAATCCAGCCCCACAGAAACTTATGGAAAGAAAACTCCAATCTAAGAAAGTTAACTACTTTCACAAAGACATAGGAAATAGATGAGGCTACTTCATCCAAAACCAAACTGTAAAGCAAGACCAATATATTCACAATACCACTGCCAACAACAAACTTAAACAATCATTAACAATCAATGGTCCTTACTTTCCCTCAACATTAACAGTCTTACCTCACCTATAAAAAGACACAGGCTACCAGAATGGAAACAAAGATAGAATCCATCCTTATACTGCATAAAAGATACCCATCTAAGCTTCAAAGACAGACATTACATCAGGGTAAAGGGTGAAGGAAAGATCTTCCATTCAAATGGACCCAAAAAGCAAGCAAGTGTTGCTATCTTAATACCTAACAAGTTAGACTTCAAAACAAAATGAATTAAAAGAGATGAAGATAGTCATTTTGTATTCATCACAGGGGAAATCCATCAGCAGAAAGTCTCAATACTCCTTGGGGGGCCTCTGAAAGGCCCCCACATCACAGGTATTCTGAACATTCCAAGTCAGAGTGGAAGACAATCTCCCACTGGACAATTAGAAAATTCTGTGCCTATTGTAAAAACTCATATCGCTCTTTATGACAAACTAGTGATAGAAGTTGAATCAAACATGACAGAAGGAAATAAAAAATGTATATTTGGCAAACCTCTATAAACAGTCAAAGGCCTAAATTGATAGTTAAGATGAATAACAGACTGACGGGATACTTGACACAGGGGCTGAAGTAACTATCATAACTAATAAACCTTGGCCTCCAAGATGGCCCCTGCATGAGGTAAATTTTCAATTCTTAGGGATTGGAACCTTGTCTCAGGTAAAACAAAACATGAGATAGATTGAATGTATAGGATCAGGACAGAGAAAAAGGTTGAGATCATATGTGGCTGATGTAGTGATAAATTTATGGAGTCGTGATCTATTACAGCAATAGAATACACAGATTAACATTCCTCCAGTATTAGATAGGAACCATAAATGACCTCATGATTTTGGAAAAACTATTATAAAGTACTATACAAGACAGAGACCAAATATCCAGGCTGTACAAAAACAGAGTACAAGTGCTGAACAAAGAGAGGAGCCAAAAGCCCTACCCTTAAAATGGCTAACAGACAAACTTGTCTGAGTAGGGAAATGGCCTATGACCTAGTGAAGTTAGAAGCTTTAGAAAGCCTGGTTCAGGAATAGCTAATTGCTGGACATATCGAGGAATCAACCAGCCCTTGGAATTCTCTAGTGTTTATTATCAAAAGAAATCTGGTAAATGGAGAATGCTTAGAGACCTGAGAGCCATCAATAAAATTATCCAGCCAATGGGCTCTCTACAGCCTGTAATGCCCTTGCCTTCTTTGATACCTAAAGAATGGCCTATTATAGTTATTGATTTAAAGGATTGCTTCTTCACTATACCTTTACAAGAACAAGATAAAGAGAAATTTGCCTTCACGGTACCTAATTACAATAATTCTCAACCGGTGAAGAGATATCAATGGAAGGTTTTGCCACAGGAAATGCTGAATAGCCTACTCTGTGCCAATATTTTGTACAAAAACAATGCTAGAAATAATTCATAAACAGTTTCCACAATCCATAATCTATCATTACGTGGATGATATATTGTTAGATGATTCTAAAGGAGAAATATTAGAAAATATGTTTGAGAAAATACAGGAAGTTTTACCTCACTGGGGATTACAAATTGCACCTGAAAAAATACAAAAAGGAGAGTCTATCAACTACTTAGGATATAAAATAAGTCTACAGAAAATTAGATAACAAAAAGAACAAATCAAGAGAGATTGCTACCAGACACTTAATGATCTTAAAAAATTACTAGGAGAGATTTCTCAACTGAAAACCATTATTGGAGCAGAAGGGTATGATTTGAAAATCTTGAAAATGGCACGAAAAGGAGACAAGGACTTGAATAGTCCACAAATACTATCAGCTGAAGCTGAAAAGGAATTCGAATGGGTAGGAAAGAGGACACTAGAAGCACAGTTGGAAAGTGTGGATCCAAACCTAGACAGTATTCTGGTTATATTACCATATAGAAAATATCCTTCAGGGATTTTGATGCAGAAAGAACTTATCATATTAGATTTAATATTCCTACCACATAAATAGAATAAAAAACTGAAGACATATAGAAAAGATCTCTGACTTGATAATAAAAGGTAAATTAAGACTTCATTAACTAACAGGAAGGGACACCGCAGAAATTATAGTACCTTTAACTAATGAGGAAATTTCCTCCTTATGGAAAGATAATGAATATTTGCAGAGCGCATGCAGTAAGTTTTTGGGAATGATTAGCAACAATTATCCCAAAAGTAAAAGAATCATATTCATAAAGAAAATGATTTGGATCCTTCCATGCATTGTAAGAAAAACAAAATCAGGTAAGGCAGGACATAAATCAGAAAAAAATTAGTAAAGTGGTTCAAAGCCCTTACAATTCTTAAAAAAAAAAAAAAAAACAGATTTATATGCCATTCTCATGGTACTTATGCATTATACAGAATGCCTCGATATAGTTACTGAATCTCAATATGCAGAGAGAGTTGTCTTACACATTGAGACAACAAAATTTATTCCTGACAATACAGAATTAACTTCATTGATTATACAGTTACAAGATACTATCAGAAAGATGATTCATGATATATATATCACACATCAGATCCCATAAGGGTCTACCAGGTCCTCTAGCACAAGGCAATGATGAAATTGATCGGTTATTGATAGGAAAGGTGCTAGAAGCCTCAAGTTTCATAAGAAACACCTCATGAACAGCAAAGGTTTAAAAAAGGATTTTTCTATCACTTGGAAACAAGCCAAGGAAATAGTAAGGAAATTTCCTACTTGCTCATTCTATAACCAAACTCCTTTACCACCAGGCAGTAACCCTAAATGTATAAATAGGAATGAAATATGGCAAATGCATATGTATCATTTTTCAGAATTTGGAAAATTAAAATATGTACATCACACTATAGATACATTTTCAGGGTTTCAATGGCCCACTGCTTTGAGCTCTGAAAAGGCTGATTCTGTTATCACACACCTATTGGAGGTAATGGCCATTATGGGCATACCTGCACAAACAAAAACTGACAATGCTCCAGCATATGTCTCCAGCAAATTGAAACAATGTTTTAAGTATTATAACATAAACCTCATAACTGGTATACCTCAAAATCCTACAGGACAAGCAGTAGTTGACAGATCCAATTGTACTTTAAAAGAAATGCTCCATAAACAAGCAGGAGGAACCAAGACACCCAAACACAGATTACATAATGCTTTATTAACATTAAACTTTCTTACTGTTGATGAAAAATAGACAATAGAAAAAACTTCTGAATTAAATCAGCCAGTGTACTTCAAAGGATGTTTTGACCTCAGAATGGAAACCAGGATATGTTTTATGTTGGAGTAGGGGTTTCCCATTTGTATCTACGGAAGAAGAAAAATTATGGATACCATCTAAGTTAATCAAGAACTAAGTTGAACAAGAGAAACATCTTAATGAAGAGAATACAAGTCATCCAACAAATTAGGTCCCATGAGATTGTGTGGAGACTTCTCAAAGGTAAGGGAAATGTTCTGTTCTTGTTCTTACAGGAAAACAGAGAAAACCTATCTTCAAACAGCCAAATACACTGAACAGACTCTACAGAAGAGAACACAGCTCTCCAGTAACAATCACTTAATGAAGGGGAATCAGATACATGGTAAAAATATTTAATTCCAGTAAACTATTTCTATGCAGAAATCTATTTCTCTTTACTATCTAGTATTCCTGTAGTCCCGATTCATATAAACCAATGCTGGCTTTGAAGTTCTATTTGGCTTTTCTTCTCTAAATTCAAGCATGTAGTTAAGATTAAATTCATGGTTTCTGCCAATTGGTGTAAGGCAGAAGAAAACAAAATCTGGGCATTCATTCGCTTATATGCAATGTTCTCTCTGAAATCCTAATTTTCTCATATACATTTTGATGCTTATTGTTGTCTTTCCCTAAAGCATACCTTAAACCTTGAAATTTTTACTTTAATATGTTTAAGTTTTCCACAAGGAATAATAACAATCCTGACAGAAATCTTTGAACTCTCCAGAAAGAAGATAGGGCCCCACATTGTCATTTCCTCTTGAATCACCCTGATGCATCTGGACTACAAACATCACGCTAAAACTGGTTTGAGACTATTTTGCTTGAGACAACTCCTATCTAGCTAGCTATAATGGTGCACCTTCTTATTACACCCTGGCCAGTGTTTCAAACAGAACTACAGTCAAGCACTTCCCGCCACAAAGTGACTAGATACATGTCACAGCCAGTTCTGTTGAAAAATCTGGTTGCTAAAAATTTTCTTCTGACAGTATCCCATGGAGCAATCATTGTCCCATTTTAGCAGGTAGTAATCTGGAGATAACGATGCCCCCTTTCCCTACTCTTGGAATTTGGGGATAATATTCATCTTCTTTGGGTTGGTTTTAGTTACTTATGATGGGGTATGGAAGGTGATGCTTAGATGCAGCTATCTCTTTTAAACAGGAATAGGGTATGGTTGGGAAAGTATGGTTTAGATGGGATATAGGTAGATTAGTCTATCTTCTTCCAAATTATTTAGTAAGAGTGAGATATTAGTATTAGAGCTTACATTGTTATATTTCTTATTTGTGGTAAGCTATGTAAAATTAAGTTTATATTCCCTTCCTGGAAGAATTGTATAGTATATTTTGTATTATTGTGTGAAATATTTCCATTTATGATGTTTTATGCACATTATCTTGCCATATTCTATTTATGTATACTTTTGCTTGTTTTTCCATACATTTTGTATATTGATTCAATTTAGTATATTTATCATGATGCCCTTTATAGTTCTATTTCTTGTCCAGACATTTCTACTGTACCTCTACTTTACTGATTTATATGTATGTATATGTACATAGTTATATTGTTTAGGTGTTTGTCCCTTCTTTACTCATGGAAGATTCACTCAGTTTTTAGCTAAATTCCTGAGTATTTCAGATTATCTTCATCCATTTTTCCTTTACCTATGAGATTAGTCAGACATAGATACTTAATCTTCAATCACTTCATAGACCTGCAGAACATGACATTTAAATGTTTTAATATTAGTACTCTGTTGATATAAGACACTGTTGCTCCTGACAGCACTGTGCACTTTCCCGAAAATATGTTGGACACTGTTGTTGCTCTTGCTGGAGTTCATCCTCACTTCAGCTAATGGCCTCTTGGGCAAAGAACTGCCCCCACCTTGTCCACTGATTTGGACATGCGGTCCTATGTGCTTGCAGGAGACAAATATAGAAGACTACTGAACCTTGCTAAGTCAGGGTAAGACAGCCTTTCAACTTCCCTGCTGTTGTTGTGGTCTGTCAAGTACTCTTGGCTTTAGCCAAAAATGGGTGTACCAACATTGCTCTGAGACCTTGGGTGACTGTCCAGATAGCTTGCTATTTCTGTCCTTGCTGCACCTTTTGGAAGTTGCCCATTCACACTTCCTGTCTACCTTAGTATCATTATTTTCCTTCTCATGTCTTGATGAGGTTGAAGATTAAACTATCACAATTATTATTCTCTCTTCCTAGTTAGATATATTAGGTACTAGACTTAAGTTTTCCAGCTTAGAGCAACTCTATTGTAAACTCTGTTATGCCTTCACCCTAGGACTAGATATGTAGGTCGTTTTGTTCTTGATTTTCCTTTTCTTGGAGCACACTTGTTATTCACTGTTTTGTATAGTTTTGTATCAAGCCTAAATATTTTCTTTAGACTAAAAGGGGAATTGTAGTGAGATATTGGGGGTGGAGGCAGGAGTGGAAGTGACCTGGGGTACTAGGTCTGAGGAGGAGCTGGGGAATGCTCTCTTGCTGGTGGGACATGAAGAGGAGAGCATCCGGTGGAACTTGCTGGTGTTCATCTGTCTAGGATGTAAGTTATTTCTCCCTGAATAAACATCTATCCAGCCTATTTGTTTATCCTAATCCTTATTAAAATGCAATAGGCACCCACATTTGTAAAAGAAATGCTACTAAAACTCAAAGCTCACATAAAACCTCACACACTCATAGTGGGAGACTTCAACACCTGACTCTCCCCACTAAACAGGACCACCTGTCAGAAACTTAACAAAGAAACAAAAGAACTACCAGAAGTTATGTCTCAACTGGGTTTAACAGAAATCTATAGAACATTCCATCCAAACACAAATGAATATACATTCTTCTCTGCTCCACATGGAACCTTCTCTAAAATCAACCATATACGAGGTGACATAACAAACCTCAATAGATACTAAAAAGTTGGAAAAGTCCCCTGTATCTTATCAGACTACCGTGCTTGAAAGTTGGATTTCGACAACAACACAAATCACAGAAACCATAAATACCCATGGCAACTGAACAATGTGCAATTGCACCATACCTGGGTCAAAGAAGAAATAAAGAAAGAAATTAAGGACTTCGTAAAATTCAGAGAGAATGAGGACACAACATACCCAAACCTATGGGGAACATTGAAAACAGTGCTACAAGGTAAGTTATTGCACTAGGTGCCCATATGAAGAAAACAGATGGTAATCACATTAGAAAAACTAATAGCACAGCTGAAAGCCTTAGAACAAAAAGAAGAAAACACACACCAGGAAATAATCAGTAGAGACCATGAAAACAATATTAAAAAAAAACAATTCAACAAAGAGTTGATTTTTTGAGAAAATCAAACAGATAGACAAACCTTTATCCAAACTAAGCAAAAAGCAGAGAGAGGACATGCAAATTAACAAAATCAGAAATGAAAAGGGAGACACAACAACAGACACTGAGGAAATCCAGACAATATTCAGGTCATACTTTGCAAACCTGTACTCCACATAATTTGAAAATTCAATGGAAATGGACAAATTTCTGGATATCACTTAACAAAATTAAATCAAGAAGAGATAGACTTAAAAAAAGACCTATAACCCCTAATGAAATAGAAGCAGTCATCAAAAGCCTCCCACCAAATAAAATCCAGTGCCAATTGCTTCAGTGCAGAATTGTATCAGACATTCAAAGAAGAGCTAATACCAATACTCCTCAAATTTTTCTACACAATAGAAACATAATATTCATTACCAAACTCTTTTATTGAGGCCACAATCACCTTGGTACCCAATACACATAAACTCACAACTAAGAAAGAAAACAACAGACCAATATCCCTCTTGAACACTGATGCAAAAATACTCAATAAAATACTGTCAAACTGAATCCACAAACACATCAGAGAATTCATCCACCATGACCAAGTAGGCTTCATCCCTGCATAGCAGGGATGGTTCAACAAATGAAAATCTATAAATATGATCTACCATATAAACAAACTGAAAAAGAAAAACACATTATTATCTCCCTAATTACTGAAAAACCCTTTGAAAAATTCAACACCCTTTCATGATAAAGATCTTAGAGCCATCAGGGATAAAAGGAACATACCTAAATATAATAAGAGCAACATACAGCAAACCAACAGCCAATAGCAAACTGAATGGAGAGAATCTTAAGGCGATTTCTCTAAAATTAGTAATAGAACAAGGCTACCCACTCTCTACATATCTCAATATTGTACTTGAAGTTCTAGCTAAAGCAATAAGACAACAAAAAGAGATCAAGGGGATACAAATCAGAAAGGAAGAAGTCAAACTTCCACTATTAGCAGATGATATGATAGTTTACATAAGTTACAGACAAAACTCTACCATGGAACTCCAATAGCTGATAAACACCTTCAGAAGACAAGCAGTATACAAGATAAACAACAAAACAAAACAGAACAACAACAAAAAAAAAAAAAACCAGTAGACCTACTACTATATTCAGATGCAGATGACAAAGGGGCTGAGATAGAAATCAGAGAAACATCACCCTTTACAATAGCCATAAACAACATAAAGTATCATGGAGTAATGCTTACCAAATAAGTGTAAGGCCAAAAAAGGCCAGTATAGCAAGATAGCAAGAACTTTGTGTCTTTAAAGAAAGAAATTGAAGAACATACCAGAAAATGGAAAGATCTCCCATGGATAAATAGTAAAAATGGCAATCTTACCTAAAGCAATCTACAGATTGAATGCAATCCCCATTAAAATCCCAGCACAATTCTTCACTGGCCTTGAAAGAATGATAATCAACTTTATATGGAAAACAAAAGACCCAGGATAGACAAAACAACTCTGTACTCAGGAGGCATCACCGCCCCTGTCTTAAGCTCTGCTACAGATTATAGTCCTGAAAACAGCCTGGTATCAGCACTAAAATAGACAGGTAGACCAATGGAATTGAATCAAAAATTTTGATATCAACCCCCACACCAACAAACACCTGCTTTTTGAAAAACAGCTAAAAGTATACAATGGGAAGAGGAAATCATCTTCAACAAATGATGCTGGCACAATTGGATGATGGTGAATAGAAGACTGCAAATAGATCCATGTCTTTCACCATGCATGGTATAAGTTATGAAGATGCAAGTGGAAGCAAGTTCTTAGCCTCATCCAGTATTATCTTTCAAAATTATATTCTTGAGATATGGAATAATTACTTGATTTTGATGTTTTCTCAATAATACAGCCTTGGTAGCACTGAATTTCTTAAGAAGTTAGCAAGAATTTACAGATATTATACCTAAACAAAGATCAAATACTGTAACATAAAACTGAAGATGATATTTTGACACATAGAGAATTGTTCATGGTGTTTTGCTCTCTTTTGCATTAGCAGTGCTGGACATTTTTGCTTCTTTTTCTTATTGTTAAGTTTATAATACAATTACATCATTTCCCTTTTCCTTATCCTTCCTTCAAATACTTCCATGTACCTCTTCTTGCTCTCTTTCAAATTCTTGACCACTTTCCTTATTAGTTGTGTGTGTGTGTGTGTGTGTGTGTGTGTGTGTGTGTGTGTGTGTGTGTGTGTGTAATTTCTAAATACAAACTGTCCAGTCTGTAGAATATTACTTATATGTTTTCAGGATTGACCACCTTGTTATCCAAAGATAATCTGGGAAACACAGTTTCTTCCATGCTCAATATTCCTTAGGTGCTCATGTATTTAAAAAACTATTCATTTCTCCATTGTTTCTATTACATAAATAAGCTTCTATGACTAAGATTGAAAGCAGCTTACGTCCCTGAATATAAACATGAATGTTTAGGAAGGTATTTGATACTATAACTACTTGGCAAACTAACATCAGATTCTATGTGAGATGATAGCCCAGATTATGAGATAACACAAATAATAATGCTAGGAGTTTACTAAAGGCTTTCTGATTTAAATTGAAGCTTGACCAATGAGAAGATATTTAATACCTTATTTTGTAATGCCATTAAAAATCTCATGGCTAAGGATGTATAAAAGTCCACAATATAAAACTCTGTTGTTAGTTTTTTTTTAACAGACTAAGTGTTCTAATGTAAATAGGGCATCTAATCAAACCCACTTCTAATCATAGCTTAGGGAATATCTTGGAATAGGTAGCAAAGGGGTTTAAGGGATAACAGGTTAGTGCTGTGAAATGCCATCTTTCAAACATGATGTTGCTATTGAATTTATGGTTACTTGAGAAAATTGCCTCAAGAACACACAAGTAAAAATTGTAGCATAGAATCAATAGATCTTATCTAGCAACCCACCCTAACAAACTGATGAACTATAAGAAACAAATGGTACCACTTAGAAAACCTTCTTTTTTTATTTTTTAATTTAAATTTTTAAAAAATCTTATTTTACATACTTATCCTAGTTCCATCTCCCTCTAATCCTCCCATCCTCTCATGCCCCCCACCAACCACCCCTCCCACTCCTGCCAATCCCCAGGGAGAATGAGGCCTCCCATGGAGGTTCATCAAAATCTGTCACAATATTTTGGGCAGGGCCTAGGTGTTCTACTATGTATCTAGGTTGAGAGAGTATCCCCCATTGGAAAAGGACTCCCAAAATCCATGTACTAAGGATAAATACAGGTTCCACTGCCAGAGAGGTCCCATAGAGTACTTTGGTCTCCCAACTGACACCCACGTTCAGGGGGCCTGGTTCATTCAGTCCTATGCTGATTCTCCAGCTGTCAGACTGATGTACATGTACTCCCACTTGCTCAGATCAGCTGTTTCTGACCCCTTTGCTCACCTCCCATCCTTCTCTGCAACTGGACTCCAGGAGTTCAACCCAGTGCTTAGCTGTGGATCTCTGCTGCTGCTTTCATCAACAACTGTGTGAAGGCTTTAGGATGGCATTTAACGTAGTCATCAATCTCACTATAGAGGAATGGCATTTAAAGTAGCAGCTCCACTATTGCTTAGACTCTTCATTTGGGTCATCCTTGTGGTTCCCTGGACATGTAGCAAAACTTCTTTTAGAGACTGTGTTTTCTGTTAGGATGCTTACTCTCTAGTAAATGTCACTACCACACAAATATTAACATCACTAAGGGAGCATACTGGGTTATGAAAATCAAAACCCAAGAAGCTGGGAGGAAGGCATAATGAATGTGTGGAAATATAAATATAAAAAAATGACTGTGTGGCATTCATAAAAAGAAACAAATTTATAAATGTGGTCTAGGTAATTGTTCATCTGTCATTTATGCATTGAAGGTGATGTATTTTTTTGGATGCTAAATTTAAGGGTCCATGGGACTGACAATAAATTCTGTGCTGAAATCTTTGTGTTTTACAGGAATTATTAGTACCAAACACTTTAGGGCCTAGATGATATATTAAATGGACTATGTGTAGAGACATCCTATTAATTGGATGTTAATAGGCCTGAAAATACAAGGAGATAAAAAGAAAAAAAAATGATTAAAACTTTAAAATTTGGGGGTGCTCTTTACTATTTCTCTAAACACACTGTAATTCTTACAATCACATTATCATTAATAATCCTCCAGGTCTGGGTCATTCTGTAAAATTATTGTGAAAATCTCATGGAAAAGATATGAGTTATTTCACATGAAGTGATACATGTGTATAGTAGCTAATAGTCAATAATTACACACAAGTTTCAAATAATTACTAAATTCATACTTCAAATGATATTGGACTTCTCAGGGAAGACATTTGTTTCTTTAAAGGACATTTTCACAGGAATAACTATTAGGGAAATTCCAGATATGGTGATATCCTTAGATTTAACACTTTGAGAGAACAGATTTGGCAATATATATCTATAAGTTACAAAAAAGGCCTATATGTCTCTTCTATGTTTCATATAATTGAAGAGTAATGTTAAGAATGTTAATTGGGTTTGAAGTCTCAAAAACTTATACATGATCCTAAGTTTTGTTCTGCCACAAAAATGTTCTTGGGAGTGGCAGTGAACATGCCAATTCACCCCACATAGGCAACTCACAACATACCAAAGTACAGATACCACTATATCAAATTTGGTAAAACTAAAATTTTTATGGGGTTTTTATAGTAATATGGGGGAATGGATACTTACAGGATCAGAAATGAATTATCCAATCCCATACCACAGTAATTGACAGTTCACAATTCTAGGAACCTGGAGTACACAATGCACTCTGTAGGCAACTTAGGTGATGGAGTTATCTAAACTTCTTCCAGGCAGATCAGCAGGATTATGCTTCTTCCAGGGAGATATTCTGGTCTCAGCATCTTATTTGCAACTTTGAACCTCTGAAAGACTTCATTTCACCTCAGCTTATTTTATCTGAAAAGGATTCTTATTTTTTTTTTAATTGCTTACATTGTCAGTGAGGAACCTGGTGAATCTTGTAAGTTTCAACAATTCTCTGAAGATATTTTTTTCTTTTCTTAAGAAAACTGATTTCTTTTATTCGGTCAGTAACAAAAGTGGGAATAGTAATATATATGACAGGCAAAGATACATCATTAGTTTCCCCTCATCTTTGGCCCTGATAGGCCCACTGCTCAAGGTGTTTGGCCAGAGCTCAGGACCAAGAACCCTCAACCTCACCTTGGAACTTCCTGGGTGGGCTCTGCAATATTATACCCACACCTCCACAAAGACTATCTGGAGCCTGCCCCTACCTGACTTTTGAGCCACTTCACCTGCCTTCTGCCTGAGTTCTGGCATACTGGACCATCCAAATCTAGAGCCTGCCTTCCCCTTATCCTTGGTGCTACTGGCCCACTGCTTCAGAGATGGCTCTGAGCATACTGGATCCATGCTCCCAGGAGGGACCATCTAGAGCCTGCCATCACCTGAACTTTGGGCCCATTTACCCAACTTCTCCCTGAGTGCTTGAGACCATCCAGAGCCTGCCTTTCCAACATCATTAGCCCTACTGTGGCTTCTGCTTGATAGACCTCCAATAGAACTCAGATCATCCAGAGTTACTGGCATTGAACTCCTGACCCACCTACACCCAGAGGGAGAGAAGGGTGGAGCAATGTGAAGACAGCAATACTGGAAAACACCCAACAATAGAAAGACCAGTATGGCACAACTATAATCTATGTACTTAACACTAACTAGAACTGAACACACCAAAGCAGATGAAGCAGAAGGGAATGAGTTAAAAAATAACTTCATGAAAATGATAGAGGCCCTCAAAAATGTTGATAAAACCCCTTAAAGAAATGGAAGTAAATAAAGCAAACACAAAAAAGCAAGAAATGAACAAATCTTTTAAAGAAAGCAAGGAAAGCCAAGAAAAAAACAATCAAACAGATGAAGGAAAACATTCAAAAAGTTCAAGACCCGAAAACTGAAATAAAGACAATAAAGAAAACACACACTGCAAAAATGCTGGAAATAGAAAAACTGGGTAAACAATCAGGGAAACAGATGCAAGCATAACCAACAGAACACAAGAGATCAAAGAAAGAATCTCAGGCACTGAAGATAAACTAGAGGAAATAGATTCCTCAACCAAGGAAAATTTTAAATCCAACAAATCCTTAACACAAACTATCCAAGAAATGTGAGACACTGTGAAAAGACCAAACCTAAGAATAATAGGCATAGAAGAGGGCAAAGAAGCACAGCTCAAAGGTACAGAAAACATATTCAGCAATATGAAGAAGGACATGCCTATGAAAGTACAAGAAGCATACAGAACACCAAATAGACTGGATCAAACAAAAGATTCCAATTCCCACATAATAATCAAAACACCTAATATAGAGAATAAAGAAAGAATATTAAGAGTAGCAAAGGAAAAAGGCCAGGTAACATATAAAGGCAGACCTATCAAAAATACACATGACTTCTCCATGGAAACTCTGAAAGCCAGAAGGTACGGGATAGATGTTCTGCAAACAAAGAGTCCAGGGATGCCAGCCCAGACTACCCAAAAAAAACTCCCAATCACTATAGAAGAATAAAAATGATACTCCATGACAAAACCATATTTTCACGATACATATCCACAAATCCAGCCCTACAGAAAGTTTAGAAGAAAATCTCCAACAAAAAGAAGTTAACTACACTCACAAAACACAGGCAATACATAATACCACTTTACCAGATCACAAAAGAAAAAGCAGGGCAAATATACTCACAAAACCACTGCTAACAACAAATCTAAAATAAACAAGAATTAACAATCAATGGTCCTTAATATCTATCACTATTGATGGTCTTAATTTGCCTATAAAAAGATACAGGCTGAAATAATGTATACAAAGATAGAACCCTTCACGCTGCTGCATAAAAGAAACATATCTAACCTTCAAAGGCAGACATTACTTCAGGGTAAAGGGTTGTGAAAAGATCTTTCAATAGAATGGACCCAAGTAGCAACAGGTATAGCTATCCTAATATCTAACAAGTTAGACTTCAAAATCAATCAAAAGAGTTGAAGAAAGTCATTTCATATTCATCACAGGAAAAACTCCATCAGTACAAAGTCTCAGTTATGAGCATCTATGTCCCAAATACAAAGGCACCCACATTTGTAAAAGAAACATTCCTAAAACTGAAATCTCACATAAAACCTCACACACTCACGGTGGAAGACTTCAATCTCACCACTAGACAGTACTACCAGACAGAAAATTAACAAAGAAACAAAAGAACTAGCAGAAGTTATATCCCAATTGTGTTTGACAGCTATAAAATATTCCATCCAAACACACACACACAAAAAAATATACCATCTTCTCAGCTCCACATGGAACCTTCTCTAAAATTGACCAAATACTAGGCAACATAACAAGCCTCAACAGATACAAAAAAATTGGAATAGTCCCTTGTATCTTATCAGACTACCATGCTATAAAGTTGGAATTCAACAGCAACACAAATCACTACAAACTCATGGGAACTGAACAATACACAATTGCACTATTCCTGGGTCAAGAAATAAGAAATTAAAGACTTCCTAGAATTCAATGAGAATGAAGATATATCATACCCAAATTTATAGGACACTTTGAAAGCAGTACTAACAGGAAAGTTCACTGCACTAAGTGCCCATATGAAAAAAAATGGAGGATAGTCACATTAGAGAATTAACAGCACAGCTGAAATGGGGCTTCTATCAGCAGCTAATGGGAACAATAAATAAATAAAGAGCTTTCTTCCTATTTTTTTCCTTCATTTGTGACTCATTATTTATTCAATTATGTATGATTTCATCTCAATCAGATTATATACATATATATACATATATGTATTATATACATACATACATACATACATATATATTTGGCTTGGTAACTTTCTGTAGAAAAGTAGCAGTTATGGAAGCAGGTGAGCTAATTTCAGATCTTCACCAATCACTCCTCTCCCACTATCATTCCCAGTTATATAGAAGAAAACGTGTGACCTCTTCTCACATTTGGCCTTCATCCCAAGGGGACAAAGCGGATCATGATGGAACACACCCAACTTTTCTTGCCCCTGTGAACACCTAAATAACCCTCTCTCAGTGCATCCCCATTTCTAAATGTCTGATCCCAATACCTAGAAACACATTTCTCCTGAGTTCAAGTGGCCTGTATCACCTGTTATGAATCTAAAAGCATTACAGCCCAGAAACATATAACTACCATAAACTACTATAAACCAGAGATAGCAATAGAAAACAAGGAGTAAAGATTTTCTCCTAGATGAACTGACTAACATAACTCATATTATAAATAAACTGAAAGGGAAAAAATACAAGTTTATTTCATTAAATGCAGAAATACATTTGACAAAAATTCATGATACAAATCTTAGTGCTATCAGGCATACAAGGGTCATGCCTCAACATAATAAAAGCAGTTTTTAAAAAGCCCATAGCTAGGGAGGGCCTAGTACCTACTTAAAATGACTTGACCGATATAGATGACCCCCTACAGGAAGGCATCACCCTACATGTGGAATGGGGACAGAAAAGCATGGAAGGGTGGTCAGGGGAAATGGGAGGGCAGGGAGAGAGAGGGAACTGGGATCCATATGTAAAATAAGAAAAAAAAAAAAAGGAGCACATGGCCAACATCAACTTAAATGGAAAAAATCCTCAAAACAATTCCACCGAAATCAGGAATATTCATGCTTATTCAACATAGTTCTTCAAATCTTGGATAGACCATGATGACATCTGAAGGACAACTGAAAGGGATACAATTTGGAAGATGTGGAGGTTTGAATGAAAATAATTTCAGAAGTTCAAGCCAGGCACAGTGTCTCTCTGTTACTGATGGGTGCTAATCCACCTATAGAACTCTTAGCTACCAATCCATCACCTTCTTTGCCAGTGTGCTACCATGTTCACCACCATGAGGATGGGCTAAACTTGTATATTCCAGGCCCAATTAAATGTTTTCCTTTATTACAGTATATGTTAGTATATAGAATATGCAAAGTAAGACAGAATTTAGTACCTAAAAGTATTCTATTCTATTGTTGTGATAGACTGAACCATGGTTTTGTTTGAAAGAATATGGGCTTGGATTTTAGTAATAGGAAAGCAGTTAAATGATTTAAGCTTGCGTTAATGAACCGTAATAGTAGTAACACAGAACAGTGGTCCTGAGTGTGATTTGAACCATGACTGCCTGGCTCAAGAAGTTTCAGAGGAGAAGAATGGTAGTATGTGGCCTAGAGGCTATTCTTGTGATGTTTTGGCAAAGGATGGGGCCACTTATTCCCTTGTCTAAAAAATCTACCTGAGGTTCAATTGAAATATTTTGGATTAAAATCATTGAAAGAAATTTCAAAAAAAAAAAACCCATTAACTATGTTGTGTGGCTATTAGAGGCCAGTCTTATGAATATATATAATGAAAAGGAGACAGCTAATAAAATGTGCAGTTTGTGGAGAAAAGAAACAAAAGGGAAATGTTTAAAGAAAAGTATGATCCTAAATTGAATAAAGATAGTGGTGTGGTGACCTCAGGGCAAGACCCCACTCAGCAAAGCTTCCAACTTCTATAAATAAATGAAAGAAATCTATATAGCTATGCATGGTGGTACATTCTTTAATCCAAGTTCTTGGGAGGCAAAGAGAAGCAATTCTCTCTGTTCAAGGCCAGCCTGTGTCTACAGAGCAATTTCAAGGACATCCAAGCTTAAACAGATAAGGAAACTATTGCAAACAGAAAGCAGATGAAAATCCCATTGAAGAGAGGCATGAACCCACACCAGAAAAAAAAAAAACTGTACTTTGTAGGTTTGGACATGAGATTCTGGGTTAAGAATCAAAGATACAAAGCAAAAAAAAAAAAAAAAAAAAAAAAAAAAAAGAATGTATGGAATTTCCCTCCATGCCTAAGGAAAGCCATTGAGGCAGGTATGACCTTGAATGAACACCAAGAGAATTCTTTGTGTCAAGCTGTGACTGTGAAGCTGAATTTCCTCCGAGGTACCAAGATGCAAAATGTTGGAGATGCCAGAGCTCTGTGAAACCTGTTAAGGAAAGCTGTTAACAGGATTTGGGGCAAAAACCAGAGAAAAATGAGTGTTGTTGTCAGAAAACCTAAAAGGAGTTGAACATCTCAATATTGCTTTGACATCAGACATGGAGATATAACTATTGGAATTTGCTTAGTTTTTTTTTTTCAGTCTTGCTTTGGTCCAGTATTTCCTCACTCTGACCCCTTTCTTCCCTGCTGTAACTGTAATGGATATCCTGTGTTTCTTGGATGTACATAATCCTTTATTATTATTATGATTTTATAGAGGGTTGCAGATAAAAGATTGCCTTGAGTCTCTGAAGAAACTTTGACATGGGACTTTTAAATAGTGTTCAGATTGTTACATAGTATGGAGATTTTGAAGTTTAACTAGATGCATGTTTACATTCTGATATGGACGCCAGGGAAATATGATGGTTTGAATGAAAATAAACCCCCTAATCTCATAAGAGTTGAACACAAATAGTTATGGTAATTGTTTTCCTTAGTTGGAATTAAAAATAAGTTACACATAGACTTTAGACACACAAAGATAGGATAGATGATGAAATATTTTCTTCAAA
The DNA here is from genome assembly GCF_943737965.1 of Phodopus roborovskii. NCBI lineage: Eukaryota > Metazoa > Chordata > Mammalia > Rodentia > Cricetidae > Phodopus > Phodopus roborovskii. The sequence goes on along the minus strand of NW_026125235.1, from coordinate 230,234 downwards.
TCTTGATAAATGTTAATGGACTAAATATTGTTAACTGTGATTCTTTTTGATAACTGTTGTGTGATATATTTTGCTATGTTAAGGTTAAAACCCTTCTTTTTATTTAGACAGAAAAGAGGAGATGATGGGAGATGCCATTCTGTATATGTTTCTCATACTGGTTAATGAACAAAGCACTGTTTGTTGGCCAATAGGAAAGGAAGATAGGAGGAACTAGGAGAAAAGGAGGAAAGAGAAAAGGGTAAGGAGGAATCAAGATGGAGAGACTGGGGAGACAAGATGCCTGCCCCATTCCCCAGTAAGAAGAAAGCATGTGGAAATATTAGATCAACAGAAATGGGTTAATAACTAAAACAGAGCTAGCCAATAAGAAACTAGTACCTGGCCAATAGCATTATATCAAATACAGAGTCTCAGTGTATTAATTGGGGCTGGCCCAACTGTGGGACAAGACCAGCATCGGGAAAAAAAAAAAAAAAAACTTACTCCTTACATGGATACAAGAATATGGAGGTCAGGGAAATATGATGGTTTCAATAAAAATGGACCCCTAATCTCATAAGAGTTGGCACAATTAGTTGTGATATTTTGTTTCAGTAGATGTGCTCTTGTTGAAGAAAGATTGTCACTGGGTGTGGGCTTTGAAGTAACAGAAGCTCCAGCCAGGCCCTGTGTCTTTCTTCCTACCGCCTGCAGATCTAAACACAATAAACAACTTTATTCTACAGAACTCGGGGCTTTACATATGTAATAAGAGGTTAGGGGAGACAGATACCATTTTATGGAAAAGGAAAATTCTTACTTGATAAATGTTGTGTGATATATTTTGCTATGTTAAGGTTAAAACCCTTCTTTTTATTTTAGACAGAAAAGAGGAGATGATGGGAGATGTCATTCTGTATATGTTTCTCACACTGGTTAATGAATAAAGCACTGTTGGCCAATAGGAAAGCTAGATAGGCAGGACTAGGAGATGAGGAAGAAAGAGGAAGGAAGAAGAGGAGAACATGGAGAATCTGGAGAGAACAGGACGGCAGCTGGCTCTCTGGTAAGAGCACATGGAAATATTAGATTAACAGAAATGGGTTAATAATCAAGACAGAGCTAGCCGATAAGAAACAAATAACGGGCCAACAGCATTATATCAAATACAGAGTCTCTGTGTATTATTTGGGGCTGGCGTGATGGCGGGACATGAACAAGGGCAGGTAGAAAAACCTTACTCCTTACATAGAACAGGCAGAAAACATGTAAAAACTACAGAAGATTGAGGACACTAAGAAATTGAGGCCCTAAATCAACATAATCAATACCTGTATAAACTTATAGTAACTACGACAGCAAGAACAGGGCCTTCACTGGTCAGTACCAGATGAGGACCTAAAGCTGAAAAAAGTGAACACACATTCCTATCCCTAACATAGAAGCTGTAAAAGGAGTTCTCAATTGGTTTAACTAATAAAATCCCAGAGTCAGATATACAGAAAAATGCTGAGAGATACAGAGAAGGAGAAATCCATGACCATACCCCACCCCCTTATTATCTCAGCAGACAAGAGATTGAGTACCTGTTTCTCCATGCTTAGATCCTGTTTCTGCCCAGCTATCTTATTTTATGTCTGTCTGTTTATACCTCCAGGCCTCTATGATTAGTTAGTGGAAAGTTCCATTGTCCTACCTTCAGACAGGCCTTATTTGTACAAGCAAGATATCACCACAAGAAATAATGTCCCATCGATAACCACTTTTAAATAAAAACATAGTTTATTTCCAAGGGAGACTCTCTGGGGTAAAAAAAATAAAAAATGATTCTTAATGGTATGTTGAATGTCTAAATGTAAATGGCCAAAACAAAATAAAGTCAAGTGTATCTTTGGAAGTTCCTTGTCATTCAGTGTCATATTAGAGCTTTCCCTTTTTGTGATGTATCATGTTTATTTTATTTAAATATAATTTTCTTCTCTTCTTTAACCTGCAGTTTCTTTGCATATATATTGTGTCTTCCAGAGTAGCATGTTTATGGAATTTGTAAGTAAGAGAACAAGGAGGTTTCTGAATATTGTGCTTTATTTTGGAATTATTTCTTTCTGTTAAAAGCCTTTTTGTTTTCTAAATACACAGTGGAACAGGATCAGAGGGAATGTGTGGAGGAAAATGGAGGAACAATAAAGGGGCAGGCCTTAAACAAAAACTGATTGAGTGAGAAAAGAAGCAATTTTCAATAAGAGGGAAAATATAAAACAGGAACAATACCCACCACAAATAAAAATGAATAAATCATTCATATAAATAAATAAATAAATTTACTTAAAAACTATGGAGTCAATTACAGGTACCACTCTGTTTATATAATTAAAAAAATAATGAGTGAAACCAATATGTTAGATATATAAATGTTTGATATCAATATATCAACACATGGAAACTTAAGCCCAGCTCACTAGCAGAACTCTAAGGTATTTTTAGATTCTCCTTTAACTTTAAGATACTGGTGAACATTTTTGATTTCATGATGATGATTAGTTCCCTATCTACTATTTGTAACTGTGGGAGTTTTTGTTCAGTATTAGGCAAAGTTAGTGCCTATGTGCCTATGAATTGTGTGTGTGTATGTGTGCGAGAGAGAGAGACAGAGAGACAGACAGACAGAGAGACAGAGAGAATGCATGTTTTGTGATTGTCTGAACAAAAAATATATGATTATACATTGCACATCACAGATATTCATGGATATAATACATGAATGTCTCTAGAATGCTCTGTGTCTAGGATAAGTTGTTTCTGAGGATTCTATCTTAAACTTGTTTCAAATGTCTGATGCAATCCGCTTCAAATATTTCTATTTGTGTTTGGAGAAACTCTTTTGTGAACCATGCTTATTACATTATTTACTTAGGAGGAATCTTTCCTTGGGCCTTCAGGTTGACTGACATGTTCAGAATCATAAATAATATAGAAGGAAGAATGATCCTTAGACAAAATTACCAAATGTTTCATGCACCTGCACATGAGAACTCAGATGCAGAGCCTGAAGCCTAAGAACAATTACAAGCTCCCTAGAGAACAAGGTGAGAGGCAAACATAAGTGCACTCGTTAGTGACTGCAGTAATAAAATGAGACACAGATATGTGTACAGACATACTGGACATCTGATTTTCTATGTGACTTGTTTGCTACACTTTTACCTACCCTTTCATCTTGGTGACATGATAAAAATGTTCTCATTGATGGTTGTCTTGTTGACCCTGAAGCTTTCCTTTCTGTTCAGCAGTTCAATTGAACCTAGGTGCTTTTGGAGATTAAAAACCAACAAAATTTGGGAAGGAGACAAAGATATTGATTGTTTTTTCTCTATTTATACAAAGTTTGGTCATGTGAAGAATGAATACTTCAGTGGGAATCTAGATAAGCGGTAAATAACTTTCATTAATTTGTTCTTAAATAATAATAACAATCAATGTAAATGATACATAGAAAAGATATACATAGGCATATCCTAGTAATCCATGTATTCTTTCTGTTTTGTCCTCCCTCACTATATAGGACATAAGTAAATTTTATTTTGTTTCACTGTTGTATTTTCCCTATTTCTCACAGTTTAAGTGTTTCTGATTCATCTTTTCAGAATTGTATTTTACATACCAGAACAATATACAACATATATATGTATATATGTATACTATATATACATATATATGTATACTATATTTTTCATACCATAGGACATGCACATGCGCGCGCACACTCGCGCGCACGCACACACACACACACACACACGCACACACACACACACACACACATATATATATATATATATGTATATATATATATGCCAAAATAGTGGCAATTCCCATTGCATGGTGACAAGTGATATCCCTGACAAATATAATCCAAAAGGATTGTCAGGAGTTCATTTCCTAGAGATTTAATAAGGTTTTCTTTCAGTAGTTGCTAGTGTTTCTTTCATCAGCATGATATGTCTAATTTTTATGAAGAGAGATCTTTAATATATCCACCCTGCTTCATGAGTATATTTCTTAAGATAATATTGTATTTTTATAGTTTGTTTCATCATTTCATATCTGTTATACTGTTGGACTACTAACACTAAAATCATGTACAGAAAAAGAAGGTTCATTCACACTATGAGAATGTAATGCCTTCTGTTAAATTTTTTTTACCTCAACACATCCATAGCCACATGTTATTTTTAATTGACAATTCCAGGTATTTTTCAAAGTTCTACATTACAAATGTATGTAGCAGCCACTTATATAATTCCAAAAGTATGATTGTGCACTTTTCAGAAGAAGGTCTGTCACTGTATATAGTGTCATAGGTTAGAACAAAATCTGTTGCCTGTAGCACCTGTCGGCATGAGGAAGGGGACTGTTATTGTCACAAACAGATTCACATTTCCTACTATTTATTTGATATTTTTATGTATTGACTCTTTAATTTCTGGCACTAATTCTACAATAACTTCTCTTTTCCTCTTTTCATATCACAAGTGTATTTATATATTGTGGGAATATTTTCACAGAACACTCTAGTTTGTATGTTTGATCATAAATTATATTTACTAATACGATTATTGGGTTTTAGATTTATTTTGTGCAACTGTGTAATGTTTCCAGGGCATCCTAATTAAATTGTCACAAATAGGAATCTAATATCTGGTAATTAAACTCATTCAAGTTAGGGCATTGCACCATCTGTGAGGAATAACAACATTAAGTTTTATCATTTGAAGATTTTTTTCTTTCATTCATTAGTAGCATATGGATGAAGGCAAACAAATTCATAGCAGAAGTAGATGGATATGTGGCACTGTGAAGTAAATGTGAAATTTTAAAGGATGAATGAAAATAATAAAAATTATACTAAAATGGACAACAGAAATGGGAGAGAATGAGGAGTGATACCATGTATTGGTTAAACCGAGAAAAAAAGTCTTGCAATGAAATAGAATATGAAGGAGGTGATTCGGAAGTCCAAATATCAAACAAATATGAGAAATTTCTGAGGGGAGATTCAGTAGAGTTTGAATGAGAAAATCTTCACCCCAGTGTTTTGTTATATGCCCACAGAAGTCTAGATTTTCAGAAAAAAAGATAACAGTCTTCATGGCAGTTGAGCTAAGAGCATTTGCAATTCTTCTATTTACTGGTATTTTGATTTCACCAGTTGATTGTTCAATATACACCAGAGATATCATCTCTCTTGATATGATTATTGAAATAATTTTTATTCAAAAATTAACTATTTGGACATAAATGCCACAGGTGTACAAAAATAACAGTGTGGTACAGATGTCTTTAGTTTTTCTACATATAAATATTCATTCATTCAAAAATGACATTATTGCACCTAACACTTTATGAAATATAAATCTATCATACAAAATATCATAGATGCATGTTTATAAACTGTGATATATTTCAGTTCATACATTGTGTCCACACAGTTCTATAGTGTTTTTATTGTATTTCTATCATGATTAAGAGCATGATATAAAAGTCGATGAGTGTGATATTATAGAAATAAAGTATTAGAGCACATATTATTTAGATTTTTTTATCATTAAGCAGGATATAGTTATATATTAAGTGGAATTAAATGTGACTTTCTAAAACATAACTGTATTATAAATGATTTTGTTGAACTATATATATATATATATATATATATATATATTTGTATATCTACCTATCATTTCAAATGGCTATCCTGTGGGAAAATTATTTGTAATTAAGAAGATGTAGTCTGCCAAAGTGCTTACACTCAATATCTTTTATGATACTTTGAAACTTTGTCAGAGAACCATATTTCTATCACATTTAATTTAAAAAATGTTTCCCATTCATTGTATTTGTGTAATTACTCTACTTATCCAGTCTATTTAAGAGTCTATGAGTACATGAATAACACTTTAACATTCTCTCTGTTTTATTATGTGCTTTTTTTCTTCATTGCAATTTACAAGTTAGGTAAATATCATTTTACTTAAGCACTTAAAAATGTTTCTTAGCTATTGTTTGTGACAAACATGTTTGACTATGGCTGTAAATGTCAGTAATAATGTAAAATTTTTGGAACAAAATATCATCATATTTTGATGGATTCTTTCTGCTGAAAACCCTTGCTATCACAGTGCACCTGGAAAAGTAGGTATGTGATAATCCTAGTTATTGCATGTTCTTCTCAGACCAGGTAGAATATCACAAATTCATTTTGTGACAAATTAGAGTATGTGAAGAAAACACACAAAATTAATTTGTTTTAATCTTGAGTTTCAGTATACTGGACCAATATTCTGCACTCAGAGAGTTTCACAAATGAAATCCTTCAGAACTGTTGATTTATCTAGGTTCTGCCCAGGCCACTACATGTCTGAATTGAATTAGCTTTTCTTGATGTGTGCTATATTAGATTAGAATTTGCATATGAAATCTCCTCTGATGACTTACATAGTCATAATTTCTGTGACTGGGCAAAGGCTTTTCTTTGTGGCTTCAGTTATACATTAGAATGTGTAGTTTGTTGACATTTTGAAAGGGAAAGATTATCATAGGTATTTTATTTTTCTAAATTTTAATAATTCCTATAGGTTTGCTTCTAGGATTACAGAGATACTTATGCAATGATCAATAGAGTCTCAATTTGGCAATATCTATATGTGGTATACTTTATGGGGTGTTGAAATAATTCAATGGGTACCTGCTATTGCAATCGTGTAATATCAAACTTTCCTGATATTTTCTCATTTATCTAATACATGATGTGAATGTTTGTGGCCATAACTCTCTCCTACCTAGGTGTATAGAGCTATCAGGGAAAGAAGCTAGCTAAGTTCCATTCAGATCAAGTCAAAATCCCAAAAATGTGAAGCTATATACATTAGTTCTGTTTGAAGGTTATTTCCTTGGGTACATTATTTTAGTTCTTTATGAGTTTTGCATATTGTTTTTTTTTGATGATATTTGTTCTCCACCTGAAAATCTTTTCAAACCCATCATGTCTAATTTGTGCTGATGATATGCTTTTGTATATGGCACATCCATTTGAACCATATTGAACCACCATGGGCTATATGCTTAAAGATACTGAGGCTTCTTCTTTCAGTGTGTATCTATTGCTACTACTGATTCATTTTTAGTTATTTTTTGTGCATGGAGGGAGACTTGTACCTACTTTCTTTATACATTTTGGCTTTCCACAGCATAGAAAATTTATGACTTTAGATAAAGCAAGGGAAAGCATACAGAAATACAGGTGTATGCAAGATTAAAATAAATTGGGATTATTCCATCTGTAATGACTATTAGATATCCTTATACTTAAGTATTTTCAATAACTTATGAACAAATGATGGCCAATAAATATGAGGCTTAACAGTGCCTTAAAATTAGAAAATGCATGTAATTTTTCTACTTCAGGGTAAAGACAATATGGTGTCTTTAAAAGTAAATAAGCTCCAGCTTTTCCATAGATTAAAATGAAGACTCAGATCTGGTGTATCAATGAACAAATGAGGAAATGTGGAAATATTGATGATGTCATGGAAAAAATTTTTTAAAGTTGTGGAATCCACTAAACAATCAAGGATTTGATATAGAAACCATTAAATACAAAATGAAAGAATTATAGTATTTCATGGGAACTGAACGTATGACTCCATAAGAAGAGCAAACACAAATTCTAAAACTTTACTTGGAAGATGAAGACCAACATATTTTGAGATATTAATGTCTCTGCTTTAATGGGAGAACTCAAATTAAATCTGGAGATAACATAAATGAATAAAATCCAGTACTGAATGGGAAGGCAATAGAAAGCAGTGGAGGTTTGGGCATTACTTAATATGACAGAAACATTAAAAAATAAAGGAATAACACACTGCAGAATCATGTTACTCATTATAAGAAGCACAAAATTATAGAGCATGATTGTTTTATGTCCATTTGAGACAAGGTACACAGCAAAAAAGTGAGCTAACATGGCCAAAAGCGATAAAATATTCTGTGAGAGGAGGGAAAAGCTGAAACATAATAAGAAAAACAATAAAACAATAAAGATTTTTATTAGGCATGATTTACAGATTGAACAAAACTATATCAAAGAATCTGTGTCCCATTAAAATATACTGAATGCATTATAAGGAATCTTACTCCCTGTGGTAAGAGAAAAGGGCTCATTCCTCATAAAAAAAAACAATTGTTATTATTAATAGAATATCACCAAAGATTAAACAGCAATAAATGGAAAAGGAAGAAGACAAAAGTGTATAAAGTGTAGAGAAAGAATAAAGATAATTATGATGTTAGAATTGCTTCTTACTCTACAAGCTTTCTCAGAGCCAGTGACATAGACATATAAATTTGGCCACTTATTTATTGTGTTCATAAATAAACACTGTCCTTGGTGAGGGCTGCTTCTCTGTAATAAAGTATCACACCCTAGGTAACAGATTATAACCCTATTTTTTCATGAATGTTAATTATTAAAATCCCATAATAAAAATGAGTAATTTATTTTCATTGATGACATGCTTAGTACCCCATTCAGACAAAGAAAAGAAACTGTATCAAAGTTAAAAATCACAGGATAACATGTAACAGATACCTACCAATAATTCTTTCTTAAATCCTTATTTATATCCACAGAACTCAATTTTTCATACTCCACTGTACAACACTGTACAACAATTAGTCAAGAAAACTAAAATGAAATACATAAACTATTAGTGTTATTTGGTATTATCAGGCTTGGAGTCTAGTCTCTAATCATCTCTTCTCTCTGTTTCCAGGTTGACAGCCAAAAATATCCACTTGATTTTTTCTCTTTACTTTGCCCTCAAAGAAATCAACCAAAACCCACATATTCTACCCAACATTTCACTGCTAGTCAAAGTCAAATGTAACCTATTAAATGATTGGAGAATAAAAAGTTTAACCTCAAAAAGTGGTGCAATTATTCCTAACTACCACTGCATAAATCAGAGAAGATACTTAATTGTACTTACAGGACCAATGTGGTTAACATCTGCCATACTTGGACCACTCCTGTATATCTCCAAAAGACCAGAGGTAAAGAAGGGGGAACTAATTTTTATAAAACATTGGCTACATTCATTCCTATACTATTTCTAATACTAATTCAGATTGAAAGTAAAAAATAGTTTTATGTCTGTTTTGATGTATAGAATTCAAAGCATAAATACTGAGACATTTTAGAGGCACATACCACTACTTTAGCATAAATAGACTTGAATAACCACAAAATTTTGAAGTGTTTTACTGGAGACATAAATTTTCTGTACTTTAAAGATACAAGAAATTAGATATGATTTTTAAAACTTTTTATATTTTTTTATTTTACAGATCAATCCTAGTTCCCTCTCCCTCCCTTCCTGCCATGGCCCCAGCAACCCTCATCCCATCCCCCATTCATGGAGGGTGAGGCGACCCATGATGGATCATCAAAATCTGTCAGATCATTTGGGGTTGGGCCTAGACCCTCCCCCATGTCTCTAGTCTAACAGACCCCCTAAGTCCATTCATGCTCTAGGAATACATCCTGTTTCCACTGCCAGAGGTCCCATAGACTGCCCAGGCCTCCATTCTGAGACCCATGTTCGGGGGGGGGGGGGGTTAAGTCAGTCCTCTGTTGGTTTCCCAGTTATGAGTCTGGAGTCCAGGAGCTCCCCTTGTTCAGGTCAGCTGTTTCTGTGGAATTCTTCAGGCTGTTCTTGACCCCTTTCTCCCTCTCTGCAACTGGATACCAGGAGTTTGGCTCACTGTTTAACTGTGGGTTTCAGTTTCTGCATCCATCAATTACTAGATGAAGGCTCAAGGGAGTCATATAAAGTAGTTGTCAATCTCATTATCATGGAATGGCAGTTAAGGTAGCATCTCCACTGTTGCTTAGATTGTTAGGTGGGTCATCCTTGTAGGTCTCTGGATATTTCCCTACTGCCAGATTTCTGTTTAAATCTATAATGGCTCCCTCTATTATGGAAACTCTGTTCTTGCTCTCTTCTATTTTCCATGACTCAATCTTCTTGCTCCCTCATGCTCTCTTCCCCCCTCATCTTCTCCCCTTCTGTTTGTCCTAACTGCATCTCCCCTCCCGACCTGTTTCCAATTTGCTCAGGAGATCTTGTCTTTTATGAGCACTTTCTGAACATCCTGGTCCTACAACCACACCAGCCCAAATAATACACAGAGACACGGTATAAATTATGAAACTTTTGGCCATTGGCTATGGTTTCTTATTGGCTAGCTCTCTCTCAATTGTTGAGAAATTTTATATAAATTTAAGTATTTCCACAAGGTCTTGCCTTACCATGATTGCCACACCTGTTTTCTTTTGCCCACTACTTGTGTACAGAGAAGAAAGCGTTTTCCTGTTTGTCCCTGCTTATATTCTGATTCTGCCCAGCTATGTCACTTCCTTCCTGTCTGTACAAACTTGCAGACCTCTATGGTAACTAGTGGCAGTATGTGCTGTGCTATGCCACGTCCTTCCTGGCCAATCAGTGTTTTATTCATCAATCAATGTGACAAACATTATATACAAAATAACATTCCCCATCATCTACTCTTTTCTGTCTAAATAAAAAAAGTGGGAGTTAACTTTAACATAGTAGAATTACATATAACAAAATAGTTATTAAGGAACAACTACAATTAAAATATTTACTCCATTAACACCAAGAAATAAAGAAAATATTCTATCATCTATCTATCCTATGTGTACAATTCTAAAGTCTTATATATAACTTATCTTTAATCCTAACTAAAGAAAACTATAACAATGGCTTTCTTTCTTCAACTCTCAATCAAAGACAACAGAAGGTTGATATATAAAATATAAAATTGACTGAGAAACTCACTGCCTGGTCAGTCACCCAAAGTTCTTGTCCATCTTTTATTCCAAGTTTAGCAGACGCTTTCCTGTGTGTCCCATATGTCCATTTCTCTACACCATTTTTAACAGGGTTATTTGATGTTTTGGTGACTAGCTTATTTAGTTCTTTGTATATTTTGGAGATCAGCTCTCTGTCAGATGTGGGGTTGGTAAAGATCTTTTCTCAGTCTGTGGCCTGCCATTTGGTTTTGTCAACAGTTTCCTTTGCCTTACAGAAGCTTCTCAGTTTCAGGTGGTCCTGTTGATTAATTGTTGATCTGTGTCTGTGCTACTACAGTTGTGTTCAGGAAGCAGTCTCCTATACCAATTTGTTCAAGGGTACCTCCCACTTTCTCTTCTAAAATATTCAGTATAGCTGGATTTTTGTTGAGGTCTTTGATCCATTTAAACTTGAGTTTTGTGCACGGTGATAGACGTGTGTCTATCTATAGTCTTCAACACCATCATCCAGTTTTGCCTTTTGTTGAAGATGCTTTCCTCTCCCCTTTGTATATTTTTAGCAGTTTTGTCAATAATCAGGTGTTTGTAGGTGTGTGGGTTAATGTCAGGATTTTCAATTTGATTCCATTGGTCTACTTGTCTATGTTAGTGCCAATACCAGGCTGTTTTCAGAACTGTAGCTCTATAGTAGAGCTTGAAATTGGGGATGGTGATGCCTCCTGAAGTTCCTTTATTGTACAGGGTTGTTTTGGCTATCCTGGGTCTATTGTTTTTCCATATAAAGTTGATTATTATCCTTTCAAGGTCAGTGAAGAATTGTGCTTGGATTTTAATGAGGATTTCATTGAATATGTTGATTACATTTATCATGATGTCTTTTTAGTGTGTTTATCCTACCTGTCTAAGAGCATGGAAGATCTTTCCATTTTCTGGTATCTTTTTTAATTTCTTTTTTTAAAGACACAAAATTCTTATTATATAGTTCTTTGATTTGTTTGGTAAGCATTACCCCAAGATACTTTATGTTGTAGGTGGATATTTTAAAGGGTGTTCTTTCTCAGACCCTTTTTTGTTCATATATACTAGGGTTACTGAATTTTTTGAGTTTATCTTGTATCCTGCTGCTTTCCTGAAGTTGTTTATCTCCTGTAGGATTTCCATGGTAAGAGTTTTTGGGGTCACTTTTGTAAATATCATATCACCTGCAAATAGTGAAAATTTGACTTTTTCCTTTCCAATTTCTATCCCCTTGAACTCCTTTTGTTGTCTTATTGCTTTAGGTAGAACTTTAAGTACAATATTGAAGAGATATGGAGAGAGGTTAGCCTTGTTTTGTTCCTTATTTTTGGGAAATCACCTTTGGTTTCTCTCCATTCAGTTTGATGTTGGATGTTTGATTACTATATATTGCTTTTATTATGTTTAGGTATGTTCCTGTTATCCCTGTTTTCTCCAATACCTTTATCATGAAAGGATTTGAATTTTGTAAAAGGATTTTTCAGCCTCTACTGACATGATCATGTATTTTTTCTTTTTCAGTTTGTTTACATGGGGGATCACATTGATAAATTTTTGTATGTTGAACTATCCCTGCATCCCTGGGTTGAAGCATATCTGGTCATGAGGGAGGATTTCTCTGATGTGTTCTTGGATTCAATTTGCCAGTATTTTATTGAGGTTTTTTTTCCATCAATGTTCATGGGAGATATTGTTCTGTAGTTCTCTTTTTTACTTGTGTCTTTGTGTGGCTTGGGTACCAAACTAATTGTAGAATCGTAAAGAGTTTGTCAATGACCCTTCTGCTTCTATTGTGTGGAATACTTCAAAGAATATTTGTATTGGGTCTTGTTTGAATTTCTGGTTTAATTCTGCCCTGGATCCATCTGTTTTGGTTTTTTGTTTGTTTGTTTGTTTTTGTTTTTTTGTTTTGTTTTGTTTTGTTTTGTTTTTTGCTGAGAGACTTTTGATACCTGCTCCTATTTCATCAGTGGTTACACATATGTTTAATTGCTTATTTGTCCTTTATTTAATTTTGGCAAGTGTTATCTCTCCAGAAAATTGCCATTTTATTTAAATTTTCCAATTTTGAGGAGTACAAAGTATGACTCATTATCTGTTGTTATGTCCCACTTTTCATTTCTCGTTTTGCTAATTCACATAGATATGATTTTAATATTGTGATGAAAATTCAATACTTCCTAACACTAACAGGTTTTGTTTAATACACTTAGTTTTAGACTGAGTATTATACATTCGGCCTCCTTCAAGTTATTTCTTATGTTCTATGACCTTCAGCTTTACTACGGGCCTTTTCATCCTCTCCTGAGCAGCCAAGAACAGTTTCCATATCTATACCACATGGCTCCTAAGGACACTTCTCTGGCCTTGGCCATGGTGTCTTTGGTGGTCCATTTCAGCTGGAACTGGGTGGGAGCAATCATTTCAGATGATGACATAGGACTTCAGTTTCTCTTGGAATTGAGAAAAGAGATGAAAAGAAGTGGTGTTTGTTTAGCTTTTGTGAGTATCATTATAAATGATGAAACATTCCTGAAAAATGCAGATACATATTATAACCAGATCATGATGTCTTCAGCAAAAGTTGTTATAATTTATGGAGATAAAGACTCTAATCTACAAGTGAACTTTAGATTATGGAATTTAGTGAACCTTCAGAGAATTTGGGTCACTACTACACAGTGGGATATGATCATACATAATGGAAAATTCCTGCTTAGCTCCTTTTATGGGACTCTCACTTTTTCACATCACTATTCTGAATTGCCTGGTTTTAAAACATTTATCCAGACAGCACACCCTACAAACTACAGTAATGATATATCTCTTGCTAGATTATGGTGGATGTATTTTAATTGTTCTATGTCATCATTTAATTGTAATAATCTGAAGAATTGTCCAACCATAACAATATTAAACTGGTTATTCAATCAGCATTTTGAAATTTCTTTGAGTGGTACAAGTTACGATCTACATAATGCTGTGTATGCTGTGGCCCATGCACTTCATCAGACGCTTCTGCAACAAGTAGATACATGGCAAAGTAATGATGGAAAAGAACTGGAATTTGACTCTTGGCAGGTAGTATGTATTCGATTGCATGTTACATAGTGTTATCTTTTTCTTAATGGACACTCTAGGTCTTATCCAAGTACTCTAAAAACATTTCAGTAAATCAATTTCTTTACTCTTTCATTATGTCATGTAACTTTACTATTCATTAAATTCAAGAGAAGTCAATACTAAAACAGTCTCATAATCTAAGCTGATACTTGTTCCTATATTCTCACCACATATGCATCTCATATTTTTAATATTTGAAAAAAAATTAATGCTGTCTTGTGAAATTCTTATTGGCAACATGAGGCTGACTGGCCTTTTAAGTGATCAAAATGGGTGATCAATCTAGTGAATAGGTCCCAATTAACAGCATTAATTCAGCCACACTTTTTAATCTATTTAGGAACTCTAATTCTTAGCTGATTAACATTATAGAGGAAATGGGGTAGCAAATACCTCAGAATATTTCCAGATATATCATTAGAAACTGGTATTTCTAATTTAATGGTATTTTAAATACATAAATACATTAATAATATAGTAATAATATGATTTATATATGACTATAAATCTTTGAGGATTTTTTTCTTTTACTATCAGAGGATTTACAATTAAGTCACATATGTAGGACAGATGAATGAAAATTAAAGGCAATCTAAACTTCACATTTTCTCTCCTAATTCTATAGGCATAGTAGAAACTAAAATAATAAATGTTTCAGATGGTCCCTTTCCTGAAAAACATTCAGTTTACAAACCCTGCTGGAGACCAAGTGAACATGAATCAGAAAGAAAAAATGAATACAGAGTATGACATTCATCACACTGTGGATTTTTTACCAAAACTCGGTCTTAAGGTGAAAATAGGAATGTTTTCCCAATATTTACCATATGATCAACAATTGAGTATGTCTGAAAAGGTGACACAGTGGAACACAGATATTAGTCAGGTGCATTGGACTTGTCTTAGAATTATGCATGCAACCTAGGTTCCCAAAATCTCAAGATTGACTTGAACATCATCATATAATATAACATTTTAAATTTATGCACTAACTCATTTTCTATATTCCTGGAGTCGCTTTCAGAATGAATTTTCAAATATATATAATATATAGATAGATAGATAGATAGATAGATATAGATAGTATATGCACATTGTATAAATCACTATACTTTTATAGTGTGCAACCACAAAATAAAATGATGTGTTACTTCTTACTGCATGTGTGGAAAAGTATGTTATACAAAACTGCCATTTTTTAACCTATTTTTTATTTGAATTAGAAACATTCTCATTTTACATATCAATCCCAGTTCCTGCTCCCTCACAATAGTGCCATTTTCTAAGTCATTATAATTATAACATGTAGGTAATATTTTTCTTTATAATCCATTTGTGATTTTCTTCAGACTCCAACCTCATTGTGCAGTATTCCTTGCAGTCCAGGATTCAGAAAATCCCCTCAGCAGGGAAAGGCTGTCTGCTGTTTTGATTGTATACCCTGCCCAGAGAATGAAATTTCCAACAAGACAGGTAAGTATATAATCCACCAAATATTTAATTAGACTATTTTCTCTCATATGAGGCCTATGATCTCTCAGTGAGGTCTTAGGGTAACTGATGTTAAATCTTAAATCATGGAATTATATGAATTAGTAAGTCTTCTCCTTGAACTACAACACTCCTGTGTCCTGTAATACTCTCATCATTCTCAAACATTGCACATAATAGTTTATTTTGGAAACTGTTTTAGAATACTAAATATCACTGTAGTATTTATCTTCCAATCTAGAATTCAGCACTATGTAATGCATCTATTTTTCTTCTTCCCAAATATATGTGAACTGCATATTCTTATTTATCCGGTGCACTACAAGTTTGTGACAAGTTGTAGATGCTCAGAATGCTAAATCCTGTTTGAAAAGTGTGTGTTTTATAGTGTAATCTATGGTGTATCCATCTGTCACTTGGTAGGATGTATTTCTATGTGTACTCTAGTCCATATATGAATTTGGAAGCCATTATAGACTTCTAAATGAAAAATTTATAGAAAGTTTGAGAACAAGTATGAACATGAACTTTTATATGGCATAGTTGGGGATAAATTCTTTGTGACAAGGTCCTATGCAACTTTTGATAGAGATATTGTTGGTAGTGCACTAGATTATTTAACTATGTAAATTCTTTTGTTGTGATGATACATATAAGCTTTATTTTTATATTTATTCCATATAATTTAAATTTGAGAAGTGTAGATATATTGATATCAGAGACCAAAAAAAAATTGAAATGTTACACCATATTTTGTAGAATATCGAGGAATAATGGGGAAAAACAGCTGACTATATAGAAAATAAATTGAAGATAATCATGTTTTTAATATATTGACTTTTGAGGATATAAATCAATGGTAACATCAAAAGTTTTAAAATTTGCATGTTGCCATTTGTATTTGTCATGCTTGAAATTAAACATTTTATAACAAATAATAATAGTAAAATTATTTAAAAAATAAAAATGTTTGAAGATGTTTGTCCCAAAATTAACATATGAATGCTTAAAAAACTATGAGAGTAATTACAAAGAATGTCCATTGGTGAATAGGATGAATGGAATCTCTGCTTTTAATTTTGTTCTGTTGTGTACCACAATTGAAACAAGTTATAAATTATACAATATGGGTGGAAGGAAGACCCTCCCTCGATTCTATATTATATCATGCTTATGTCCTTATGAGGTAGAAAATATCTATTTCATGCTATTTAGCAATATATACTTTTATTTTTTAAATTATTAAAACTAAGATCAGTATTAAAAATAACTTATTTTACAAGTTAGAAATATTTAAATGAAATTACAAAGCTATCTAAGAAACATAAAAAGTGAGAGAAACATTTATTTACTCATGGAACTCTAAGAGGCATTAAAGATGAGTATCATTCAGCATTTTCAAAGTCCATATGAATATGCTTACAGAAGATACTCTTGGGGATATCTTTCTGGAGTAAGCACACTATTACCTATATATAACAATGGAAGAGAAGAGATATTACTGATGGACAGAAGCCAGGATAACTTGTGAAAGGCTTTGATTCCCAGCCTAGTTTACCTTTCATGTTATACTCTAAAATTACAAGGTGGAGTGAGCAAGCAAGCAAGATTTTATAGAAACTTATGTGACAGCAAACAGGTTGTTAAGGACAAAGACTCAATGATTCAGCTATCTTTCCAGGTCATTCTGTTCCAGTTTCAAGTGGAGTCATACTTGAAAAATATGCAGTTCACACAGTGCTTTAAGTAAATCAGTAGCTAAGTCAATTAGTCATTAGTAATAAGTACTAACTGTCTTCTCTATCTTGTTCTAATTCAATGTGAAAAAGTTCTCCTTTCTCTATGAGTGCATTAAAAGTACCTGGGTACCTGATCTTTAGAGTAGAAAGGAGTCTTAGATATAATTGATCATTTAGTTCACAAAGTCATCTTGTGTTTCTATTTTGATGAAAAGTTTAATTAATTTTGAATTTTGTTTGTCATACATAAATCTTTTTATTACACTACTATGATTTATTTATCAAATAGAATAATTGACATGAATATAATTAAATTCTTGGGCATATTAGAAGTTTCTAAACTTTTTCTTGGGAGGATTGGCAATGAAATATTCTAAAAATTAATAAAACTAGTAGGTATAGTTTCTAACTAAAACTCATACATTGAACCTAATAGTAAAAGTGATACTTTTAACATATAGAGACTTTAGGTTAAAAGTGGTTCATGCAGTCTTTACTTTTTGAAAATTATTTATGCACTCTCTTATGAAGTATATGGACTTAGTAGTTTTTGCATACCCAAGAGGTTACATGAGGACATTAGTATGTGGCTTTAGATTTGATATTGAAATGTGAAAATATATATGAAAGAACTTGTTTATATGTTTGTGAATTTCACAATTTACAGAATAGTTAAGAATAAATATGTCCTTCCATGAAATCCTCTCATTAGTTTACTTAATTGCACAAACATAAATATTCTGTCTGTCATAGACTACTATTTTCTGTCATGTTACTAAAAACACCATGAATATGGATGATAAATATGAGCAAGATATTCAAGTAATTGTGAATAAATATTATATATTTTGAAGTTGCTATTAATTCTTAAACAAAAACCAAATTTCACTGTCTATCTATCCCATAAGATGAGGCCAATTTCACAAAAATATTGAGAACTCATATAATATGTATTGTGAATATTCAAGAAATATTAAACCTGATTCTATTTTTCTTCCTTTTTCAGACATGGATCAGTGTGTAAAGTGTCCAGATGATCAATATGCCGACCCTGGAAGAACACACTGCCTCAAAAAGGTTATGGCATTCCTGGGTTATGAAGACCCTTTAGGAATGTCTCTTGCCTGCTTGACTCTGTGCTTCTTTTCTCTGACAGCTCTTACACTTTGTGTGTTTTTGAAGCACCAAGACACACCCATTGTCAAGGCTAACAACAGAACTCTCAGCTATGTTCTGCTCATGTCCCTTATTTTTTGTTTTCTCTGTTCCTTACTCTTCATTGGCCGTCCTGTTATGGCCACATGCATCATGCAGCAGACCACGTTTGCAGTTGTGTTTACTGTGGCTGCTTCTACTGTCTTGGCCAAGACAGTTACAGTAGTACTGGCTTTCAAAGTTACTAATCCAAGTAGAAGGTTGAGGTGGCTGCTTGTGTCAAGGGCACCAAACTTCATCATTCCAATTTGCACCACAATTCAGCTGATTATTTGTGGAATCTGGCTGGGCACTTATCCTCCATTTGTTGATGCTGATGTACATGTTGAAAAAGGTCATATTTTGATTATCTGTAACAAAGGTTCAATTATTGCCTTCTATTGTGTCCTGGGATACTTAGGCTCCATTGCCATGGGAAGTTTCATTGTTGCTTTCTTGGCCAGGAATCTGCCTGACACATTCAATGAAGCCAAGTACCTGACATTCAGCATGCTGGTGTTCTGTAGTGTCTGGGTGACCTTCCTTCCTGTCTACCACAGCACCAAGGGGAAGGCAATGGTGGCCGTGGAGGTTTTCTCTATCTTGGCCTCCAGTGCTGGCTTGCTTCTTTGCATCTTTGCCCCAAAGGTCTACATTATTTTGTTAAGATCAGGGGGAAATTCTTTTCAGAAATCCTGGAATGTGCGTTTTAGAATTCAAAATGCTCATTAAATATTCCTGACTTGTTTCTTAGACAAAACTTTTCTCCCAGGCAAGACTGAAAGATTTTCGTCTTCTAATTTTGGTCAAAATATGCAATTTATTCTCATTAACAAATGAAAAACTCTGAAACTTGATCAAGATCTTAATTCTCATAAATCAAACTTTGTAATAAATCATTTCTATACCTGTATTGCTCCTTTCCTTTTTATTATTGCATTTAAAGAACACAGTAACAGGGAAATGGTTATATTTTACATATTAACTTCTAATGTCACATTTCTAGTAAAATAATATGTTATGATTGTGTTCCCTTATAAATAAGTGTGGGAGAAAGATTTGTGGATATTTGTTAAATGAATGGAAATTTTCTTAAAATATGTGACTATACTTGTTTGCTACAACTTACAATGATACAAATGAAGGTCATGTGTAATATGATATTTCTTTCTTATTAAATTTAAGCCTGGCAATAGTCTATGATACCCTGACTGGCCAAATATCAAAACACCCATTAGCACCATTAAATAAACATAGTTAGTTATTAAAAGTATAAAGTAGTGGAGAGGAGTGTGATTGTGATAGACAAGGGAAAATATGTAGGAAAAAAAAGTAGTAACTTAATTACATTCCATTTTCCAAAAGTCCAACCCAGGAAGAGAATCAATAACATGGTGGAAGAAGAAATGAATGAACATAAAGGTAAGTATCTACTATAAAGTTTAAGCAGGAGTAAAGTATCTGGTGCTATATTATGTATGATTTATTAAAGCTTACCTGAGGAATTAGAAAGTAAAGTCAGTTTCAAGCAATAGAGGACAGTGATAATACACACCTTTAATCCCAGCATCCTCAAGAGAGGAGGTGGTAGTACTGCGCATTAAGACGTAGAATGAGCTCTGTGGTCCAAGGCCACCCAGATCTACACAAGATCGATCCATTCCTAAAGAGAAACAGCTCGCACAAAGATTATCTCAGCACCTGGGATCACACCAGAGGGGTGTGAAAGATAGGAAGTGTCTTCAGTAGTCATAATCAGGCACTCATTCTCCAGCCACATTTAGAATGGGAAAACATTGAAGTTTCAGGATTCTCCAGCCACAATGAGGGGAGGTGGCAGTCTGAACTTTGGGGGAGCCAGGATTTTCCTTCATTATGAGATAGAGTAATAGCTAGTGACCAGCTGCTTTGCTTTTCTGACCTTCAGCTAATAGCTTGAACCCCAATATCAGTCTGGGTCATTTATTTATTGTGTAACAAAAGTATAAGTTGTTTGAGAACCTCCATAAGTACTTATGGAATGCAGTACAGACCAGACCAGAACTTTTAACTTGAACAGGTAGGTCATAAAGAAAAAAATGGTTCTCCTGTAGGTAAGAAAAGCAACTTTGATTCCTTTCACATTTATGGCTACTCAAGTCTCAGCCATAAATATAAAGAATATTGCAGCCTAAATTTTCTAGTGTTCAATTAGTATTCATAGGAAGAAATCTGCCCCTTCTTTGTCTTTGCATATTCTAGGACTAGAGTCAGATATATTTGTCTTCTTCCATATTTGAACTGAGTATGATTTCTTGGTACCAGTTTATCCCATTTTTCAAAGGAAACTGAAACATTCTTCCATCAATTAGATTCTCAATTTAGCACTAAACATCTCTCCAGAAAATCTTATACATTGGCTAAACTCATTGATATTAGAAAAGCATCACTCATTTTAGAATATGTTAGTCTCCTTTTGACTGAATTAGATATCTTCTACATAGAGGTTAGGATTTCATGAACTATGGAGGGAATACATAGTTTATAGCCATGATGGGAGTATTCTGTGTACTCATTTTATCCTGCAGAGTTACTTTCTTTACTCTTAATATTTTATGTTTTATTAAAGACCTTGGATATTATAACTAATAAAAAGGAAAATAAGTCTGAGAGTTACTAGATAATTGTCTGAAACCCCTGTCTAAAATAAGAAAAGGCTGAATAAGTAAAATGGACAACAATGAAGCTATGACCTTCCCAATCATCCGTGTCAAAAATGGTACAACTGTACATGCTTTTTTTGTTGTTGTTGAGATTGAAAGACATCATGATCCATTTGCTATTTCCCACAAGTTGTTCTACTCAATATAACTGATGGCACAATTGCAGGTGCTCTTTCTTTCTAGAACAGCTCATCAAATATTCCTAAAAGGTCATCCTCCTTTCTTTGCTGCATCCCAATATAAACAACAAGGTTCCTTTTCAGGACCTACAACTGATCCTGAACAGGTAAATGAGACTTATGCATGTATAACTTCACAGCCCAGATACAGATCGACTCCAAACATAAAATCTGTTAACATAAAATATGGTAAATATCTTGCCATATTTAATTCCAAGGTGAACTGAAGGATCTTGCTTACACTCCAATATCTTAGAGTGTATCTGGGAAAGATTGAGTTACAGAACAGATTATCTGTCTTAATGGGGGCAAAGATTCTGTTTGACCTTTTATAAGTAGCAAAGTTCTCTGTGAAGAAAAGAATGTAAAGTTTAATTATTTATTAATTTACACTTATAAAGTTGCAAATGGCTTTAAAGTGGATCCTTAATATTTTTATAATAATATTTATTTTAATTTGAAACAAGCTTGTTTTACATGTCAATCCCAGTTCCCTTTATGCACCCCCTGTTCCCCCATCTCAGCACTCCGATCCTATCCCTTTTCTGCTCCACAGGAAGAGTGAGGCCTTCCATGGGTAGTTTTCAAAGTCAAAGTCTGTCATATCATTTGGAGCAGGGCCTAGGACCTCCCCCATTTGTCTACCTTGAGGGATTACCCCTCTGTGTAGAATGGGATCCCAAAGTCTATTTGTATACTAGGGATAAATACTGATCCACTACCAGAAGCCCCATAGAATGCCCGTACTGCTAACCCATCATTTCCCACACTTCAAAAAAAAAAAAAAAGAAAGAAAGAAGAAAGAAAGAAAGAAAGAAAGAAAGAAAGAAAGAAAGAAAGAAAGAAAGAAAGTGAAGATATTCACTAGCCATTGGCAAGAGAAATTATGGTGTCTTATTGAATTTATACAGTTGACTTCATGAAATTGGTTTACCTAAGAGGCATTTCCACCTCTATTTTAAAATTTACATGACTTTCAAGGGACTTTGAGATTTTGTCTCAGAACCCATCTTAACATGAGAATAAGTCATCAACACTGGATGAAATGCAGACTTGTACAAATCAAACCCTCTATTCCTGGTCTTGCAGCTTCTAGTTTAAATTGCTAGAGGACACAGAGCTGAATAACAATTGCCCACTGCCAGGCTAAATGGAACTAAATAAGACTGCTGGTTATGAAACCCTACTCTGTAATTTATTTTTTGTAGGCCTGCTGTAATGGTTCATACCTGCATCATACCTGTAATACTAACACAGGATGTGGAGGCAGGAGAAATTTTCAAGTCAGCCTGGGCTACATGGAAACTGAATTTTACATAGAGAGTGAGTGGTATAAGAGAAGTTCATCGGTAAGAGTCAGACAAAGAGAGGAACTTGAACAAAGTGACAAGTTGCAATGCAGAGAAGCAGCTAGCTACACAAAGGCCAAGCATTGAACGAAGATTGAATGCACCCAAAGGCAGAATCTTTAAAGATGCCACCCCATATTGAATTAAAGAACAATGGCCTGGTGTAAAATAATTTGGTAAGGGATGTATAATATGTCTTCATACTCATTGTCTTACTATAAGATCATGAAAACTTAGCGATGAAGGAACTTTTAATTCTTTCCTATAGAGAGGATCCAAGAGCAACAGTATCATAGTTCATCGTGTAATCTGTGGCTTATTCTATGGCTATGCAGCAAGAAAATAAACTAAATTCTATTATAAAAGGAAAGAAGTTTCTTCTTTTGAGAAGCTTTTAGGTTCAAAACTATACCAATATTTGAGAAGTATCCTGGGTTAAATCAGAAGTAAGGGAAAGAATGACAATCATCATTGTTCCTATTATAGAGCTACAACCATGAGGCAAAGATTGTTCCTTTATGGTGACAGACTCTCCATTTTAATGAATTCCAGGACTTATCAGGTACCACCAGACTAACATAACTCAAGTGTGACCCAACTCAGCATCCCTTCCAGTTAGAGACATTTTTGCACTGCAATAATCAAACTTAATTTCATTCAGACCCCCCTGAATATGGGTCTCAACCAGAAGGTCTGAGCAGTCTAAGAGACCTCAGACAGTGGAGCCAGGATGTATCCCTGGTGCACAAAAGGACTTTGCAAACATATCCCCCATGGAGGGATAACTGCCTTATTCTAGAGATAGGAGAGAAGCCCTAGTCCCTACTTCACAGGACCTGTCAGATCTACATGACCCCAACTGGATGGCATTCCCCTACATATTGTATTGTGGTGGGGGGTTGGGAGGGGAGGGTGTTTAGAGTGCATGGGAGAGGGTAGAGAGGACAAAAGGGAGGGAAGGAGGGAGGGAGGGCTTGGGGGGAGGGAGGGAGGGAGGGAGAGGGAACTGGGATCGACATGTAAAATAATAATAATAAAAAAAAAAAAAAAAAAAAAAAACGCTTTGACTCCAAAATTCAAGTTGAAGAACAAGTTACTGGGGAAAAGTATTTCTATTTTTGTTTCCACAGAAAATGAAAAGATGTGGATTCCTTCCAGACTAATGTGGTTTGATCACACCAGACCGCCTGAAACAGAGTACAAGCTGATCCTACATTCCAAACAGCTGGACAAAACAGCCCTACAGACTACAGCTAGGATATCTGAATCTTCTTCGAATCCCCCAAGACAGCGCCCCTTACCAGCAGGAAGTAGTTTGGAAAGAACGACGCCCAAATTCCCAAATATTGTGTATAAATGTTTGTTTTCATTTAATTGGACTTTGTTATATAAAATTAAATAAAAAATACTCTATATGCAAAAAAAACATATTCTAGAAGCAAACATCAATAAATAATATAACCAATAGCATTTCATATAGTATATATCACAATATTTTAAATGTTACTTGACATTTCTTAGAATAAATATGTTTGATTTGTGTTAAAAAAAAAATAATCAAACTTAATTTCATTCTTGACCCAAATTCATTCAATCAAAGAGCTGAATTGTCCTCAAAAAGAAACCTGACAGTTGGAACCTGATTACAAGTTACTCAGGAAAGAAAATGAAGACAACCTATTGCTGATAAAGTCTAAATCTGGTTGGCCACAGGAGTGCCAGGCACAAACAGACTGACATCGTCCTCCTTGCCACTACAGGGGTCATAATCAACAAATGCAAGAATGAATGACATAAGAAAAAGAAGAAATAAGTGCTCAGTTTTTTACTCTGCTGAGAACTCTCTCATATGCTAAGAATAAAAAGGTTCCTAGAAGAAAAGGTAGAATTATCCTTAATTCTTTTATATTCTAGGATGCTATCCTAGTTTTATAGGCACTTTCATGTCCTTCCAAAGGTATCTTAGTCAGGCTATTAACTAAAAGTGCTAATTAATTTTTTCCTTCATTGGTTAAATCTAGTTCCAGATATAATATTTAGGGAACTGGAAGTACTTAGACTAATAGCCTTCAAAATAGACTAGAAAACATCTTCAGCTGGATCCTGGCAGTTGTCTCTATAATGCTCTTACATCAACCCTGCCCCAAGATTACTCAGATTCAAAGAAATACAAGGAAAGATGGCATTTCAGAAATACCAAGATATTTTGTGTGGGTGAGTGGCAAGAAAAATCACTAAGTGGAGAAATAAGTAAAGAGATAGTTTATTAAAAATACATGAAAAAACAAACTTGGAAGGTAACTGGATAAAGGATTGTACTTCCAGATAAGACTAAAATTTATTCAATTGCAATTAAAGGTAATTTGTTTCAACCCTTGGAAGACAATATTTTGAATGATTATTTAAATTTTAAGACAATATATAATAAATTCACTCCCAAAAATTTGCATGTGCTTGTTCCATTGTTCATATATATACTTATATCTGGAGGATAGGAATTGGTGCCGAATGAGTTCTCCAGTCACTATTCACCTTACATTTTGACACATGATCTTTCTCAGAACTAAAGTTCTTTGATGAGACTTGGCTGCATGAACAAAAAAATCCAATATTCTTCCAGTGTCTACCTCACTGTTGCAAAGTATATGGATAGCCTTCAGTGTACCTGTTATTTTTCAAAAGAATTTTAACTGATTTGAAAATGTTTTACATTATATGTTGATAGTAATCATCTACTCCATTCACACCTGCCCATTTTCATTGTGAACCAGATTTTGTGACATCTTTAATTAGGAGATCCATAAAGAGTGCTTTATGTGCACTCTTAGATATTTAGTCATCATTGACATGGTCAGTAAGTTTAGTTGCCCCACCAGAGCCACACTCTTAAAGAAAACTCATTTTGCCTCTCCATTTAGCTATAAGCTACAAAATGTGCCTCACCTTGGGTTTATTTGTGCCTAATTCCCATTTCTATTGGATTTTTTATGCCATTAGTTCATACATGTCTTTTGCATGATAACGCAACTTCTGTGAGTTTATATGTATCTGTTCCCTGAGGTGACAAGATAAAAGCTTTATTGTAGATGTTACCTCTGGCTTTTACAGTCTCTCCACCTTGCATTTTACAATGATCTCTAAGCTTAAGGAGTATGAGATATGATATAGTTGGCTTACCTGTGCCTTTGTACCTTTTCTTTGTACTGTGCCTTAACAGGTATTATAGAGAGTTAAACTCAGGTTCGATGAGCCATCTTTTCATCCATGATTAGTAAAAAATTATTTTGGAAATTATGCCCATCTTTGCAATTACTAATTGTATAAGTTAGGCCAGTAATTTTCAACCTTCAGTTGAGCCAATTCTATCTAATGTATGAAACTCTACACTAGTGGCCTAAATGCTCAAAGATATTAAAGTTGATAATGAGATTGATGACTAACTTAGAACCTCATCTAGTAGCTGATGGAAACAGAACCAGACACCCACCCCTAAACACTGAGCCGAACTGGAATCCAGATGCAGAAAGAAAGGATAAGATGAGGCTACAGAAACCCACAGATACAGCTGATCTGAACAAGGAGGAGCTAATGAACCCAGAGACTGATATCTGGGGAACCAGCATTGGACTGACTTAGACCCCCCTGAACATGGGTCTCAGCTAGAAGGCCTGGGCAGTCTAAGGGACCTCTGACAGAGGAAGCAGGATGTATACCTGGTGCACAAAAGGACTTTGGGAGCATATTCCCCATGAAGGGATACTCCTTCTAGACTAAGAAGCGGGGAGAGGGGCTATCGGTGTGGGGGGGGGAGGGTGCTAGTCCCTACTCTAAATGACTTGAAAAATTTTGTTGATACCTCCTGGAAGACATCACCCTCCCGGTAGAGTGGGGGTGGGTGGGATGGAAGGGTGATCGGGGGGACATGGAAGGGAGAGAGGGAAAGGGAACTCAGATCGATATGTAAAATAAGAAAAATAATAAATAGATTCTAAAATAAAAGAATACTTTACCCCTACTTAAAGATGCATTACCCCACATGTAACAGCTGTATACAGCAAAAGCTATGAAACTGTCCTTTTATAGTACTAAGTAAATAACAGTAAAGTTTTCAAAAAAAAAAGAAAGAAAGAAAAGCTAACATTTGTTAATGCACTCTATGAGGTTCCCACTTAGAGAAGTTAATTTTCTCTGAGGGCTCTGAGGCACTCTGCTTATAAGTCTTGATCTGTGTTTATAATGCCTGATATCTGTTCATTCTTGAACTGTGCCTACTTATACATTTACTGTTTTTAACAATTAAATGCTATAAATAAATAAATAAATAAATAAATAAATAAATAAATAAATGAGAATATTGGGTCCTAAAGTAAGTATTTTCTTTACAAGCTTGTTTCAAGGATCTTGTTTCAAGACCTCCTAGCCAAAATGTTGGCATGTATTAGTTATACCAGTATTGGGGAGACATAAACAGGAAGTTTCCCTAAACTCGATGACAAGGTATTCTAACCAAATCAATGACCTACAGACTCAATGTGAGATCATGTTTAAAATTATAACCTGTATAATCACTGAGAGAAGCACTAGATAATGATATATAATCTCATAATTAATGTGCACACACAATGACATACACACAGATGCACAAGATGTAATGAATAATTAATGTATATAAAGCCTGACGAGATAATGCATGTGCAATACATTTCTAAGCTCATCAGTAAGTCAGCTTTTCTTATCCTCAGAAAAGTACCCATATTAGACATACTACAACAGACAAACATGCATAGATAACTACTCTTTGTTGACTTCCACGTGTCTATTCCCTTCCATAAAAGCATAAGCTCCTTTTCTTCTCTGGCCACCACCTGTATTTTATCAGCCTTGGTAAAGTTTAATGAGCCTTAAAAATCAAACCACTTTGTGCTGACTTCGGTCTTATTTATTGTAAATATTCAAAACTCTCCTTCCTTTTTGTTTAGAACACAAAATCTCCTCACTTTTTGCAAAACATATGCATAGCAATCTATCCTTGTGAAAAGTCATGTCTTTTCAGAAAACACTGGATTGTCTATAAAATGTTTGTATTTTTCTATTCCCTATTTTTTTCATTTAATGTGCCATAATTCAGCTTATATACAAGGGTGAATAAAATCAGTTTTCTCTCTACCACAGTAAAATGGTTATAATAAAATTGAATCTATATTTGCAAAACTGGTAAACAGATGACTCACAGTAGAGTGATTTGACAAAGGAAAATGTATCATGATTACTAAAATCTTTTAAATAGTTTTCAATACTTAGGGGGAATTGGTCTGTTCCTGATTAAGTAATCACAGCAGATAACTCATGGATTATCAGGAGATGTTGGAAAAAGTTGTATTTAGGACTTCAGATGAAGGTATTGCTAAGAAACTGGAAAAAAAAGAATTGGAAGCTACTAGGGTAGCTAACTATTTCAGTGTATAGATAAGACATTGGAGATTTAAGATCTACTAAAACCAGCAAACATAGTGGTAGTAAATGTGTTTACAAATCCACATAGAACTTTATTGCAAAAACCAGGGTTGTTATAATTAACCTTGATTGTCAAATTGATGGGATTTAGAGTCTGTGTGATAACAAAACTCTGATATTTTATATCAGGTAATATCTACATTGCTGGGTTATATTGGATTGAATGATGGAGGTATCAGTACCTCATTGGTATTGTTCCTGGACTGATAGAATAAAAAGGAAAACTTGAGAAAAACAGCAGGAACTATTTTTATTTCCTGGCCACAGATGTTATGACAAGAGTTGCATCAAGATCTTGTCACATGACTTCCTAACCAGGACAGATTATACTTCAAGTTATGAAACAAAGCAAGGACTTCCATGCTTAGGCTCATATCAACATGAACCAGTTATCAGTTCAGGAATTACTGAGGATTTGTCTACTAAGAAGATTTTTTTTTTTTAATATTATGCAGTTGTTGCCCCTGGGCTTCATTGAGCATATGTTAACTAAGATTACCAAAAGTTATTTTGTTTAGAATATACCTGTTGAAAAAAATTAATAGTTCCTCATATGTATTATTATATTGGAGCAAGTGAATTTTATTTTTTCCATTACATTAAATCAGAACATGTGCTGTGGAATTTAGTTGCTATTATTATTTGCCATTTCATTACAAACATTTAACTATTTAAAAGTGTAGTTATTAGTTTAAGTATGAGGAAAGGAATATAACATGAAGAGATACAAAATACTTGTAGGGTATCATATGTTATACCACTAACTCTGGATTTTCTCTTCACAATTATATCTCTCCTTGTCAATTATATGTCATAATACTGATAATAGTTTTCCTCAGGTTATATAACTGGGTCACATGACTAAAGCAAAGTAAATGATAACTGAGCTTTCATGTTACATACAATAGTTTAGCAAAGTAAAACTATTTCCTTCATATAGTTTCCACAAGAAATATCTCATCATTTGTTGAAACAAATCTGTTAATACACTATTGTATTCAAACCAAACTAGCTTCTGTTCTTACCTTTTACAGTGACTACTCACTCTCCTTTGTGTTCTTACCTTTACATGTTTGGCTGGTCAAATGCCCATCATATAGGGAGCCATAACCCATATAACTAAACACATCTATACCTGCTGGAGTGACATTTACTCATACCTAATCAGCAATCCATGTCTCCTACCAATTGAACTCCACGAAACCTACCCAATTACTCCCCACTTATCTCTTTAGGTATACAATAATCATATTTATCTTCATAACTACAAGACCACTTCTACTCAGGGAAAAGCACTAGACTCATAAATGCATATATAGCCACGATCAAAATTGCCAGAAAATGATGCATCCTACATTTACTGTCTGCCACCACTTCATGACCAGATAAGACTCCATACTTGCACCACCAATTCCAGTGAAAGCCTTTTCTAAATTTGCCAGATATCTGCATTTTGACTTAGAAACCTCTCTAGGCTTGAACTTGAAAAGGCATCTCCTTTAGAACATAAACACTAAATATCCCAAACACAGGATCCTAAGCACCAGATACCTGGAACTTGCAGTAACATGAAACAGATTCCAACACCAACTCAATACAAAGTATACAAAATTTTGATACCAAAAAAAGAGCTCACTACTAACTGTAGTTTCCTAGGTACCATCATGAAAGCATAAATGAGAACAACCAAAATAATAAGTATCCATAGAAAATTAATATTAATGTTAATGCCTATTAGAAAGGTGATTATGAAAATAACAGAAAATCACTTCAAGATAGCAATATTAGCATAATTAAAAATATCAAAAAATAAATAAATGAAAAAATGAAGACCATTAAATCAAAAATTACTGAACAAAAAATAATGAAAGAAATTCAAGATAAAAACCCAAAATTCGAGACTTTAATAAAGATACATAAAGTCTGGGGAAAAAGCCAAAGTGAAATAAAACAAAATGAAAAATTAAAGAATTAAAAATTTCACAGAAAATAGGCTAGATCAAGTCAAAGAGAAAATATCAAGCCTTGATGTTGAGTTAATGCATAATTGTATCACACAATCAAATTAGATGCCATATCAAAAATAAAACATAAAACCCAGAAATGAACATGCAGAAACACTGGGTCAAAATAAAAATTCTAAGCATATAATTAATGGGTATAGAAGAAAGTGAAGAGACCTAAGTCAAAGACACAGAAAATACTACCAACAAGATCACAAAAGGAAATGTCTTTAATGTAATGAAAATGATATCCATCTGTGCTGTTAAGAATGTAGCTGGAGAAAAGAATATTCTTCCATTGGGAATGGGCTCTCGAAGTCAGTTCATGCACTAGATATACATCCTGGTTTCACTGCCAGAGGCCACATAGACTGCTAAGGCCTCCTTGCTGACACCCACGTTCATGGAGTCTGGTTTGGTCCTATGGTGGTTCCCCAGCTGTCTGACTGGGGTCCATGAGTTCCCACTTGTTCACATCAGCTGCTTCTGTGAGTTTTCCCAGCATGGTCTTATCCCCTTTGTTCATCACTCCCACCTCTCTGATACTTGATTCCAGGATTTTGGCTCAGTGCTTAAGTGTGGGACCGTGCTTCTGTTTTCATAAGATACTAGAAGAAAGCTCTAAGATGGCATATAAGGTAGTCATCAAGTAGCCTCTCCACTATTGCTTAGTTGGTGTCATTCCTAGTTGGTGTCATTCTTGTAATTCACTGGACATTCCCCATGTGCCTGATTTCTCTTTAAACCTATAATGACTCGCTCTATCAGTGTGTGTGTGTGTGTGTGTGTGTGTGTGTGTGTGTATGTGTGTATGTGTGTGTGTGTTTTCCTCTTCACTATTCAGCTTTCCACTCAATCTTACTGATCCTTTATGTTCTCCTCCCCCTCCTCTTTCTCCCACGTCTTTCTCCCCTCATCCATGTTCCCAATTTGTTCAGGGACTCTTGTCCCTTTCAACTTCACTGGGGGACCATGTATGTCTCTCTTAGTGTCCTCCTTTTTCCTAGCTTTTTCTGGAGGTGTGGATTATAATCTGGTAAACCTTTACTCTATGTCTAATATCTGTATGTGAATGAGTACATACCATGTTTGTCTTTCTGTGACTGGGTTACCTCTCTTAGGATGGTTTTTTCTAGGTACCTCCATTTGCCCATGAATATACCCAAATAACTTTAGAGATTTTGATGACCCATCATAAAATGACTCACCCTCCCTGGAAAGTGCATGGAAGATGGGAAGGCGGCTCAGTGGGAGGCACAGAAGGATGGGAGGGAGGGAAAACAGGGATTGATATGTAAAATAACATGATTCATAATAAAATATTAAAAAAATTAAAAAATAATATAGTTGGCCACCATAAGGTCATAAAGAGTAGCACTATTAGGAGGTGTGCAATTTCTGACTATGACTTGACAAGGCACAAATTATGAGTATAGCAGAATACCATTTCAATGATTTTCATAGACCTACTTGTGTTTGGTTCTACTCTAGGCCTCTGGGCTCTCCTGTCTTCTAGTCATTCAAGTAATATCAATCAAGTACTTGTGGAGTGGGCCACAAGTTACATGAGAAATATGTCAACCCTCCCACATGTTCTATGCCACAAATGTCATAGCAAATCCTGCAAGCAGGACATATTATAAGTGGAGGGTTTTGTGGCTGGGTTGAAGTCCAGGTTTCTCTTTCCATAATCTAAATAGTACCTTCTCACTCCAAAGACATTATAATATAGGTGTAAAAGCTCCCAGCCTGCACCATATTGACCTCTCTGTGTTCAACAAGCTAAGTGAAAGTTGTTCATGGCAATAGAGCCCCACTGTCAGTTTTCAGAGGGTTACCTTCTGTCCTACCCATAGTCTGGTTCCAGGGGACATCTTCAGCCAAAGCTCAACCTAATATATCATAGTCACACCACTGGAAGTCTTGCCTGGTTACTGAATTGGCCAGTTTAGACTCCATATCCTCCATTACTACAAATCTTCACTATGGGTGATCCTCATAGAACCCAGGATGTTTCCAAAGCACTAGGTTTCCATACTATCTCCCAAATCTCCCCAAATTCCAACTTCATTTTTCTGCACTCTTACTCTCCATCTCTCCCCTTACCTTAGCAGTCCCACT
This sequence comes from Phodopus roborovskii, assembly GCF_943737965.1. Lineage (NCBI taxonomy): Eukaryota > Metazoa > Chordata > Mammalia > Rodentia > Cricetidae > Phodopus > Phodopus roborovskii. Next base: position 197,928 of record NW_026125235.1, on the reverse strand, counting down.
CCTGTCCCCTCCCACTCTTATTGCACCAGTATGATGTGTTCAATTTCCCCTTAACAGGGCTATGCATGCTTTTTGTCAATTATATGATATATTTTTTTATGATTTATTAAAGCCATTGGAGATCAAAAAAGCAGCCATACAACTTAGCGCTAGAAGCCAGGCACACACCTCTAATCCAAGGTCTCAGCACTAAGAGGCAGACAGATATCTGTTAATTCAAGGCCACAGTGACTACATAAAATCAATGCAGTCATAAAAGAAACAGCTCACTCAAAGGTGATCTCAGTACCCGGGATCACAAGCCTTTAATCCCAGCACTAGAGAGGTGGAGGCAGGAATAATATGGCTGGGCAGAAAAAGGAATATTACAAGGGGAGACAGAATCTGAGAGCCTCTTGCCTCTGAGGATTTGTGGAGACAGCATTACCATTTCAGCAGGATAGAGGTAAGATCTACTGGCTTGGCTGCTTTGCTTCTCTGATCTTCAACTTGAGGCTTGAATCACAATATCTGTCTCTCAGTCTTTTATTTCTCATTTTACAATTGGTTCCTGATGTGGGGCAAGAACTCATGACCCTGAGATTAAGAGTCTCAGGCTCTACCAACTGAGCTACCTGGGCAGGGACTCAGACAGAAGGGACTCAGGATGGAATCCTGCCTGCAGCTCAGGATTGGGCCTGAGCTGATAGTGTTAAAGTGGCTTTTTATTTATGAATTTGTTCTTCAGACTCCATATTCTTCACTACTAGGAATCATCACTGGTGTAATCCTCATAGTGTTTCTAAAACACTAGGTTTCCATACCATCTCTCTAATTCCCCTCAATTCCAGCTGCATATTTCTTTTTACCTTAAAACCCTCCCCCTACCTTTTCAGCCCCACTCCTGTCCTTTCCCACCCTTAGTGCACCTGTAGGATCTGCTGTTTTCCCTTCCCAGGGGTCTCCATGCTTTGTGTCTATGACCCTCCAGTTTACCTAACCTCTTTGGGTCTGTAGAATGTATCTTTATTGCCATTTACTTAACAGGTAATATGCACATATAAGGGAATACATAGCATATGTGTCCTTCAGGATCTGGATTACCTCACTAAGAATGATTTTTTTTCTGCTTTAATCCATTTGCATGCAAATGTCATGATGTCATTTATCACCTCCAGTAATGCTCCATTGTGTAATGTACAGTATATTCTTCATTTATTCTTAAGTTGATGGATATCTAGATTGTTTCCAATTAATAGTTATTGTGATTAAAACCATATTGAACATAGTTGAACAAGGATCTTTGTGGTAGGATGCAGTGCCCTTTTGTTTTATCCCGAAGAGTGGTATAGCTGATTCCTATGTTTTTTCCCCTTTGGTGTTTTTCTTCTAAAACAACTTTCTTTTTATTCATTCTTTGTGTCTTTCATACAATGTATCTTGATCCCATTCTTTTCCCCACCCCTTCAAATCTGCCTGCTGCCCTTGCAACTCCCCCTAATACAATACAATGCATGACAAAAATAGAAAAGAAAAAATTAAGAAAATCTCTCACCATGGAAATCATTATGTAACCCAGTGAGTCATATAGTAAAAGTTTTGCCCATATATATTTTCTTGCAAGTGTTCATTGAAAAGGAGTTGTTGTTCTGGTTTGAGGCCTCTGGTAAATCTAATTGGTGTTCATAATAAAAGGAGGGAGTCAGATACAGGGGTAAATGCTAGAAGATCATAGAGACAAAGGAGCCACTAAAGTTCTCACCTCTACAAAATCCTCAGACTGAAAAGGGCTTAGCTCCTGTCTCTACAAGTCCTCAGAGTGAATGGGCAAGAGATCCTGTGTCTACCCTCCTTATATTCCTATCTCCACTTACCAAGTTCTGGTCATAATAGAGTGTGCCTCCCGAGTAATGGGAGGAAACCCATGAGATCACAAGTGCTCAGATAAAAGATGTATGCCACCACTACCTGGCCTCCATGTCTAACTTGTGGCTAGTTCTATTTGATATCAGGCAAGCTTTATTTATTTGATCACAGACAAAATATCACCACATTCCCCAATTTTTGTCTAAAACAAAAATGTCATTACTAATATAAGAAAGAATATATACAATGTATACAGTAACTATGTATAATATATACAGACAATAAATATGCCAACAATGTAATCTGTAAACATTTGACAAATTCAGAGGAAATATACCATTATATGTCATATTTTGCTGAGACCAAAAGGTAATACCTAACTCACTTTCTATTCTGACTTCCATTACCAAAACTATTTTTTCATGTCTCTCAACCTTACACAATTTACATTTCTTAGTGAATTTCTTTTATGAATCTGTTAACAAGGAAACTATAGTTATCTAGTCTTCAGCTCTATCAGAGACTAGAAAAGAAAATAATACTGAGTAAGCATGAAGTGAAAGTAAGCAACTTCCAAAAAGCTGTGAGAAATGACAGGAACAGCTTGCTATCTAAAGAGTCATTCAAGGTTATTCTGTAAAGTTAACATATTCATCTTAGCCTACAAGCCTAGCATATCTGACAGACTTTTCTGTGATGCAGGATTTTCTGAAGAGCTGTCCTACCTTGTCTTGGCAAAGTCCAGTAGTCACTGTAGTCACTTTCTTTTGTGTTGTGCTTCTCCAATTTAGACAGTATATTGTCAGCAGTGTATTCAAGAGCACTTTCTTGCCCAGGAGCTTACTTTGTCACAAACAAAGTAAACTCCATGTGGAGTTTCTCTGATCACTGACATCTTAACTGAAGTAGATTGGTGCTGTCAAGAGCAAATGTCTCTCATAGTCATGTGTAAAACAACAACAACAAAAAAAAACCATCTTAAATGCCATTTTATGCAGACCTCTGAAGTGTTTGAAGACCATCTGCCTACCTAAAATATATCTGTTTAACTTTGAAAACATACTAATAAGACTATAAGCTCAATTGAAATATGACTACTAACCTAGATTTCCTTATTATCCTAAATAGTTCGCAGTAATAATTTTCAAGAGCTAAAAGTTTGCATTATATTGTTAAATGAGAAGCATATGTACAATAACTTTGATACTATTATAAATGGATATAAAGAATGTTCAAACAAAAATAATCTTTAATTTGTATCAATATATAAAAACCCATATCAATGTAAAATACTTAAAACTAGTAGTATTTTTCTTTTAGGTTTAAAAATAGTTTTAATGATTTACCTTTTATCCTATTTCTGTATACCACTTTTTTCAGAATAGATTAAAATAATTTATTCTTATATCCTATCATATCAATATCCCCTATTTTTCTTTTCAAAATAATAACTCTCATTGGATTGACTCAGACTCCCGAACATGGGTCTTAATTAGAAGGTCTGTGCAGTCTAAGGGACCTCTGACAGTGTAATCAGGATGTATCCCTGGTGCATGAAAGGATTTTGGGTGGACACTCACCCATGGAGGGATACTCCCTTAGCCCTAGAGGCAGGAAGAAGGACCCAGACCCTACTCCAAATGTCTTGACAGATTTTGATGATCCCTCCTGGAAGGCATCACCCTCCCTGTGGAGTGGGAGGAATAGGATGGAAGGGGGTGTGGGGTGCATAGGACGGAGGGAAGGAGATGGAATTGATATGTAAAATGTGTGTGTGTGTGTGTGTGTGTGTGTGTAAAGAACTCTGAATCTATTCTCCATTGTTAAGCTTTTTTTTTCCCATTACCTATAACAACTTGTGACTAACCACCCTAAATGAAGACAAACATCTATAACAAATTGAACAACCAAAAATTAACCATGGCACATGGCATAATTGGGAATGTGGACATCATTTTCCCTAAGTTACTTCCTGCTGTCTGAGGGTTATGCCATCTTTGGGGGATTCTGAAAAAAAAAACAATTTGGGTTAATTTTCACATCCTGGTAGAGGTAGCTATATCATTTGTTTTCCATTCTCTGCGTAAGGAAAACGTGCACTGCTTATCTCAAGTCCTGGCTAGAGTAATCTGTAAACCTGGATCATCTGGATTTGCCACCTCAAAATTGATCAAAGCCAATCTTCAGGTGGTGTATTTCAGCTTAGTGATATTATAGTCCTAGTGCATTTGTTGTAGTAGTGTCCCATCACCCTTTTAGAGACATTAGGCATGGTAATTGTTAATTGCAGACAATTTAAAACATTTTAAATATCATATGCAGCAGATCTTGAAGAGTCTAAATTATCAACATGTGTTATGTTCATCCAGAGTACAAAAACTTAATTCCAAGTGACCTGATAGAGACTAAAACCCAAAATAATGTATGGGAAGCTGGATGAAGCCTTTTTTATAAAACCAAATAGTACTTTATATGACCATTAATATCAAGACAAAAAGATACATATATATACATATGTATATATATGTATATATATATATATTATAAAGTTGAAATAATATGTATACACTATAATAACTTTAAAGAATCAAAATAAAATCAAAGGATTATGAGATTAGTGACAATTCAACAGTGCCTTAATATTTATTTTTCCTCTGTTCTATATCCAGTGGTTCTTCTGACATGAGACAGAGATTTTTGATTTTACTTTAACAAGCATGCTTGGGTTTAAAGAAGGAGTGATCTAAACTCCAATGCCTAGTCCACCTTTAGTTTTCAATTGGACTGGAACAACAATAAGACCATTTGTATTATGTGTCTTCAGAGAACAGCAGAAACAAACATTTCAGAAGATTTATTAAATTTTATCCTAATAGAGATGTGATATACTAATAGGCCAACTTACTCTTTTTCTTGAGAATTTTTTTTCAGGAAGATTTATCCTTTTTCTTCAGATGTGTCATTTATTCAGTGGTCTTCAGATTTCTTAGCTAGATGCCTCATTTACCTGAAAAGACAAAACAAAACTCTTCCCAACCTTAACTTTAAAGATTTTTTGTTTTGACAAGTTGTATCTGAACAAATAAAAAGCATTTGTTGGTTTTATATGTTAGTTTAGATTAAGTGAACATGCTGTTTGATGAACTATCACCACTTCTAATTCAAGGGTCTCCGTTGTACAAGTCTAATCTTCCTCAATTTTGATTTATGGTTTCTCCTGAAATTTTTGTATTATCTTCTAAAACTGTCCTCTTATGCAGAACAGTATGATTTTTTTACAACAGGCATTAGGTTCTTTAATTACTCTGGGGAAGAGTTTTCTCACCAGTTCTTGCAGTGGCCATGACCATGTGAGAGTAGGTGTCCACAGTAATATGTACATAAGAAATTTTCCAAATTTTGGGATATGAGTTTCATCCATTTGCCACAAAACTGAAGCCTCAAGGTCCCTTGCATTAACTCCCATTTTCAATGGATGATATACATCAGGACAATGTTCACAGTCCTTCACAATTTGCCTAGCCTGTTCTCAAGTCAAGTTGACATCCTTCTCAAGGCCAATGCATTCTAATGGTTCCACCATACTAGCAATCAAGTAAGTGTTTCTTTGTTAATAAATCTTCTGCTATAGCATTTCCTAAAGCCCAATAACCTGGTAGGCCAGTATGTCCTCTGATATGTCCTATTACATTTTCTTTTTCTTGGTTGAATTATATTTTGCAACTAAAACAAAAGTGATACAATTTTAGAATTTCTAGAACTATCACTATGTCAGGAAATTAATTAATAGTTTGAATCTGTACACATATTGAACTTTTTAGGTATGTGTTCAAGGGCAGCAATAACTGCTATAATTTCTGCCTGCTGTGCAGAAATTTCTTTTGCTCTTTTAATAATTACACGTTTATCTATTATAAAAGATAGCTAAAGTTCCGTCAGATGATCCATCTGTGAATAACAAAAGGACACTGGAAATAGGTTCCAATGCTATTTTTGAGGAAAAGATTATCTCTGTATCTTCTACAAACTTTAATATAGGGTGTTGAGGTATATGATATTTGATTTGCTAATGCAATTCCCCAGTCATTTGCAATATGAAGTAAATTTTCCAATTGTTCCTTATTATAAGAAATAATTTCTTGCATTTCTTTGCCAAATACTTCCCTAAACCTTATAAATTCAATTTAAATTTAAAATCTCTAAATGTCTTTTTGTAATATAAGATCCTCAGAATGAGGAGTCTCCCAGTTTCAGTCAGTACCCCCAAGAACTCAATGTCCAAGCCAGTTGCTGCAACACGCAAGAGGCTTTAATGAACAGGAAATGTTTGCGCAAATGGGCTCTCTCTCGGCATGCAGGCTAGAGAGAAGCCCCATCCCCAGAGCACAGGTGTTTTTAAAGGCAAAACCCACAAGCTTAGGGAGGGGGTGGGACCCTCTGTCCATTGAGTATGTGACCCTTTGAGGCCAGATGGTCTTGTTATTAGGATCAACAGACCTTAGGGCCTCAGGATGTGCTAATTAATCTTGTCTGAGCAAACCAGAGGTACAGTTATCTCTTTATTCCTATTCACCACCTGCTGACTCACAAGAAAGGAGGGGCAGTGTGAATTCTTTATATTTTGTTATCTCAGGGCCTTGTGAGGGGAAGTTAGCAAATTCCAAGGAACAGATATTGGTCTGGGTTAGCTTTCCATATTAGTCTGTCCTTCATTTCAAGTGTGTGTGTGTGTGGCGGGGGGGGGGGGGGGTTCTTTAACTTTACTTTTTTGTCTTTCAGTAATATCAAAACTAAGGTACCCTTTATGCCTTTAAAACCATTATCACCTGGGTGACTGTTAAATTACAAAGTTTACCATTCTTGTATATAGAAGTATACATCAGAAAACACAGACAAAACCTTTTTATCATGACAAGCATGCACTATTTTCTCAAGAAATAAGCAAAACTTTTTTTTTACCAAAATTAGTTTAACATGGTCAAAATTTTAACTTATATTACCAATGTTTAAAATTTAATATTTGTGGGTGTGAGAAACCATAGCAAACATAAGTCACATTTCTCTCTGACTTTTTACAACCTTTTATATACCTTTAGTCTTTTCTGATTCTCTCAGACATTCTTACTTTAGACAAATTTCTCTTTTCCTTTCTCTTTTTATCATTTTCATCTCCTATCTTTTTTCCCATTTCTCAGTCAACATAAAAACTTTTACCAAAGTCCTTCTTGTGGTTTCAATAACTTTAATCTTGAATTAACAAATTAAATCCTGTATTAGTATACAGCATCTGAGAATAATATGTAACAATTTTCTTAGAGGACAAGTAAAACTCATATATTTTTCTTTTCCTGTGGAAACAAAAGCATAATTTTTCCCAAACATAATATATCTTTGACTTTTATTTTAAAGTCAAAGCTTCTCAAAGTGTACAGACTGGCATAATTTAACATTTAGTTTTTAAGCAGTATCAGGACATGGAAGGGTTAAGGTAGGAAGCTGCTGGTTGGCACTGAGTACCCCTGGCTGTCAGTGTTTCTGAAAAAAACAATTGCCCCAACATTTCCAGCCCAAATCCCAGACATTCTGTTTAACATCTTCCAATGAGTCAGGCAGAGACCTAGAGTGTAGGAAGGTGTCTGTCCCATGTTAGATTTTGTCCTTCGGGTCAGTGTAGTCAAGACAAGACAAATAAACAAACACAACATTTAGACAAAAGGAAGGAGCCCATCTGGAAGACTTGCAAATTTCAGATTTGCAGATGGGAGGCAAATTCCCCAGTAGCTATTCAGATTCAAATGATGGGATCCCTGACCAAATGAGAAGCTGAGACATCTCTCAGGATCCTCCAGTTCTGATCTTTTAGGCCTATTGGCCAAGGTCTGATCTGTTTCCTACATATTGTTCACCAGTGAACTGAAGCAAAAACATAAAATTATAATCCAGTCACAAAATTTAGGAGGACACAGAACTTGCCAGGGCAGCACAACAGAAAACACAGAACTCACCAAACCTGTGACAGCCAAAGCAAGCAGAGGACAGTGATAGATAACCAGTCACCCAACTGGCTGGAAACTAAACATAAGCCAAAGCTCTATCTAACAGCCAAAAACAGAAAGCAGAACTTGCCTGAGCAAAACAGAAATCTGACAAACAAACATAGGAATATTCCAAGAACTATTAGATTCTTCAATATATCCTTATTGTAGTAGTTCTTCTACTAGTTGTTCTAAAGCCTGTATCTTTTCCTGAGTTAGGGGCCACTGATTCACCCAAACAGGCTCATCCTTAATCCATGAAATTTTATCATTCCAGTTTTCATCAATGGTTAATTTTACTTTCATCTTCCCCAAGATATCTCTCCCCCATAAGGAGAATGGCAAAAAGCAAATAATGTAAGTTTGAAAAATACCGACTTTGTCTTCACATTTCCATGTCAGGATTTTTTAACTTTGAGCTATGTTGGAGGCTAGCCCCAATCCCACCAGAGTAGAGGTGGTATGAAATATAGACCATGTCCCAGGCCAGTCCTTTTCTGCAATGTGAAACCTGTCTGTTTGTGTACCTAATAATCCTTGAATATTTTTCCTTGTACTTTTACAAATTTTAAAGGTCTTTGTCTAGTAATTTCCTGAGTCCAAGCTACCACTTCTGTGGAGCCAAATTCTTTATCCCTTATAGTCTGTTTTAATATGGGATTTGAGAGTTGTATGTAAGAGAGTAGTATCTGAGCTACCCATTGTTTCTTATGTAGTTGTATTGTTTGTTTTAATGGCCTAAGCATAATTTTCACTTCTTCCTGGAAATCTAAATCAATTACTCCAGGAAGTATTTGAATTTTTTTTTTATAATTTGAACTTCTCTCTATTATAAGACCAAAGGTACCAGGTGATAGTGGCCCCTTAAATCCTGTATCTACTAATTATACTCTCTCATAAAGAGAAAGAAAATAATCTTTGTCTACTGCAAAATCTAATCCTGTAGTTGCTCTGGGTAAGCTTAAGATATTAAACTCAAGGACCAGAAGATTTAGTTTACTTTTACTTTTTTCTGTCTCCCTATTTTGTCCTTTTTTTTTAAATTTGGGGGCATAGGGCATGCCCCTCATTCTTATTTTGTCTCCTCATCTTTCAGAGGGGTTCCATCCTTATGAAATTTCAATTTACATTCATTTCTCCAATGCTTTCCCTTCTTACACCAAGACACAGTCCCTGAGGTTGATTTTTCTTAATTTTGTTTTTTTATTTTTTTTCTCCCATTACATTGTAAATAGAGGGATGGAAATGTTACCTATGATACCCTTGCAGAGCTGCAACATAGGCCATAGCCTAGACCATTGCTGGTGAGGCATCTATGCATGCTTTGATGTAATCTTGCACAGTTCCTGTTTTTCTGATTGGTCTAATTAGTTCATGGCAGAGAATATTGGCATTTTCCCATGCAAGTTGTTTTAAAAACATGTCCGAGCCCTCAGAGGAAGGAAGCATCCTACCTAATGCTCCTTCCAATCTAGCAATAAAGACATCTCCAAAGAATTCTATTTCTGTTTTTTTTTTTTTTTTTTTTTTTTTTTTTTTTCTGAAAGGAGGTTTCTAATTTATACCCATAATACCCATAATAAAAGTGCCTGAACTAAGACCTATTCAGGGCCATGTCATTCATACAATGTCCTCATCTCTTGTCCTATTTTTTTATACTTTTCTACAGACAGGCTTCCTTCCTCAGGGAACTATGGACTGACATTAGATACAAAATCATAAAATGCTGCCAAACTCTTCTTTGAGGTTTTAACATCTCTGATTTCTACCATATGATTCAATACTGCCAGGAACATGCCTCTGTTTTTGGACTGTGTATGCCCCATGATTCTTACCTTCTCAACTTCTTAACTCGATGTCTTGTCTATCAAGGAGTCTGCAGCACTCTGGCATGGTCCTATCCTTTCCTGAAAAAATAATTTGTTTTCAGGAAAAAAAAAAGAGAAGGGGGAGAAGATGCAAGCTTACCTAGTTCATGCCCTACTTTGGGCGCCAGCTACCATGGACCAACCCAGCCAGGTATGAAGGTCCCTGGGATCAGGGTTCTTGAAGACTAGGTGGGTAAGGATTCTGTGGTGACATAGAGGCAGTTTGAATCTGAGTGTATTTTGCAGCTTTGAAGCAATGCATTTCATCCAGGATAAAGAATAGCTTCTCAATCCAGATAGAACAAATGGCATCATTGTTTTAGGCACAGTAACACACAATGTATTCAAGGCTAACAATAAGTGAGAAAATCATTCAAGGCTAACCACACCTAACTGCTTATTCTCTCAGATCAGGTTAATAAATTTTTTATGGTAGGTTATTGTTTAATATTTGTTGCCTAGCTCTTGAGAATCTTTGAAATATTGAGCTATTTTGATTTTTTTCTTATCAAAAGGCTTTCTTTAATAAATGTTTAAACCTACTCAATTACATACTTGCAGCCATATGAAATTTTATTGCTGGGAAAGTTTTGAACAATACTATTTGTACTTACGTGAATGATGTGAATTATTTAAAAAGCACTGGCTCTCCTGGAGACTAGGTCATGGCCAAGGACCACTTCTCAGTGGATGGTTTCTCATTTATATTTTTTGTTTAAAATGTCAGCATAGGCTTTCAGGAATATTTTATTAATAGGAGAAAGGAATAGAAGAACACAGGGTAAGACTGAATATCCTTGGTGGGCTTCCTGATCCAGAAGATGTAGCCTCTGCCCTTCAGTGCTCTCTGCCACCCAACAGTGCCCAAGCCAGCTCCTCATCTAACTTATAATGGGTCACATCTGCACCCAAAACCACACCCAAAAGGTATGGTCACCACAACATGTTCTCTGACAAGACAAGATGTCACTACACTGCTTGCCCATGTTTTCCTGTGTTTCTTTAAGGAATTCATTAATTTCCTACTTAGGGACCTCCATCATATTAAAAAAAAAAAAAAAGGCTGTTTTAAGGTACTTTTCTTGTGCTTAAGATATGATTAGATATTCAGGGCCTGTTAAGGTAAGATAGTTGGGCTCTAATGAAGGCATACTGTTTTGTTTGTTTGTGTGTGTGTGTGTGTGTGTGTGTGTGTGTGTGTGTGTGTGTTCAATGGTTTTTCATGCTTGTATCCTGGGATCTTAGTTTTAAATGATTCAATTTCTTGGTGCTGTTTGGATTTTTCTTTTTTGGCTGTGTGTTTTGCGCCTTGGTTTTTGTTTCCTCTCTGGATGTTCAGACTGTAATGTCTGTGAGTTGATGGTTGTCCTGGCTTGTTTAGCCACTTTATTCACAGGAAATACTCAAATGTTATTTGAGGTTGGGTGATCAGCATGAGTTAAGTAAAGGAAGGTTGGAGGAGAAGGTCTTTGTAGTCCATTGAGGAAGATGGAATCAGAGAGAAAAAAGAGATTCTAGCAGTTTCCAGCTACAGATCTTGGAGACACTAAAAGGTTATATCTTAGGAGCACTAGAAGAGGTGTGGGTCTGTCCTCAAACTTGTTGTTGACCTGGGATAGGTGGCCCTTCGATTAGAAGAGGATGCCTACTAGAGTTAGGGGCTGGGATTCAGAAATGAATTGGGGATGGGGTTCAGGAGAGGATGCTATTTTCCACACACAGGAGATGTGGGTGTAAATGAGGAAAGGCTGCAAATGACATTCTATTGTGGAGCTAGGAACAAGACTGCACGACTGTGTCTAAGGGAACAGAGAGACAAAAGAGGTGAGAAGTGTACCCATTTTTCTGTCTTAGCAGGGCATAACTGCTAGAATTAGGGCCGAGATACAGGGATGATTGAAGAAAGGGAGGTTAGGAAACGATGGGTAGGAGGAGGGAAAATTATGACTGGTATTCTGGTACAGCGCCACGGAGAAATTGGGTCTGGAGGAAAAGAGAGGCATAAGGTCTTCTTGAATGTGTGCTTTATAATAAGATACATGTGTATAAAAGGATTTTTTTTCAGTAACTCCATAATGTAAATCACTGTTGCTTTTGTCATATGTTAAACTCTATTTCTAAAATGTATCTTATAGTCTACAGACTACAACCTCGATGTGCAGTAAGCTGCAGTCCAGCCTCAGAAAATGTCCTCAGGAGGGAAAGGTTATCTGCTGTTTTGTTTGTTAGCCCTGTCCAGAAAATGAAATTTCAAACATGACAAGTAAGAACATACTGCACCAAAATAATATGTTGTTTGCTGTTTACTTTCTAATAGCCTTCAAAGAGCCCTTTAGGAGAAAAGGAAAGGTAAGTGCCATTATAAAGTTAAAAGAATAAATAACACTGCTGTTTGAAATAATATGTTGCCTAGCTCATGAAATACACTTTTGCCCCATCATTTCAGAATCATTGAACATAATATTTTCCCTTGGACATTTCTTTTGAAGATTACTACATATTCTCTTCTTTATCTTAGAATTCAGCATATTGTATTAAATTTTAACTAATTTTCACTTATGTTAAAAATATAGATGCTATGCATCTGTCTTTATTAATTTTGTAATGCTGTGAAAAGACACCATGATCATGGCAACTCTTATAAAGGATAACATTTAATTGATGTGGCTTATATTTCAGAAGTTTAGTCCCATATCATCATGGTGGCAAGCAGCAGACATGGTACTGTAGAAGCTGAAAATTCTACTTCTTGATGCAAAGGCCATGGAAAATGAACAGGGTGTCATACTGAGCTCAATCAAAGGAGACCTCAATGCCCAACCCCACCACGACACATTGTCTATGAGATTGTGGGGGCCAATTATATTCAAATTAACACATTCCATATTCTAGCACCCATAATTTTCTAATAATATCATAATGCAAAATACATTCAGTGCAACTTCAAAGGTCTCCATAATTTATCAGTCTCAACTATGTTTAAAAGGGCAGAGTTCAAAGTCTCTTCTGAGATTCATGTGAATTCTTAACTGTAGTCCCTTACTAAATCAAAGTATGCCACATACTTCCAGCATACAGTATCATGGGATATACATTAACATTCCTTAATACAGGGAAGGGATCATAGTGAAATAAAGGACCATAATAAAACCAAAAATGAGCTGGGGAATTCCAAAATCTTATCAACATGTCTGATGTCAAAACACTGTTCAGAACTTCAACTCTTTCCCCTTTGTTGACAGTAACACAGTTGTATCTCCAGGGCTGGTCCCAGTCCCTCTTATCCCCTCTACTCAGCAGGTATCCCATGGCTCTGGCATCTCCAACATCTTGAGGTTTACAGAGGAGTTCAGGCTTCACCTTCACATCTTCACACAATGAACTCTCAGTCTCCATTAAGAGACACCACTAACATCTATCTGGCTTCAGTCCTGTTCCTCAGCCTGGAAAAATTTTCCACAATCTCTTTCTTCTCTCTTTAAATTAAGAACCACATGGCAAATGCTGCCAAGTTCTGATATTTCCTAGGGCTGGAACATGGCCCCCTTTTTCAATTACATCTCCAACAACTTTCTATTTTTGGTGGACTGCCTGAGCTTGGTGGTACAAAATGCAGTTCAGTAGACCAGGGTGACCTTAAACTCAGAGATCCGACAGCTATTGCTTATGAAGGATTGAGTTCAAAGGTGTGCACCACAACACCCAGCTATATGTCTTTCTTTAATTTCTTTTTACAAGTTAGAAACTTATCTGGGTGTGATCTTCTGCTGCAGTCACCACTCCCTTTACTCCATTTTTAAATTTTACTTTTTTTGCTATACTAACCCCCGTTGGTATTTATACCAAATTTCATAGAAACTTTGGAAATGGTGTTATTTGTAATTTATCTGGTACCTGAAGAATGGAATTAATTCTGGTATTCTGGTTGCAGTGATGAGAAACAGCAAAATAATTAACTTACAGTTTCATATATGGTACAGACCAGAATGCAAACAGTTTCATATGATTTGAACACAAGATTTGTGAAGATAAAGTACATAGTAGAACAATTACACTAAAATATTAAAGATAATTGATTTCAGAAACCAGTAAAAATTCAAAAATGTAAACCACTGGAATAGAATATACCATAAAAATTAATAAAACGTATTAATTCAAATGATTCTATACCATACAGAGAAAGTCAAGTTCATTGACTTGTGTTTTGGATGAACACAAGGATACTAAAAAATTTTTTTATTTAATTCCCCTTTCTCCTATGTGTATTTTTAAAAGCTTAAAATACAGTATTTCAGGGGTTTAATTCTTTATAATAGTTTATTCTAAAATAAATATAAAAACTTGAGAGCCACAGAGGCTTGAGGACATGGTGAGGATATAAATTAAGTAAGATTTGGGGCATATATTCACATTTGACTGACTAAACAATTAGATAAATTTTCTCAACATTGGTCATTATCCATAAATGAAGTAAAAGTGTGTGATGCTGTTAAATCATAGAGTACATGATGGCATCTTTTACCATATGTCTGTATGATTAGTCTTAATTTCCATCTTCTCTTTAGAAGATGGAAGATAAATACATTTCCAATGTACTTAACCTGTATATTTCTTAAAGACAAATTCACAGTCAATATCAAAATCTATTGTCTGTGCTCAGTTTGCCATTGATATAATCAATAACCATCAGTTACCAATCAGTCAAATAAAGCTAGATGGAATTTGAATGTTTACTAAGATCAATAAATCTGCACTGATTTATTACAACGACAAATATCCTAAGGCATTTTTTGTTTGCAAAAATCCAATTTTCCATCTCTTAGTACTTACTTATACAAAGAAAATGTCTTTCAAATAATTCAGAAAGACAGATTTAGAAACACTGATGAAGGCTAGAGAAGGCATTATATAAGTTTATTTTTGTATTGATTTGGACATGGATTTGGCAGTAAAAACTAATTGCTGAATAAGTTTTAGAAACTCATAGTAGAGAAAAATTAACATTTTAAAATATTTCCACAGTGAATTCAGGTTTTGTTATTTTGCTTGCTAACTGAAAATTACATATATCCTAAGTGTCAGTAAATGAATAATGATTTATTCTTAATATCTTGAAACTAAATACAGGTATGAAGAGCTGAAGGTTTTTGCTTTGCTTTGTTGAACTCTGGCTAGAATAAAAAACATTTTACAATAGCTAATCATTTTTTTATTAAATTTATTATTTTACATGTCAATCCCAGTTCCTTCTCCTTCCCTCCCTCCCTTTTACCCTCTCTGCCCCCTTACATGCACCCTGACCACCCTGCCCTCCCATCCCCCCACCCCAATTCCACATGTAGGGCAATGCCATCCAGGTGTGGTCATGTAGATCTGACAGGTCATGTGAAGTAGGGACTAGGACTTCTCTCCTGTCTCTAGGTTAAGGCAGTATCCCTCCATGGAGGATATGTTTGCAAGGTCATTTGTACACCAGGGATACATCCTGGTTACACTGTATGAGGTCCCTTAGACTGCTCAGGCCTTCTGGCTGAGACCCATATTCAGGGGGGGCTGAGTCAGTCCCATGCTGGATTCACGGCTATCAGTTGTGGGGCCAGTTAGCTCTTCCTTGTTCAGGTCAGCTGTCTCTATGTGTTTCTGTACCCTGGTCTTGTCTTCTCTGTCTGCATCTGGATTCTAGTTCGACTCAGTGTTTAGGTATGGGCATTTGCTCCTGTTTCCAACAGGTATTAGATAGGGCTCCATGGATAAGTTAGTTGATCTCACTATCCGGGAAAGGCATTTATGGTAGTCTTTCCATGGTTGCTCAAATTGTTAGTTGGCGGCAGTCTTGTAGGTCTCTAGACCTTTCTTTAGGTTCAGTTTTCTCTTCAACCCAATATTGGCTCCCTATTTTATATTTTTATGTTCTCTCTCTCTCTCTGTCTCTGTATCTCTCTCTCTCTCTCTCTCTCTCTCTCTCTCTCTCTCTCTCTCTCTCTCTCCTGTCTTCTGTTCCTACCCTGACTCAACATTCCTAGTCGCACATGTTTTCCTCTCCTCCCCCTCTCTTTCTCCTACTTCTCTCTCCATTCACTGCTCCCCCCTCCACTTACCCTGTACTCTGCAGGACTAGTCCCTTCCCTTTTCTTTGAGGGACTTTATATGAATATCTTAGAATACACTTTGTATCCTAGTTCCTCTGGTGATGTGAATTATAGGATGGTGATCCTTTGCTCTAGGTCTAAAGTCCATATATGAGCGAGTACATACCATGGTCCTCTTTTTGTGACTGGGTTACCTCATTCAGAATGGTTTCTTCAAGTGTCATCCACTTGCCTGCAAATTTCAAGATTCCATTATTTTTTTCTGCTGAGTAGTATTCCATTGTGTAGATGTGCCACATTTTCTTTATCATTTCCTCAATTGAGGGGCATCTAGATTGCTTCCAGGTACTTGCTATTACAAATAGTGCTGCTATGAACATAGTTGAGCACATGTCGTTGTTGCATGTATGTGGATCTTTTGGGTATATGCCTAAGTGGGGGATTGCCAGGTCCTGTGGTAAACTAATTCCCATTTTCCTGAGGAACCGCCATACTGATCTCCAAAATGGCTGTATGAGTTTGCACTCCCACCAGCTGTGGAGGAGTGTTCCCCTTTCTCTACATCCTCTCCAGCATGAGTTGTCATGGAACACCTAATCATTTTTAAATGAATATAAAATTCAAAGTATTTTGATACTTCTATTCACTGGTTTAGATAAGACTGTCTATCAAAATCAGAGCTATTATAAAAACTTGAACAGAATGCCCATCCTTCCATGGAGAGATTCAGTTCTGGGAAAATACCATGACTTCTCCATTTGATCCATTGGTTCAGTGCAACTGAAAGAAAACTGAATATTTTATGGTGGAAGTTACAAAGATGTGGGTAGAAGAAAGTCCACAGCACCCTTCCAGAACTGTTTTACAAAATTATGTCCTTGAGATATGGAATATTACCTTGATCTCGATGTTTCTCAATGAATGGTAGCATCGGAAATCAAATCTTACAGAAATTAGTAAAAATGGCAAATAATATACCCTACTAAATTCACATATAGAAACATAAAACAAAGGTCACATTTTTGACATGTAGAGAATTTAGGTGATAATTTGCTCATGTTTCTCTTTATTGCTTGGCATCACCAGTGTTTTATTCACTTCTTTTGTTTATCACATTGTAACACAAATACATAATTTTCTTTTCCCATCCTTGCTCCAATATTTCCCATACAATCCTTCTCACTCTCTTACAAACTCATGGCCAATTTTTGTACAAATGCTGTTACATGAAAATATTTTATATATACACATATATTTCTATATACAACCTGTTCAGTCTATAATATAACTCTTACGTTTTCATGACTGACAATTTTGTTAACCAAAGATTGTGCTATTCTCAGAAGAAGAGAATTTATCTTACCTTCAATATTCCCTAGATGTCTGTAGTTCTCTACATAGGGCTGTTGTCTGATGGTTTTTTCCTGACCCACTTTCTCATTTCTATACTTTTTGTCCTTGATCAGCTCATGTTTAAGCAGGCATATTGGTTGGACTTTGTAGATATTGCTTGTGATGTTACTAGAAGACACAGACTAACATCAAACTCCATGATCTAGCTCTTATAACCTTTCCAACCAGCTGTCCTTCAATTTTACATGAGCTTTGGATGACAGAGTAATGCTGTAGATATATCCATTGGACTAGAAAGTATAACTCTAAATTTTCATTGTCTGTGGCTTTTTTTCAATGGTCTCTGACTGTTTGAGGTAAGTTTCCATGATGAGGGTGAGGGATTTCCTTTTTCCTGTACTAGAAAAATATATTTGGAATGACTTAGAGATTGTACTGGTTTAGTAAAGTGTTTGTTACACATTATTTTCAAAGACATAAAGTGGGTAGAATTTGTATGTCCAAGTAGCCACATGAAGCCAAATGTGGGACCAAACTTGTGATCTGTAGATGTACCATAAGATGCATGTAAGCAGCTCACTTTATGTTCTTGCCCTGCATAATATACACACTTATAAAAGGAATAATGTATTTCCATGAATATTCCAACCAAAGGTATAATGTTGTGGAAACATGAATATTATGTGACAGCATGCTGTTGCTTTTGAAAAAAAATACCAAAAACATCATGAGGATTTAAGATAAATATGAACTAATGCTTTCATAAAAAAATGATAAACATTTGAAATTGAGATTAAATCATACGAATCAACCACATTTTAATTTTCACATACCACAAGGATAAGGCTACTTTAACTATGATTTACCATTGTGTTAGTTTAACATATCTCATATATAATAGCAAACATTAAGACTGAAGAGAATTCCCTTTCTATACTAGACATAGATGAATGTATGAAATGTCCAGATGATCACTATGCCAACACAGATCAAATTCACTGCCTCAAAAGGGTTGTGACATTTCTGGCTTATGAAGACCCCTTGGGAATGTCTCTGACCTGCTGCACTCTATGCTTTCAAGGTCACTCACTGTTCCAGAAAAAAGGGTGAGGTCACTGCTGGTTTCAGCGGCACCTAATTTTATCATTCCCATATGCACTGTGATTCAAATGATTCTATGTGGAATCTGGGTAGCAACTTCTCCATTTGTGGATGCTGATGTACACATGGAATATGACCACGTCATCATTATTTGCAACAAAGGTTCAGTAATTTCCTTACACTGTGTTGGGAATCTTGGGCTCTCTTGCCCTAGCAAGTTTCATTGTAGCATTTCTGGCCAGAAATCTGCCTGATACATTCAATGAAGCAAAGTTCCTGACATTTAGCATGCTGATGTTCTGCAGTGTTTGGATCACCTTTCTAGCTGTCTAGCTTTGCACCAAATGCAAAGCTGCAGGGGCTGTGGAGGTCTTCTGCATCTTGGCCTCAAGTGCAGGGCTCTCTCTGTGTAT
This sequence comes from Phodopus roborovskii, assembly GCF_943737965.1. Taxonomy (NCBI): domain Eukaryota; kingdom Metazoa; phylum Chordata; class Mammalia; order Rodentia; family Cricetidae; genus Phodopus; species Phodopus roborovskii. The sequence continues at coordinate 179,224 of NW_026125235.1, read as the reverse complement.
CTTTGCCCCAAAATGCTACATTATTTTGTTAAGACCACAGATGAATTCTTTTCACAATCTCCGAGTCACAAATGCTAAAGCAGAATTCATTATATTCATCTAGCTTATTTACAATGGCAAACAGATCCACAAAGCTGTTTTCTACTCATTAAATATTGTGTCAAAATATGATATTTCTACACGTACAATGTAGAAATAAGTGGCATAATAAAGTTTTAATGCATGATCTGGACCTCACTTCTTGGATCAACCTTATGATCAGCCACTGTTTCTTATGTCATATTTGAGGGACCATGGGCCTTTCATTAAGTTCTGTGCTAAAATGTTGGGACATTATAGGAATTCTTAAGGTCAGAAAAACCTAGATGATCTCTTAAGTGATTTGAATAGGGAGATCCTTCTACTTGAATATTTTAGAAACTTAAATTAGAGACAGAGAAGAGGCCAAAGTAGTATTTATTAAATTATAAAACTAGGTGTTTCTATTCACTTTTCTAAAAACGGTATAAGGTTAAGACTACAGTGAGTAATGGGAACATATTATCATTATGACCCTCTAGTAGTAGATATTCTGTAAGCTTAACATTTTCATGGACAAGACAGAGGATTGCCTTGAAGTATTCCATAGGTATTGTAGTTAATAATCAATAATTTATCAATAGGTTGTAAATTTTTCCTAAACTGGTCACTTAAATCATAGTTGGCCTTTAAAAAAAAAAAGTGATTGGTTTCCTTAAAGAACATTGTGTCAGGAATAAACTGTTAGTAAAATTGTAACAATCCTTTGAGGATAACACTTACAGATATCACCAAAGTGCAACTTTGTGTTCCTATAAGTTTTATTTGGTTCCTGTAGGAACAGAAATCATTCAACAAGATCGACCCAAGTATAAGATGCAGCTCAAAAACCAGGGATCCTAGAGTCAGTTGGTCTGTTTTTCAGTGTCTTCTCTTAGAAATTTCTCTTCTGAGAGTCCTCTTTGCAGCTCTGTTTCTATTTGTCTGAGAGTGACTCTCAGCTATTATTGCCAACTGTGGTAGAGAGATGACTAGTAAACTCGGTTTCAGGGGTTTATTGAAGCTATTATGAGTTGTGTATCTTTCTTCTTCAGGTTCCCACAGGTTAGAATGTTTTAATCAGGTAAACCATTAGACAACACCGTACCTGTGGGACCAGGCCAGCATGGAAAAACATACTCCTAACAAAATGGCACCCAATGTGGGGCAAAGAACTTTCACTTAAAATTTAACAAAACCATAAGAAAGGGGTTTAGAAAAAAAGAACAGAGACAACCAAGGCTTCTTGGTAACAACATTTTCTCAGTTGGGCTCTGTTTTGCTAGAGAGAAACAGAGATTTGTATGGCTCTTTGAGGGAGATATCCTGAATCAACATAAGCTGTAAAAAAACACAAGGCTTTTAAAGAGCTCTGCAACAACTTAATGGTTGTTACAAGACCTGGCAATGACAATGACCACATCTCTAAGCCAACAACATGCTGCTGAATGGCAGCATAGATCAACACAGTGAGCACAGCTCTCAGTTCTGGCAGTAAAAGTACCCACCACCATCTTTGATAGACCATGGGTAATACAACTATGGCTTTCACTTGACAAATGTTGTTTACCAGATTAAAAAAAAAAAAAAAAAAACTAGTGGTCACAAAAAGATAAAGATTTATAATAAAGACAGATTCAGAGTAAGAAAACCCTCTAAAGGTTTACAATGTGCTTTAAAATATACATAGGCAAAAAAAAAAACAGGATAAAATGGTTTAAAACAAATAATAATAAGAGAGTAGCTGAGTGTGGTAGTACACACCTTTAATTCCAACACTTGGGAGACAGAGGCAAGCAGATCTCTGTTATTTCAAAGTAAACCTGGTATACAAAGTTAATTCCAGGACAGATAAAAGTTATACAGAAAAACCCTGTCTCAAAAAATAAAAAAATAAAAGTTAAAAAAAATTAAAATATTAGAAAGCCACGTAAAGATAAAAACACTCAATGAGTCTAGATACTGTATACTATGATATTGTCTTTAAATTACTCAATTACTAAAAAAATAATTACTATAATACACTTATCAATACTACTAAATTAATCCAATTGTTATATTTTAAAAATACTTTGACTTCCATATTTAAGTGTAAGGACAGGTTCCTGAGAAAGGGATTTCTATTTTTGTTTCCAGAGCAAATGAAATGCTGTGGATTCCTTCCTTTGATCAAGCCAGACCCCCTGAAACAGCATCCCAGGTGATCCACAATTCAAAGCAGCTTGGACAAGGCAGCCTTATAGACCACTACAGCCAGGATTTCTGCATCTTCTTAGGATCCCCATGACAGAGCCCCTACCATCAGAAAGCAGTTTGAAAAGAATGACACCCAAATTCCACAGTATCATTTATAAATGTTTGTTTTCATTTAAAAGGGTTTGGTTATATATGGTTAATGATCACAACCAATCTCTTTAAAGGGAAAAGGGGGATGGGATTATGGTATAGAAATGTATACTTTGTTTTTGAATGGATTTTAATTTATTGATACAATTTAAGGTCAATTTTTTGGGATGTCTATTTTTCATCTTGTTTATGTACCTCATTTAAAAATGTAATGTATACTTTAGTGCAGATTATAGTTATCTATAATAGTCAAAGCTTATAGTTAAGTTAGTTATGTTTTCAAGACATACAGAGATGCATTTGAGATAAATAGACATACTTCAAACATTTCAAAGACCTACAGATATGGCATTTAAAATGGCTTAGGGTTTTTCATAACAGTGAGACACAAATGCTCCTGGTAACACCACCTGCATCAGAAAGGAAGATGGACATTAAAGAAACATGTTATGGGGTTTGCTTCCAATATGACAAGACAAGCCATTAGGCAAGATACTGATCTTGTTTAGACTATTTGACTTTATGTGGTATAAACTGGACATACAGGACCCACAAAACAGTGACTGCTAAAACAAGATAGACATTGATATAAGGTTCCTGCTTCATGGAAGACTCTACAGTCTACAGGACACAGAGAAAAATGACTGACAAACTGCCAATACAGATAGACAGATTTATGGAGGTTTAATAAGAATCAGGATAAACAATTATGCCAAACAGCTATTTATTCAGGGAGAAATAACTCACAACATAGACAGGTGAACACCAGCAGGTTCCTGCTTCCAAAAATGCCTACGGAAGGCCTCCTGTCCCCATGCGGCTTGCAAGAGAGTGCTTTCCTATGCCTCCTCTACTAGTTTCCCCAGGTCAATTCCACCCCTGGCTCCACCCCACAATGGGCATGGTCAGTGCCACAGAAGGAGACAAAGTGAATATCCCACTACAGAGATTAAAGTTTCCTGCTTTTCTGAGGAGTCTCCCAGACTCACTATGGCCTATAAGCTAAAGATAAAATATTACAAAAGAACTTCAGATGACTGACCAGGCAATATGTCTCTGTCATTTCTAGAGTTTGCATATTATCCTTCTTTGGTGGAGTTAAAGTCAGATAGTTAAGGTTATAGTTTTCCCTAGTTAGGATTAAAGATAAGTTACATATAGGACTTTAGACTCACAAAGATAGGATAAATGATGAAATATTTTCTTTAAATCTTTCTAAATGTTAATGGACTAAATATTGTTAACTGGGGTTCTTATTTGATAATTGTTTTGATATATATTTTGCTATGTTTAAGTTAAAACCCTTCTTTTTATTTTAGACAGAAAAGAGGAAATGATGGGAGATGTCATTCTGTAAATATGATTCTCATATTAGTTAATATGAGTTAATATAAAACACTGTTGGCCAATAGAAAAGCAAGATAGGTGGGACCAGGAGACAAGGAGGAGAGAGGAGGTAGTAGGGAGGAGATTCAAGATGTAGGATGGAGATAGGAGAATGCTGGGCCCTCTCTCCAGTAAGAGAAGACCACATAAAAATAATTATATTAATAGAAATGGGGTAATATTTAAGACAAAGCAAGCCAATAAGAAATGCTATTAACAGCCCAACAGCATTTTATGTAATACAATGTCTCTGTGTGTTATTGGGGCTGGCACACTTGTGGGGTCAGGCCAACATGGAAAAACATACTTGTAACATCCACCCATTATTCTGACTCTCACAATTATAACACCCCTTTCTCTACAATAATTCCTGAACCTTGGATTTGTGTCCATATATGTCTACCAATGCCTAAGTAATAGGCTACCATGTCACAGTAATAGACACTTGTTCTCAGATGCTTCACTAGCAGTTAAAAGTTGAGGATGACAACCAACATAGTCTATGGTTAAAAGCCACATGTTTAGAAGGATGTTTGACAGGCATATCATCTTAATCTAGAAAACAATATAAATTGTTTTCTCAGCCACAATATTTTGCTCTGGCTTACAACTTCAAGTTTAAACTCCCTCTTGTTTAGAGGAACTTAAATCCAAGTAGAAGATTGTTAGTCTTACCCATTATACTGAACCATTATTGCACAAGCAGGCATATCCTTCCTGGAATGTTGGTGGGACAGCTTTCAGTGTTATAGCCAAGCAAGAATTTATGTGACAGTTCTTCTTCAATAGTCTGCATGCTACTGCCTCCCTCAAATACAAAATCCATGTAGTATTGTGAGAGTTTACAGTCCTGTCCAGTCTAATTTTTCCATATCCTGCTGTCAAAATGCATACATGCAATATCCTTCCCTACACATCTTACCATCTAGTCCTGACATCTACTCCTATAACCAACAGCATTAGCAATAGCTTATAATTTATGAGGCTCAAAGGTCTTCCTTGGCCAACACAGGAAGGTAGCATGTTCCTAGCACTGACATTTTCATTCAGTAACCTAATGGCTTCTAGAATATCCATTTTTTGCTCATATAGATTGCATTTTGGTTTTTGTTGATGTTATTCTTATTCTATTAATTAACCATGTCCAAATAAGGTTGCAAGATAGTTGGAAGTATCATTGTACATAGTTGTCTATACAATGGCTTTCCAAAACTGGAAAAACACTCATTGCTTGATGAATTGGTACAATAAATTAACCAAAGTAGCTGCTCCTTGACTTAAAAGAGGAAACACATATTGCAAATTCTCAAGGCTATTTTTTATGAAAAGGAGAGAGAGTGGTGGAATAAAAATCCCACTTGGTTAAATGGGAATAGCAACTTGTGAGCTTGGGTAGGTGCTTGTGAGTGGGGCCAGAGAAAGCCTAGGAAAAATCCATCAGGAGCATCTGGCTTACAAAACTTTGCATAATTTTGCTAAATTTTCTCGTGAAATAACCTAAAGAGACAGGAAGAAGTCATTATTATAAGAAACATGCAAATTAGTGGTCCTAAGAGGTATGATCCAGATTCTCAAAAGAGAATAGAATTCTGAAAAACAAGTTGTCCCTGTAGATCAAATAGTATCCAGCTCATATAAATTATTAATCTTTCTCCTACCTGACCAGATTGGTTTACATAGTAGCAAAAAAGTGTTCTTCTTTGAAGAAGAGACAAGAGACTCCCTTCAAGCAGTCAGCAGGTCAAGGGCATTTCTTTTTTATAAGACCACAAAGTCCAGAGAAATGATCTGGTGTTTAGAGTAATTGTAGAGCCAAGGTTGATTCCTGGATGTTTTCTGCTCACTGAGTATATATCTGCTGAAAAAGATAGACTGACCCAACTCACCCATAGCCAAACCCATACATTTAAATTTGTCAGACAAATTCTGATCATGACTGGGAAGACTGTGTAAGACCTGGAGACATGTATATAATTCACCTCTGATGGAATTGGTTAAGTGGAGCAGTAGCAGAGTGAGGAAACCGGTTACATGAATGGATTTGTCTGTACACTAGTAATGTAAGAATTATCACAAAAAGAGTTCCTTTCCAGGGATGGTAAGGCTTCTGAAATTGATATGTTTGTATGTGCTGGTAAAGGGTAGGAATATGAATAGAAGAAGAATCTCAGAAAAAAAACCTGAGAAAATTATTTAACAAATTCATAGAACAAAATTTCCATAACCTCAAAAAGAGCATGTAAAAAGTTTACAGAATATCAATAGGCTGGATCAGAAAATAAATTCTCCATGTTATTTAATAACCAAAACATTAAACAAACCTAACAAAGAAAAATATTAAATGCTACAAGGGAAAAAAGATAATTAGCATAAAAAGACTTCTATAAGAATGACAACTAACTTTTCAATGGAGACTCTAAAAGTCAGAAGGATCTGGAGAGATATTTTTCAGACTCTAAGACACCACAGATACTGGCCCAAACTAATAGATTTTCTGCCCCTCTCCCTGACAATAAGTTTCTCTGCTGTTGCCATAAGCCATATTGAGCTGAATTGAAAAAATACAATAGCTATATTGAACAAAGCAACTGCCAGACTAGTTCCCTGGTCTCATAGAAAAAGGCAGAGAATTCACATGACTGACCTAAGGCAGGAAGATTTTAAAGATTGTAGGCAAAGGGGATGACCTGTCTGCCACAAACTGGGTTTATGATGAAGTATGGTCAAAAAATTAAGGCTTTGTGTGGCAGGAAGTATTAGGGGATGAAGTCGCAATAGTTTCCAAAAAAGCAGACCTGGGCTTTTTGGTACTTTTCCATTGTTCTGAAAAATCTCTGAATGGGGAGGGTTTGAAGAGAAACTTAAAGAGAAATAGAAAGTGAGATGTGGAAAGGGGTCTTCCTGAACATGCAGGGTTAAGTCAGAGTCTCCAATGGAACACAAACTAATATGCCCAGAAAATGTTTCAATCCCCATAGATGGAGACAAGACAAATTTAAACAATTGTCCACAAACTCATCCCCACAAAATGTACTAGAAGAAAACTCCAATTCAAGTAAGTTAACTACATCATGAAAACACAGGCAATAGAAAATCTCAAACCAGCAAAATCCAAAGAAGTTAAACACACACACACACACACACACACACACACACACACACACACACAAGACAGCAATGGCAGTAGCAGCAGCATAATAAGAATTAAGAATGAGTTATCGAGGAGCAGTGAACACAGGCCAAGAGAAACAAGATGGACAGGCCATACTGAGAAAAGTTGGAAGCAGTGACTGGGGCAGGAAAACTCAGCCTACAGATCACAATCAAAACCACTCATTCCAGCTCCTGTGTCCTGACCTCATCGAGAGCACCCTTGGAGCTCTGATACACCCCCACCCAACCCAACCGCGAGCCTGCCCCCCCTACCCTGTGCCCTACGCTGCCCACGGTCCTGCTGCTCAGGTTGAGCACTGGCACAGAGGGTGGAGCTAACAGTCCACCCTACTTCAGAGACTTCTCGGAGCAACTCTGAACAAAGGAGACCTGACTATCAACATGGGACCACCCGTAATTTCCACCTGCTTGGTCTATGACCCCACCTAAAGTCCTCTGCTGGAGTCCCGGGCCCCTCCCAGAGATCTGCCTATCTCTGCGTTCCTGCCCACAAGATCCTTGACCACCAAATCCAGGCCTCTGCTAAGAAAGAGGCCTCAGCTGGAGAGTTCCAGTTTCCAGTGAGATCCAACTATACTGCAAAACCTTCCCAAGTTTCAGCTCAGCTTTTGTCCTCTTCCGCCAGCTATTGGTCATAGGTGAGTCTGGGCCCAATTGGGGCTGCCTCTCCCCTATAATCTTTCCCCTCCGCCCCCCGCCTCCCATCCCCCGCCGAACTACCTGGGTTGGCCCCTGATCCTGCTGCTCCTGTGTCCTGTCCCCATCGAGAGCACGCTTGGAGCTCTGATACACCCCCAACCATCACTACCACGAGCCTGCCCCCCCCCGCCCTGTGTCCTACCCTGCCCATGGTCCTGCCACACTGGTTGAGCACTGGGACAGAGGGTAGAGCCAACAGTCCACCCTACTTCACAGACTTCTCAGAGCAACTCTGAACATAGGAGACCGACCTATCCATGCAGGACCACCAGTAATTTCCACCTGCTGGTCTACGATCCCACCTCCAGTCCTCTGCTGGAGTCCTGGACCCCTCCCAGAGATCCACCTATCTCTACGGGTCCACTCTGAGTTCCTGACAACAAGATCCTTGACCCCCAAATCAGGGCCTCTGCTAAAGAAGGAGGCCTAAGCTGGAGAGTCCCAGTTTCCAGTGAAATCCGACTATCCTGAAAAACCTTCCCAACTTTCAGCTCAGCCTTTATCTTCTTCTGCCAGCCACTGGCTAGAGCCTTTGGCTCGTGTCATTTTCTACTGGATCTTCAGCCCTGACCCCATCCTTGGGTCCCTGTCTGCAAGAGACTGCCTAGAGAGTTTGGAACACACAGAGCTAGAGATATTGAATCTCTGACCGACATAAGCCCACCAGGGAAGTACCATGAGAGAAGGGAAGACCCCACCAACACCTACTGGAAGAAGCTATGGGAACATGGCAATACAAGAAAACACCTAACAACAGAAAGACAAGCATGATACCACCAGAATCTAGGAAATCTATACCAACTAGAACTTAAACAAACAACAAAGCAGAGGAAGCAGAAGGAAAAGACTTAAAAATTACCATCATAAAAATGATAGAGGCCCTCAAAGAAGATGTGAGAAAATCCCTTAAAGAAATGGAGGAAAAAACAAACAAAAAAGTGGAAGAAATGAACAAATTCCTTAAGGAAAGTACAGAAAGCCAAGAAAAAAACAATTATGCAGGTGAAGGAAACAGTCCAAGACTTGAAAACTGAAGTAGAGAAAATAAAGACAACACAAACCGAAGGAATGCTGGAAATAGAAAAACTGGGCAGAAAATCGGGAACTACAGACACAAGCATAACCAACAGAATTCAAGAGATGGAAAAGAGAATCTCAGGCACAGAAGATAAACTAGAAGAAATAGATCCATCAACCAAAGAAAATCATTAATCCAACAAATCCTTAACACAAAACATCCGGGAAATGTGGGACACCATGAAAACGCCAAACATAAAAATAATAGGCATAGAGGAAAGTGAGGAAGTCCAGCTCAATGGTGCCAAAAACATATTGAACAAAATCATGGAGAAAAACTTTCCAAATCTGAAGAAGGACTTGCCCATGAAAGTACAAGAAGCATATCGAACCCCAAATAGGCTGGACCAAAGGAAAAAGACCCCTCGACATATAATAATCAAAACACCTAGCATACAGAATAAAGAAAGAATATTAAGAGCAGCGAAGGAAAAAGGACAGGTAACATATAAAGGCAGACCTATCAAAATTACACCAGACTTCTCCATGGAAACCCTCAAGGCCAGAAGGTCCTGGATAGATGTTCTAAAAATATTAAGAGAACACGGATGCCAGGCTAGGCTACTATATGCAGCAAAACACTCAATCACTATAGATGGAGAAAACAAGATATTTAATGACAAAACCAGATTTTCCCAATATGTATGTATAAATCTGGCCTTACAGAAATTATTGGAAGGAAAACTCCAACCCAAGGAAGGTAACTATGTGCACAAAAATGTAAGCAACGGATAATCCAACTACACCAGAAACCTAGGGTGAAGCAGAACAAATATATTCACAATACCACTGCCAACAACAAACCTAAATCAAACAAGCATCAACAATCAATGGTTCTTAGTCACCCTAAACATTAATGGTCTTAACTCACCTATAAAAAGACACAGGCTAACAGAATGGTTATGAAGACAGAATCCATCCTTCTGCTGCATACAAGAAACACATCTAAGCTTCAAAGATAGGCATTACCTCAGGGTAATGGGTTGGGAAAAGATTTTGTAATCAAATGGAAATAAGAAGCAAGTAGGCATAGCTATCCTAATATCTAACAAGTTAGACTTCAAAGCAAAATTAATTAAAAGTGATGAAGACGGTCATTTCATATTCATCGCAGGAGAAATCCATCAACACAAAGTCTCAGTTCTGAACATCTATGCCCCTAATACAAAGTCACCCACATTCATAAAAGAAACACTATTAAAACTCAAAGCTCATATAAAACCTCACACACTTATAGTGGGAAACTTCAATACACCACTCTCAACACTAGACAGGACCACAAATCAGAAACTTAACAAAGAAACAAAAGAACTAAGAGAAGTTATGTCTCAACTGGGGTTAACAGACATCTATAGAACATTCCATCCAAAGAAAAAAGAATATAACTTCTTCTCTACTCCACCTGGAACCTTCTCTAAAATCGACCACATACTAGGTGGGATAACAAACCTCAACAGATACAAGAGAATAGGAATAGTCCCCTGTAACTTATCAGACCACCAAGCTTTTAAATTGGAATTCAACAACAACACAAATAGCAGAAAACCTGCAAAATCATGGAAACAGAACAATGTGCAATTGCACCACTCCTGGGTCAAAGCAGAAATAAAGAAATTAAGGGCTTTCTAATATTCAATGAGAATGAGGACACAACATATCCGAAAAATTATGGGACACTATGAAAGCAGTGCTACGAGGGAAGTTCATTGCACTAAGTGCCCATATGAAGAAAACAGAGGATAGTCACATAAAAGAATTAACAACTCAACTGAAAGCCTTAGAACAGAGAGAAGCAAACTCACCCCATATGAACAGGCTTGAGGGCTGAAATAAACAAAATATAAACCAGGAAAACAATACAAAAAAATCAATGCAACGAAGAGTTGGTTTGTTTTTTGGTTTTTTTTTTTTTTTTTTTTGAGAAATCAAGAAGATAGACAAAACTTTATCTAAATTAATGAACATGCAGAGACAGAACATGCAAATTTACAAAATCAGAAATGAAAAGGGGAACATAACAATGGACACAGAGGAAATCCAGACAATTTTCAGGTCATACTTTGAAAATATGTATTCCACAAAAATTTAAATTTCAAAGGAAATGGACAAATTTCTGAATAACTAACACTTACCAAAATTAAATCAGACAAAATTACAGCACACAAACAACATAAATAGACCTATAACCCACAATGAAATAAAAGCAGTCATCGAAAGCCTTTCAACCAAAAAAAGTCCAGGGCCAGATGGATTCAATGCAGAATTCTACCAGAAATTCAAGGAAGAACTAATAACACTACTCCTCAAACTGTTCCACAAGATAGAAACAGAAGGTTCATTGCCAAACTCTTTTTTATGAGGCCACAATAACCTTAGTACCCAAGCCTCACAAAGACACAACTCAGAAAGAAAACTACAGACCAATATCCCTGATGAACATGGATGCAAAAATACTCAATAAAATACTGGCAAACCGAATTCAAGAATACATCAGAGAAATCATCCACCATGACCAAGTAGGCTTCATACCTGGAATGCAGGGATGGTTTAACATACGAAAATCTATCAACATGATTCACCATATAAACAAACAGAAAAAGAAAAACAATATGATTATCTCCCTAGATGCAGAAAAAGCCTTCGACAAAATTCAACACCCTTTCATGATAAAGGTATTGGAGATGTCAGGGATAACAGGAACACACCTAAACTTCATAAGAGCAATGTACAGCAAACCAACTGCCAACATCAAACTGAATGGAGAGAAACTTAAGCCAATCCCTCTAAAATCAGGAACAAGATAAGGCTGTCCTCTCTCTCCATATCACTTCAATATCACTAGAAATTCTAGCTAATGCTTTAAGACAACAAAAGGAGATCAAGGGGATCCAAATTGGAAAGGAAGAAGACAAACTGTATCTATTTGGAGATATGATAGTTTATATAAGCCACCCAATAAACTCTACCAGGGAACTCTTAACGCTGATAAACACCTTCAGCAAACTAGAAGGATACAAGATAAACTCAAAAAAATCAGTAGCCTTATTTTTTTCAGACGACAAAGAGGAAGAGAAAGAAATCAGAGAAACATCACCCTTTATAATAGCCACAAGCAACATAAAGTATCTTGGCGTAACACTTACCAAATAAGTAAAAGACCTATATAATAAGAACTTTGTGACTCTAAAGAAAGAAATTAAAGAAGATACCAGAAAATGGAAAGATCTGCCATGCTCTTGGTTAGGTAGGATTAACATAGTAAAAATAGCAATCTTACCAAAAGCAATCTACAGATTCAATGCAATCCCCATTAAAATCCCACCACAATTCGTCACTGACCTTCAAAGGATAATAATCAACTTTATATGGAAAAACGAAAGACTCAGGATAGCCAAAACAACCCTATACAATAAAAGAACTTCAGGAGGCATCACCATTCCTGACTTTAAGCTCTACTACAGAGCTATAGTTCTGAAAACACCCTGGAATTGGCATAAAAATAGACAGGTAGACCAATGGAATCAAATTGAAAATCCTGATATTAACCCACACACCTATGAACACCTGATTTTCGACAAAATAGCTAAAATTATACAATGGGACGAGGACAGCATTGTCAACAAATGGTGCTGGCACAATTGGATGAGGGTGTGTAAAAGACTGCAGATAGACCCAAGTCTGTCGCCATGCACAAAACTCAAGTCCAAATGGATCAAAGACCTCAACATCAATCCAGCCACATTGAATCTCTTAGAAGAGAAAGTAGGAGGTACCCTTGAACAAATTGGTATAGGAGACCATTTCCTGAACATAACTCCAGGGGCACAGACACTGAGAGAAACAATTAATAAATGGGACCTCTTCAAACTTAGAAGCTTCTGTAAGGCAAAGGACACAGTCGACAAGACTAGAGGGCAGCCCACAGACTGTGAAAAGATTTTCACCAATCCTATATCTGACAAAGGGCTGATACCCAAAATATACAAAGAACTCAAGAAACTAGTCAACAAAACACCACATAACCCTATTAAAAAATGATACAGAACTGAAGAGAGAATTCTCAATAGAGGAAATCAAAAAGGCTGAAAGACACTTAAGAAAATGCTCCACATCCTTTGCTATCAGAGAAATGCAAATCAGAACAACTTTGAGATACCATCTTACCCCTGCCAGAATGGCTAAAATTAGAAACACCAATGATGACTCATGTTGGAGAGGATGGGGAGAAATTGGAACACTCCTCCACTGCTGGTGGGAGTGCAAACTCATACAGCCATTTTGGAGATCAAGATGGCAGTTCCTCAGGAAAATGGGAATTAGTTTACCACAGGGCCTGGCAATCCCCCTCTTAGGCATATACCCAAAGGATTCACATCAATGCAACAAAGACATCTGTTCAACTATGTTCATAGCAGCACTATTTGTAATAGCAAGAACCTGGAAGCAACCTAGATGCCCCTCATTTGAAGAATAGTTAATGAAGATGTGGCACATCTACACAATGGAATACTACTCTGCAGAAAAAAATAATGGTATTTTGAAATTCAGAGGCAAGAGGATGGAACTTGAAGAAACCATCCTGAATGAGGTAACCCAGTAACAAAAAGAGGAACACAGTATGTACTCACTCAAATATGGATTTTAGACCTAGACCAAAGCATCACCAGCCTATAATTCACACCACCAGAGGAACTAGGTTACTAGGTGTATTCTAAGAGATTCATATAAAGTCCCTCACAGAACCGGGAAGGGACAACTCCCCCAGAGCTCAGGGGAAGTGGGGTGGGCAGTGAATGGAGAGAGAAGTAGGAGAAAATGGGGGGGGGAGGAAAACATGTGCGACCAGGAAAATTGAGCCTGGTTAGGAATACAAGACAGGAAAGAGAGAGAGAGAAAGAGAGAGAGAGAACATAAAAGAGGGAGCCAATATTGGTTTTTAGATAAAATTCAACACAAAGAAAGGTCTAGAGAACTACTGCTCTCAAATAACAATTTGAGCTTCCGTGGAAAGGCTACCATAAATGCCCTTCCCGGAGAGTGAGATCAAAAACTAACTTCTCCATGGAGCCCTCAACTAATGCCTGTTGGAAACAGGAGCAAACACCCATACATAAACCTGAGTCGAAGTAGAACCCAGATGCAGATGGAGAGGACAAGACCAGGTGGCAGAAACACATAGAGACAGCTTACCTGAACAAGGAGGAGCTAACAGGCCACCAGACTGATAGCTGGGACTGACTCAGAACCCCCTGAATATGGGTCTCAGCCAGAAGGACTGAGCTATCTAAGGGACCTCAGACAGGGAAGCCAGGATGTATCCCTGGTGCACGAATGGACCTTGCAAACACATCCTTCATGGAGGGATAACTGCCTTGATTTAGAGACAGGAGAGAAGCGCTCATCCTCACTTCACATGACCTGTCAGATCTACATGACCCCAACTGGATGGCATTCCCCTACATATGGAATTGGGGTGGGGGGATGGGAGGGGAGGGTGTTTAGAGTGCATGTGAGAGGGCAGAGAGGGTAAAAGGGAGTGAAGGAGGGACGGAGTGTAGGGAACTGGGATCAACATGTAAAATAATAAATTAAATTTAAAAAATGCTTTGAGTCCAAAATGTATGTTCATGGACAAGTTACTAGGGAAAAAGATTTCTATTTTTGTTTCCACAGAAAATGAAAAGCTGTGGATTCCTTCCAGACTAATGTGGTTTGATCAAGCCAGACCACCTGAAACCGAGTACCAGGTGATCCTACATTCAAAACAGCTGGACAAAGCAGCCTTACAGACTACAGCCAGGATTTCTGAATCTTCTTCGAATCCCCCATGACAGCGCCCCTTACCAGCAGGAAGTAGTTTGGAAAGAATGATGCCCAAATCCCCAAATATTGTCTATAAATGTTTGTTTTCATTAAGTGGACTTGGTTATATAAAATAAATTTAAAAAAAAGTATCTCTCAGTATGAGTCAACTCATTTCTCCAATAAAAGGACACAGACTCACAGAATGGATATGAAAACAGGATCCAACTTTTTGATACAAGAAAGAAATATACTTCAACATCAAAAATAGATATTACAGAGAAAAACATTGAAGTAAAAAGATTTTCCAATAAAATAGAACTAGCAAGCAATCTGGTATATCTTTTCTAATATCTAACCTAACACACTTCAAACAAAAATTACTCAAAGGAGATGGAAATGTGTTTTTAATACTCATTAAAAGAAAATTTCACCAGGATGATGTCTCAATTCTAAACATTAATGCCCCAATGCCAGGGCAGGCACATTTGTAAAATAAACATTACTAACTCTTACTATATGCTGGTGCCTTTGAGAAAGTCCACCATCCTTCATGATAAAAGTCTTAGAGAAATTATAGATATAGGGATGCACCAAAACATAATAAAGGCAACATATAGCAAACTTATAACCAATACCAAATTAAACAGAGAGAAACTCAAATCAGGGACAAAACAAGGCTGTCCACTCTTCATAATTAGTCAATAAAGAACTTGAAGCTTTAGATAGAGCAATAACACAACTAAAGAAGATCAAGGGGATACAAACTGGAAAAGGGGATGTCTAATTTGGCTATTTGCAAATGGTATTTATTGACAGTATACATAAGTGACCCCAAAAAGTTATACCAGGGGACTACTACAGGTGATAAACACCATCAATGAAGTGTCTGGTTACAATATCAACTCAAAATATGACTAGCTCTCCTATATACAAATTATAAATGGACTGAGAATGAAATTAGGGAAATAATGTAAAATAACTTGGGATAACTCTAACTAAGGAAGTAAAAGTCCTGTTTGACAAGAAATTAAAGATTTTGAAGGAAAAAGTTGAAAAAGATGCAGAGAATTCCCATTCTCATGAATCTTCAGATTAACATAGTAAAAATGTCAATCTTACCAAAAACAATCTACAGATTCAATATAATCCCCATCAAAATTCCCTTATAATTATTTAGAGACCTTGAACAAACAATATTCAACTTCATGTGGAAAAACAAAGAACCCAGGATACATATGCAAAGATTAAGATACATAAGACAAGGTTATAATATGGGTTATTAAATTTTATTTGGGGAGAAGTCACTTGAATGCTGCAAGGATCCTTCCCCAGGCTGTTCTCTGTGACCCAACCAGAAGAGAGAGAGGGAGAGAGAGAGAGCTGGGGTCTGGATCCCAGACCTAAACTTCCCCCTCTCATGTCCATATTTGTTACCATGCCCAAATAGATGTGGTCAGTGCGACAGGTACAGGAAGGGTGAATATCTCACTATATTTCCCCTTTTAGTCTAAAGAAACATATTTAGACTTGATACAAAAGTATATAAAAAGAGAGCAAATATCAAGCATACTCTATGAGAAGGAAATGTAAGAACATAAACACTTAAGACCTATTTCCAGTGAAGTAACAACATCAAAAGGCAAGAGCTACATATCCAGTTCTAGGGTAAAAGCATAAGAGATTGTTATAGAGTTGTTCTAAGGTGTAAAGTTTAAGTCTTATAATATCTAAAATTTCTATCTAGGAAAGGAGAAAAATAATTATAACAGTTTAATGTTCAGCTTCATCAAAGACATGAGAAGGGGAATAACAATACTAGGGTAGGCAGAAAGTGCAGGTGAGCAATTTCCAAAAGGTACAGTGAACACAGAAATATTAGGCTACCTGGACAGTCACCCAAAGTCTCACTGCAGCATCGGGGAAACCAGATTTGGCTAAAGCCTAGAGTATCTGACTGACCAACACAGAAGCAGGGAGGTACAAAGGCTGACTTACCATGACTGGGAAAGGTTTACCACACTTCTATGTTTGTCTCCTGCTAGCATAGTAGAACACTATGTCCAAAGTCATCATTCAAGATGGGCGCAGTTCTTTGCCCAAGAGGTCATTAGCTGAGGAGAGAATGGACTCAAGAAGGAGTGACATTGGTGACAAACATATTCTCAGGAAATAACTTGGTGCTGTCAGGAACAATTATGTCTCATGTCAATGGAGTACTAATATTAAAACATTTAAATGTCATATTCTGCAGGTATATGAAATGCTTTAAGATCAAAATCTATGTCGCACTAATCTCATAGGTATAAGAAATGTATGTAAAAATATCTGTAATTCTCGGGAATGTAGATGTACAGTGGCTGAAATTCCATATATATATATATATATATATATATATATATATATATATATAATGTAGTTTGCATACAGAGATAGAGGTGAAATGTCTTGAATACAGGTAGAACTGTAAAGTATAATATGATAAAATATCCAAGCTGTATCAATATACAAAAGGTACATATATCAAGATAGTGTTATATTTGTGTGCAAAACATCATAAACAGAAAGAAGACCCTACACAGTCAAAATACAAAAATCTAAAAATGTAAGTTATCAAGTATCTAGCAATTTGATATCTACAGCTAACAGTTGCTAAAGTTAGTACACTAGAAATTATGTAAATCTACCAATATGCCATCCTAACCATACCTTTCCCATCTTTACCCTAAAATTATCTAAAAGAGATACACGAGTCACTTTCCACTCAAGCCTAAACAACTAAAAAATCAACTGTATACAGGTGTATATTATACCTTAATGCCAGCAGTAGGGAAAGTGGGTGTTGTTTTCCTAGGATTACTTCCTGCTGAAAAAGGGATGATGATGATGCCATGAAATCCTATAGGAAAAAAATTACATTGCCAAAAGTCTCGAGAGTACTAGCTATAACATTTGTATCTAGTCTCTGTGTGGTGGAAGATGCTTGACTGAAGTTCTTATCTGAAGCTCCAGGCAGGGTATAATAAAAAGGTGTACCATTTCAGCTAGCTAGTCTATAGTTGCTCGAGCATTATGTTCCCAAACCAGTTTTAGGGTGATGTTTGTTAGTTCAGAGGCATTAAGTTGAATCAAATGAAATCAATGAAGTGGGACGCCATGTTCTTTCTAGAGAATTCTAAGATTGTTAGGAATTTTTTTGTTCACTGTGAAGGACTTAAACATTAAAGTCAGTAGAGAAAGTTTAACTTCCATAGGTGAACATACAGGGAATGGTAACAATAAGGATGTAATTACGAATGAGGAAAATAAGGATTTTAGAGAAAAAAGAGTGAAGGCAATAGTAGTCCTAGATGTTGTTTTCTTTTGTCTTATACCAATGGCCTTTTGATATGATACAGAAACTCTGAATTTTATTTAAACATGTTTGAATTTGGAGAAGGGGGGCCAAGTCCAACTCCAAAGACAGATATGATTTTTACATGAATAGGGACTACGGATGTGCTAGGAGGTAAGAGGTTATGAATTTAGTATAAGAATTTTACCATGCATGAGATCCTTCTTTGTATGATAGTTCTTTATAGATAGCTATCCTCTCTCCTTTAGGCATCTACACATTCTGTATCCTTTTGCTTTTTTGGAGATGGGTTTTTTCTGTATTCCTGGAAAGATAAGAAAAAACATTCCTCCTACCTTTGTGAGGTTTTCATACAATTCATAGGATATACCTTGGTGGATGATCTATGGTTTCTCCTATCAAGAAGTTTCTCCTGTTCAAATTGGATCTTGGTCAACTGTGATAGTATCTACAGCTTTTATTCTCCTATAGAAATAAAGGTGAAACCCCTAACCCAGCATATCATATATCCTGGTTTCCATTCTGAAGTCAAAATATCCCTGAAGTATACTGGTTGCTTTAGTTTAGAAGTTTTTTCTATTGTTCAATGTCAGGGTAGATATCTCACTACATCAGGATAGCTAAAACAATACTGTACAATAATAAAAAAAAACTGGAGATATAACCATCCCTGATTTCAAGTTGTACTACAGAGCAATAGTAATAAAAACCACATGTTAATGACATAAAATCAGACAGGCTGATCAATGGAATCCAGTTGAAAATCCAAAAGTACATCCACAAATTATACAATGGAAAAAAGAAAACATGTTCAACAAATAGTGTTAGTCTAACTGAATGTTGACATGTAGAAGAATGCAATAGGTCCATATCTATTACCCTGCACAAAACTCAAGTCCACATGGATCAAAGGCCTCATCATAAAGCCAGTACACTGAAGCGTATAGAAAAGAAACAGCAGACCTGAACAAAGGGGAGCTAATTGCCCCCCCAGACTGATAGCTGGGAAACCAGCATTAGACCGACTCAGACGCCCAGAATATTGGTCTCAATGGAATGCCTGGGCAGTCTAAGATCTCTGACAGTGGAACCAGGATGTATACCTGGTACACAAAAGGGATTTTGGAGCTTATTCCCCTAGGAGGGATAGCCCTTTAACCTAGAGGCAGGTGGGCGGGCCCAGTCACTCCTCCAAATGACTTGAAAGATGTTGTAGAACCCTCCTGGAAGGCATCACCCTCCCTGTCGAGTGGGGGGGAATGGGATGAGAAGGGGGTTGGGGGCATGGGAGGAAGGAAGGAAGGGAAGGAAGAAGGGAGGGGAGGGAGAAGGAACTGGGGTCGATATGTAAAATAAGAAAAATAATTAAAAAAAAAAAGAAAGTGGCGAATAGCATTGAATGCATAGACATAGGAAAAAACCTTTTTGAACAGAATACCAGATGTTGAGCACCAAATGGAACCTCATGAAACTGAAAATCTTTTGTAAAGCAGAGGACATCATAAATAGGACAAAGTGTTAGCCCACAGAAAAGATCTTCACCATCACCATATCTGACAGAGGGCTGATTTCTAAAATATATAAAGAATTCAAAACACTAGTTATCAACAACCAAATAAACCAATTAAAAAGTGGTGTGTAGATCTAAAAAGGGAACTCTCAACAGAGGAATCTCAAATTGCTGAGAAACATTTAAAGAAATGATCAATATCCTTAACCATCAGAAAAATGCAAAGTCAAAATAAGTCTGAGATTCCATCTTATATTGTCAGAATGGCTAGGATAAAAAACACAAATGACAGCTCATGCAGAGATGTGGAGCAAGGGGAGAACGCTTCCACAGTTTGTGGAAGTCCAAACTTGTACAGACAACCACTTTGAAATTAATATGGTGACTTCTCAGAAAATTAGGAATCTATCTATCTCAAGACCTAGGTTTACCACTTCTGGGCATATACCCAAAGGATGATCTATCATAACACAAGGATATTTGCACAAATATATTCAAGGCCGCTTTATTTGTATTAGTCAGAAACTGAAAACTGTCTAGATGACCCTCAACAAAAGAGTGGATAATATTTAATACAATGGAACATTAATTGACTGTAAAAAAATAGTAACATCAGTTAACTTTCTGGCACATGGATGGAATTAGAAAAGATCATACTGAGTGAGATAACCAGACCCAGAAAAGAAACATGGTATGTATTCACTCAAAAGTGAATATTAGATGTAAACTAAAGAAGATCCAGGCTGAAACCCAGAGACCCAGAAAAGCAAAGTAACAAATACTCCAGGGGGGATACTTGAATCTCACTACGAATTGAGAATAGCATGGACTTTTCCAGTAATTCTTATAACCACATTATCATTAATAATATTGTGGCTCTTTTCACCAATCCTACATCTGACAAAGGGCTGATCTCCAAAACATACAAAGAACTCAAGAAACTAGTCAACAAAACACCAAATAACCCTATTAAAAAATGATACAGAACTGAAGAGAGAATTCTCAATAGAGGAAATCAAAAAGGCTGAAAGACACTTAAGAAAGTGTTCAACATCCTTAGGTATCAGGGAAATGCAAATCAAAACAACTTTGAGATATCATCTTACTCCTGCCAGAATGGCTAAAATAGAAACACCAATGGCAACTTATGCTGGAGAAGAGGTGGAGAAAGGGGAACACTCCTCCACTGCTGGTGGGAGTGCAAACTTGTACAGCCATTATGGAGATCAGTATGGCAGTTCCTAAGGAAAATGGGAATCAGTTTATCACAGGACCTGGCAATCCCCTCTTAGGCATGTCCCCAAATGATCCACATCCATACAACAACGACATGTGCTCAACTATGTTCATAGCATCATTACTTGTAATAGCAAGAACCTGGAAGCAAACTAGATACCCCTCAACTGAAGAATGAATAAAGATGTGGCACATCTACACAATGGAATACTACTCTGTGGAAAAACAAAAGCAAAAAAAAAAAAAAAACAAAAAAACAAAAAACAAAACAACAAAAAAAAAAAAAAACAATGGAAAGTTGAAATTCGCAGGCAAGTGGATGGAACTTGAAGAAACCATTCTGAATGAGGTAATGCAGTCACAAAAAGATGAACACGAATGGAGAGAGAAGTAGGTGTTTGTGGGGTCTCTCCCTCTCTCTATGGTACTTCCCTGGTGGGCTTAGGTGGGTCAGAGGTTCGATGTCCATATCTCTGTGTGGCCCAAGCTATCTAGGAGGTTTCTCCACAGGTGGGGGCCCGGTGATGGGGGTCAGCGATCAGGCTCCAACCAAAGACTGGCGATGGGGGTCAAAGATCCCGAAGGCTGGGACTCAGGATGTTCCTCGTGCCTATAGGCAGATCTAGCCTGGGCCTGACACTTTCCAATTGAGGTTTTTTTAGCAGAGGCCTTGCGATGGGTGACAAGGATTCTGCTGGCAGGAACTCGGAGTGGTCCTGCAGAGGCAGAGATAGGGGGATCTCTGGGAGAGGCCCAGAACTCCAGTAGAGGACCAGCAGTAGGGGGTCAGAGACCAGGCATTTGTGGATTCCTGGTCATCCTATGTGGATAGGCAGGTCTAGTGTACTCAGAGCAGCTCCAGGAAGTTCTCCAAAGGTGGCAGGATTGTTGGCTCCACCCTCTGTCTCAGTGCTCAACCAGAGTGGTGGGACAGTGGGCAGA
The DNA here is from genome assembly GCF_943737965.1 of Phodopus roborovskii. Taxonomy (NCBI): domain Eukaryota; kingdom Metazoa; phylum Chordata; class Mammalia; order Rodentia; family Cricetidae; genus Phodopus; species Phodopus roborovskii. Next base: position 157,640 of record NW_026125235.1, on the reverse strand, counting down.
GTAGGGCACTGAGTAGGGGCAGGGCAGGCTCTTGGTGGGGGTGTGTGGGTGTGTATCAGAGTACCAGGAGCACTCTTGATGGGGAGAGGACACAGGGTGAGCGAGATCTGGGGCCAATCCAGGGAATTCCCAGGGTACTCCCACGGGCGGAGGGGGGGGGATTCCACCCGAATTTGTCCCAGACTCACCTCTAGCAGAGGCCTGGAGATGGGGGTCAAAGACTAGGCTAAGACTTAGGATGTTTCCTCACCGATGGGTGGATCTAGCTGGGCAATTCATGCAATTTTTTAATATATTTGTTTTCAAGTAATCCTGAACAACTTCAGCCTCTGCTTCAAATACTTATATTATGAGTTCTGTGTTGCTCCCACTTTACAAATTCTCTTTACATTCTGGTCCATATTGCTGAGATAAATCAATTATTTGACTACTTTATACAGATCTTGTCCCAATGAAAACCTGAGAACTAAATCAAGGTTCATTCTTACTGGATTAATCTTTCATTAACTACTCTGTTAACATACTACCTCTGATCCAGTGAATTGAGCACACACAGAATTTCTTTTTCCTATTTTTTTTTTAAATAACACCTAACCATCCTATGAATAGTCCTTTAATACCTGCTATGTTTGAGGACTTCAGAAGGAGAAAACTAAGTACTCATGAGAACTTCAATGAGTTAGTTCATCAGAGATTCATTTCCCTCAAACTGTTTCAGGTTGTTCAGTCTTTGTATTAAGGGGGAAATATGGTTTTTCAGCACCACAGCAATTACATTGATCTCATCCATTTCATGGCCCACAACCTCAAAAGCCATGCTGCAAAAGAGACCTTTTTCATTGCTTATTTAAAAGTCTTCTTTTATTCAAGGGACATACATCAACAAAATGAAGGCAGTTTGCAATTTAAGTGGAGAGAAACCCAAAGCTATTCTAATAAAACTGTTAAGGTCATGCATTCTCTACATATCTATTGGATATAGTACTTGAAGTCTTAGCTGAATGAGATCACAGACACACAAATTGAAAAGGAAGAAACCAAAACACCTTCATTAGCAGATGAAATTATAGTATACATTAGTGACCCTAAAATTTCACCTGTTATGTAGCACAGATGATAAAAAAATTTCAGCAAAGTAGATGGATATAAAATTAACTCATAGAAGCTAGTACTACTCATATACAGAAAAGGCAAACAAACCAAAAAAAGAAGCTTTTCTTAAATAAAGCAAGGCTTCCAGAGTTGGGCCTGGGAGACCAACCCAGCCACAAAACATTCAAACTATAACTTATCCATTCTGCAAGATGTACTGTGGCAATGGAGGCACAGAACTTTTGGGGCGGGCCAAAGAATGATGGAGTAAATCTGAATACTATACCATGACATAGAGCCCATGTGTGACACTACTTGGATGACCAGAGACTGAAGGGTGAATAGCCCATAGGCTTATGATAAAAAATAATCAATAAAATGACTGTTAATGATATGTTTATATACTCATATATAAAAGCCTAGCCCAGTCATCATCAAAGAGGTGTCTGCCTATAGCTGATGAGAGTAGCCAAACATTATACAGAGAGAGCCCAAGTTGGGTATATTCAGTAGGTCCCTCTCCTTTGAGCTTTGAGAAACCTGGGGAAGAAGGAAAGGAGAAATGGAGGAGCCAGAAAGGGTTTAGGATATCAGGATAACACAGCTCACAGACCCCAAATGGAGCCTCTGCAATCACAGAGCCTGAAAAGGTGTATGCTAAATTGTCTTTATATAAGCTTGGTTATCATCTTTATATAAGCATGGTGTGTTTGGGGGGACTCTGAACAGTAAGAGTGGGGATGTCTCTAATTCGTAAATCTTTTCTCCAATTGTTTTCTTCTTATTGTATTGTCTCCCTAGCCTTAACATGAGGATTGGTACTAGTATGACGGTATTTTGTAATTTTCTGTTTGGTGATTATTCCTGCGAGGCCTATCTTTTCTGAACTAAAAGGGAAGAGAATTTTATCAGAGACAGAGTGGAGGTTGGGGAAGGACTGGGAGACTTGGAGGGAAGGCAAACTGTAGTTAGGATATATTGAAACAAAAGAAAATGAAACAAAACAAAATTAACAAACAAAACAGCAAAAGATCTGTGAAACAATCTCTTTCACAATAGCCTCTGTAGCCTTTCACAATATAAATATTCTGTATTAAATCTATCCAAGCAAGTGAAAAGACTTGTATGTTAAACACTTCAAGTCTTTCAAGAAAGAAATTGAAGAAGATATCAGAAGATGGAAATGTCTCCCATGTTAATAGAGCCATAATTGGCCATCCTACCAAAAGTTATATATAGATTCACAGAAATTCCCCTCCAAATTCCAACACAATGCTTCACATATTTTGAAAGGACAATTTTTGTATGGAAACACACACAAAACAAACAAACAAACAAAGAAAACCCCTCAGGAGGGCTGAACTAATCCTGACTGATAAAAGAACTGAAGAAGGTATCACTAACACAGGTGTCAGATTATGCTAAAATACTATAATAATAAAAATTAGCAAGGTATTGCCCCCAAACAGACATTGATTAAAGGAGAATCTAACTGAAGACACAGATATAAATTCATATGAAGATGATCTAAGTGAAGTCACCAATATATGAAAAGACAGAGTCCCCAACTAGACATTTCTTGTCATCAAACATTGCTTCCAGTCTGCAAATTTGCTACAGTAATTGAGTTATTGATCAAAGGGGTAACATGGGAACCAAATAAAAAGCTTTGACAAGACTATAAATTGCTCTCCACACAACAACAGCAAAAATAGCACCTACACAACTCTTTGAGTGTAGTTGGTGCATACAAAAGCCTTTATCTCCACATGGTAATGTTTTAGTACAGAAAGATACTTGGCAAGCTACCAACAGAGAAAAGTAAACACCACTTTTATCACCCTATACAAAATTCAAGCCAAAGTGGATTTAAAAAAAATCAACATAAAACCAGATGCAGAAAGGTAAATATGGTATGTACAGCTATATATTATCTGTCAAGTCAATGGTAAACATGTTATACTTCATAGACCCAAAAAGGCTAAGTAACAAGGATGACTCTAAGGCATATGCATATCCAACAGAAATCAAGAGATGGAAGAGAGAATCTCATGCACAGAAGGTAAACTAGAAGAAATAGATTCATCGACCAAAGAAAATCATAAATCCAACAAATCCTTAACACAAAACATCCAGGAAATGTGGGACACCGTGAAGAGGGCAAACCTAAGAATAATAGGCATAGAGGAAGGTGAGGAAGCCCAGCTCAAAGGTGCTGACAACATATTCAACAAAATCACCGAGGAAAACTTTCCCAATGTGAAGAAGGACATGCCCATGAAGTACAAAAAGTATGTACAAATAGGCTAGACCAAAGAAAAAAGACCCACCGGCATATAATAATAAAATACTTACCATACAGAATAAAGAAAGAATATTAAGAGCAGCAAAGAAAAAAGGACAGGTTAAATATAAAGGTAGACCTATCAAAATTAAACCTGACTTCTCCATGGAAACCCTCAAGGCCAGAAGGTCCTGAATAGATGTTCTAAAAGTATTAAGAGAACACGGATGGCAGCCTAGTCTACTATATCCAGCAACAATCTGAATCAATATAGATGGAGAAAACAAGATATTTAATGACAAAACCAGATTTTCCCAATATGTATGTACAAATCTGGCCTTACAGAAATTATTGGAAGGAAAACTCCAACCCAAGGAAGGTAACTATGTGCACAAAAAATGTAGGCAACAGATAATCCAACTACACCAGAAACCAAGGGTAAAGCAGAACTAATATATTCACAATACCACTGCCAACAACAAACCTAAATCAAACAAGCATCAACAATCAATGGTCCTTACTCACCTTCAACATTAATGGTCTTAACTCACCTATAAAAAGACACATACTAACAGAATGGATACAAAGACAGAATCCATCCTTCTGCTGCATACAGGAAACACATATTACTTCAAAGATAGACATTACCTCAGGGTAAAGGGTTGGGAAAAGATTTTCCAATCAAATGGAAATAAGAAGCAAGCAGGCAGGACTATCCTAATATCTATCAAGTTAGACTTCAAGCCAAAATTAATCAAAAGAGATGAAGACAGTCATTTCATATTCATCTCAGGAGAAATCCATCAACACGAAGTCTCAATTCTAAACATCTATGCCCCTAATACAAAGTCACCCACATTCGTAAAAGAAACACTACTAAAACTCAAACCTCATATAAAACCTCACACACTTATAGTGGGAAACTTCAATACACCACTCTCAACACTAGACAGGACCACAAATCAGAAACTCAACAAAGAAACAAAAGAATTAGAAGAAGTTATTTCTCAACTGGGGTTAACAGACATCTATAGAACATTCCATCCAAAGAAAAAAGAATATACCTGCTTCTCTGCTACACATGGAACCTTCTCTAAAATCGACCACATACTAGGTGACATAACAAACCTCAACAGATACAAGAGAATAGGAATAGTCCCCTGTATCTTATCAGACCACGATGCTTTAAAATTGGAATTCAACAACACAAATAGCAGAAAACCTGCAAATTCATGGAAACTGAACAATGTGCAATTGCACCACTCCTGGGTCAAAGAAGAAATAAAGAAAGAAATTAAGGGCTTTCTAATATTCAACAAGAATGAGGATACAACATACTCAAACTTATGGGACACCTTGAAAGCAGTGCAAGAGGGAAGTTCATTGCACTAAGTGCCCATATGAAGAAAACAGAGAATAGTCACATAAGAGAATGAACAGCCCAACTGAAAACCTTAGAACAGAGAGAAGCGAATCACACCTCAGGAGTAGACACCAGGAAATAATCAACTTGAGGGCTGAAATCAACAAATTAGAAACCAGGAAAACAATACAAAAAATCAATGCAACAAAGAGTTGGTTTTTTGAGAAAATCAACAAGATAGACAAACCTTTATCCAAATTAATGAAAAAGCAGAGACAGAACATGCAAATTAACATCGAAATGGGGAACATAACAACAAACACAGAGGAAATCCAGACAATATTCAGGTCATACTTTGAAAATCTGTATTCCACAAAAATTGAAAATTCAAAGGAAATGGACAAGTTTCTGGATAACTATCACTTACCAAAATTAAATAAAGAACAGACAAACAACTTAAATAGACCTATAACCCACAATGAAATAAAAGCAGTCATCGAAAGCCTTTCAACCAAAAAAAGTCCAGGGCCAGATGGATTCAATGCAGAATTCTACCAGACATTCAAGGAAGAACTAATACCACTACTCCTCAAATTGTTCCACAAGAGAGAAACAGAAGGTCCATTGCCAAACTCTTTTTATGAGGCCACAATAACTTTGGTACCCAAAGCTCACAAAGCACAACTAAGAAAGAAAACTACAGACCAATATCCCTGATGAACATCGATGCAAAAATACTCAATAAAATACTGGCAAACAGAATTCAAGAATACATCAGAGAAATCATCCACCATGACCAAGTAGGCTTCATACCTGGAATGCAGGGATGGTTTAACACACGAAAATCTATCAACATGATGCACCATATAAACAAACAGAAAAATAAAAACAATATGATTATCTCCCTAGATGCAGAAAAAGCCTTCGAAAAAATTCAACACCCTTTCATGATAAAGGAATTGGAGAGGTCAGGGATAACAGGAAAAATACCTAAACATAATAAGAGCAATATACAGCAAACCAACTGCCAACATCAAACTGAATGGAGAGAAACTTAAGCCAATTCCTCTAAAATCAGGAACAAGATAAGGCTGTCCTCTCTCTCCATATCTCTTCAATATCATACTAGAAGTTCTAGCTAAAGCTATAAGACAATAAAAGGAGATCAAGGGGATCCAAATTGGAAAGGAAGAAGTCAAACTGTCTCTATTTGCAGATGATATGATAGTTTGCATAAGCCACCCAATAAACTCTACCAGGGAACTCCTTTCAGCTGATAAACACTTTCAGCAAACTAGCAGGATACAAGATAAACTCAAAAAAATCAGTAGCCTTATTTTTTTTCAGACGACAAAGAGGCAGAGAAAGAAATCAGAAAAACATCACCCTTTACAATATCCACAAGCAACATAAAGTATCTTGGTGTAACACTTACCAAACAAGTAAAAGACCTATATAATAAGAACTTTGTGACTCTAAAGAAAGAAATTAAAGAAGATACCAGAAAATGGAAAGATCTCCCATGCTCTTGGTTAGGTAGGATTAACATAGTAAAAATGGTAATCTTACCAAAAGCAATCTACAGATTCAATGCAATCCCCATTAAAATCCCACCACAATTCTTCACTGACCTTCAAAGGATAATAATCAACTTTATATGGAAAAATGAAAGACCCAGGATAGCCAAAACAACCCTATACAATAAAAGAACTTCAGGAGGCATCACCATTCCTGACTTTAAGCTCTATTACAGAGCTATAGTTCTGAATACAACCTGGTATTGGTATAAAAATAGACAGGTAGAACAATGGAATCGAATTGAAAATCCTGATATTAATCCATGCACCTATGAACACCTGATTTTCGTCAAAATAGCTAAAATTATACAATGGGGCAAGGACAGCATCTTCAACAAATGGTGCTGGCACAATTGTATGAGGTTGTGTAGAAGACTGCAGATAGACCCATGTCTTTTGCCATGCACAAAACTCAAGTCCAAATGGATCAAAGACCTCAACATCAATCCAACCACATTGAACCTCTTAGAAGAGAAAATAGGAGGTACCCTTGAACAAATTGGTATAGGAGACTGCTTCTTGAACATAACTCCAGGGGCACAGACACTGAAAGAAACAATTAATAAATGGGACCTCTTCAAACTTAGAAGCTTCTGTAAGGCAAAGGACACAGTCGACAAGACCAAAAGGCAGCCCACAGACTGGGAAAAGATTTTCACCAATCCTGTATCCAACAAAGGGCTGATCTCCAACATACACAAAGAAATCGGGAAACTAGTCAACAAAACACCAAATAACCCTATTAAAAATGGGGTACAGAACTGAAGAAAGAATTCTCAATGGAGGAAATCAAAAGGCTGAAAGACACTTAAGAAAATGTTCCACATCCTTAGCTATCAGGGAAATGCAAATCAAAACAACTTTGAGATACCATCTTACCCCTGCCAGAATGGCGAAAATTAGAAACACCAGTGATGACTTATGTTGGAGAGGATATGGAGAAAGTGGAACACTCCTCCAACACTGGAGGGAGTGCAAACTCATACAGCCATTTTGGAGATCAAGATGGCGGTTCCTCAGGAAAATGGGAATTAGTTTACCACAGGACCCGGCAATCCCCCTCATAGGCATATACCCAAAGGATTCACATCCATGCAACAAAGACATCTGTTCAACTATGTTCATAGCAGCACTATTTGTAATAGCAAGAACCTGGAAGCAACCTAGCTGCCCCTCAATTGAAGAATGGTTAATGAAGATGTGGCACATCTACACAATGGAATACTACTCTGCAGAAAAAAATAATGGTATTTTGAAATTCAGAGGCAAGTGTATGGCACTTGAAGAAACAATCCTGAATGAGGTAACCCAGTCACAAAAAGAGGAACAGAGTATGTACTCACTCAAATATGGATTTTAGACCTAGATCAAATGATCATCAGCCTATAATTCACATCACCAGACGAACTAGGATACAAGGTGTATTCTAAGAGATTCATATAAAGTCCCTCACAGAACTAGGAAGGGACAAGTCCCCCAGAGCTCAAGTGAAGTGGGGGAGGACAGCGAATGGAGAGAGAAGTAGGAGAAAATGAGGGGGAGGAGAGGAAGGCATGTGCGACCAGGAGGATTGAGCCTGGTTAGGAATGGAAGATAGGAAAGAGACAGAGAGAGAGAAAGAGAGAGAGAGAGAGAACATAAAAGAGGGAGCCAATATTGGTTTGAAGATAAAACTGAACACAAAGAAAGGTCGAGAGAACTACAAGACTGCTCCCAACTAACAATCTCAGCTTCCGTGGAAAGGCTATCATAAATGCCCTTCCCGGAGAGTGAGATCAAGAACTAACTTCTCCATGGAGCCCTCAACTAATGCCTGTTGGAAATAGGAGCAAACACCCATACATAAACACTGAGTCGAACTAGAACCCAGAAGCAGATGGAGAGGACAAGACCATGCGGCAGAAGCACATAGAGACAGCTTACCTGAACAAGGAGGAGCTAATGGCCACTAGACTGATAGCTGGGAAGCCAGCATGGGACTGACTAAGGCCCCCCTGAATATGGGTCTCAGCCAGAAGGACTGAGCAGTCTAAAAGACCTCAGACAGTGGAGCCAGGATGTATCTCTGGTGCACAAAAGGACTTTGCAAACATTTCCCCCATAGAGGGATAACTGCCTTAATCTAGAGACAGGAGAGAAGCCCTAGTCCCTACTTCACATGACCTGTCAGATCTACATGACCCCAACTGGATGGCATTCCCCTACATATGGAATTGGGGTGGGGGGATGGGAGGGGAGGGTGTTTAGAGTATGCGTGAGAGGGCAGAGAGGGTAAAAGAGAGGGAAGGAGTGAGGGAGGGCTGAGGGGATGGAGGGAGGGAGGGAGGGATGGAGGGAGGGAGGGAGGGAGAGGGAACTGGGATCGACATGTAAAATAATAAATTAAATTAAAAAATAATGCTTTGACTCCAAAATTTAAGTTGAAGGACAAGTTACTGGGGAAAAGGATTTCTATTGTTGTTTCCACAGAAAATGAAAAGATGTGGATTCCTTCCAGACTAATGTGGTTAGATCACGCCAGACCACCTGAATCAGAGTACGAGGTGGTCCTACATTCAAAACAGCTGGACAAAACAGCCCTACAGGCTACAGCCAGGATATCTGCATCTTCTTAGCATCCCCCATGAGAGTGCCCCTTACCAGCAGGAAGTAGTTTGGAAGGAACAACGCCCAAATTCCCAAATATTGTGTATAAATATTTGTTTTCATTTAATTGGACTTTGTTTTACAAAATTGAATAAAAAAAAAAGAAAAGAAAAGAAAAGAAAATGTTCAACCCCCCCCCCCAAAAAAAAGAAAAAGAAAAAAAAAAAAAGAAAAAAAGAAACTGGTTGTGGTGGCAAATGCCTTTAATGCCAGCACTGGAGATACAGAGGCAAACAGATCTCTGTGATTAGCAAATTAAACCTGGTATACCGAATGAATTCCTGGACAGATAAAAGTTACAAGAGAAACCCTGTCTCAAAAAATAAAAAATAAAAGAAACAAAATATTAAAAAAGCCACAGATGGAAAAAAATCTGGGTACTGTACAGTATTCTATTGTCTTTATATTGTTTGACTGCTGAGGAAACAACTGTTAAAGAAAATGCTGCTGAATTAATTCAATTTATATATTTTTAAAATGCTTTGATTTCAAAATTTAAGTCTAAGGACAAGTTACTGGGTGATGGGAGATGCCATATACATTATGTATATATGTTTCTCATACTGGTTAATTAATAAAGCACTGTTGGCCAATAAGAAAAGAGATAGGAGGGACTAGGAGACAAGGAGAAAAGAGGAAGTAGTAAGGAGGAGACAAGATGGAGAGTCTGGAGAGAATAGAACTGCCAGCTGCCTCTGGCTGGTAAGACCATGTGGAAATACATAGAAATGGGTTAATACTTACGACAGAGCTAGCCTATAAGAAACAAGTAACTGGCCAACAGCATAATATCAAATACAGAGTCTCTGTGCATTATTTGTGGCTGGCACGGCTGCAGGACGAGACAAGGCGGTGGGAGGAAAAACCCAACTTCTTACAAATGGTGCCCACGTGGCTAATAAGAACTCCCACTAAAAATTTAACAAAAGCTTAAAAAAGGGTTTTAGAAACAAAAGAACAGAGACAAGCCAGTTTTTTGGGTAACAGCATTTTTCTTTGTTGGACTCTGCTTTGCGAGAGACAGATATTCACGCGGCTCCTTTAAGGAAAGATTCCTGACTCAGCATAAGTGTCAAAAAACTGCACGGCTTTAAAAAAACACTGCTAACAATTTATTGGTGTGTATGAGAGATGGTGATGGCAGTGACCACATCTCCATGCCTGCTGGATGGCAGCATTGACCAGGGCAGTGACCACAGCTTTCAGTGCTGTTGGTAAAGGTGCCACCATCGTTGGTAAACCATGGCTGACACAGCTATGACTTTCATTTTAGTAATGTTGTTGTTTAACAGATAAAGACTTGTGGCCAGACAAAGATAAAGATTTACAGTAAAGACAGATTCATATTAAGAAAAACCTCTAAAGGTTTACAGTGTGTTTTAAAATATATGTAGACATGGAAAAAAAAAATAAAATGGTGTTAAAAAGACAAAGAGGAACTGGGTGTTGTGGCACATGCCTTTAATCCCAGCACTCAGGAAACAGAGGCTAGCAGATCTTTGTGATTTGCAAAGAAAACCTGGTATGCAGAGTAAGAGTTACACAGAGAAACCCTGTCTCAAAAAATAGAAAAGAAACAGAAAATAAAAAAGCCACATAAAGATGGAAAGCCCAGAAAAACTGTGGATACTATACACTATTCTGTTGTCTTTAAATTGTTTGACTGCTGAGGAAATAACAACTGGTAAAAGAAATGCTGCTGGATTAATTTAATTTATATATTTTAAAAATGTTTTGACTTCAAAATTTAAGTCTAAGGACAAGCTACTGAGGAAAAGGATTTCTATTTTTGTTTCCACAGAAAATAAAAAGCAGTGGATTCCTTCCAGACTAATGTGGTTTGAGCAAGCCAGACCACCTGAAACACCGTTCCTGGTGATGCAACATTCAAAACAGCTTGAACAAAGCAGCCTCACAGACTACAGCCAGGATTTCTGCTTCTTCTTAGGATCCCCACGACAGCACGCCCTATCAGCAGGAAGTAGTTTGGAAAGAACGACGCCCGAATTCCCAAATTTTGTTTATAAATGTTTGTTTTTATTTAAATGGTGTTGGTTATAAATGGTTGATGATCACAACCAATATTCTTTTAAAGGTAAAAAGGGAAATATGGTATAGATATGAATAATTTTTTGGAATGAATTTTCATTTATTGATACACATATTTCCCCTCTTGTTTAGGTATGGTGTTTATATAGCTCATTTAAAAATGTAATGTATAATTTAGTACAGATTTTAGATAGTTACCTATGATAGTAAAAACTTACAGCTAGGTGAGTTAGGTTTTCTAGATATGTAGAGATGTATTTGAGATACATAGGAATTCTTCAAACCTTTCAAAGACCTACAGAATATTGCATTTAAAATGGTTTAGGGTTGCAGGGTTGTTCCTGGCAACACCACCTGCATCAGAAAGGAAGATGGACATTGAAGAAACTTGTTATGGAGTTTGCCTCAAATATGGCAAGACTATCCTTTTGGACAAGATACTGCTTTTGTCTGAACTGTTTGACTTTGTGCTGTATAAACTATACATGCAGGACCCACAGGAAAGTGACTGCTAATTCAAGATGGACATTGCTACAGAGTTCCTGCTTCATGGAAGAATCTGCCAGTCTGCAGGACACAGAGAAAAGTGACTGACAAACTACCAATACAAGAAGACAGTTTAAAGTTTCCTGCTTTGCTGAAGAGTCTGCAAGACACACTATGGCCTATGGGCTGAAGATGGAAAATTGCAGAAGAACTTCAGGTGACTGAAAAGGCAAGATGTCTCTGTCATTTCTAGAGTTTATCTATTACCCTTCTGTGGTCTTTGATGGAGTTGAAGACAGTTATGGTTATAGTTTTCCTTAGTTAGGATTAAAGATAAGTTACATATAGGACTTTAGAATCAGAAATATAGGATAGATGATAGAATAGTTTCTTTTAATCTTGATAAATGTCAATGAGCTAAGTATTGTTAACTGTAATTCTTACTTGATAACTTGTGATATATATTTTGCTGTTAAGGTTAAAACCCTTCGTTTTATTTAGACAGAAAAGAGGAGATGATGGGAGATGTCATTATGTATATATGTTTCTCATACTGGTTAATGAATAAAGCTGTTTCCAATTGGCTGTTGGCCAATAGGAAAGCAAGATAGGTGGGACTAGGAGACAAGGAGGAAAGAGGAAGTAGGAAGGAGGAGACAAGATGGAGAGTCTGGAGAGAATAGAACTGCCAGCCGACTCTCGCTGGTAAGACCACGTGGAAATACATAGAAATGGGTTAATAATTAAGACAGAGCTAGCCTATAAGAAACAAGTAACTGGCCAATAGCATAATATCAAATACAGAGTCTCTGTGCGTTATTTGGGGATGGCGCTGCGGCAGGACAAGACCAGTGGCGGGAGGAAAAACCCTACTCCTTACACCTGGGGGAAAGGATTTCTATTTTTGTTTCCACAGAAAATAAAAAGCTGTAGATTCCTACCAAACTAATATGGTTTGATCAAGCCAGACCCCCTAAAACAGAGTTGCTGGTGATCCAACATTCAAAACAGCTGGGATGAGCCAGCCTTGCAGACTACAGCCAAGATTTCTTCATCTTCTTAGGATTCCCCATGACAGCACCCTTTACCAGCAGGGAGTAGTTTGGAAACAATGATGCCCAAATTCCCAAATAGTGTTTATAAATATTTGTTTTCATTAAATTGGGTTGGTTATACATGGTTAATGACCACAACCAATCTCTTTTTAAGGTAAAAAGGGGATTATGGTATAGATACGATTACTTTGTTTTGGAATGGATTTTCATTGATTGATGCAATTTAAGGTCAATTTTGTGATATGTATATTTCTCCTCTTGTTTAGGTATTGTGTAGAAATGTAATGTATAATTTAGTGCAGATTATAGATTGTTATCTATAATAGTCAAAACATAGAATTAAGTAAGGATTTCTAGATATACAGAGATGTATTAGAAATAAATAGGCATTCTTCAAAGCTTTCAAAGACCTACAGAATATGGCATTTAATATGGTTTAGAGTTGTTCTTGACAATGAGACATAACTGCTCCTGACAACACCACCTGCGTCAGAAAGAAAGATGAACATCGGAGAAACGCATTATGAAGTTTGCCTCCAATATGGCAAGACTAGCCATTTGGACAAGATACTGCTCTTCTCTGGACTATTTGACTTTATGCTGTATAAACTGGACATGCAGAATCCACAGGAAAATGACTGCTAGTACAGATGGACATTGCTAAAGGATTCCTGCTTCATGGAAGTGTCTGCCAGATATTCTACAGGACACAGAGAAAAGTGACTGACAAACTGCCAATACAAGAAGACAGTTTAGTTTCCTGCTTTGCTGAAGAGTCTGCTAAACACACTATGACCTATGCGCTAAAGATGGAAGATTACAGAAGAACTTCATGTGACTGACAAGGCAAGATTTCTCTATCATTTCTAGAGTATATATTTTTTCCTTCTGTGGTCTTTGATGGAGTTGAAGAAAAATAGTTATGGCTATTGTTTTCCTTAGTTGGAATTAAAAATAAGTTACACATATACACATAGGATAGATGATGAAATATTTTCTTCAAATCTTGATAAATGTTAATGAACTAAATATTGTTAACTGTGATTCTTTTTGATAACTGTTGTGTGATATATTTTGCTATGTTAAGGTTAAAACCCTTCTTTTTATTTAGACAGAAAAGAGGAGATGATGGGAGATGCCATTCTGTATATGTTTCTCATACTGGTTAATGAATAAAGCACTGTTTGTTGGCCAATAGGAAAGGAAGATAGGAGGAACTAGGAGAAAAAGAGGAAAGAGAAAAGGGTAAGGAGGAGTCAAGATGGAGAGACTGGGGAGACAAGATGCCTACCCCATTCCCAGGTAAGAAGAAAGCACGTGGAAATATTAGATCAACAGAAATAGGTTAATAATTAAAACAGAGCTAGCCAATAAGAAACTAGTACCTGGCCAATAGCATTATGTCAATACAGAGTCTCGGTGTATTAATTGGGGCTGGCCCAACTGTGGGACAAGACCAGTGTCGGGGAAAAAATAACTTACTCCTTACATGGATACAAGAATATGGAGGTCAGGGAAATATGATGGTTTCAATAAAAATGGACCCCTAATCTCATAAGAGTTGGCACAATTAGTTGTGATATTTTGTTTCAGTAGATGTACTCTTGTTAGAGAAAGATTGTCAATGGGTGTGGGCTTTGAAGTAACAGAAGCTCCAGCCAGGCCCTGTATCTTTCTTTCTGCTGCCTGCAGATTGTTATTACACAATAGCAAAGTTAAATCCATAAAACTAAGGACTTACATATATAATAAGAGATTAGGGGAGACAGATAACATTTTATGGAATGGGGAAATAAAAATCTATGGGTGGATGGCAGAGGGTGAAATTGGAGGATCAAGTGGCACAGAAAAGTAGAGAGTGGGATGAGTACCTGGAGAGATAGTTGAAATGAAGGGCCATTTGCAGAGTAGAGTGGAAGTTTAACACAAGGAAAGCTTCCTAAAGTATATGTAAATAAGAATGTTGTCTAAATGAAGTCAGCAAATACTAGAGGAGATAAAACACTAACTGGCCCTTATTGTCACCAAATAACACTTCCAGTCCTGAGATTGAGTTGTATCTAATTGAGTTGTTGGCCAAATATTTCCATAGGAAACCCAAAACAACCCAAGTTATTGCCAAGACTATAGGTTTCAATCCACAAATTGATAGGAAGACCTTGTTGCTGACATTAACATCTACACAACTCATTGACTTTGGAGAAGTAGAGCTGGAAATGTAAACACCAAAACAGCCTCAAACAGCACTATTTGAGGGAGTAACCAAACAATATTTAATTTAACTATTTAATTTAGTCTCTACACAAGACTAAACCCATATGCAATACCACTTAAGTGACCAAGAACCAGAGACTAGATACTCCAGATACCTAGGACAAATCAAATAATACTGTTCTTTAAGAGGGAGGAGGAAGTATGCATAACATGGGATCAGGGCATTGCTCAGCAATTGTTAGAGAAGCTACTTCCTCAACAGATAGTAATAAATACAGAGATTCACTGAGACATTAGACAGAGAGTGAGATACCTGCAAATAATGGGCTCTAAAGGGAATATCAAATACTTCCCCTCATTGCTCAGGAAACTCAGTAGAAATGGCAGAAGACATGTAAAAACTACAGAAGATTTAGGACAGTAAGAAATCGAGGCCCTCTAAATAAACATAATCAGTACCCATATGAATTTACAGAGACTGAGACAGCATGAACAGGTCAGTACCAGATGAGGACCTAAGCTGAAAGAAATGAACATACATTCCTATCCCTAACATAGAAGCTGTAAAAGGAATTCTTAATTTGTATAAGAAATAAAATCCCAGTGTCAGATATACAGGAAAATGCTGAGAGATACAGAGAAGGAGCAAGCCATGACCATACCCCACCCCCTTAGTCTATCAGCAGACAAGAGATTGAATCCCTGTATTTCCATGCTTAGATCATGTTTCTGCCCAGCTACCTTATTTTATGTCTGTCTATTTATACCTCCAGGCCTCTGTGGTTAGCTAGTGGAAAGATCCATTGTCTGACCTTCAGACAGGCTTTATTTGTACAAGCAAGATATCGCCACAAGAAACAATGTCCCGTCGATAACCACTTTTAAATAAAAACATAGTTTATTTCCAAGGGAGACTCCCTGGGGTAAAAAAAGAAAAAAAATTATTCTTAATGGTGTGCTGAATGTCTAAATGTAGATGGCCAACACAAAATAAAGTCAAGTGAATCTTTGGAAGTTCCTTGTCAATCAGTGTCATATTAGAGCTTTCCCTTTTTGTTATGTATCATGTTTATTTTATTTAAATATAATTTTCTTCTCTTCTTTAACATGCAGGTTCTTTGCATATATACTGTGTTTCCAGATTTGCATTTTTATAGAATTTGTAAGTAGGAGAACAAGGGGGTTTCTGAATATTGTGCTTTCTTTTGGAATTATTTCTTTCTGTTAAAAGCCTGTTTGTTTTCTAAAGACAGAGAGAAACAGGATCAGAGGGAAGGTAGGTGTGTGTGTGTGTGTGTGTGTATGTGTGTGTGTGTGTGTGTGTGTGTCAGAGAGAGTAGGAGAGAGAATGCATGTTTTGTGGTTGTCTGAACATGAAATATATGATTATACATTGTACATCACAGATATTCGTGGATATAATACATGAATGTCTCTAGAATGCTCTGTCTAGGATTAGTTGTTTCTGAGGCCTCTATCTTAAACTTGTTTCAAATGTCTGATGCAATCTGATTAAAAAATTTCAATTTGTGTTTGGAAAAGCTCTTTTGTGAACCATGCTTATTACATTATTTACTTAGGAGGAATCTTTCCTGGGGATTTCAGGTTGACTGACATGTTCAGAATCATAAATAATATGGAAGGAAGAGTGATTCTTAGACAAAATTACAAAATGTTGCTTGCACCTGCCCACGAGAACTCAGATGCAGAGCCTGAGGCCTGAGAACGATTAAAAGCTCCCCAGAGAACAAGGTGAGAGGCAAACATAAGTGCACTCGTTAGTGACTACAGTAATAAAATGAGACACAGATATGTGTACAGACATATTGTTTTCTATGTGACTTGTTTGCTATACTTTTACCTACCCTTTCATCTTGGTGACATGATAAAAATGTTCTCTTTGATGGTTGTCTTGTTGACCCTGAAGCTTTCCTTTCTGTTCAGCAGTTCAATTGAACCTAGGTGCTTTTGGAGATTAAAAACCAACAAAATTTGGGAAGGAGACAAAGATACTGATTGTTTCTTCTATATTTATACAAAGCTTGGTCATGTGAAGAATGAATACTTCAGTGGGAATTTAGATAAACGGTAAGTAACTTTCATTTATTTATTCTTAAATAATAATAAATGTAAATAATACATAGAAGAGATATATATAGGCAGATCCTAATATTCCATGTCTTCTGTTTTGTCCTCTGTCACTATCTAAGACATAACTAAAATTTATTTTGTTTCACGGTTTTATTTTCCCCATTTCTCACAGTTTAAGTGTATCTGATTCATTTTTCAGAGTTACATTTTTCATACCAGAACAATATACAACATATATATGTCCTATATTTTACATACCAGAAAAATGTGTGTGTGTGTGTGTGTGTGTGTGTGTGTGTGTCTGTGTGTGTGTGTGTCCCGCTAAATAGTTGTAGTTGCCATTGCATAGTGGCATGTGATGTTCCTGACAAACATAATCCAAAGCACTGTCATGAGTTCATTTCCTAGAGATTTACTAAAGTTTTCATTAAGTAGTTTTCTAGTGTTTCTTTCATCAACATGGAATGTCTAATTCTTATTAAAATAGGTCTTTAATATTTCTGCAGTGCTTCATAAGTACATATTTTAAGAGAATATTATATTTTTATAGTTTGTTTTGTCATTTCATATCTGTTATGCAGTTGGACTACTAACACTGAAATCATGTACAGCAAAAGAAGGTTCATTCACATTATGAGAATGTAATGCTTTTTGTAAAATTTTGTTTCACCTGAAAACAACCATAACCACATGTTTTTTTTTAATTGACAATTGACTTGTATGTAGCATATTGGTTATATAGGAATTCTCATGTTTCTTATATATATATATATATATATATATATATATATATAGAGAGAGAGAGAGAGAGAGAGAGAGATTATACATGTATAGAATATACATATATAAAGAAATATATGTCCATGTTTCCCCTATGATTTTTCTACTATAGAAGATAATTTTTATGAAATCCATATGCAATTTTTTACACTTATTGAAGTTAGGGGGTAGGGAGAAGACCCAGGTCCATGTATTTTTCAAAGTTCTATGGTAAAAATGTATGTAGCAGCCATTTATAAAATTCCAAAAGAATTCTTGTGCACTTTTCAGAAGAAGGTCTGTCACTGAATGTAGTGTCATATGCTAGAATAAAAGCTGTTGCCTGTAGCACCTGCCACCATGAGGAAGGGGACTGTTACTGTCACAAATATGTTCACAATTCTTACTATTTATTTGATATTTTTATGTGTTAACTCTTTAATCTCTGGCACTAATTTCTACAATTACTTCTCTTTTCCTCTTTTCATAACTATCAAAAGTGGGTTTATATATTGTGGGAATATTTTCACAGAACACTCTAGTTTGTATGTTTGATCATAAATTATATTTATTAGTAAGATTACTTGGTTTTAGATTTAATTTGTGCAACTGTGTAATGTTTCCAGGGCATCCTAATTAAATTGTCACAAATAGCAATCTAATATCTGGTAATGAAACCTATTCAAGTTAGGGCATTGTACCACCTGTAAGGAATAACACCATTAAGTTTTATCATCTGAAGATTTTCTTTTCATTTATTAGTAGCATATGGATGAAGGCAAACAAATTCATAGCAGAAGTAGATGGATATGTGGCACTGTGAAGTAAATATGAAATTTTAAAGGATATTTTTACATTTTGTCAGAGAACCATATTTCTTTCATATTGAATTTAAAAATGTTTCCAATTCATTGTATTTGTATAATTACTCTACTTATCCAGTCTATTTAAGAGTCTGTGAGTACATGAATCACACTTTAACATTCTCTTCTTTATTATGTATTTTTATTTTCAGATTCAATTTACCAGTTAGGTGAATGTCATTTTACTTGAGCACTTAAAAAATGTTTCTTAGCTATTGTTTGTGACAAACATGTTTGACTTTGGCTGTAAATGTAAGTAATAATGAGAAATTTTTAGAGAACAAAATATCATATTTTGATGGATTTGTCCTGCTGAACACCCTTTGCAATTACTGTGCACCTGGAAAAGTAGGCTTGTGATAATCCTAGTCATTGCATGCTCTTCTCAGACCAGGTAGAATATCACAAATTCGTTTTTGACAAATTAGAGTATGTGAAGAAAACACACAAAATTGTTTTAATTTTGAGTTTCCTCAGTATACTGGACCAATATTCTGCACCCAGAGGTTTTTACAAATGAAATCCTTCAGAACTGTTGATATATCTAATTCTGTCTGAATTGAATTAGCTTTTCTTGATGTGTGCTATATTAGATTAGAATTTGCATATGAAAGCTCCTCTGATGACTTACATAGTCATAATTTCTGTGACTGGGCAAAGGCTTTTCTTTGTGGCTTCAGCTATACACTAGAATGTATGGTTTGTTGACATTTTGAAAGGGGAAGATTATCATAGGTATTTCATTTTTCTAAATTTTAATAATTCCTATAGGTTTGCTTCTAGGATTACAGAGATGCTTATGCACTGATCAATAGAGTCTCAGATTAGCAATATCTATATGTGGTATACTTTATGGGGTGTTGAAATAATTCAATGTGTGCCTTCTATTGCAATCGTGTAATACCAAACTTTCCTGATATTTTCTCATTTATCTAATACATGATGTGAATGTTTGTGGCCATAACTCTCTCCTACCTAGGTGTATAGAGCTATGAGGGAAAGAAGCTAGTTAAGTTTCATTCAGATCAAGTCAAAATCCCCAAAATGTGAAGCTATATACATTACTTCTGTTTGAAGCTTATTTCTTTGGTAACATTATTTTTGTTGTTGTTTTTGCTTTTTTATTTTATATTATTTTATTTTTTATTTTTATTATTAATTTACATATAGACAATGTTCCCTCTCCCTCACTCTTTCTCTCCCTCCCTCTTTTCATTTCTCCCATCCTCACATGCACCCCAACCACCCTCCCCTCCTATCCCCCATAAGATACATTTTTATTAGTTCTTTATGAATTTTGCATATTGTGTTTTGATGACATTTTCTCTCCACCTGAAAATAATTTCAGACCCATCATGATTAATCTATGCTGATGATATGGTTTTGTACATGGTACATCTATTTCGACCATTTTTGAACCACCATGGACTATACGCTTAAAGATAACTGAGCCTTCCTCTTTCATTGTGTATCTATTACTACTACTGATTCATTTTTAGTTATATTTGTGTACAGAGGAAGACTTGTACCTACTTTCTTTATACATATTTAATTTCCACAGCACAGGGTATTTATGACTTTGAATAAAGCAATGGAAAGCATACAGAAAGACAGGTGAATGCAAGATAAAAAGAAATTGGAATTATTCCAATTGTAATGTTTATTAGATATCCTGATATTTAAGTATTTTCAATAACTTATAATAAAATGATGGCCAGTAATTTCAGGACTAATAATTAACAGTGCCTTAATATTAGAAAACACATTTCCATAGATTAAATGAAAACTCAGAACTGGTATATCATTGAACAAATAAGGTAATGTAGAAGTATTGATGATGTCACGGAAAAAATATTTTTTAAAAGTTGTGGATTCCACCAAATAATCAAGGATTTGATATAGAAACAATTAAATACAAAATGAAATAATAATAGTATTTCATGGGAACTGAATGTATGACTCCATAGAAAGAGCAAAGAGCAAACACAAATTTTAAAACTTTACTTGGAAGTTAAAGACTGACATATTTTGACATATTAATGTCACTGCTTTAATTGGAGAACTCAAATTTAAACTGGAGGCAACATATATCAACAAAATCCAGAATACAGAAAGGGAAGGCACTAGAAAGCAGTGTAGGTTTGGGCATTAATTAATAAGACAGAAACTAAAAAAAAAATAAAGGAATAACACACTGCAGTTACTCAAACGTGAAGCACAAACTTATAGAGCATGTTTATTTTCTAGGTACACATTAACTAAGTGAGCTGATGTAGCTTAATATGTAAAATGGCCAAAAGCAGTAAGATATTCTGTAACAGGAGGGAAAAACTGAATTGTAATTAGAAAAACAATAAATTGATAAAGATTCTTATTAGTCATGATTTTCAGACTGAACAAGACTATATCAAATTAAAATATATTGAATTAATATATGAGAATCAATATTAGGTGATTAAAGAAGAAATAATGCTTTATAAACCAGAATGAAGAGAAGGGCATCAGAGCCAAGTCTGTAACATGCAGATAAGTAAATAAAAATGGAATGCATTATTAGCAATCTTACTACATGTGGTAAGAGAAAATGGTTCATTCCTCATAAAAACGATTGTTATTATCAATAGCATATCATCAAAAAATTAACAGCAATAAATGGAAAAGAAAGAAGACAAATGTGTATGAAGTGTAGAGAAAGAATAAAAATAATTATGATGTTTTTATTGATTCTTACTCTGCAAGCTTTCTCAGAGCCAGTGACATAGACATATAGATTTGGCTACCTATTCATTGTGTTCATAAATAAACAATGTCCTTGGTGAGGGCTGCTTCTTTGTAATAAAATAAACCTAGGTAACAGGTTATAACCCTGTATTTTTTTCATGAATGTTGATTATTAGAATGCCAAAATAAAGGAATGAGCAAATTCATTTTCATTGATGACAAGCTTCATACCATGCATGCAGACAAAGGAAAGAAACTGTATCAAAGTTCAAAATCACAGGACATCACGTAACAGATACCTACAATAATCCTTTCTAAAATCCTTACTTAATTCCACAGAACTCAATTTCTCATACTCCACTGTACAACAACTTGTGTAAACATAACAACCAGTCAAGAAATCATAAACTATATTAGTGTTATTCGGTATTATCAGGCTTGTAGTCTAGTCTCTAATCATCTCTTCGCTCTGTTTCCAGGTTGACAGCCAAGAATATCCACTTGATTTTTTCTCTTTACTTTGCCCTCAAAGAAATCAACCAAAACCCACATATTCTACCCAACATTTCACTGCTAGTCAAAGTCGAATGTAGCCTACTAGATGATTGGAAAATAAAAAGTTTAATCTCAAAAAGAGGTGAAATTATTCCTAACTACTACTGCATAAATCAGAGAAGATACTTAATTGTACTTACAGGACCAATGTGGTTAACATCTGCCATACTTGGACCACTCATGTACATCTCCAAAAGACCAGAGGTAAAGTGGGGGGGGGCTAATTTTTATAAAACATTGGCTACTTTCATTCCACTTCATTTCTAATACTAATTCACATTGAAAGTAAGAAATGGTTTTATGTCTATTCAAGGCATAATACTGAGACATATTAGAGTCACATACCACTACTTTAGCATATACAGACCTGAATAACAGCAGAAATTTGAAGAGTTTTAGTAGACACTTAGATTTTCTGTACTTTATAAGAACAAGAAATTAGATATACTTTTCTAAACTTTTTATATTTTTTTATTTTACATTATCAATCCTAGTTCCCTCTCCTTCCCTTCCTGCCATGGCCCCAGCAACCCCCGTCTCATCCCCCATCTATGGAGGGTAAGGCTATACATGATGGATCATCAACATCTGTCAGATTATTTGGGGTTGGGCCTAGAACCTCCCCAATGTCTCTAGGCTAAAGGGGTATATCTCCTTGGGGAATGGACCCCCAAAATCCATTCGTGCTCTAGGGCTCAGTGTTTAACTGTGGTTTTCAGCTTCTGCATCCATCAACTACTAGATGAAGGCTCAAGGGTGGCATATAAGGTAGTTGTCAATCTCATTATCATGGAAGGGCAATTAAGGTAGCCTATACACTCTTGCTTAGATTGTTAGGTGGGTTCATCCTTGTAGGTCTCTGGACATTTCCTACTGAAAGATTTCTGTTTAAATCTATAATATCTCCCTCTATTATGGAATCTCTGTTCTTGCTCTCCTCTATTCTTTCCCCAACTCAATCATCCTGCTCCCTCATGCTCACCTCTCCACTCCTCTTCTACCATTCTGTTTGTCCTAACTTCCTCTCCCCTTCTGACCTGCTCCCAATTTGCTCTGGAGATCTTGTCTGTTATGAGCACTTTCCGACCAGCCTGCTCCTACAGCCATGTCAGCCCCAATTAGACAGAGAGACATGGTATCAATTATGAAACTCTTGGCCATTGGCTATGGCTTCTTATTGGCTAACTCTCAGTTATTGATATATTTTATATTAATGTGAGTATTTCCACAGGTCTTGCCTTACTGGCATTGCCACACCTGCATCTCCTTTGCCTACTAATTCTGTACAGAGAAGAGAGCATTTTCGTTTGTACCTGCTTATATTCTGATTCTGCCCAACTACATCACTTCCTGCCTCTCTCTACAAACCTCCAGACCTCTATGGTTAGCTAGTGGCAGTGTCTCCCAATCTATATCACTTCCTGCCTGGTCAATAAATGTTTTATTCATCAACGAGTAAGACTAACAAATATATAAGAGAACATTACCAATCACTTGTCCCTTTCCCTCTGTGTGGGGGACCATTTATGTCTCTCTTAGAGTCCTTGTTTTCTATCTTCCATGGAAGTGTGGATTGTAGGCTGGTAATCCTTTGATTTATGTCTAAAATCTATATATGAGTGAGTACACACCATGTTTGTCTTTTTTGTGACTGGGTTAACTCACTCAGGAGGTAACCATGCATTTGCCTGCAAATTTGAAGATTCTGTTGTTTCTTTTTTCCAGTGAGTAGTACTCCATTGTGTGTAGGTACCACATTTTCTTCATCTGTTCTTCAGTTGGGGTGCATCTATATTGTATCCAGGTTCTGGCTATTACAAATAATGCTGCCTGGAACATAGTTAAACATATATCTTTGTTGCATGAATGTGCATCTTTTAGATTATATGCCTAACAGTGGAATTGCTGGATCTTATTTTGACTGGTTACCATTTTCCTGCAGAACTGCCATACTGACTTCCAAAGTGGCAGTACAAGTTTGTACTCCCACCAGCAGTGGAGGAGTGTTCCCCTTTCTCACCATCCTCTCTAGAATAAACTGTCATTGGTGTTTCTGATGATAGCCATTCTTACAAGATGTTGAGCACTTTCTTAGGTGTCTTTAAGCCTTTTTGATTTCCTCTATTGAGAATTCTCTTCAGTTCTGTACCACATTTTTAATAGAGTTATTTGGTGTTTTGGTAACTAGCTTCTTGAGTTCTTTGTATATTTTGGAATCAACCATCTCTCAGATGTAGGATTAGTGAAGATGTTTTCCCAGTCTGCAGGCTGCTGTTTGGTCTTGTCAACTGTGTCCTTTGCCTTACAGAAGCTTCTCAGTTTCAGACAGTCCTATTTATTAGTTGTCAATCTCAGTGTCTGTGCTACTGGAGTTATGTTTGGGAAGCAGTCTCCTGTACCAATTAGTTCAAGGGTACCATCCACTTCTCTTCTAAGAGTTTCTGTGTAGCTGGATTTATGTTGATGTCTTTGATCCATTTGGACTTGAGTTTTGTGCGTGGCAATATCTGTTTTCTTCAACATACCATCATCCAATTGTGCCAGCACTATTTGTTGAAGATGCTTTCCTCCTCCCATTGTATACTTTAGCTGTTTTGTCAAAAATCAGGAGTTCATCTACCGGTCTATGTTTGGGGCAATAGCAGGTTGTTTTCAGGACTATAGCTCTGTAATAGAGCTTAACGTAGGGGATGGTGATGCCTCCTGAAGTCTCTTTATTGTACAGGGTTGTTTTGGCTATCCTAGGTCTTTTGTTTTTTCATATAAAATTGATTATTATCCTTTCAATGTCAGTGAAGACTTGTGCTAGGATTTTACTATGTTTATCCTACTTATCCAAGAGCATGGGTGATCTTTCCATTTTCTGGTATCTTCTTTAACTTCATTCTTTAAAGACATAAAATTCTTATTATATAGGTCTTTTGCTTCTTTGGTAAGCATTACCTCAAGATACTTTTTGTTCTTTGTGGCTGTTGTAAATGGTGATGATACTTCATGTTGTTTGTGGCTATTGTAAAGGGTAATGTTTCACTGATTTCTTTCTCAGCCCCTTTGTTGTCTGAATAAAGTAGAGCTACTGACTTTTTTGAGTTTATCTTGTATCCTGCTACATTGCTGAAGGAGTTTGTCTGCTATAAGATTTCCCTAGTAGAGATTTCTTGGGTTGCTTTTGTAAACTATCATATCATCTGCAAATAGAGAATGTTTGACTTCTTTCTTTCCAATTTGTATCTCCTTGATCTCCTTTTGTTGTCTTATTGCTTTAGCTAGAACTTCAAGTACAATATTGAAGAGATATGGATACAGAGTGCAGCCTTGTCTTATTCCTGATTTTAGAGAAATCACCTTAAGCTTCTCTCCATTCAGTTTGAAGTTGGCTGTTGGTTTACTCTATATTGCTTTTATAACCTCTAATGAAATAGAAGCAGTCATCAAAAGCCTCCCAACAAAAAAAGGCCCAGGGCCAGATGGCTTCAGTGCAGAATTCTACTAGAAATTCAAGGAGAAGCTAATACCAATACTTCTCCAATAGTTCCACACAAAAGAAGCAGAAGATTCATTACCAAACTCTTTTTAGAATGCCACAATCACCTTGGTAACTAAGTCAACACAAAGACAGAACTAAGAAAGAGAACTACAACCAATTTCCGTCATGAACATTAAGGCAAAAAACAAAAACAAAAACAAAAAAAAAACTCAATAAAATACTGGACAATCAAATTATCAAATTCAAGAACACATCAGAGAAATCCTCCACCATGACCAAGTAGGCTTCTTTAGCTTAGAGATGCAGGGATGGTGCAAATTAGAAAAATCTATTAATGTGATTACCATATAAACAAACTGAAAACGAAAAACCACATGATTATCTCACTAGATGCTGAAAAATACTTGAACAAATTTAACACCCTTTCATGATAAAGGTCTTGGAGAGATCATGGATAACAGGAATCCATGGACTCTTAGTACTTGTAGAACATCTATCCAGGACCTTCTGGCCTTGAGAGTTTCTGTGGAGAAGTCAGGTGTAATTTTGATAGGTGTGCCTTTACATGTTACCTGGTGTTTTTACTCACTGTTCTTAATATTCTTTCTTTATTCTGTATGTTAGGTGGTTTGATTATTATGTGTCAAGGGGTCTTTTCTCTTTGGTACAATGTATTTGGTGTTTGGTATGCTTCTTGTACTTTCATGGGCATGTCCTTCTTCAGATTGGAAAAGGTTTCTTCAATGATTCTGTTGAATATGTTTTCTGCACATTTGAGCTCAGTTTATTTGCCTTCTTTTATGCTTATTATTCTTAGTTTGGCCTTTTCACAATGTTCAATTGTATTAAAGATTTGTTGAATTTAAGATTTTCTTTGATTGATGCATGCATTTTCTCTACTTTATCTTCAGTGCCTCAGATTCTCTCTTCCATCTCTTACATTCTGTAGTTCTCAATTGTTTGCCCAGTTTTTCTATTTCCAGCATTCCCTTAGTTTGTGTTTTCTGTATTGTCTCTATTTCAGTTTTCAGGTCTTGAACTGTTTGAATAGTTTCCTTTATCTGTTTGATTGCTTTTTCTTGGCTTTCCTTATTTACTTTAAGAAATTAGTTCATTTCTTACAATGTTTTCTACTTGGTCTTTTCCTCCATTTCTTCTAATTTTTTTTTTTTGTTTTTGTTTTTTCTTCCATTTCTTTAAGGGATTTCCTCATGTCACCTTTGAGGGTCTCTATCATTTTTATGAAGTTATTTTTTTTTTGTTTTGTTTGAAACAGGCTTTTTATGTATATTTTTGAGCCCCTTCTGGCACTCACTCTGTAGACCAGGCAGGCCTCAAACTCACAAACATCCTCCTGCCTCTGTCTCTGGAGTTCTGGGATTAAAGTCATGTGCCACCAATGCCCAGCTATGCTGTTATTTAAGTCTTTCTCTTCTATTTCATCTGCCTTGGTGTGATCAGGTCTAGTTGGTGTGGAGTCCCTAGATTCTGGAGGTGTCATGCTTGACTTTCTGTTATTAGGTGTTATCTTGTATTGATGTTTTCCATTCCCTTCTTTTCTCTCTCTTTCTCTGTGCTACTTACCCAGTGAGCTTAGGTGGGTCTGGAGTTGGATGTCTATAGATATGGGTGATCCAAGCTCTCTAGAAGTTCTCTCCTCAGGAAATGGGGATCAAAGATCAGGAAGCTGAGAACTCAGGGTGGTCCAAGTTGGATAGTTGGGTCTAGTATGCTCAGAGCAGATCCAGGAAGTTCCCCAAACAGGGTGGGGTTGTTGTACCTGCCTCTGCTCTAGTGCTCAACCAGGGCAATGGAGAAGTGGGCTAGATAGGGGCCAGGGTGGGGGGAGGGCAGGCTCTGGGTGGAGGGGTTTGTAGATCAGAGCACCAGGAGCATTCTGGCTGGGGACAAGATACAGTGTGGAGCAAGATTCAGGGCCAACCCAGGGAGTTCCCAAGGAAGGGTGTGGGGGATATTCCACCTGAACTGGTCACAGACTCACCTCTGGCAGAGTTCTGGCAATAGAGGTCAAAGATCAGGCAGGTGGGGATCCAGGGTGGTCCTGCTTGGATAGACCAGTGTAGTGTGCCTTGAAAGTATTTGTATTGTGTCTTATTTCAATTTCTGGTTGAATTCTACACTGGAGTCATCTATTCTGGGCTTTTTTTGGCTGAGAGACTTTTGATGCCTGCTTCTATTTTATTAGGGGTTAAATGTATGTTTAAATTGCTTATCTGTTCTAGACTTAATTTTGGTAAGTGTCAAATCTCTGGGAAATTTTCCATTTTATTTGAATTTATCAATTTTGTGGAGTACAAGTTTCCAAAGTATGACTCATTATCTGTTGTTATGTCCCACTTTTCATTTCTTGTTTTGCTAATTCACATAGATATGATTTTAATATTGTAATGAAAATTCAATACTTCCTAACACTAACAGGTTTTGTTTAATGCACTTAGTTTTAGACTGAGTGGTATACATTCTGCCTCCTTCAAGTTATTTCTTATGTTCTATGACCTTCAGCTTTACTACGGGCCTTTTCATCCTCTCCTGAGCAGCCAAGAACAGTTTCCATATCTATACCACATGGCTCCTAAGGACACTTCTCTGGCCTTGGCCATGGTGTCTTTGGTGGTCCATTTCAGCTGGAACTGGGTGGGAGCAATCATTTCAGATGATGACCTAGGACTCCAGTTTCTCTTGGAATTGAGAAAAGAGATGAAAAGAAGTGGTGTTTGTTTAGCTTTTGTGAGTATTATTATAAGTGGTATGACAGCATTCCTAAGAAATGTAGATATATATTATAACCAGATCATGCTGTCATCAGCAAAAGTTGTTATCATTTATGGAGATAAAGACTCTAATCTACAAGTGAACTTTAGACTATGGAATTTAGTGGACCTTCGGAGAATTTGGGTCACTACTGCACAGTGGGATATGATCATACATAATGGAAAATTCCTCCTTAGCTCCTTTTATGGGACCCTCACTTTTTCACATCACTATTCTGAATTGCCTGGTTTTAAAACATTTATCCAGACAGCACACCCTACAAACTACAGTAATGATATATCTCTTGCTAGATTATGGTGGATGTATTTTAATTGTTCTATGTCATCATTTAATTGCAATAATCTGAAGAATTGTCCAACCATAACAATATTAAACTGGTTATTCAATAAGCATCTTGAAATTTCTTTGAGTGGTACAAGTTACGATCTACATAATGCTGTGTATGCTGTGGCCCATGCACTTCATCAGATGCTTCTGCAACAAGTAGATACATGGCAAAGTAATGATGGAAAAGAACTGGAATTTGACTCTTGGCAGGTAGTATGTATTCGATTGCATGTCACATAGTATTATCATTTTCTTAATGGACACTCTAGGTCTTATCCAAGTACTCTAAAAACATTTCTTTTCAATACACCAATTTCTTTACTCTTTCATTATATGCCATGTAACTTTACTGTTCATTAAATTCAAGAGAAGTCAATACTAAAACAGTCTCATAATCTAAGCTGATACTTGTTCCTATATTCTCACCACATATGCATCTCATATTTTTAATATTTGAAAAAAATTTAATGCTGTCTTGTGAAATTCTTATTGGCAACATGAGGCTGACTGGCCTTTTAAGTGGTCAAAATGGGTGATCAATCTAGTGAAGAGGTACCAATTAACAGCATTAATTCAGCCACATTTTTTAATCTATTGAGGAACTCTAATTCTTAGCTGATTAACATTATAGAGGAAATGGGGTAGCAAATACCTCAGAATATTTCCAGATATATCATTCAGTTAGCTTCACCGAGAAATTTGTATTTACAAATTATAATGGTATTTTTATACATAAATACATTAATAATATAGTGATAATATGATTTATATATGACTATAAATCTTTGAGGAATTTTTTCCCTTTACTATCAGAGGAGTTACAATCAAGTCACATTTGTAGGACAGATGAATGAAAATTAAAGGCAATCTAAACTTCACATTTTCTTTTCTAATTCTGTAGGCATAGTTGAAACTAAAATAATAAATGTTTCAGATGGTCCCTTTCCTGAAAAACATTCAGTTTACAAACCCTGCTGGAGACCAAGTGAACATGAATCAGAAAGAAAAAATGAATACAGAGTATGACATTCATCACACTATGGATTTTTTGCCAAAACTCGGTCTTAAGGTGAAAATAGGAATGTTTTCCCAATATTTACCATATGGTCAACAATTGAGTATGTCTGAAGAGGTGACACAGTGGAACACTGATATTAGACAGGTGCATTGGACTTTTCTTTAGAGCTCTGCATGCAATATAGGTCCCCAAAAATCTCAAGATTGACTTGACCATCATTATAGAATATAGCATTTTTAAATTTATGCACTAACTCATTTTGTACATTCCTAGACATGCTTTCAGAATGTTTTTCAGTAGCATACAGTACATATAGATATAGATACATATAGATATATAAATAGATAGAGATATGTATAGATGTAGATTATATATCCATAAACAAATATATACATAAGTTTCATATTGTATAAATCACTATACCTGTATAATATGTAACCACAAAATAGAATGAAGTGTAACTTTTAATGCATGTGTGGAAAAGTATGTTTTACAATAGTGCCACTTTCTTATCTTTTTTTAATTTGAATTAGAAACATTCTCATTTTACATATCAATCCCAGTTCCTGCTCCCTCACAATAGTGCCATTTTCTAAGTCACTATAATTATAACCAAGTAGGTAATATTTTTCTTTATACTCCATTTGTGATTTTCTTCAGACTCCAACCTCAGTGTGCAGTATTCCTTGCAGTCCAGGATCCAGAAAATCCCCTCAGCAGGGAAAGGCTGTCTGCTGTTTTGATTGTATACCCTGCCCAGAGAATGAAATTTCCAATAAGACAGGTAAGTATATAATCCACCAAACATTTAATTAGATTATTTTCTCTCGTATGAGGTCCATGATCTCTCAGTGAGGTCTATGGGTAACTGAGGTTAAATCTTATCATGGAATTATATGAATTAGTAAGTCTTCCCCTTGAACTAGAACACTCCTGTGACCTGTAATATATATTGGCTCATTATTCTAAAACATTACACATAATAGTTTATTTTGGAAACTGTTTTAGAGTACTAAACATCACTGTTTCATTTATCTTCCAACCTAGAATTCAGCACAATGTAATACAGCATTAGGTAATATATCTATTTCTTTTCTTCCCTAACACATGTGAACTGCATATTCTTATTTATCCAGTGCACTACAAGTTTGTGACAAGTTGTAAATGGTCAGAATGCTGTAACCTGTTTGAAAAGTGTGTGTTTTATAATGTGATCTATTGTAGATCATGCTGTCACTTGATAGGTTGTATTTCTATGTACACTCTAGCCCACATATGAATTTGGAAGCCATTATAGAATTCTAAATAAAAAATTTATAAAACCAGCACTTAGGTGACTCAGAAAGAAGATCATGGGTGCCAGGTAGGCCTGGGCAACAGAGTGAGAGCCTGCCTCAACAAAATGAAATGAAACCAAATCAAAGTGAATCTGTAAAAAAAAAAAAAAAAAAAAAAAAAAGTATTTCATTTTCATGAGGTATTTGTTTTGCCTGGGTGTAGTATCTGCATGTCTGATGGCATGGAGGTCAGAAGAGGGTGTGTTGGATCCTCTGAAATTAGTTTCTGAGGGTTATGAGCCACTGTATGGGTGCTGGGAACCAAACTCAGGTCCTCTTTAAGAGCATAAGTACTCTTTAATCACTGAACCACTTCTCCAACAACAACAAAATTTAAAGGATATATACACATATATACATATATATATATGTGTATATATATGTATGTATGTATGTATATCTTTTAATTTTTATTTATTCTTCTCTCATACAATATATCCTGATCTAAGCTTCCCTTCCTTCTACCTCACCCATCCTATCCCACCGCACCTACCCTCTCTTCTAGATCTATCCCCAACCAATCTCCACCACCCCCCCAGAGAAGAGCAGGCCTCGTAGGGGCATCAACTGAACATGAGACATTAAGACTCAGTAGAACCAGACATAAACCCTCAACTCATATCAAAGCTGGTCAAGGCAACCCGGTAGGAGGAAAATTAAGGAGCTGTACAGATGGCTCAGCCTTTAAAGGCTAGGCTTACAAACAAAAAGTTAAAAAAAAAAAATTTTTTTTTTGAGACTAGGTTTCTTTGTGTAGTCCTGGTTGTCCAAAAACTCACTCTGTAGACCAAGCTGGCCTCAAAATCAGATCTGCCTGTCTGTGCCTCCTGAGTGCTGGGATTAAAGCCATGTACTACCATATCCAGCTTGCACCGTGGTCTCCTGTATCCCAGGCTGGCTTGAATTTGCTTTGTAGCCAAGCCTGATTTTAAACTCTTGATCTTCCTATCTCCAGCTCCTAAGTGCTGAGATTACAGGTGTGTGCCATCATGCCTCACTCCATTTCATCCGTAAACTATAAAGTAGCCTTAATCCTGAAAAGGAGGAGGTCATATCTGGATATGGGTCTTTGTAGATGTAATGAGGTTGATTGTAAGTGATTGAGATGAGACCATTCTGGGTCATCCAGGAGGGACCCAAAAATACAAAACATGTCCTGATAGATTCAGAAAAGGAGAAGAGAGGCAGCCAGGTGACCATGGAGGAAGAAACTGGGGCAGCATGGCCTCAAGACTGGAAGGGGTAATATTGCAGAGTGCAGATGGAAGGAGGCAGATGAATCCTTGATGGAGATCCAAGGCAGTGTCTGTCCCTCTGTGAATTGGGCTTTCTCGCCCATGCTGCTAGAGATCAAATTCTTGCTGTTGCAACCCAGGGCATAACTAAAGTGTGCAGTACTCCCCAACTCATGGCAAGCCAGCAGCTGCCACACAGCACAGGATGTCAACATCTAGCCCAATGGGTCCTGCTGAGCTCTGTCCTGTATTTAAAAAAAAAAATACGGCAGACGTCAAGTATGAGCATAAACTTCTGTATTGCATATTTGGGGATATATTATTTATGACAAGGTCCTATGCAACTTTTTTGATAGAGATATTATTGGTAGTGCACCAGGTTATTGAACTATATAAATTTTTCTGCTGTGATGACACATAGAAGCTTCATTTTTATATTTATTTCATATAATTTCAATTTGAGAAGTGTGAAGATACATATTGAGTTCATATACAAAAAGAAATCAAAATGTTACAATATATTAAAGATAATTATCATTCAGCATTTTCAAAGTTCATATAAATGTGCTTACAAAAGATGCTCTTGGGGAAATCTTTCTAGAGTAAACACAGTGATACCACTGAGAAAAGAAGACAAGAGATATTACTGATGGACAGAAGCCAGGATAACTTGTGAAAGGCTTTGATTCCCAGTCTAGGTTACTTCTCATTTTATACTAAAAAATTACAAGGTGGAGTGAGCAAGCAAGCAAGATTTTATAGAAACTTATGTGACAGCAAACAGGTTGTTAAGACTCATTGTTTCAGTTATCTCTCCAGGTCATCTGTCCCAGTTTCGAGTGGAGTCATACTTGACAAATATGCAGTACACGCAGTGCTTTAAGTAAATCAGTAGCTAAGTCAATTAGTCATTAGTAATAAGTACTAATTCAATGTAAGAAAGTTCTTCTCTCTCTCTGAGTGCATAAGAAGTATCTGGGTACCTGATCTTTAGAGTCAAAAGTAGTCTTCAATATAATTGATCATTTAGTTCACAAAGTCATCTTGTGTTTCTATTTTGATGAAAAGTTTAATTAATTTTGAATTTTGTTTGTCATACATAAATCTTTTTATTACACTACTATGATTTATTTATCAAATAGACTAATTGACATGAATATAATTAAATTCTTGGGCATATTAGAAGTTTCTAAACTTTTTCTTGGGAGCATTGGCAATCAAATATTATAAAAATTAGTAGAACTAGTAGGTACAGTTTCTAACTAAAACTCATACACTAAAACCTAATAGTAAAAGTAATACGTTAAACATATAGAGACTTTAGGTTAAAAGTGATTCATGCAGTCTCTGCTTTTCTGGATATTATTTATGCAGTCTCTTATGAAGTATATGGACTTAAGAGTTTTTGCATACCCAAGAACTTACATGAGGACATTAGTATGTGGCTTTAGATTTGATACTGAAATGTGAAAATATATATGAAAGAACTTGTTTATATGTTTGTGAATTTCACAATTTACAGAATAGTTAAGAATAAATATGTCCTTCCATGAAATCCTCTCATTAGTTTACTTAATTGCACAAGCATAATTATTCTGTCTGTCATAGACTACTATTTTCTGTCATGTTACTAAAAACACCATGAATATGGATGATAAATATGAGCAAGATAGTCAAATAATTGTGAATAAATATTATATATTTTGAAGTTGCTATTAATTCTTAAACAAAAACCAAATTTCACTGTTCATCTATCCCATAAGATGAGGCCAATTTCACAAAAATATTGAGAACTCATATAATATGTATTGTGAATATTCAAGAAATATTAAACCTGATTCTATTTTTCTTCCTTTTTCAGACATGGATCAGTGTGTAAAGTGTCCAGATGATCAATATGCCGACCCTGGAAGAACACACTGCCTCAAAAAAGTTATGGCATTCCTGGGTTATGAAGACCCTTTAGGAATGTCTCTTGCCTGCTTGACTCTGTGCTTCTTTTCTCTGACAACTCTTACACTTTGTGTGTTTTTGAAGCACCAAGACACACCCATTGTCAAGGCTAACAACAGAACTCTCAGCTATGTTCTGCTCATGTCCCTTATTTTTTGTTTTCTCTGTTCCTTACTCTTCATTGGCCGTCCTGTTATGGCCACATGCATCATGCAGCAGACCATGTTTGCAGTTGTGTTTACTGTGGCTGCTTCTACTGTCTTGGCCAAGACAGTTACAGTAGTACTGGCTTTCAAAGTTACTAATCCAAGTAGAAGGTTGAGGTGGCTGCTTGTGTCAAGGGCACCAAACTTCATCATTCCAATTTGCACCACAATTCAGCTGATTATTTGTGGAATCTGGCTGGGCACTTATCCTCCATTTGTTGATGCTGATGTACATGTTGAAAAAGGTCATATTTTGATTATCTGTAACAAAGGTTCAATTATTGCCTTCTATTGTGTCCTGGGATACTTAGGCTCCATTGCCATGGGAAGTTTCATTGTTGCTTTCTTGGCCAGGAATCTGCCTGACACATTCAATGAAGCCAAGTACCTGACTTTCAGCATGCTGGTGTTCTGTAGTGTCTGGGTGACCTTCCTTCCTGTCTACCACAGCACCAAGGGGAAGGCAATGGTGGCCGTGGAGGTTTTCTCTATCTTGGCCTCCAGTGCTGGCTTGCTTCTTTGCATCTTTGCCCCAAAGGTCTACATTATTTTGTTAAGATCAGGGGGAAATTCTTTTCAGAAATCCTGGAATGTGCGTTTTAGAATTCAAAATGCTCATTAAATATTCCTGACTTGTTTCTTAGACAAAACTTCTATCCAAGGAAACACTGAAAGTTTTTACTCTACAAATTTTGGTCAAAATATGTAATTTATTCTCATTAGCAAATTAAAAACTTAATAATAGAATTCTGAAACTTGATCAAGATCTTAATTCTCATGAATCAAACTTTGTAATCTGTCATTTCTATACCTGCAATGCTTCTTTCACTTTTATGTTTGCATTTAAAGAATATAATAACAGGGAAATTGTTGTATTTTACATATTACCTTCTAATGTCACATTTCTAGTAAAATTATGTGTTATGATTGTGTTCCCTAATAAATAATTATGGGAGAAAGGTATGTGGATACTTATAAAATGATTGAAATTTTATTATGGTATGGGACTACACTTGTTTGCTACAATTTGGGATGATACAAATGAAGATCATGTGTGTTATGATATTTAATTCTTATTTAATTTTAAGCCTGGCAATAGTAATTATCCCATGACTGGCCAAACATCAAAGCACCCCTTAACACCATTAAATAAACATACAAAATACAAGAAGTGGAGAGGAGTGTGATTGTGATAGAGAAGGGATCAATAGCATGGTGGAACCAGAAATGAATGAACAAAAAGATAATTATCCACTATAAGGTCTAAGCAGTATTATGTATGATTTATTAAAGCTTGCCTAAGGATTCAGAAAGCAAAGTCAGTTTCAAGCAATGGAGATCAGTGATAATGCATACTTTAATCTCAGCATCCTCAAACAAGGAGTTGATGGTACTGAGCATCAAGAGGTAGACAGAGCTCTGTGAGTCCAAGGCCATCCAGATCTACAGAAAATTTATCCATTACTAAAGAGAAACAGCTCACACATAGATGATCTCAGCACATGGGATCCCACAAGAGGGAAATAAAAGATAGGAGCAAGGACTTTGGTAGTCATAATTAGGAACACATTCACTAGACATGTTGAGAATGGGAAGACATTGAAGTCTCAGGATTCTCCAGCCACAATGAGGGGAGGTGGCAGTTTAAAGTTTGAAGGAGCCAGGATCGTAAGTTATTCTGACATAGAGTAATAAATAGCTAGTGACCAGCTGCTTTGCTTTTCTGACCTTCAGCTAATAGCTTGAACCTCAATTATCAGTCTCCGGGTCATTTATTTATTGTGTAACAAAAGTGTAAGTTGTTTGAGAAACTCCATAAGTACTTCTGGAGCAGATCCAAGTTAGAGAACAGATCATCTGTCTTAATGGTGCTAAAGTCTATTTGACACTTTATGAATTGCAAAGTTCTCTGTGAAGGAAAGAAAGTAAAGTTTAATTATTCCTTAAGTCCAACTTATGAAGTTGCAAAGTGGCTTTAAAGTGGAAACTGTATATTTTGATGATAATATGTTTTATTTAAATTTGAAGCAAGCTTGTTTCACAGGTCAATTCCTGTTCCCCCATCCCAGTAACTCCCATTTCATCCCCTTTCTGCTCCCCAGGGAGGGTAAAGCCTTCCATGGGGGATCTTCAAAATCTGGCATATCATTTGGTGATGGACCTAGGCTCTCCCCCATGAGTCCAGGCTGGGAAAGTATCCCTCTATGAGGAATCAGCACCCAAAGTACATTCATATACTAGGGCTAAATACTGATCCACTACCAGAAGCCCCATAGACTGCCCAGACCTACTAACTGACACCCATTATTTCCCATTCTTCTAAAAAAGTGCAGATATTCACTAGCCATTGGCAAGAGAAATTACTTTATCTGATTGAATTCATACAGTTAATTTCATGAAATTGGCACACCTAAGAGACATTTGTGCTTCTATTTTAAAATGTATTTGACTTTCAAGGGAGTTTGAGATTTTGTCTCAGAAACCATCTTCACCTGAGAATAAGTCAACAACACTGGATGAAATGCAGACTTGTACAAATCAAACTCGCTATCCCTGGTCTTGCAGCTTCTAGTTTAAATTGCTAGAGGACACAGAGCTGAATAACAATGCCCATTCTCAGGCTAAGTGGGACTAAATGAGATTGCTGGTTATGAAACCGTACTCTGTAATTTATTTTATCTACGACTGCTGTAATGGTTCATTCCTGCATCATACCTGTAATACTGACACAGGATGTGGAGGCAGCAGATAAATTTTCAAAGTCAGCCTGGGCTACATGGAAACTGAATTTTACATAGAGAGTGTGAGTGGTATAAGAGAAGTTCATAGGTAAGAGTCAGACAAAGAGAGGAACTTGAACAACAAAGTGGCAAGTTGCAATGCAGAGAAGCAGCTAGCTACACAAAGGCCAAGCATTGAACGAAGATTGAATGCATCCAAAGGCAGAATCTTTAAAGATGTCAGCCCATATTGAATTAAAGAACAATAGTCTGGTTTGAAATAATTTGGTAAGGGATGTATATGTCTTCATACTCATTGTCCTACTATAAGATCATGAAAACTTAGCGATGAAGGAACTTTTAATTCTTTCCTATAATTAGAGAGGATCCAAGAGCAAGAGTATCATAGTTCATTGTGTAATCTGTGGCTTATTCTATGGCTATGCAGCAAGAAAATAAACTAAATTCTATTATAAAGGGAAAGAAGTTTCTTCTTTTGAGAGGCTTTTAGGTTCAAATCTATACCAATATTTGAGAAGTATCCTACATTAAATCAGAAGGGAAAGAATGACAATCATCATTGTTCCTATTATAGAGCTACAACCATGAGGCAAAGATTATTCCTTCATGGCGACAGACTCTCCATTTTAATGAATTACAGGATTTATCAGGTACCACCAGACTAACATAACTCAAGTGTGACCCAACTCAGCATTCCTTCCAGTTAGAGACATTCTTGCACTGCAATAATCAAACTTAATTTCATTCTTGACCCAAATTCATTCAATCAAAGGGCTGAATTGTCCTCAAAAAGAAAACTGACAGTTGGATCCTGATTACAAGTCACTCAGGAAAGCAAATGAAGACCGCCTATTGCTGATAAAGTCTAAATCTGGTTGGCCATAGGAGTGTCAGGCAAAAACAGACTGACATCATCTTCCTTGCCACTACAGGGGTCATAATCAACAAATGCAAGAAGGACACAAGAAAGAGAAGAAAGAAGTGCTCAATTATGAGTGATTGATTTTTTTCTCTCTGCTGAGAATTCTCTCATATGCTGAGAATATGGAGGTGCCTAGAAGGAAAAGTAGAATTGGCCTGAATCCTTTTATATTCGAGGATGCTATCCTAGTTTTACAGCCACTTTCATGTCCTTCCAAAGGTATCCTAGTCAGGCTATTAACTAAAAGTGACAATTTTTCCCATATTGCTTAAAACTAGTTCAAGCTATAGCATTTAGGGAACTGGAAGTTCTCAGACTAATAGCCTTCAAAATAGACTAGAAAACATCTTCAGATAGTTTCTGGCAGTTGTCTCTATAATGCTGTTACATCAACCCTGCCCCAAGATTACACAGATACAAAGAGATACAAGGAAAGATGGCATTTCAGAAATACCAGGATATTAGTGTGGGCTAATCTGGAAGTTCATCAGTATATAAGTGGCAAGAAAATTCACCAAGTTAAAGAAGTAGTAAAGTTTAGTATATGTTTTTTGAGAAAATCAACAAGATAGACAAACCTTTATCCAAATTAATGAAAAAGCAGAGACAGAACATGCAAATTAACAAAATCAGAAAGGAAATGGGGAACATAACAACAAACACAGAGGAAATCCAGACAATTTTCAGGTCATACTTTGAAAATCTGTATTCCACAAAAATTGAAAATTCAAAGGAAATGGACAAGTTTCTGGATAACTATCAATTACCAAAATTAAATCAAGAGCAAACAACTTAAATAGACCTATAACCCGCAATGAAATAGAAGCAGTCATCAAAAGCCTTCCAACCAAAAAAAAGTCCAGGGCCAGATGGATTCAGCACAGAATTCTACCAGACATTCAAGGAAGAATTAATACCACTACTCCTCAAACTGTTCCACAAGATAGAAACAGAAGGTCCATTGCCAAACTCTTTTTATGAGGCCACAATAACTTTGGTACCCAAACCTCACAAAGACACAACTAAGAAAGAAAACTACAAACCAATATCCCTGATGAACATCGATGCAAAAATACTCAATAAAATACTGGCAAACCGAATTCAAGAATACATCAGAGAAATCATCCACCATGACCAAGTAAGCTTTATACCTGGAATGCAGGGATGGTTTAACATGCAAAATCTATCAACGTTATCCACCATATAAACAGAAAAAGAAAAACCATATGATTATCTCCCTAGATGCGGAAAAAGCCTTTGACAAAATTCAACACCCTTTCATGATAAAGGAATTGGAGAGGTCAGGGATAACAGGAAAATACCTAAAAAAAATAAGAGCAATATACAGCAAACCAACTGCCAACATCAAACTGAATGGAGAGAAACTTAAGCCAATTCCTCTAAAATCAGGAACAAGATAAGGCTGTCCTCTCTCTCCATATCTCTTCAATATCATACTAGAAGTTCTAGCTAATGCTATAAGACAACAAAAGGAGATCAAGGGGATCCAAATTGGAAAGGAAGAAGTCAAACTGTCTCTATTTGCAGATGATATGATAGTTTACATAAGCGACCCAATAAACTCTAACAGGGAACTCCTACAGCTGATAAACACCTTCAGCAAACTAGCAGGATACTAGATAAACTCAAAAAAATCAGTAGCCCTACTTTTTTCAGACGACAAAGAGATAGAGAAAGAAAACAGAGAAACATCACCCTTTACAATAGCCACAAGCAACATAAAATATCTTGGTGTAACGCCTACCAAACAAGTAAAAGACCTATATAATAAGAACTTTTTGACTCTAAAGAAAGAAATTAAAGAAGATACCAGAAAATGGAAAGATCTCCCATGCTCTTAGTTAGGTAGGATTAACATAGTAAAAATGGCAATCATACCAAAAACAATCTACAGATTCAATGCAATCCCCATTAAAATCCCACCACAATTCTTCACTGACCTTCAAAGGATAGTAATCAACTTTATATGGAACAACAAAAAACCAAGGATAGCCAAAACAACCCTATACAGTAAAAGAACTTCAGGAGGCATCACCATTCCTGACTTTAAGCTCTACTACAGAGCTATAGTTCTGAAAACAGCCTAGTATTGGCATAAAAATAGACAGGTAGACCAATGGAATTGAATTGAAAATCCTGATATTAATCCACGCACCTATGAACACCTGATTTTTGATAAAACAGCTAAAATTATACAATGGGGCGAGGACAGCATCTTCAACAAATGGTGCTGGCACAATTCGATGAGGGTGTGTAGAAGACTGCAGATAGACCCATGTCTGTCGCCATGCACAAAACTGAAGTCCAAATGGATCAAAGACCTCAACATCAATCCAACCACATTGAACCTCTTAGAAGAGAAAGTAGGAGGTACCCTTGAACAAACTGGTATAGGAGACTGCTTCTTGAACATAACTCCAGGGGCACAGACACTGAAAGAAACAATTAATAAATGGGACCTCTTCAAACTTAGAAGCTTCTGTAAGGCAAAGGAAACAGTCGACAAGACCAAATGGCAGCCCACAGACTGTGAAAAGATTTTCACCAACCCTATATCCGACAAAGGGCTGATCTCCAAAATACACAAAGAACTCAAGAAAATAGTCAACAAAACACCAAATAACCCTATTAAAAAATGGGGTACAGAACTGAAGAAAGAATTCTCAATGGAGGGAATCAAAAAGGCTGAAAGACACTTAAGAAAATGCTCCACATCCTTAGCTATCAGGGAAATGCAAATCAAAACAACTTTGAGATACCATCTTACCCCTGCCAGAATGGATAAAATTAGAAACACCAGTGATGACTTATGTTGGAGATGATGTGGAGAAAGTGGAACACTCCTCCACTGCTGGTGGGAGTACAAACTCATACAGCCATTTTGGAGATCAGTATGGTGGTTCCTCAGGAAAATGGGAATTAGTTTACCACAGCACCCGGCAATCCCCCTCTTAGGCATATACCCAAAGGATTCACATGCAACAAAGACATCTGTTCAACTATGTTCATAGCAGCACTATTTGTAATAGCAAGAACCTTGAAGCAACCTAGATGCCCCTCAATTGAAGAATGGTTAATGAAGATGTGGTACATCTATACAATGGAATACTACTATGCAGAAAAAAATAATGGTATTTTGAAATTCAGAGGCAAGTGGATGGCACTTGAAGAAACCATCCTGAATGAGGTAACCCAGTCACAAAAAGAGGAACACAGTATGTCCTCACTCATATGGATTTTAGACCTAGATCAAATGATCACCAGCCTATAATTCACATCAACAGACGAACTAGGTTACAAGGTGTATTCTAAGAGATTCATATAAAGTCCCTCACAGAACCAGGAAGGGACAAGTCCTCCAGAGCTCAGGTGAAGTGGGGGAGGACAGCGAATGGAGAGAGAAATAGGAGAAAATTGAGGGAGAGTAAAGGAAAACCTGTGTGACCAGAAGATTGAGCCTGATTAGGAATAGACGATAGGAAAGAGAGGGAGAGAGACAGAGACAGAGAGAGAGAACATAAAAGAGGGAGCCAATATTGGTTTGAAGATAAAACTGAACACAAAGAAAGGTCTAGAGAACTACAAGACTGCTCCCAACTAACAATCTCAGCTTCCGTGGAAAGGCTATCATAAATGCCTTTCCCGGAGAGTGAGATCAACAACTAACTTCTCCATGGAGCCCTCAACTAATGCCTGTTGAAAATAGGAGCAAACACCCATACATAAACACTGAGTCGAACTAGAACCCAGAAGCAGATGGAGAGGACAAGACCATGCGGCAGAAGCACATAGAGACAGCTTACCTGAACAAGGAGGAGCTAAGGGCCACTAGACTGATAGCTGGGAAGCCAGCATGGGACTGACTCAGCCCCCCCCTGAATATGGGTCTCAGCCAGAAGGACTGAGCAGTCTAAGAGACCTCAGAGAGTGGAGCCAGGATGTATCCCTGGTGCACAAAAGGACTTTACGAACATATCCCCCATGGAGGCATAACTGCCTTGATCTAGAGACAGGAGAGAAGCCCTAGTCCCTACTTCACATGACCTGTCAGATCTACATGACCCCAACTGGATGGCATTCCCCTACATATGGAATTGGGGTGGGTGGATGGGAGGGGAGGGTGTTTAGAGTGCATGTGAGAGTGCAGAGAGGGTAAAAGGGAGGGAGGGAGGGAGGGAGGGAGGGAGAGGGAACTGGGATCGACATGTAAAATAATAAATTAAAAAAAAATGCTTTGACTCCAAAATTTAAGTTGAAGGACAAGTTACTGGGGAAAAGGATTTCTATTTTTGTTTCCACAGTCGACCCGGGGGGGAATTCACATGCACGATGGAAAGTCTCAGGTCCTGCATTAACTTATCAAATTCACCAGACCAATTGCCTGAAAGATACTGAGAAAGCTGGTTAGACATATTGGCATCCACTAAATACTTTTGATATGGCACAGAGGTCACACATAGCCTAGTCATCTTCCATTCACATCCTATTTGTGTCAACTGCCACAAAGTGTCTATTCGCTCCTGCACTACATCAATTCTTTGGTTCACCATCATAAGACCTCCTTTTAACTGAAAACAAATTGTGGACTGAGCATCCAAGGCAGTAGCCACATTCTTGGACAATTCATTTAACTTAGAGTCTGTCTGTACCAATGTGCTCATGGCCACGGCAGCCATGACTGAACCCACAACTGCAAAAGAGATAGCTGCAACTGTGGCTGCTGTAATGCCAAAATCTCTCTGTCGTCTAAACACCATCATAGCACTCTGGGCATCAACAGGCACGGAAATCCATCCACTAGGTTGAGGAGGATTAGGATTGAACCATTCACCAAAACGCTCAGAGGTAGACCAA
This sequence comes from Phodopus roborovskii, assembly GCF_943737965.1. Taxonomy (NCBI): domain Eukaryota; kingdom Metazoa; phylum Chordata; class Mammalia; order Rodentia; family Cricetidae; genus Phodopus; species Phodopus roborovskii. Next base: position 114,991 of record NW_026125235.1, on the reverse strand, counting down.
GCAAATTCAGCTACCCCATGAACTCCGCCCCTTATCATAAGGAAAGGGGACAAATCTATGCAGCTGCCATTAATGCCGCACAAGAGCCAGAGATCAAAAGGGTTGGAAATATTCACCTGCTGCGGATCCTGATCAGTAAAGTTTCTCCCAGCAAAGGTTTTATTGAAGCTGGTAATAATTCCTGGCGAGAAGGTAAAATATCCCTTAGCTCCTATTTTCATTTATATTAGCAATCTCACTATCATAAGGCAAATAAGGTAAATCTAAGCTCTTATTAGTACTAAAAACTCGGTGAAATATTTTTGCACCATAGTGTATCGGCATGGGTCTTGGGCACACTGACAGGATCCCCTATCATGGCTCCATCTGCACTGGTGGCCAAATCAGGCTGATGATCAACATCAACAGCAGGCTCTTCATGTTTATTGCACTTTCTTACAAACCTCTCCGGGACCCACAACAGTTCTTGGTGACCCTGGGGGAAAACACAAACAGACCCTCTCACCCATGCCAGCACCGGATCAGGACCATAATCCGGTGATCACATCTTTCCATTTCATATAGCCTTTTTAGGCTCCCTCCTTGCCGCTGATGAAGATCAGCGGCGGAAAGGCCATCAATATCCAAAATTAAAAAATTGAGGGTAAAAAGGGCTAAAGATATTCTTTCCTTGGGAGTCCAGCCCTTTTTGTTGTTTTAAGCATTCTTTTAGGGTGCGATGAGCTCGCTCTACAATCCCTTGTCCTTGAGGATTGTAGGGTAATCCATGGACAAGCTGAACTTCCATTTGTTTGCAAAAGGAAGTAAATCTCTGAGCTGTATAGGCTGGTCCATTATCAGTTTTTAACTGTTGAGGTTTTCCCCAAGCCGCCCAGGCTTCCAGGCAGTGTCCAGTAACATTGCAGGCTTTTTCTCAGCTTAAAGACATAGCATGTACCACACCTGAACAAGTATCCAATCCACAAACACATGTACATATTTCAGAGCTCCGAATTCTGAAATATGTGTGACATCCATCTACCATATCTTTAGGGGCATTAACCCCCTAGGGTTTACCCCCACACCAAGTGGGTGTTGGTATATTATACACTGTGGACAGTTCAAAACCACCTGTCGAGCATCTGCTCTGGACAAATGGAATTTCTGTTGAAGAGTCCTTGCATTCACATGAAATTGCTGATGGAATTGCCTAGCCTGATCTAAAGATGAGCTGTAAAAAATACATTCCACTCTTGTCCATTGATCAACAATGTCATTTCTTTCACTTAAGGGCCCAGGCAAACCCGTATGAACTCTAATATGTTGAATATAAAAGCATTCCTTTCTCAACCAAATTAATCTTTGTAACTCTTGTAAGAGTGAACAAACAACACTACTAATTTTAATAGGGCCTGCTAATTCCAAAATTTTTACTGCATTCACCACATATGCTGAATCTGAGATCAAATTAAATGCAAATGGGCAAATTTTGAATACTTCGACTGCAATTTTCAATTCCACAATCTGAGGGGATCCTGGCTGAAATTGACACAGAACAGGAGGCTTATTTGCAATCATATATACCCCACAACCAGTTTTTGAACCATCAGTAAAAACATTTGGCACACCACTAAGTGGAACTAAGGAAGTTACTTTTGGAAAAAAAATCACAGGATGTTCCTTAAAAAATGATATTAAAGGACGCTTTGGATAATGATTATCTATCATTCCTTCAAACCCAATATGGCCCAATTATCGATAGTGCCACACAAGATCTTAACCTGGTGACTGGAGTAGGGCACCACAAGTAGTGCCGGGGGCACTCCAAAAAATTGAATGCTTTGTTGAATTCCACTATGAGCCAAACTAGTGACTGCTGTGGGATAATGTTCTATTGCTTTCTCTGGGGAGATTTTGGGATAAATCCAAAGCAATGGCCCTTCCTGCCATAACAACCCTGTAGGCTGATTATAGGTAGGGAGAATGCATAACTTGATAGCTTGACCTTCCTTCCATCTAGATAGAAATGCATTTTGTAGTCTTTCCTCAACTTTACATAAGGCTTCTCTTGCTTCAACAATCAATTGCCTAGGAGAATCAAGAGCCAGATCCGATATGTTCTCATAGACTCAGCCAAAGCCTTGATGACCTTGAAGTCTAAAGGCTCCTCATATCTATTGCCTTGGGCATCCTGGAAAACTGGAATAGCTAGACCAAGATCAGTTTGCACTGCTCTCCAGACCTCAAAGCAAAAGGAACGCCCTGTCCCTTGGCCCTGCCCTTCCTCCATCTGATAAGACGGCACCCACAAAGGCCTTATTGGGGGTGGGGATTCTCCTCCTCCTTACATCACCATTTCTCCTTTTCTTCCCTTCTCCATTCTCTAAGGGATTGTTTCTGAACCTTTTCTACTAGGGCCTGCAATTCCTCCTCAGAGTCTGTTTCGTCCATATCAGACTCCCCTGTGTTCTTCGCCTCCTCTGATCATTCTTCTTGTAGCATTTCTAGTGCAGCTTGCCCCTTTTTGACCGCCTCTCTACAGCATTTCTGGTCCTCAATGCAGCTATGCACTAACTTCCAAACGGGTCTGACTCTGGGCTTTAGCGTCCCTTGTTCCCAAGGGAAGTCAAGATCCCTGCCTAACTTGTCCCAGCACGCTAAAGTAAGGTCTCCCGAAACTGTGAACCAAGGTGCAATGGCATCACATTCGCCCAGAAACCTTTCCAGTGTGCTTTTCTTTATTTTAAGTTTCTTTGACAAAAGTAGCTCCTGAAGAGCCAAAAAAAATTGGATGAGACTGAGATGTCCCTATTTTAAAATTTTTACTTTCGGTTCACTAGAACCTCTCCCTCAATGCCTGAGACTTCATTGCCACTTATCCCCGTGGTCTTTATTGTCCCACTCTTCCTGGGAACCTTATTGCCACTTTTTTCCATAGTCTTTATTGTCTCACCTTACCTTGAGAACTTTCCAGCACTGCCCTGACTGCAAGAAGTTCTGATCTCCATCCCTGTACGGGCCGCCAGCTGCCATGCTCAACCTCGAGACCAGCAAGGAAGAACACGACTCAGGGAAGATCTTCTTCTAGCAGTTTAATCAGGATCCTTGAACATGTTTCTTCTTCTGGCAACCCCAGGGAAACGCCCCGCACAGGCTTAAATCCCCTTGCTCTGACCAACCCCAGTGAGCCATGTGGACCCTGCAGATAGGCTGCTCTTATGTGGAAGCAAGCAAGCTGAACAGGCTTAGCCAAATAAGGACTTGTTTACAACAGAGAGTGCTCACCATCAGGAAGGTGGAAGGTGGAAGCCAGTGCCATCTTTAAAGTGCGGCACTTCGCAGCTCTCTACACCTTAACAGTTATTGTAGAGAGTTAAACGCAGGTTCCCGGGCTTCTGTTCAAGTCACATGAATGGATGAGCCATCTTTTCAGCCCTAATGAGTAAAAATTTTTTTTTTAGAAATTATGTCCATCTTTGCAATTACTAATTGCATAAAATAAGGTAGGGCAGTAATTTCAACCTTCAGTTGACCCATTGACCCAACCCTTTCTAATGTATGAAACTCTACACTAGTGGCTTAAATGTTCAAAGATATTAAAGCTAACATTTGTTAATGGTCACTCTGTGAAGTTCCCACTTACAGAAGCTCTGAAGCACCCCAATAATAATTCTTGATCTGTCTTTACAATACCTGATATTTGTTCATTCTTGAACTGTGTCCACATATACATTTAATATTTTAACAACTAAAAGTAAAAATATGAGAATGCTTAGTCCAAAGAAATGACATAGGAAGTATGTTCATTACAAGCTTGAGGATCTTGTTTCAAGACCTCTTAGCCAAGAATGTTACACCAATACTGGGGAGATATAGACAGGAAGTTTCCCTAAACTCGATGACAGGGTATTCTAACAAAATCAATGACCTACAGACCCAGTGTGAGATCACATTTAAAAATATAACCTGTATAATCACTGAGGGAAGCACTAGATAATGATATATAATCTCATAATTAATGTGCACACACAATGACTTCAATGACATACACACAGGATGTAATGAACAGGATGTAATGAAGAATGAGTGTTAATATAAAGCCTGACTTGAGGTAATGCATATGCAACACATTGCTGAGCTTCATCTGTCAGTCAGGCTTTTCTTATTCTCGAAAAGTAACTGTGATATTTATATATATATATATATATATATATATATATATATATATATAGAGAGAGAGAGAGAGAGAGAGAGAGAACAACAGACAAATATGCATAGATAACTACTCTTTTCTCTTTTCTTACTTCCACATGTCTATTCCCTTCCAACAAGATCACAAAAGAAAATGTCTTTAATGTAATGAAAGTTACATTCACCTGTGCTGGTAAGAATGTAGTTGGAGGAAAGAATATCCCTCTATAGGGAATGGGCTCTTGAAGTCAGTTTGTGCACTTGGGATTCATCCTGGTTTCACAGCCAGAGGCCTCATAGACCGCTCAGGCCTCCTTGCTGCCACCCACGTCCATGGGGTCTGGTTTGGTCCTATGATGGTTCGCCAGCAGTCAGACTTGGGTCCAGGAGTTGCCACTTGCTCAGGTCAGCAGGTTCTGTGGGTTTTTCCAGCGTGGTCTTATCCCCTTTGTTTGTCACTCCTCCCTCTCTGAAACTGGATTCCAGGAGTTTGGCTTAATGCTTACCTGTGGGTCTCTGCTTTCATTTTCATCAGATACTGGATGAAAGCTCTAAGATGGCCTATAATGTAGTCATCAAGTAGCCTTTCCATTATTGCTCAGATTCCTAGTTGGTGTCATTCTTGTGGATCTCTGAACATTCTCCATGTGCCAGATTTCTCTTTAAACCTATAATAGCTCCATCTATCAGGATTTTTCTTTTCTTGCTCTTCACTATTCATCTCTTCACTCAATCTTACTGATCCTTTATGTTCTCCTCCCCCTCCTCTTTCTCCTATTTCCCTCTCCCTCCCATTCATGTTCCCAAATTGTTCAGAGGCTCTTGTCCCTTTCACCTTCACTGGGGGACTATATATGTCTCTCTTATGGTCCTCCTTTTTCCTAGCATTTCTGGAGGCATGGATTGTAATCTGGTAAACCTTTGCTCTATGTTTAATATCTGTATATGAGTGAGTGCATACCAAGTTTGTTTTTCTATGACTGGGTTACCTCACTTAGGAGTGTTTCTTCTAGTTACTTCCATTTGCCTGTGAATTTATACAAACACCTTGACATATTTTGATGATCCCTCATAGAAGGACTCACCCTCCCTGGGAAGTACATGGGGGGGGGATGGGAAGGGGACTCGGTGGTGGGTACAGGAGGATGGGAAGGAGAGAGAACCAGGATTGATATATAAAATAAGATGATTTATAATTTATAATAAAATGCAAAAAAATTAAAAAATTAATGTGATTGACCACCATACGGTCATAAAGAGTGGCACTATTAGGAGGTGTGCCTTTCTGATGATGATTTGACAAGGCACAAATTATGAGTATAGCAGAATATCAATGATTTTCATAGGCCCACTTGAGTTTGGTTCTACCCTAGGTCTCTAGGCTCTCCAGTCTTCTGGTCATTCAAGTAATATCCAGCATGTTCTTGTGGAGTGGGCTACAAGTTACATGAGAAATTTGTCAACCCTCCCACATGTTCTATGCCTCAAATGTCATAGCACATCCTGCAAGCAGGACATATTATAAGTGGAGGGTTTTGTGGCTGGGTTGAAGTCCTGGCTTCTCTTTCCATAATCTAAATAGTACCTTCTCACTCCAAAGACACTAGAATATAGGTGTAAAACCTCCTAGCCTACACCATATTGACCTCTCTGTGTTCAACAAGCTAAGTAAAAGTTGTTCATGGCAATGGAGCCCCACTGTCAGTTTTCAAAGGGTTACCTTCTGTCCTACCCATAGTCTGGTTCCAGGGGACATCCTCAGCCAAAGCTCAACCTAATATATCATAGTCATACCACTGGAAGCCCTTCCTTGTTACTAAACTGGCCAGTTTAGACTCCATATCCTCCATTACTACAAATCTTCACTATGGTGATCCTCATAGAACCCAGGAAGTTTCCACAGCACTAGGTTTCCATACTATCTCCAAATTCCCCCAAATTCCAGCTGCATTTTTCTGAACTCTTACCCTCCATCTCTCCCCTTACCTTAGCAGTCCTACTCCTGCCCCCTCTCACCTGTATAATGTGTTCAATTTCCCCTTCTCAGGGCTATGCATGTTTTGTGTCACTTATGATGATATATTTTGTATGATTTATTAAAGCCACTGGAGATAGCAAAGCAACCATACAACTTACTACTAGAAGCCAGGCATGCACCTTCAATCCAAGGACTCAGCACAAACAGGCAGACAGATATCTGTCAGTTCAAGGCCACTGTTGGAAAATTTAAGTAATCGTCCCTTACAGCTGTCTTCTCCCCATCCAGATGTAGAACTTCTATGCAAACAAGGTTGTTTTCAAAACTTTCCGGTGTGTAGTGCCTGTGCCTTGATCCAGGTATGGGTAGTACATGAACTTCTCCTATGCGTAGCCCATCCCGTGGCTTGGGAATATAAGCCCATTACTCTCTGTAATAAACAGTGGTGATGGTGGTGGCAGCAGCTTCTTCTTAACTTCTAGTGGTGGTCTCTTAAATGTTTCAATCACGACACCCTCCTCCAAGTTCCGTACTCTTGCAGCACAGGCACAGCAATTGGAGGTTCCACCAAGATTTGGAAAGTGAGGAATCTTGGATGGGGTTGCTCTGTACCCAGCAGGAGTGCATTGGGGTAAACAAGGCATGTACAACAATATGGGAATTGCTTCAAGTAAGAATGAAATGAAGGAACAAATAAGGAAGATTTTAAAACAATAAGGAACTGAAATTAAAAGTAAAGCTGCAGACACCATAGAGAAAGTTAGTCCTTGGTTTCTGACCAGGTTCCTAATTGGGAACAAGTAAAATCAGACCTACAGAAGAAGATACATAAAGAGGATCTTGACAGCATTCCGATAGCCACCTTCTCTTTTTGGAGGTTAGTCAAAGATGCCTTACTAACAGACAAAGTTAAAGTGAAAAAACAACTAGAGACCACTAAGGTGGCTTTTAGAGAGGTCAAAGAGGAGGGAACTAGATGAAAAGTAACAATTAGTCAGACCCCCAGTAAAGAGAATGATACAAAAAGGTTAACATCTTCTGAGTCCGAGTCAGAGGAGGAAACATTAATAAAGGAAATTGAAGAACTCTGCTATAAGCTGCTATATTGTCATAAAAAAAACAACAACAACAAAAAACTCATAGGGGACATAGTCATGTGGGTCTATAAGGGAAATGATAAGGGAGTTGAGGAAATAGCAACAACTGTTAAAAGAAAAGCTGCTGGATTAATCCAATTTATATCTTTTTAAGAATGCTTTGATTTCAAAATTTAAGTCTAAGGACAGGTTACTGGGGAAAAGGATTTCTATTTTTGTTCCCACAGAAAATAAAAGATGTGGATTCCTTCCAGACTAACATGATTTGATCAAGCAAGACTCCCTGAAGCAGTGTCCAGGTGATCCAAAATTCAAAACAGCTGGGACAAGGCAGCCTTGCAGACCACTACAGCAAGGATTTCTGCATCTTCTCAGGATCCCCACAAGTCCCATGTGAGTGAATGGGTATAGAACTGGTCAGGGTTATCCCTACTTGGAGTTCTGAGTATCGATGCCTGTATCTGGATTCTGCAACAAGTACAATAGACAGGCAAGTTTCACCTGACAGACACTGATGGCCTTGGCAGTAGAACCTGAATCATCCTAAGTGTGGCTGCAGATGCTGGAGAAGTGATAACCAATGATGGGCAACTCCTAGAGGGATCAATGCCACTTAAGACAGTCCTCTGCTGGAGGTTAGTCTGGGACCAGATAGGGTTGAATCTCCCCCACACTTTTCCCTGGGTACTCCCTGCATTGGCCCCAAATCTCACTCACCATATGTACTATCCCTAGAGAGAGAGATCCTGGTGCTCTGATACACCTCCACCCACAAGAAGAGCCTTCCCTCCCCCCACCCTCTGCCATACTCTGCCCACTGTCCCACTACTCTGGTAAGCACTAGAAGAGAGGGCAGATCCAACAATCCCGGCACCTTCAGGGAACTTCCCCTGGAGCTTCTCTGAACACACTAGACCTGCCTATCCAAGCAAAACCACCCTGAATAGCTGCCTGCCAGATCTTTGACCCGCACTGCTGGTCTTCAGCCGGAGTTCCAGGCTTTGTCAGAGATCTGGCTATTGCTGTGGGACCATCATGAGTCCCTGCATGCGGGATCTTTGAGCCCCATTGCCTGGTCTCTGCAGGAGGGGGAGTACCGTAGAGAGAGACCCCGCCTGCACCCACTGCAAGAAGCAATGGGAAAACAGCAATACTAGAAAACACCTAACAATAGAAAGACAAGCATGACACCCCAGAATCAAGGGAGTCTACACCAACTAGACCTTAACATCCCAAACCAGATGAAGCAGAAGAGAATGATTTAAAAATACCTTCATAAAAAATGATAGAGGCCTTCAAGGACGATGTGAGAAAATCCCTTAAGGAAATGGGAGAAAAAACAAACAAAACATTGGAAGAAAAAAAATCACTTAAAGAAAGTACAGAAAGCCAAGAAAATACAAACAGGTGAAAGAAACAGTTCAAGACTTGAAAACTGAAACAGAAACAATAAATAAAACACAAACTGAAGGAATGCTGGAAGTAGAATAACTGGACAAAAGATCAGGAACTATAAACCCAAGCATAACCAAAAGTATACAAAAGATGGAAGAAAGAATCTCAGAAGCTAAAGACAAACTAGAGGAAATAGGTTCATCAACCAAAGCAAATCATAAATCCAACAAATCCTTAACACAAAACATCCAGAAAATTTGGGAAACTGTGAAAAGGCCAAATCTAAGAATAATAGACATAGAGGAAGGCAAAGAATCCCAGCTCATAGGTGCAGAAAACATATTCAACAAAATCATTGAAGAAAACTTTCCCAATCTGAAGAAGAACGAGCCCATGAAAGTTCAACAAGCATACCAAACACAAAATAAAATGGACCAAAAAAGAAAGACCCCTCAACACATAATAATCAAAACACCTAACATACAGAATAAAGAAAGGATATTAAGAGCAGCAAAGGAAAAAGGACAGGTAACATATAAAGGCAGACCTATCAAAATTACATCTGACTTCTCCATGGACATTCTCAAGGCCAGAAGGTCCTAGATAGATGTTCTAAAAGTACTAAGAGTCCACAGATGCCAGCCCAGGCTACTACACCCAGCAAAACTCTCGATCACTATAGATGGAGAAAACAAGATATTAATGACACAGCCATATTTTCACAATATGTATCTACAAATCCAGCCCTACAGAAAGTTCTGGAAGGAAAAGTATAATCCAAGGAAATTAACTATGCTCACAAAGGCATAGGCACTAGATAATCCCACTTCACCAGAAACCAAGGGTAAAGCAGTAAAAATATATTCACAATTCCACTGCCAATGACAAATCTAAAACAAACAAACATTAACAATCAATGGTCCTTACTCTCCCTCAACATTAATGGTCTTAATTCCCTATAAAAAGACACAGGCTATCAGAATGGATATGAAGACAGAATCCATCCTTCTGCTGCATACAAGAAACACATCTAAGCTTCAAAGATAGATATTACCTCAGGGTAAAAGGCTGGGAAAGGATCTTCTAATCAAATGGACCCAAGAAGCAAGCAGGTGTGGCTATCCTAATATCGAACAAGTTGGACTTCAAACTAAAATTAATCAAAAGAGATAAAGACGGTCATTTCATATTCATCACAGGAGAAATCCATCAACAACAAGTCTCAATTCTGAACATCTATTCCCCAAATACAAAGTCATCCACATTTGTAAAAGAAATGCTACTAAAGCTCAAAGCTCAAAAAAAAAAAAAAAAAAAAAAAAAAAAACCACACATTTATAGTGGGAGAGTTCAACACGCCATTCTCACCAAAGACAGGACCACCAGTCAAAAATTTAACAAAGAAACAAAAGAACTAACAGAAGTTATGTCTCAATTGGGGTTAACAGACTCCTATAGGACATTCCATCTAAACAAAAAAGAACATACCTTATTCTCTGCTCCACATGGAACCTTCTCTAAAATCGACCACATACTAGGCAACATAACAAACGTCAACAGGTCCAAAAAAATTGAAATAGTCCCCTGTATCTTATCAGGCCACCATGTTTAAAATTGGAATTCAACAACAACACACATCACAGAAAACTTACAAACTCATGGAAACTGAACAATGTGCAATTGCACCACACCTGGGTCAAAGAAGAAATAAAGACATTAAGGGAGGGAGGAAGGGATAGAGGGAGAGGGAACCCAGATCAATATGTAAAAAATAAATAAATAAAAAGTATTTCTGAATCTGTTTGATAAAAGGTAAAAAAAAAAACTTAAAGTGCTTGTCATACAGTTCTTTTGATTGTTTGCTTGGAGTTATGCAAGATATTTTATGTTGTTTGTGGATATTGTAAAGAATAATGTTTCACTGATTTCTTTCTCAGGCTGTTTATCTTCTATATGTAGAAGGGCTACTGACTTTTTTTTTTTAAATCTTGTGTCCAACTACTTTCCTGGAAGTGTTTATCAGCTAGAGGAGTTCCCTGATAGAATTTTTTTTGTGTCACTTAAACTATCATATTATCTGCAAATAGTAAGAGTTTGACTTCTTTCTAATTTGTATAACCTTGATCCCCTATTTTTGTCTTATTGCTCTAGCTAGAACTTCAAGTACAATATTAAGGATATATGGAGATAGTGGAAAGTCTTTTCTTGTCCCTGACATTAGAGGAATTGCATTGAGTTTCTCTCCATTCAGTTTGATGTCAGCTGTTGGCTTGCTGTATATTGCTTTCATTACATTTAGGTAAAGTTCCTTCTATCCTTACTCTCTCTAAGACCTTTGTCATGAAGGGGGTGTTGGATTTTGTCAAAGGGTTTTACAGCATCTAGTGAGATAATCATTCATTTTTTTCTTTTTCACTTTATGTGATGGATTACATTGACAGATTTTCATATGTGGAACAATATCTACTGCTCTTGGATGAAGCATATTAATCATGGAAGATGATATTTCTGATGTGTTCTTGGATTTGATTTGATGGTATTTTATTGATTATTTTTGCATCAATGTTCATGATGGACATTTGTCTATAGTTCTCTGTGTTACTTCTGTCCTTGTTTGGTTTGGGCAGAAAAGTAGTTGTAGGCTTGTATAAAAAGTTTGGCAATGACACTTCTATTGTATGGTACAAATTGAAGATTATTGGTAATAACTCTTCTATTTCTGGTAGAATTATGTACTGCAACCATCTGGCCCTGGGCTTTCATTTTTTGTTGTTGTTGTTGTTTGTTTGTTTATTTGTTTATGAGACTTTTGATGACTACTTCTATTTTTTTGGAGTTGTAGTTTATTTAAATTGCTTATCTATTATTAATTTAATTTGGGTAAGTGATACCTATGCAGAAAATAGTCCATTTTGTTTAAATTTTGTGTGGTACAAGTTTTTGGAGACATCACCATCCCTGACCTCAAGCTCTATTATAGATTTGTATTAATCAAAATAAATTGGAATTGGCACAAAAAACATACAGGTAGACCAAAGGAATTGAATTAAAGACCCTGATATTAATCCACACACCTATGAACACCTGATTCTTTAAGAAGAATCTAAAATTATACAATGGACAAAAAGCATCTTCAACAAATGGTGCTGGCATAACTGGATGCTGAAATGTAGAAGATTGCAGATAGATCCATATCTATCATGACACACATAACTTATGCCCAAGTGGATCAAACACCTTAACACAAATCAAGCCACACTGGACCATTTAGAAGAGAAAGTGGAAAGTACCCTTGAAGACCACTTCCTGAACATAACACCCAGTAACAAACATTGAGATTGACAATAAATGGAACTTCCTGAATTTGAAAAGATTTTGTAAGTCAAAGGGCATGTCTTAATAAGACAAAACAGAAGCCTACAGAATGGGAAAAGATCCTCACCAACTCCACATCTGACAGAGGGCTGATCTCACATATATATATATACAAAAAACTCAAGAAGCTAGTTGCCAAAACACCAAGTAATTCAATTTAAAAATGTGGTACAGATTTAAATAGAGAGTTCTCAAAGGAGGAATCTAAAATGGCTGAAAGACACTGTTCTTTATGCAAATCAAAACAACTCAAAGATACAATCTTAGTCCTGTCAGAATTAATAAAATAAAAAACACAAATGACAGTTTATTATGTAGAGAATTTGTAAAAAGGGGAATACCACCTCGTTGCTGGTGGGAATGCAAGCTTGGGCAGCCACTTTGGAAATCAGTATGGCAGTTTCTCAGGAAAATGGGAATCAATCTACCTCAAGACTCAGCAATTCCAATCTTAGGCATATAACCAAATGATTCACATTCATACCACAAGGGCAGCTGTTCAACTATGTTCATGGCAATATTATCTGAAATATTCAGAACCTGGAAGCAACCTAGATTCATCTCAACCAAAGAATGGATAAAGAAAATGTGGAACATTTAAACAATGGAATACTGCTCAGCAGACAAAAAATGAATGGAACTAGAGGAAACCATCCTGAGTGAGGTAACCCAGACACAAAAAGGCAAACATGGTATGTACTCACTCATATATGGATATTAGACATAGAGTAAAGGATAACCAGCCTACAATCTATAACCCCAAAGAAGCTATGTGACAAGAAGGACCCTAAGAGAGACATATATGGTCTCTCCAAGAAGGGGAAAGGGATAAGATCTCCTGAGTAAATAGGGAGCATGGGGGGTGGAGATGGAGGTAGGACAAAGAGGAGGGTAGTGTTTTATACTGGCACTGGGGAGACCTGATACTTGAATCCCAGGATGCAACGATTTTCCCACAAACCACAGAAATTGGTGCTTGATGCAAAAGAGCAAGAGGCTTTTTTTTTTTTTTTTTTTTCCGGATTCCAGCCAGCTGGGGCTCAACTCATACCTCACAAAGGAGGAGAAGAGAGAGCCCCAAGCCCAAATTTACATGAGTTTATGAAGACAAAAACTGCAAGCTAGGGAAGGGGTCTGGGGTTAGAGGGTAGCAATCTCCTGATTGGTTGGGCCCAGGTGGCCAGTTGTTAGCCAGGCTCATGCTCTTTATCTGTGTTTCTAGGAAATGTTTTGCAAGCCCATTCCCAGGGGTCCTTCCTTGTCAGGAGTGCATGTTCTCGGACTATTCTGGGACCTAGGGCAACTAAAACTTTTCCATCTTGTAGGTCTCCAGGCTTGTAGGCCTCGGCCAGTTGCATCCACAGCTCCTTCTGTATGGTCTCAAGGGCTTTTAACCTGGCATATAAGAAGGTGTTAGAATAACTTCCCTACTCAGTCAGACCTGCTGAGGGAGCCACAGGAAGGGATGTCCCAAAAAAGGAGCTCATAGGGTGTGAGGCCAAACCAGCCAGGGGTGTTTCTAACCCTAAATAGAGCCAGGAGCAGAAGAACTGTCCAATCTGTGCCGCCAGTCTTCAAGGATAATTTAGTTATTGCCTCTTTTAGGGTTTCCTCTCTACCTGACCAGAGCTTTGGGGTCTATAGGCACAATGTAAATTTCAAGTGATCCCCCAAATTCTTGACCACACCCTGACTTACCTGGGCAACAAACGCAGGTCCATTATCGGACCTGATTACTTTGGGCATGCTAAATTGTGGCAGAATTTCTTCTAGTATTTTTTTTTTGTTGTTGTTGTTTTGTTTTGCTTTGTGTTTTGACCAGGAAAGTTGCAATCTAATTCTTGGTGGGGAATGCCTCTACCCATCCTGAGAAGGTATCTATAAACACTAGGAGATATGTGTTACCAGAGCCAGTTTAACTTCAGTGAAATCAACCTCCCAATAGACACCCAGATGATCACCCCAGAGGCATTTGCAGGCCCCAACTTGTTGGGGACAGCATTAACATTTTGGCATGGGATACAGCCCATGGTGATGTCTGTGACCAGGTCCTGTAGGCCAATTACATAGTACTCTGTGGACTTTATTAACTGAATTAACTTTTTAGTCCCTAAATTGGTGAGTTAGTAGAGGTGTTTGATGAACTCAATGGCTTCTTTCCTGTGGGGCACTAATTTCCCTTCCATAGTCTCCCTGGCTTCATATGGGAAATCTAGTTGAATACCCAATTGATTCATGAGTTTATAGTCTTCTTCTGAATATTGGAATGGGGGTGATGGCACCTCATCCTCCAGTGTAACCAAGACCATTAGATTAATACCCTGGGCCTCCCTCTTAGCTTTTGCGTCTGCTCGCTGGTTTTATTAGGTCTATGGGTGAGTTTCCTTTCTGATGGCCTGGGCAATGGATGTTAGCAAACTTATGTGTCCAGTAAATGGCCTCTAATGAGGCCAGGATTGCTTCTTTATTTTTAATGTCTTTGCCTGCCTAGGTTAGCTGTTGCGCCTACCTCGACGAGCAAGGAAACACAACCACGACTTGATGGGAGAGGTCATTCTGTATGTTTCTCATACTGGTTAATAATAAAGCACTGTTGGCCAATAGGAAAGGAAGATAGGAGGGACTAGGAGACAAGGAGGAAATAGGAAGTAGTAAGGAGGAGTCAAGATGGAGAGTCTGGAGAGAGCTGGACGCCAGCCGCCTCCCCGGTAAGAGAAGGCCATGTGAAGATACATAGAAATGGGTTAATAATTAAAGGCAGAGCTAGCCGATAAGTAACAAGTAACCGGGCCAACAGTATTGTATCAAATACAGAGTCTCTGTGTGTTATTTGGGGCTGGTGGCGTGGTAGCAGGACAAGACCGGGCAGCAGGCGGAAAAACCGTACTCGTTACAAATGGCGCCCAACGTGGCTAAGAACTTATACTTAAAATTTAACAAAAGCTTAAAAAAAAAAAAGGATTTTACAAACAAAAGAACAGAGACAAGCAAGGTTTCTTGGCATCAGCATTTTTCTCTGTTGGACTCTGCTTTGCAAGAGACAATCAGATATTTGTGCGGCTCCTTTAAGGGAAGGTTCCTGACTCAGCATAGGAGCAAAAAACCGCATGGCTTTTACAAAGCACAGCTAACAATTTATTGGTGTGTATGAGAGATGGCAATGGCAGTGACCACATCTCCAAGCCGGCAGCATGCAGATCAAGGCAGTGAGCGCAGCTCTCAGTGCTGGCGGTAAAAATACCCGCCACCATCTTTGGTAAACCTCGGCTGACACAGCTATGACTTTCATTTTAGCAATGTTTTTGTTTACCAGATAAAAAGACTTGTGGCTAGACGAAGATAAAGATTTAAGTAAAGACAGATTCATATTAAGAAAAACCTCTAAAGGTTTACAGTGTGTTTTAAAATATACGTAGACATGAAAAAAAATGGTTTTAAAGAGACAAAGAGGAACTGGGTGTTGTAGCACATGCCTTTAATCCCAGCATTCAGGAGACAGAGGCAAGCAGATCTCAGTGATTTGCAAAGTAAACCTGGTATGCAGAGTAAATTCCAGGGCAGATAAGAGTTACAAGGAGAAGCTCTGTCTCAAAAAATAAAAAGTAAAAGAAACAGAGTAATAATAAAGCCACATAAAGATGAAAAGCTCAGAGAGAATCTGGTTACTGTATGGAATTATATTGTCTTTATATCATTTGACTGCTGAGGAAACAACAACTGTTGAAGGAAATACTGCTGGATTAATTCAATTTATATATTTTAAAAATGCTTTGACTCAAACATTTAAGTTCAAGGACAAGTTACTGGGGAAAAGGATTTCTATTTTTGTTTCCACAGAAAATAAAAAGCTGTGGATTCCTTCCAGACTAATGTGGTTTGATCAAGCCAGGCCCCCTGAAACAGAGTCGCTGGTGATCCAACATTCAAAACAGCTTGGACAAAGCAGCCTCGAAGACTACAGCCAAGATTTCTGCAACTTCTTAGGAACCCCATGACAGCGCCCCCTATCAGCAGGAAGTAGTTTGGAAAGAACGACGCCCAAATTCCCAAATATTGTTTATAAATGTTTGTTTTCATTTAAATGGATTTGGTTATAAATGGTTAATGATCACAACCAATATCTTTTTAAAGGTAAAAAGGGAATTATGGTATAGATATGAATACTTTGTTTTGGAATGGATTTTCATTTATTGATACAATTTAAGGTCAATTTTGTGATGTGTATCTTCTCCTTTTGTTTAGGTATTGTGTTTATATAGCTCATTTAGAAATGTAATGTATAATGTAGTACAGATAATAGATTATTATCTATGATAGTCAAAGTTTAGAGTTAAATTAGTTAGGTTTTTCAAGATACACAGAGATATATTTGAGATAGATATTCTTCAAATCTTTCAAAGACCTACAGAATATGGCATTTAAAATGGTTTAGGGTTTTTCTTGACAATGAGACATAATTGTTCCTGGCAACACCACCTGCGTCAGAAAGGAAGATGAAGATGGACATTGAAGAAACTCATTATGGAGTTTACTTCCAATATGGTAAGACTAGCCATTTGGACAAGATACTGCTCTTGTCTGGACTGTTTGACTTTATGCTGTATAAACTGGACATGCAGGACCCACAGGAAAGTGACTCCTGATTCAAGATGGACATTGCTACAGAGATCCTGCTTCATGGAAGAGTCTTCGAGACAGTATGCAGGACACGGAGAAAAGTGACTGACAAACTGCCAAAAAAGAAGACAGTTTAAAGTTTTCTGCTTTACTGGAGAGTCTGTCAGACACACTATGGCCTATGGGCTGAAGATGGAAGATTACAGAAGAACTTCGGGTGACTGAAAAGGCAAGATGTCTCTGTCATTTCTAGAGCTTATATATTATCCTTCTGTGGTCTTTGAAGGAGTTGAGGACAGATAGTTATAGTTTTCCTTAGTATTAAAGATAAGTTACTTTAGACTCACAAAGATGGAATAGATGATGGAATAGTTTCTTAAATCTTGCTAAATGTTAATGGACTAAATATTGTTAACTGTTATTCTTATTTGATAACTGTTGTGTTATATATTTTGCTATGCTAAGGTTAAAACCCTTCTTTTTATTTAGACAGAAAAGAGGAGATGATGGGAGATGTCATTCTGTATATGTTTCTCATACTGGTTAATAATAAAGCACTGTTGGCCAATAGGAAAGGAAGATAGGAGGGACTAGGAGACAAGGAAGGAAATAGGAAGTAGTAAGGAGGAGTCAAGATGGAGAGTCTGAAGAAAGCAGTATGCCGCCAGCTCCCCGGTAAGAGAAATACATAGATCAGCAGAAATGGGTTAATAATTAAGGCAGAGCTAGCCGATAAGAAACAAGTAACAGGGCCAACAGCATTGTATCAAATACAGAGTCTCTGTGTGTTATTTGGGGCTGGTGCTGCAGCAGGACAAGACCAGCGGCGGCAGGCGGGAAAAACCGTACACGTTACAACGACTCTTCTTCAAGCAGTTTATTCATGAACCTTGTACATCAGCTTCTTCTCTGCTTCTCCTTCCCCCAGCCCCAGCAAGCCCTTAAATGTGTGCTCACTGCCCAATCAGCTCATGCCACCTGGTGATCCTGGATAGGCCACAGAAGGAGGAAGCACACCAGATCCATCAAGCACTTCCAAATAAGGCTTGTTTACAGCTAGGCTCGGACTACCTGACATCCAGCCAGGCACCATC
The DNA here is from genome assembly GCF_943737965.1 of Phodopus roborovskii. NCBI lineage: Eukaryota > Metazoa > Chordata > Mammalia > Rodentia > Cricetidae > Phodopus > Phodopus roborovskii. The sequence continues at coordinate 97,265 of NW_026125235.1, read as the reverse complement.
TTGGGCTGTGGCTTCCCACAGTTAGCAATCCCTGCTGCCGATAGATGGCCCCATGAATGTGAGCAGTCGCAAAGGCATATCGGTTGTCAGTATAAATGTTTACCTTTTGTCCTTCCACCAGATGCAAGGCCTGGGTGAGAGCAACTGTGGCTTTTGGGCTGAAGTTCCCTCTGGGAGGCTGCTGGCACATACAGTGTGTTCTAGATCCACAATTGCCTCCCCTGCCACCCTTTTACCTTCCACAATGTAACTGCTCCCATCAGTGAACCATGTCAGCTGGGCATACGGCCATGGCTGGTCCCTCAGGTCCCTGCTGACCCCTATCTCTTCAGCTAGGACCTCTTGGCAATCATGGTTGACCACTGATTGGGGGTCCGGATCTGGCAGTAAGGTGGCAGGGTTTATCACATTGGGGGCGGTGAACTGGATACCATCCCTAAATACAGCAGGTTCTGGTAGTAGGTCAAGTGGCCATTAGATAACCAGCATTCAGGTGGCTGTCTGCCCATGCTCTCAAGAGCATGAGGGGCCACAATGGTCAAACTTTGGCCCAGAGTCAGTTTACCGGCGTCCTTGGTAAGCATCACCATGGCAGCAACGGACTGTAGACAGGTGGCCATCCTCTGGCTACAGGGTCTAGATTTTTTGATAGGTATGCCACTGGTCTCTTCCATGGCCTCAGGTGCTGAGTGAGCACTCCCTTAGCAATCCCATTTCTTTCATCCACAAAGAGGACGAATGGCTTGGTGACATCAAGTAGAGCCAGGGATGGGGCAGACAGCAAGGCTCGCTTGATATTGTCAAAAGCCTGTTGTTGCTCTTGATCCCAATAAAAAAAAAAGGGCACTAGTTTTGGTCAGGGGGTATAAGGGAGCTGCCAGCAATGCAAACCCCAGGGTCTATAACCTGCAGTAACCAGTGGTCCCAAGAAATTCTCACACATGGCAAGCCATCCACAGTACCTGTATCTGAATCACTGCTTGTTTTCTTGCCTATGTTAACCATCATTTTTTCCTTGGGTCAGTCTCATGCCCAATGAGCTCTTTCTTTGCAATATGAACATTGATCCTTTCCAAGGAAGGTTCTATTTCCCAGGTCCCCTTTCTTTCTAAACTGATTCTTAGTCTAAGCCTGTTCCCTATCATTAACTACAGCAGCTGCCAAGATCCTAAGTCAAATTTTATTGCCACCGAGGCCCTCTGGCCTTCTGAGGTAGGGTCAAAAGGAATATATCTCCTAAATGCCTCCATGAGATGCTCCAAGAATACTGAAGTAGCCTCAGTGGCCCCTGATCTACTTCCCTTACCTCATCCAAGTTAGTGGGGCATTTTTGGACCCACAGAGACCAGCCACCAGAGCATGGTGGTAGATTGTCAGTCTCTCCCTACCTGCAACCATGTTGTAGTTCCAGTCAGGCCAGTAAAGAGGAAATCCAGAATTTATGACATTGGGGAGTTGAGAGAGGGTCTGGTCTGCATGTTTTTATGAGCCTCAAGGAGAATCCTTTCCCTCTCTTCAGTGGTGAAGAGAGTCTGGAAGAGCTGTTGGCAATTGTCCCAACATATAGAATGTGTCATTTAACATAGTTTACTATGTTTTTTTCTTGACAATGAGACACAACTGCTCCTGTTAACACCAACTATGTCAAAGAGGAAGATGGTCATCAAAGAAAGTCATTATGGAGTTTGACTTCAACATAACAGGAATAGCCATTTGGACAAGAAACTGCTCTTGCCTGGAATGCTTGACAGTGCACTGTGCAAACCAAACAAGCAGGTTACAAAGAAAAATAATTACTAAACTACTGCCAAGGGTCAGGATGGTCCTTTGAGTTTTACTGTTTCATCAGAAAGTGTGCCAGACATTCTGAGCCTGTACACTGAAAAGGGATGCCCCAATGTTGCAGAGGAACTTTGGGTGACTGTTCAGGTAATGAGATGTCTGTCAATTTTAGAGTTATATATTATCATTTTGGGGTCTTTCATGGAGTTGAAAACAGATAGTTATCATTATGGTTTTCCTTAGTTATGATAACAGATAAGTTGTATATTAGACTAACAAAGATGGGATGGATGATAGAATATTTTCTTTAAATTTTGCCAAATGTTAGTGGACTAAGTATTGTTAACTATAGTTCTTACTTGATAAATGTTTTGTCATATATAATTTTACTATGCTAAGTTAAAACAATCCTTTTGTCTAGATAGAAAATAGGAGATGATGAGGGATGTCCTTCTGTATACTGTGAATATGTTTCTCTTATTGGTTGATGAATAAAGCTGTTTTGGCCAATGGGCAGACAGTATTTAACCCAGGCAGAGTCAAGGAGATTCCATGTAGCTACCAGGAAGGTAGGATACTCAGGCTTTCTCTGGTTAGCCAAGTCCTCATAGAGATATATACATTAATAGAAATGGGTTAATAATTACAAGTTAGCCAATAAGAAGCCAGAACCATTGGCCAAACAGTTTATAATTAATATAATCCTCAGCATGTTTATTTGGGACTAAACATCTGTGGGAATAGGTGGGAAAGAAACTTTTGTCAACCTTTCCAAGGTCCTGACCCAAAAGTAATTCATTTAGTAGTTATAAACTCCGGAATTAGGAAATGAGTTAAAATCAACCTTAAAAAAATTAATATACCAGGCTCCCTTGAGAGGACGATTGCACTTGTGCTTGTGCAGAACCTCTCTGGAGGCTGCAGACTGGCACTGTCTGGTCAGTAGCTGGGATCTGGTGTCTGGAGGGGGTGGAGGCAAGGAAGGTGGGTTGGCAAATGGTGAGTCATCGGGGCCTCCTCAGCCTCCTATGGGCCCTGTTCTCTGCCTCCAGCTCCAACACCTGGCTGATCTGAGAGCTCCAAAAGCCTGGGGTTGGGACCCACTCCGGCTCATCCCTTTTTTCGTCTAGCTGGCTGCCTCAGTGGGACCCCTTGTCTGGCCACCATTGCCAGAGCCTCCCAGGCCAACCCAGGGACCTGCCTGCCTGTGGCTGCTCCTGACCAAGAGGAAAAGTTATAATGGTAGCATTTTTAGACAACCTAAAGATGGAAAAGCATAATGCCCAGGGGCAGGGGGATGGGTTGCGATATGGCTTAAGCAGCATGAAAAGTTGGATAGTTGAAATGGAGGATTCACATACAGCTGCTATCGGTTTGCCAAGTGGACTTGAAACATAGTCACTCTTTGGTGTATATGATAGGCACGCTGGTTCTCAGGTTACCAAATACTGCTGTGAGCATTTGTTAGATCACATCACAAATAACCAGGATCCTAAAGGCTCTTTAGGAACACCTTCTGTGGAAAAAAGGAAAAAATGGGATCAGAACAGGTTTTATTCAGATTTATCAACATATGAGTTCCGTGTCAGAGAAGAAACACTGTGCAGGTAGAAATGTGTCAACATCTTTGGGGAGGGGTCTTAATTTCTCCCCTGCATACTTAACTTTATTAACTGTGGAGATTTGAGAGGATTTCGTTGTCACAATAGAAAAATTCATTTCTTCACACAAGACCACAAACTGAAAACTGGGAAAAGAGCAGATCCAGAATGCAGTGGGCTCTGTGATGATTCAGCATGTTAATGACTCTGTGGCTGTGTCAAGGGCCCTTGGGGATTTCTGTTACAAATGTTCCATGGAAAAGTTTCCACAGAGCAGGTTGTCTCACCAGAGCTACATGTACACTATATTGAAAGGTCTAAAGAGGACGATCAGTTCATTATTCTTGCATGTCATGGCAACTGAGATATCATGGGAAACATGGGAACTCTGTGACTTTGTGAGATCCAGACTTGAAGTCACTGACTTCCTTGAGAAAGTTTGCAATGAAGTAGTAGACACCTGTTTGTATAAGGAAAGTCAAGACAGCATGAGTGTGATTTTGATCTGTTTTCCCAATGCAAGTAAAGTCTCAGCAGAAGACGTGAAGAAGGAGGCAGAGATGGACAAGTACCTGGAATGCAGAGTAGAAGAAATCATAAAAAAAGCAGAGGGAAGGCATCCTTGACTTAGTTCAAGTAATATGCGTGTTAGCAAGTAAGAACATCCCCAGCCATGTCCCATCAAGGGATAAATTGGAAAGCAAGTGGAATGTAATTAAATCCATTTATGATAGACTACATTCTTACAAAAATGATGACACTGATTCTACATCAACTGATGAAATGTGGTAAAGCCGATCATCTAGCTATGGATTCACCTTCGCCTCCAAAGGAAGCTCACCCTTGCCGAACCTGTTCACGTCCATCATTGACTTCAAGGAAGGGGTACAACATGGGTGAGGGACTATACCAGAGAGCTTTGGCAGTGGAACAGCTAGCCCAAAATAGATTTCCTTTTTTAGTTTTAAATTTGAGACTTATGTAAACATGATTTCAAACCTTAATTTATGTTGTAAATCAGACTCCAACCATTTTTGTTGTGTGATTTTGTTTTTTTTGTAAAATGTAATAATGGTCCTTGTACACTCATATTTAATTATGTACTGCTTTAAAATCAGTATCAATGATAAAGGAAATATATGGCTTGTTGTGTGACACAACAGATATAGTCAAGCTGTGTTTGGACTTGAGGTTGGAATAGGGAAGCAGCAGCCACATAGCTGGATGTTCATGTACCCATGATTATGAAGAATTGCAAAATCTACAAAGCTGAAAGTCCAAGGAGTTATGCAAAACTGCCATTGTGTTCTGGCGAGGGACTGGCTTGTCAGTGCAACCATTCCTTCTTACCTGTCTCTAGGATGTCCTCTCCTTGCAGCTGAGAGTATTGCAGGTGATACCATATAATCATGAGAATACCAATTATGGGTGAAAATGCCTTGATTCTTTATACCTCTTCATGAGCCCTTATAGTCTGTTACTATATGGTAAACAGCAGCTTCCTACACAGTAGGAGAATGCCATTTTTTTTCCTATCATGAGTGGCTGGTCCTGCTGCTGTTCCTAGGAAGATATTCTGAATTCCATTTTATCAATAAAGCTTGGTTTAACAAACAAGAAATTTAATCATGTGCATATTATTCCTCTTACCCCTGCTTTCTAAACCCTGTCCTATTGTAAATGGGCCATTCCTCCTAGTGAAAGGTGTTAGTCTCCTTAAATTGGATAATGGTGTTACCCCAGGTCAGATGGAACAAAATATCGGAGTCTGTGTTGCCCTCACCTGTTTTTAAAAAGAATTTCTTTCAGACTGTTTACGTCTCAGCAAGATGTGCATCAGCTTGAATTTACCTAATGTTAATTAAAAGAACAGACAAAGTTTGGCAATCCTAACATGATGACAGATGTGTGTGTATTGAATGTGTTTGCCTGTAACTTTTAATTGACCAACGTCTTTAGAATCTAAGAGGTTAAGATGTATTAGTGATTTGAAATATAACAAATTGATAATATTTAGCCACTAACCTTTAAAAATAAATTTCAAAGCTTAAGGGAAAAATTAATATATCAACAAGTGATGAAGACACATAAAGATATTGAAAGGTATTGGTTTGTTACTTCAGTCAATTGGGATCAGTTGAAGTCAATGCCTTAATTTTTTTATAAAAATATTTAAAATTTCTGTAAAGTATTTTGCATTCCTCCTCCCATGTGATGTTTTTGGAACTGTTCAATAAGAGAGAGCAAACTCTTTTGTTAGAGCTATAAAAACACAGGTACAGAGAAGCAGGCAGTCAGGCAGACAGACAGACAAATTAACAAAACAGCATTTAATCAGGCACAGATTGATAGTCACAAAACAGAAAGACAGAAAGGACAAAAGATTCAGAGAAAGAAGCAAAGAAGTCTAAACTGGGTAGGTTCTTGGTTACTTTATAACAAAGGGAAGTGTTTTTAATTTCTTTTCCTTAGTGCTACTTACCTACATTATTGGTCACTCTCGGTTTCTCAATACTGTCCTAAAATCTATATAGCACAAGACTGAGTGTTCTGGAATGGATCTTCTACAATCAAAAGCAATTGTTTTGCATTAGTGCAGCTTTCTCGGAGCCCCCTATTAAGGGCAGAAGTAAGTACACCTAAGACCTATCAATGCTACGAACATAGTTGAACAGATGTCCTTGTATGAATGTGCATCTTTTGGGTATATGCCTAAGAGTTGAATTACTGAATCTTGAGGTAGGACTGATTCCCATTTTCCTTAGGAACAGCCATACTGATTTCCAAAGTTGCTGTAACCACCAGCAGTGGAGGAGTGTTCCCCTTTCTCCACATCCTCTCCAGCAAAAACTCTTTTTGATGTTTTTGATTTTAGCCATTCTGACAGGAGTAGGATGGTTCCTCAGAGTTGTTTTATTTGTATTTCCCTGATGGCTCAGGAGCTTGAGCACTTTCTTAAGAGTCTTTCAGCCATATTAGATTCCTGTATTGAGAATTCTCTATTAATTTTGTACCCCATTTTGTTCATAGCAGCATTATTTGTAATAGCCAGAACCTAGAAGCAACTTAAATGCACCTTAACTGCAGAATGAATGAAGAAAATGTGGTACAATGGAGTATACTCAGTGGAAAAAAACAATTGAATCTTGAAATTCACAGGCAAATGGATGGAACTAGAAGAAACCATCCTGAGTGAGGTAACCCATTCACAAAAAGGCAAACACTAGCTTTATTCTAGTAATTGATGGAAGCAGAAGAAGACACCCAAAGCTAAGAAATTCTGGAATCCAGTTGCAGAGAGGGAGGAGTGATCAGCAAAGGGGTCAAGACCAGGCTGGAAAATCCACAGAAGCAGCTGACCTGAACAAAGAAGAGCTCCTGGACCCCTGGGCCCCTGGGAAATCAGCATAAGACCAACCCAGATTCCGTGAACATGGGTGGTAGCAGGACTGGGCAGTCTATGGGGCCTCTGGTAATTGATCTGTATTTTCCCCAGTATACGAATGGAATTTTGGAGCCCATTCCACATAGAGGGATACTCTGTCAACTTAAACACATAGGGTAGGGCCTATGCCCTGCTCCAAATGATATGACAGACTTTGAAGACCCCCTGTGGAAGTCTTCTCCCTGGGAAGCAGAAAGGGGATGGTATGGTGGTCAGTGGGGGCAACAGGAAAGGATAAGAGGGTGTAGGTAACTGGGATTGACATGTAAAACAAACTTGTTTCAAATTTAAATAAAAATTATGTAAAAAAAAGACTTATCGATGCACTATCTTCTAGGCAATATATATTCTGTAAACCTAGAATGAAATTGGAATTAGCAGAGTTAATCCCCAGCCAGCATACTTTTCAAGTATAAGCATTAAAATGGAAAAAAATCAATGTTGTAGATGTAAAAATGGCTGATCAAAAAATAAATATCTATGAGAACTGAGGTATTGGTCATGTGTTAGAACTCTAATATGCCATTTTGTTTCTAGTTTTGATATTCAGGCAATGATGGTTAGTTCATAATTCAGAATGATGATTGAATTTTAACACAGAAAGCTCCAGGGGACTATGTGCATTTGCAGGCAATCAGATGTGTGTGAATCATACAGTGCATGCTGTATCAATGAAAAACAACAAACATGCATTAATGAACAGTATTGTGTATATTGCCTGTATATCTGTAATAAGCTCTGTCTATGAATAACCTATTTTTTACACTCCCATTTCAAATTTCATTTAGAATATCTGGTGCAATCCAAGTTAAGTATTCAAATGGTAAATAGAGAATAGGTTTGATGAACTGGGCTTTTTAGCATATTTCCCCAACAGAAATAATGTCTGGGGCCTTCATGTCCACTAAAACCCATGGAAACAGGGGGTAAGAATAATCATAAACAAAACTATTACAACTTGTCACTTAGATATAAGAACTCAGATGCAGGGCCTCAGGATAGAGAGTGCTTAATTATTCTCCAGAGGTGAACAATGGGCTGAAAAAAAATTACTGAGAGAATTTCCTGCATTCTTTAGTATCTACAGTAATAAAAAGAGACACCTGGATATGTTCATGCATAATTGCTACATGGGTTTCTGTCTGACTCCTCATGCTATACTTTTCTTAGGCTCCTATCTTAGAGACATGACAAAAATGTTCTTTTTGATATTTGTCATTTTGGTCTTGAAGCTTTCCCTCATTCTCTGCAGTTTGACTGACCCCAAATGCTTTTGGAGAATAAAAGACAAGAAAAACCTAAAAGGAGATAAGGAGGTCGATTGTTTCTTTTCTATTTATACAAAGCATGGCTATGTGAAGAATGATCATTTCAGTGGGAATCTAGACAAGGAGTAAGTACATCTTTCATTCATTACTTTCAGTTTATCATGGGAGATGATGTATTCTAGGGGCACTGTGAAATAGATGATGATTTTGTGTGTCTTCAATCTGTGTTGCCTTCCTTTTGTTTGTCACTCTTGAGTCATGTTTCCAGGTAAAGCTCAAAGAATGACTCACACTGCCTACCATGCTCCTTGGAAGATTCTCTTAATATGATATTTCCCAACTCAAGGAATCACATGGTGTCCCTCAGAAACATAGTACCAAACACAGCTTTTAGTTTGTCTCATAGAAGCTACAATAAGGAGGTGTTTATTGGCCATATAGTGATTTTTCCATCTACATTGATACCCAATTCATGCAATTGGACATTGGTATATCTGCCCTAACTTTTAGCTACATGTATTGAAAAGATACAGGGATTTTTGTTCAAAATTTCTGTCATGATTTCATAATTTTTGTGTTCTATGACTCTTGAACCTGAAATCAGGAATGGGAGCTCTGGCTGTTTGCTATAAGAATTTTGTACTTTGCTTTACATTCTGTTCCATATGAATAAACACACTCTGTTGTATTAACACTGTTAAGACATTATTTAAAGTTCTATGTTGGAAACTTATGAAGCATCCCCTTATTCTAGCACATAATTTGTACAATTGTTAGAAAATGAGATGCTCCAGAATGTAATTTTATCCTATATCCATTATCATGTGCAAGAACAAAAAGTGTTCCTGTGGTACCTGCTAACATTTGAGAGAGGAATTCTGAAATTACAAATTTGGTCAAGTTTTCCCAGATGGAAGGGTTTTTCCTGGCTACAAGTGTTCATGCCTCTTTTTGATACATATTTTTTGTATATTATATTCATTCCAAATTTTCAACTTTTTTATTTTTATTAAAAATAAATTATTCTCATACACAACACATCCCAACAACAGTTTTCTTCCTCTCAACTCTTCCCAGCTCCCATCATCCAACCCTCTTCCCCAGCTCCACTCCCCCTTTGTTTCCTCAAAAAAAAAAAAAAAAAAACTCTCAAGAAGATGAGCCAAAGAAGACAAAACAAGATGCAATAAGACAAGAAAAAAAAAACCTTCATATTGAGACTAAACAAGACAACGAATTACAAGGAAAATAGTTCCAAGAACAGGCAAAAAAGTCAGAGATATACACACTCCTACTGTTAGGATTTGGTATACTCACCAAACTAAGAACTTTAACATATACACAGAAGACTTGGTACAGATCCATGCAGGCCCAATGCTTGGTGCTTCAGTTCTCTGAGGCAATGTGAGACCCTCTTAGTTGATACAGATGGCCTTGAGCTCCTGGGGTCCTCTATCTCCTGTGGTTCCTACAATATTTCTGCCTCCTATTCTGCAGGATTTCTTGAGCTTGGAGGAGAGGTATTTATCTGAGACCTCAAAGTTAGACTCACTCCCAGCATGATATCTGGTTGAGAATACATGTACCTGCTCCCATCTGCTGATGGAGTAAGCCTCTCTGATGGCAAATAGATAACGCAACAGTCTATGAGTATAGCAGAATATCACTAGGAGATTGTTTTCCAGTAGTATTTGGTCCAACCCTTGGTTACTGGGGTATCAGGGCTCCACACATGATAAGGCATGAACTCCCTCTCATAGCCTGGGATTCAAGTTAAACCAAACATTGACTGGCCACTCTCACAAATTTTTGCAACCATCACCTGAGCATATCTTTCAGGCAGAAAGATGATAACTGGAAGGGATTTGTGACTGGGTTAGTGTCCAGATTTCTGTTTTCATAACCTCGAGCTTGCTTTCCTGCAAAAAAGAGATTAGAATATATGAGTAAGGGCTCTATGCAGGACCTAGCTCAACCTGTCCATGTTCAATGAGCCATTTATTCTTGGCAATGGGGACCCAATTTCCATTTTCAGAGAGCAACCTTCTGTCTTAGGATCATCTGGGTTGTTTGAAGATCACCACAGGACCTCCTCAACAACAATGCAAGCAAATACAACCCAATTCCACAATTGGAAAGATTGCCTGGTTACAAAACATAACCATTTCAGACTCCATATTCTCCCTTATAGGGTGTCCTCACTAGGGTCACCCTCAAAGATTCTAGTAAATTTCCAATGCACTATTTCTGAAACAACTGAAAGTGCCCATCAATTCTAGCTTTCACTCTTTCCCTTAATCCACAAGGTTTAGTCTATTCCCCCTTCCTAAGGAAGATCATGGGTGCCCTCTAAACCTGTCATGTTTGCCTAACCTCTCTGGATCTGATTATCATTTAATTAAATTAAATTAAATTAAATTTGTCTTTCTGTATCTGGGTATCACATTGATCTATGTCAGTTGTCTCATTGCTCTAGCTTAAACCTGAAATATTTTATTGATGAGATACAGAGAGAGTGGAAACCTTGTCATGTTCATAATTTCAGTGAAATTTCTTTGAATTTCTCTCTATTTAATTTGATTTGTCTACAGGCCTACACTAAATTGCCTTTTTTATGTTTAGGTATGTCACCTTTGTCCCTAATCTCTCCAGGAGTCATGACTCTTGTCATGAAGAGGTGGTATTTTTGTCAAAAGAGTGTATGGAATCTAATAAGATGATCATGCAGGTCTTTTTCCTTGCAGTTTAGAAATATGGTGTGTTATATTCACTGATGTTCCTATCTTGAACCACCTCTGAATCTCTGGGATGAAGCCTACTTGATCATGGTAGATGGGCTTTTTGACATGTTTTTACATTCAGTTTGCAAGCATTTATTGAATATTTTTGCATCATGTTCATAAGAGGAATTGTTCTGCAATTTTCTTTGTTGAGTCCTTGGTTGGTTTGGAGATCAGGGTAACTGTGGCCTTATAAAATGATCCTATTTTGTGGAATAAATTGAGGAGATTATTCATTGAATTTTTTTTGAATGCCTGGCAGAATTTTTCTCTTAATCCATATGGCCCTATGATGGAGTTTTTTTGTTACCTTGTTTTTTTTTTGTTTGTTTTGGGTGAAGTTTTTCTGTTCATTTGTAAATTTCTTTTGTTTTGGAATGTTTTTATCTAATTTTGATTTAGCTATGGTAAATGCTACCTCTTATCAAATTATCCATTTCTTTTAGATTTTCTAGCATTGATGAGTACAAGTTTTAAAGTATGTCCTTGTGATTTTGTGGACTTCTTCATAGTCTGCTATAATACCCTTTTGTTTCTGATTTTATTTATTTGGATAGTCTCTGTGTATTTTAGTTAGTTTGGATAAGGGTTTGTCAATCTTATTGAATTTTTTTAATCAACTGTTTTGTTGATTCTTTGTATTGTTTTCTTTGTTTCTGTTTTATTGATTTCATCCCTCAGTTAGATTATCTCTTTCTGTCTGTTTCTATTTCATGAATTTACTTACTCTATTCTAGAGTTTAGGTGTGCTGTTAAGTTGCCAGTATGAGATTTCTCTAACTTTCTTAATTAGGCATTTAATGTTACAAACTTGTCTCCTGGTTACTCTTTTATTGTATTCCCTAAATTTGGTATGTTGTATATTAATTTTTATTAAATTCTAGGAAGTCTTTTGTTTCATTCTTTATTTTTCTCTTGACCAGTTTTTCCTTTCGTAGATAGTTGTGCTGTTTCCATGAGTATTTAAGTTTTCTGTTGTTAATATCAACTTCAATCCATGGTGGTCTGAAGGAATACTAGAAGTTATTTTAATTTTGTTGTATCTATTAAGAATTGTTTTGTGTTTGAGCATGAGGTTCTGAAAGTATATTCTTTTGTGTTTGAGTAAAATGTTCTGTGAATATCATTGATAATTGATTTGGTTTACAATGTCTGTTAGTTCCAACATTTAGTTTTTTTCCAGATGACCTGTCCATTGATGACAGTGTGGTACTGAAGTCTCCCACTACTGGTTTGTAAGAGTCAATATGTAGTTTTAAATGTAATAGTGTTTCTTTTTAAAATGTGGACATCCTTGTGTTTAGGGAATATATGTTAACAGAGAAAATGTCATTTTAGTGGATTTTTCCTTTGATTATTATGTACTAACATCTCCATAACTTTTGCTTTGAAGTCATTTTAGTAGATATAAAAATGATTACACCTTCTTGCTTCTCAGGTCAATTTGTTGAGAATATCTTTTTTCAATCTTTTACATTGAGAAAATTCATATCCTTGATGTTGGTGTATTTTTCTTCTGTGCAGCTGTAGGATGAATTCTGTTTCCACATCTATGTTTTTTATTGGGCAATTGATACCATTGTTATTGAGCGATATCAATAACCAATGGTTGTTAACACTTGTTATCTCACTGGTGGTGGTGTGTGTTTGTGAGTGAGTATGTATGTGTGTGTTTGTGTTTCCATTTTTTGCATGTTGATGTGAGTTTACTTATTTCCTATGGTGTGTGTGTGTGTGTGTGTGTGTGTGTGTGTGTGTGTGTGTGTGCGTGTGTGTGTGTTTAAGCACCTTGGTATGGATTTTTTCTTCAAAGTTCTTCTGTATTGCTAGATTTTTTTTGATAAATATGGTTTAAATTTGACACTATCATGGGTCATTTTATTTTTTCCATCAATGGAAATTTAAACTTTTTTGGGCATCAGTAATCTGTTAGAGTATGCAGCACATATGTATAAGCCCTTCTGACTTTTAGAGTCTTCATTAAGAAGTCATATGTAATTGTAATTTGAATTTATGTTACTTGGCCTTTTTCCTTTGCAGCTTTTAATATTCTTTCTTTGTTCTGTATGTTTAGAATTTTCATTGTTATGCGGCAATGGAACTTTTATTTCTGGTGCTGTGTGCCTCTTGCACTTTTACTGGCTTTTCTTTCTTTGGTTACAAAAGCTTTCTTGTGTGATTTTGGTGAAAATATATTCTGGGCCTTTCAGATGGGATTCTTTTCCTTCTTCTATTCCTATCATTCATGGGTTAGAATAAAATTGTTATTGTTTGGTCTTTTTATAATGTTCAATATCCTGGATGCTTTGTACCAGGAGATTTTTAAAAAATTATTCACTTTTCTTGGAATAATGTATCCATTTATTTTATTCTAAGATCATTGCCTGAGGTTCCTTTTCATCTCGTATATACTGTTGGTGATGCTTGCTTCTGCACTTCCTGTCCAAATTCCTAAATTTTTCATGTCCAAAATACCCTCAATTTGGGCTTTCTTCATTTCTGCCATCTCCATTTTTAGCTCTTGAACAGTTTTATTTGTTTCCTCCAACTGTTTGCTTGTGTTTTTCTGGTGTTCTTTGAGGGGTTTATTTATTTCTTTTAATTTTTTGTATTTTCTTAGATTTCTTTAAGCAATTTTTCCATTTCCTCTTTAAAGGCAGCTTTATCTTCTTGCCTGGTGGTAAGTGGAGCAAGGGCCATCAATACAGACAACAGAACTTGACTGCAACAGGGTCATAGGTCAATACATGTCCCTTGGCAGCAGCCCAGGCACATACATCACTATTGCTCCTTGTGGTAAGCAGGCCACACATCTAAGCTCTCACCTCTATCTGAACCTCTGCAGATCTTCCTGTCTCTATAGGATCTGAACCCCCCCCCACTCTTCATACCTGACTATATATTTGCTCACCATATTACTGCCCAACCACTAAGCACCTGGTAGGCCCATGTTTTCTTCTGCACAGGGCATATAGACCCAGGCAGGCATGAGTATTTTCTCCTATTCTTCCTTCTGTCGTTTGTATTCTTACACTTTGTACAATATCAGGATTTTATTTGTGGTAAGTTAGAAAACTTAAAGCAAGTTATCATTATCATATATGTAGTCATTCTAAATTCAAAATGAATAGTGTGTTCCATATATTAGACAAATGCTATGTATCTTCATGGGTATCATCAGACAGTCTATCAGAAGGATTGTTGGGTTACACAATTTCATTTTGCAATACTCTGAGTTTAATGAGCATTTATGGTGTCTTATTTAATAAACTAGCTTTCCAATATGACAACTCTTCTGTTGACTTACCCAATCAGAGTTTTTCTGTGGCTCAGCAGAGTCTTCTTGTAACTTCAACTATTCTCTATATAAATTTAAACTTGAATGATAATAGAAAGGAAGATTGTGATATGTGTTTACTCTCCCTACAGTTCCAACATTGTTGTACATTAGATGTGAGGTGTACCCAAATGCTTGTACATTACATTATTGATCTTCAAATTGGAACTGTTTGGGTATGGTGCCTTCAACGGGAAGTTTTAGTTATTGGTATGCATACTCTCCAGTAAGATTGTGGGTGCCAAGTTTGGCTATAATTTTCTCCTGTTTATCCAAGCCATGATGTGAACAGTTTTTAGATATACATCTTTCCCACATAGAAGCAAAATCTTGGGAGGAAATTAAAGCAATCACTAAACAAAAAATTATTGAATAATAATATAAGTGTTAATGGAAATTGAAGTTATTGTTCCAAAAGTAAAACAAACACAAATTCTAAAACACCTCATTGTTTTGGGGAGCAGTTGTTTTGTTTTTGATGAAATACGATTTATGATTCACTTCTTTATACTATGAATGAAATATAGGCAGATGTGTGTATATTTCACCAGTCAGGTATTTGTACTATTTAGAACATTTCACAAAGAATCCTAAATTTTCCATTCTTCATCTCTTATCTTTTTCATCCACTCATCCCTATCCTCTGTTTAAATCTATATTCTATACCATACAGTTACATTTTATCTTTTCATATGAATCAGATAATGAGTTATCAGTCCATAAATTCTTTTCTAACTTAGGTTAACATTTTCTAGGACCAGATACATTTACAGCATAAATCAAACTTATATCCCCTGAACTTTTTCTGGAAATACATTCATTCATACACTATATTCATTCATACACATTTCCCCAAATCCCCTAGGATCCTCTGCATTTCTCCAATCAATTCACACTTTTCTTTCTCTCTTCAGAAAACACTCATCTAAAGAATAATAAAGACATTAGATGAAACAGAAAAACAACAAATCAAAATAGGACAAAGCAATTAGACAAAGAGAAGGGGGAAAGCCAAATACAATACATACAGATGTTATGAAATATACATTATTGCACAGAAGCTGTGGCAGCATGCACTGTGCCTGCTCAGGTCTGGGCTTGCTGGGGTGCCAGTGCTCACAGGAGAACTGGACAAAAATCCTATCATTAACTCAGAGCCTATATCCACATAATAACTATTGGCAAACAAACAAAAAAACCTAGTTTCTGCAAATGGAGTCTCACTGTGGATACAAAGCACCTTCAAGTGCAAGCCACATTCCCAGTAGATGGCCAACACAAAATGAACTCATTAGCATATTTGGAACTTCCTTGTCTCATCCTATTTTGTCAGGGCTTAAAACTTTTTTAAAGCATACAGGTCATGTGCATTTATTTTATAACTTCCAGTTCTCTTTTGCGGGATACCTCTGTGCAAAAATCTTATATTTAGCTGGCCTCCTTTTCTTTGAGTTTTCCATATACTTTGACTCTTACCATTTTTCATTGTTTTCTTAGGGTTCTTTGAGCCCTGTAAGGAGGGATTTTATTGCTACATCCCATTGAGGACTGAATATTCAGAAGTCTGTCCATCTTTACTCACTATCCAGCTAGTGTTCTCTGTATTTGTCCACATCTAATACACGAAGAAGTTTCATTGATGATGTCTGAACAAATAGAAATCTATGAATACAGCAGACTATTATTAGGACACAATTGGTAGCTATGCTCCACTAGGAGAACAGTAGTTTCTGGTTTTCCCATAAGCAGTGGACTATCTTGTCTTAGATTGTTGGCCAGCAGATCAATGTCAGACATGGGTTCCATCTTTTGGAACTAGCCTTACACTGAATCAAATATTATTTGGTTACTTTCATGATTTTGTTTCCACTATTTCATTAGTACATTTTTCAAACAGGTGACCATTATAGATCTAAGGGTTTGTAATTGGATTAGTGTTTTCCTTTCAGTTTTGGGAGCATACAAAGTACATTCAAGTACCATGAGCAGTAGCTAATTCATTTGAAGTCTTTGGTGAGAAATATCTTGACATGTTGATTTTCAATGAGTTGGGGAAGATGCCATCTTCAGCCATAGGGCCTTGAAATCAGTTCATAGAGAGAAGCCTTGGCAACATCCTGGGTTTTGGGGGGGATTCCCAGGGTGTTCCTTTAACAAACTACTCAATAAGATTTAACATTCCTGACACCAAATTAAGCCACGTTTGGTGATAAGAGATGTCTGCCAGGGGCTTTGTCTCCCTCATTATTTGGCAATTTCATTTAGATTGTCTTTAGTACATGATCCATGGGAAACTCAAGAAAAAGAAATTTTGACTCTTTTATAGTCAGTCCATTTCAGGATTACAGGGGAGATTTAGTGACATGCTATGGGCAAGAGCCTCAAGTATTTAGAAATGAGCCTATTAAAATATGGCACAATCTAGGATGGGTAAAACCTACTTATGTAAGTCACTCTTCATTGTACAATGTTTCTAATGTTTTACCAGGATTGTTTAGAATTTTTACTGTGACAGGCATGGCTAGTTTAAAAAGACCCAGGGAATCTAAGAGCTTTCCTGTGGCAATAAGATCTTACCTAAGCTATCTTTATGGCATGCTTGTTGCTAGACAGCCTTCACATTTAAAAATTATTAAAATAGAACAATCTTATCATGTCAGTTGTTCCAAACTCCTGCTGTTAAAATTCCCACCAAAACACCAAGTTAACAGCAATAACATATTTATAGAGGACCATCTACAGTTATTAAATGTTTTGCTGGATATAGTTGGCTGGGGTGCCATATATGGCATATTAGAGACTTCAGGACATCTTTTCATACCCTTGTAGCTTTAAAGAAGTAGTGTATAATTCTAAAAGATTGGCATTTTTATGTTACTTGCTATTTTTCCCTTGTAGCTTTTCATCTTTGTTGTTGTTGTTGTTCTGTATGTTTAGTGCTTTGATTACTATGTGGTAGAGTGACTTACTCTATCCAATCTATTATGTGCTCTTCAACCTTTTTGCATAATGATAGGTGTACCCTTTTTTCATTTAGGAAAGTTTTCTCCTATGATTTTGTAAAATATATATTCTGGGTCTTTGAGCTGGTATTCTCCTTCTCCTTCTATTATACTTAGATTTGGCCTTTTTAAAATTTAACTTCTTGATTGATTCTGTGGGAGTTTCATGTTATGCACTCCAATTGCACTCACCTCCTGGTGTCTCCTCCCCCCATATCATTCCTTCATACCTACATCATTCCCCCGACAAAAGAAAAATTTTAAAAATCAAACTAAAACAAAACAAAGTATGCAAATGAACAAACAAACAATCTGGAAAAAAACCTTCTTTCCCACCTTTTCATGTGTCCTGTTGACTTTGAGAGCCTCTGTGTATCTTATAATATACCTTTTTGTCCAGTCAGGTTTACTAACAAATGCAATGGGTCACTACTCTGGTGAATTCCTCTAGTTTCTGTGCACCATCATCACTGGATCTTCACCAGAACCCTAGGTCATGGAGATCCTATAGGTATTGTTACACAGGACTTCATGAGCTCCTGTAGGTCCTAGATGGGGTTGATATTAGGGTGGACCTGGGCCCACCCAAGGCCTGGTTGTGGGTCTGGGTGGTAGCCAAGCTTGTCAATCTGGGTAACTGGGGCCACCCACCTTAGGTAAGGAGGCAGTGTCAGCTCCCCTATTCCCATGTCCTCAGGGGGGGTTCATCCTCACCTGAGGTGACAGGTGGAGCCATCTCTTCTGAGCATAGGAGCCAGTTTTTACATAAATGCCAGCCCCAGCTTTGTTGCTACATTGTCTAGAAGTAGACTACGCTGACTTTCCTTGGTTCAGAGAAGGATGGGCTTCTCAGCATGGTCATCAGATTTCATTTCATATGGTTCCTGTGGGCCCCTGATGTGACACAGGCCTCAGACATTAACATATCCTAGCTACAACTGGACAACTTTCCCAGATATGGCCCCAGGCAACAACATACTGTATCCAGTAGATGCCCTTGCACCTAAAATTATGATGGCTCAGGCAGCAGCATGGCCTCTGGTCACCAACAAGGGCACAGAAGACAACCCAAATATCAGGCTCCATGTGGACTTCAACAGACTGTGGTAGAATAATGGACCCAGACATGGTTCTCAGTAGCAGCCCATGTCTGGTTCTCACCCTGGCCCCAAGTGGTGAAAGGCCACCTAAATTGGCAGCCTCAGTGGCAGTGTGGTCATTAGAACCAATACAGTCACATTTTTCTACCCATACCACTGGAATCAACATGGCTTCAATGGCAATAGGAACCAAGGACATCAGCACAGACCCTGGCTGCAGTAGGATCACAGATGTAGTCATGGCACTCAGTGAAGCCATGGCCCAGATGTCACCAAGACACCACTTAGATCTCAATGTTCCTGACTACAGCAGGACCCTTTCATACAAACATCATCCCAGGTTGGGTAGTCCCATTCATCCTTCCTACCTGGCTACAGCCTGCCTATCCATTGGCTGAAACAGCTTTATTCATCAACCAACAAAAGAAATATATTTTCACAACATACAGAAGGACATCCCCTATCATATCAATAAATTCAAGACTATTCCTCTAATTTCTATTTCATCAGATTTAGTATACATGCTCTTAAGTTGAGGCCTTCTACCCACTTAGAATTAATTTTTTAAGGATGATAGATATAGATGTATTAGTATCCTCCATGCAGCTATCCAGTTTAGCCAGCACTACTTATTGAAGATGCATTCTGTTTTTCACAGTCTCTATTTCTAGGTTCTTTATCTAAAACTATGGGTTTCTGTAGGGATCTTCAATTCCATTCTATTGATCACCATATCTATTTTGTGAAAATATCATGGCATTGCTATTTCAACAGCTATGTACAAAATGTATAATAAGGAATAGTGATATCCCCAGTAGTTATCACATTATTTAGGAATGTTTAATCTCTCCTGGATTTTTCCTCTACTTCCATATGAAGCTGAATATTGTCTCAGGTTGTAAAACAGCTAATGTAAAAACAATGCACAATGTTATTTGACATATTAAACTTTCACAGAAGAATAATTTCAGTAAGTTAATTGAAGTACCCAATTTTAACAACAGATGCCATCTCCAGTATAGAATGGCCAGGATCTAAAAAAATGTGGAATAACTTCAAGTCTTTCTGAAAAAAGAAAAATTGTAAGAGATGAGTAATAAGACACAGCAAAAAAAAAGTTATTCAAGTATGAGAAGCAGAAAAGTGAAGGGAACATAAATGGTTTAGCAATTCAATACCATAGTCACAGACATAACTTATTTTTTTTTTATGCATATAGAGTATTTTTTATTTAATTTTATATAACAAAGTCCAATTAAATGAAAACAAACATTTATACACAATATTTGGGAATTTGGGCGTCGTTCTTTCCAAACTACTTCCTGCTGGTAAGGGGCGCTGTATTGGGGGATTCGAAGAAGATTCAGATATCCTAGCTGTAGTCTGTAGGGCTGTTTTGTCCAGCTGTTTGGAATGTAGGATCAGCTTGTACTCTGTTTCAGGCGGTCTGGTGTGATCAAACCACATTAGTCTGGAAGGAATCCACATCTTTTCATTTTCTGTGGAAACAAAAATAGAAATACTTTTCCCCAGTAACTTGTTCTTCAACTTAAATTTTGGAGTCAAAGCGTTTTTTTTTTTTTTTTGTTTTTTTGTTTTTTTTATTTTACATGTCGATCCCAGTTCCCTCTCCCTCCCTCCCTCCCTCCCCCCAAGCCCTCCCTCCCTCCTTCCCTCCCTTTTGCCCTCTCTACCCTCTCCCATGCACTCTAAACACCCTCCCCTCCCATATCCAGTTATTTAATATGGACTGTGGTCACAAAGCAGTACAGAAAATATAGGATGTCAGGCAAACAAAAGCCCATGTACAAAATGATGAAATGTTATTTTTAAATAAGATTATCAAATAGTATAAAATTATTGCAAAGCAGTTATAACCACTTGAAATATATTAAGTGAAAGATAAAACCTAAGGTGAATATACTAGATAATTATGATATTTCAGGACAAATATGAACCTACTAGAACCCAGGGTCAGTTCTGTGATACCCAGCTGAGTGTACAATATGAAATGCATCAGTACAACCTAAGGGTCCATGTGAAGTTAAAGGAGATAATTCCTCTCAGGAAAAAGTTGTATATAAAATCAATCTTATATCATTCAATATTTCATAGCCTTGAATAAAAATAAAAATGAAACTGTGTGAAAGCAAGGATAAAAAGTAGTAGTGATTATGTAATTTGCATTACTTATAAATCTAATAGAATTTTCAGTTTTTTGACACAGAAAGATTTAACTACATGTTCTTCATAGCCATATCAATGTCATGACATTGGCCAGACTGCCTCTGTGTAAAAAAAGTATAACTACCTAGATAGCAAATACCAATTTGTTCTCTAAATATGTTAGATATTAGAATTACAGTATAAATGTATGAGGAAATTCACTGTTGAGCAGGGCATCTTTCCTGTACCATGGACTACTTACATACTTTCCCAGTGTTTACAGAACACAGGATAAATTGGAGGAAACTTCAAAATGACAGAACACCATTAACAGAAAATAGATATCCGCACCCCCAAGAAACAAAAATTTAAAAACTTTAAGGACCCTTATATTCTTCCACATATCTCACATTCTAATCCACCACAAGAATAGAACTTATATGTGTCATCATAGCAATGGGTCAAAAAAAAACAGACTTTGGTGCTGAAGCCATACCAAGTGTGATTAAGATTACTATCAGGTTTGGAACTAATTTCTCATGAGTAGTGTACTTTGTTTTCAGGTTGACACCTAGGAATATCCACTTGATTTTTTCTCTTTATTTTGCCATGGAAGAAATCAACAGGAACCCTCATATTTTACCCAACATTTCTCTGCTAGTTAATGTTAAATGTAATCTGCTTGTTGATTACCGTAAAACTGGTTTTTCCTCAAAGAGTAGTGAACATTTTCCTAACTACTACTGTATGAACCAGAGAAGATACTTAATTGTGCTTACAGGACCATTGTGGAGGATATCTGCCATGTTTAGATCACTCTTCTTCATCTCCAGAACTCCAGAGGTAAGCCTGGGTGGATTATTTTAATGAAGTATTTTTTAGCTTCAAGCTGACCTTCTGATACCAAAGGAGATTAAAAGGCAGAGACTGGCTTTATGTTTATTCTGATTCATAAAGTATAAATATTCAAAATCCTTCTGTGGGAAACACAACTTTATCAGAAATGGGTATGAGAGAGTGCAGAAACTTTCATGTAAAACTTTTTACATGAAAACTTAGTTTATCTATATAGTTTAGATAATTACAAGAAGTTAGGTATTATTTTAAAAATCAGATGAATAATTTATACTTTCTAACTTTCCAAGCATTTGGTTAGCACACTTACAGCTTAAACTGAGCGTTATGCATTCAATATTCTTCATAATATTGTTTATGTTCTATGTCCTTCAGCTTTACTATGGTCATTTTCAATCACTTCTGAGTGACCACGAACAATTTCCTCATCTCTACCAGATATCTCCCAGGGACACATCACTAGCACTGGCCATGGTGTCTCTAATGCTTTACTTCAGATGGAACTGGGTGGCAATGATTATTTCAGATGATGACCATGGAATGCAATTTCTTTCTGAATGGAGAGAAGAGATGCAAACAAACATTGTCTGTTTAGAATTCGTGATTGTTATCTCAATAAATACAGAATTATACTTAAAAATGTTTAATAAGAATTATAACCAGATCAAGATGTCATCAGCAAAAGTTGTGATAGTTTATGGAGACAAAGAATCTTATATACCATTGAACTTCATCCTATGGAAATCTCAAGAACTTTGGAGAATCTGGGTTAGTGTGTCACAATTTGATATGATCACAATAACAGGAGATTTTATGCTAGGCTCCCCTGATGGGGCTCTCATTTTTTCACATCAGCATTCTGAGGTGTCTGGTTTTAAAAAATTTCTGCAGACAGTGCAACCTTTAAATGACAGTAATGAAATTTCTCTTGCAAAACTATGGTGGTCTTACTTTAAATGTTCTTTGCCAGCATCTAATTGTAACAAACTGAAGAATTGTCCTGAAAAAAACATATTGAAATGGATATTTGGGAAACCATTTGACATTTCCTTTAGTGACACAACTTATAACTTATATAATGCAGTTTATGCTGTTGCCTACTCACTCCATGAAATGCTTCTACAACAAGTAGACACATGGTCAAAGAACACTGGGAAGGAACTGGAATTTGATACCTGGAAGGTAATGTGTCTTACACTGAATGCATGAATGTCATAGAGATGAAGTTCTTAAAGGGAACCATAAGGTCCAAATCTATGTAAATAAGGAATCTTTTCTATATATGTATATGTGTTGTTGTACAATAGTACTGAATAGTACTGAAGATCAGGGATGTCATGTTCATGTCATAAATTGGCAATCAGTCAACACTGACACCTAAGTCAGCATTTTATAATCCAAGTCAACAAATTTTGTTTAAACCACACGTGTCTCATGTTTTTAAAATTTGGAGAAAATAATTTCTCATGAAATTAATAAATGGGACTAAGAAGAAAACATTTATCTTTCATGTGATCAAAAATTTGCTAATCAATAATAAAGAGACCCAAAATAATACCAAGTAGCCTTGCCACATTTTGACCATTTAAGGATCTCAATTCCCTGGGTTAATATCAATTAACACTGATAATAGAAAGAAGTAGAGAATGTGTCAATACTCTTCAGGTGTGCAATTTAGGTGGTCATGTGTTAAGGCATCAAATCCAGCAAGAAAAGTGTATTTTTAAAGCATAGTGAATCTTTACATCTACTTGTATTGTTATATTTTAGGAGAGGTCAATGTAAATTTGAGGCATTATATTTTTTGTAAACGTACGAGTAGGCATAGTGTAAACCAAAGTGACAAATGTGTTTTAGATGTTTTCTTTTCTGAAGACCATACAATTTGTAAATCCTGCTGGAGACCTTGTGAACATGAACCCGAACGTAAAACTGGATACAGAGTATGAAATTTTCTACATCATGGATTTTTCTCAAACTTTTGGACTTAAGGTGAAAATAGGAAAGTTTTCCAGACGTTTTCCAACTTATCAACAATTGTATATGTCTGATGAAATGATAGAGTGGGCTACAAATATTAGACAGGTAATTTGGTCTTAATTCTAATGCTTTACATGTAGCATAAATACCTAAAATCACATGATCTGCTTATTCCTCCTCTTGGGATAAAGTACTCTAACATTTATTCATTTACTGACTCAATTTCTACTATAGATGGAAGTTTCTGTCCCAACCAGACTCAGAGCCATTTAGTCCCAAATAAACCTATAGAGTCTTATATTAATTATAAACATTTTGGCTGATTGCTTAGGCTACTTATTGGCTATCTCTCTCTTAATGATTAACCTGTTTCTACTACTCTGTGTATTTCCACATGTTCTTGGCTTTTCCGTGATGCCTGTGTCTCTTGCTTCTTTGGCAGCTACATGGTGTCTCCCTGACTCTGCTCACTAACTTTCTCTATTTCTGTTTGGATTTCACTCCTGGATAAATCCTGCCTGTCCATTAGCTAAAACAGCTTTATTTATCAACAAATAACAAAAACATATATTCACAGCATACAGCAAGACATGCCTTATCTTTCTACCCTCATAGATTCTCTCTCTCCCTCTCTTTCTACCTCTCTCCCTCCATCTCTTCCTCCCTCCCTCCATGTCTTTCTCTATCTCTCCCTCTCTGTCTCTCAGTAAAAAGATAACAGGATTCTTAGATATGACAAATTAAAATATAATAAAATGAAGGAAAAATACTGAATTAGACATGGCAAAATTAGGAAGAAAGAGTCCCATGAGTATACACAAGAGTCAGAGACCTACTTACTCTTATAGTCAAGAGTCTCACATAAACTCTAACCTAATGTTTTAGTATATATGCAGAGGACTGGTTACAGACACATACATGTAGGCCATATGCTTGCTTCTTCCATGTGAGCTCATATGTGCCTTGCTTTGTTGATTCAGAGGCCCATGTTTTCCTCTGAATGTTCAATTTTTCTACCTCTACTTCTGCAGGATTCCTTGAACTCAAAATGGAGGTATTTGATGGAGACCTTCAACTTAGACTCTCCCCATAATACCTGACTGTGACTTTCAGTGCTTGTTCCTATTTCCTGCCAGAGGAAGCTTCTCTGATGATAACTGGTTAAGGCACTGATCTGTGAATATAGCAAAACATAATTGAGAATCATGAATTTTTTAAAACTAATTAGTATTGGTCCCTGAGCTATTGAGGCTCGGGCTGATGGTTACCCAAGCTCTATTGGGTCTGAATTTCTTCTCATGGAGTGGGCTAAAGGCTAAATCAGACATAGGCTGCCTTCTCCTATGAGTTCTGTGTCACCATGACTCTAGGATATTTTGTAAGTAGGACAGCTTTTAGGTCAAAGAATTTGTGACTGAGGTGATGTCCAATTTATCTTTTAGTAGCCTGAACACTAACTTTGGGCAGCAAAGATACTAGAATGTAGGGATGAGGGCTCCATGCAGGCCCCAGTTTGACTTCTCCATATTCAATGCATTAAGTGGATATTATTCTCTTCAGGGGATCCCACTGTCAGTTTGCAGAGAGCAACAGTTTGCTGCTGCTTTGGATGTTAGAGATTTCCATGGGACCCACTTGGCCTACAATTCAATTGAATAAAACCTAGTTCCACAATTGGAAGCCTAGCGTCACTACAAAAGATAGCTATTTGAGAATCTTTATCCCTCATTATTAAGAGTGCCTATTATGATTGGCTTCACAGATTCCAGGAAGTCTCCATTGCTATAGGTTTCCCCAACAACCCCCAAAAGCCCCACATTCTGGGTGTCTATTCAAGAACTTTCTCCATCTTATTCCCCCTACCTAATTCCCCTCTCTTATTCCCACCTGGTCCCAGCCTACAAATAAAATCTAATCTACTTCCCACTCATATGAAGATCCCTGTGCCTCCCATGTTAGCTCTTTACTTAACTTCTCTGGCTCTATAGAATATTGCTTGGTTAATATTTACTTAAAAATTAATACTCCCTTATAAGAAAATATGTGCCTTATTTATCTTTCTAGGTCTAGGTTACAACACTCAGAAAGATATATGTGTAGTTCCATCCATTTGCCTGCAAATTTCATAAAATCATTTCATGTAACACCTGAGTAGTATTTCACTGTGTATGTATACAACATTTCATTATTCATTCTTCTATTGAGGGATATATAGGTTGCTTCTAGTGTTTGTCTATCATGAAAAAAGCTTTAGTGAACAAAGTTGTTCAATTGTCCTTGAGGTAGTAAGGGATTCCTTTGGGCATATGTCTAAAAATAGTATAACTGGGTCTAGACACAGACTTGTTTTCATCTTTCTGAGAAACTGTCATTTTTATTTCCATTCTGGATGTACAAATAACATTTCCACCAACAATGGAGAATTTTTCCCCTTCCTCACCAGCATGGACTATCACTTGTGCTATTAAACTTAGCAAATCTGAGAGGTATAGGATGGATCTCAAAGTAGTTTTGATTGGATCTATCCTGACTCAAATTAGTTTTGATTGGAGCTTTCCAGATGACTCAGAATGTTGAACATTTCTCTAAATATTTCTCAGCAATTTTAGATTCTTTATTGAGAATTCCATGTTTAGGTCTGTTCACCATTTTTAAATTAGATTGTCTTTTTATTAATTTATTATTTGATTTTCTTAAGTTCCTTCCTTATTTTAGATATTAGTTCTTTATCAGATATGAAGTTAGCAAAAAAAAAATTCATTCTCTTGACACCTCTTTATCCAGTTGATAATATGCATTGCCTTACATAAATTTCTGTTTTATAAAATTCCATTTATTGTCAGTCTTAGTGACTGCATTATCAGTGTTCTCTTCAGAAAGTCATCTCATGTGTCAATGTGTTCAAGACTACTCCATACTTTCCTTTCTATCAGATGCATTTTATCAGGTTTTATGTTGAGGTCTTTGATGCACTTAGACTTGAGTTTTGCCCAGAGTAATAAACATGGATCTATCTTCCTTCTGCAACATGAAGACATTCAGTTTGACCAGAGCCATTGCTGAAAATGCTATCTTTCCCCTAGTCTGTGTTTCTGTGCTCTCTATTAAAAAATCCAATCTACATATGTGTAAGAACTTATGTTTGGTCTTCAATTAAATTCCATTAATCATCATGCCTGGATATAAGGAGATAACATGAAGCTTTAATTATTATAGTGCTTTAGCATAATGTGAAATTAAGGACGGTGAAACTTGAAGCATCTCTTTTACTGTTCAGGTTTATTTTATCTTTCTTCAGGTTATTACTTTTTTTGTCCATATGAAACTGAGAATTGCCCTTTAAAGGTCTGAAAAGAATTATGTTAAATTTTTTATGGGGATTACATTGACTCTGTAGGTTGCTGTTGTAAAATGGCCACTTTTACTATGCTAATCCTAACAATCCATAAGCATGGGAGATCTTTCCATCTTCTGATTTTTTGTTTAATTACTTTCTCCAAAAATAGAAGCTTTTGTCATAGAAGTATTCTCCTTGCCTGTTTAGAGTTACTCAATATTTTATATAATTTGAGGATATTTTGAAAGGTGATGTTTTCCCAACTTCTTTCTGATTGTCATTTGTACACAGAAAGTATATTGGTTGTTTCTTTTTCTTTTTCTTTCTTTTTTTTTAATGTTTTGTTTTACTTTGTTTTTTGTTAAGATTGTTTCTAGCCACATGTGGAAAATGTTTAGGGGCTGTAACAATTCCCTGGTAATTTTTTTTAAATGTCATTTAGGTATACTATCATACCCATTGCAAATAATGGTACTTTATATCACCTTGATTTATTTCAATTGTCTGTTTTAGCTAAAACTTCAAGTACTGTATGTGATAGATTGGAGAGAAGGGATAGTTTTGTCTTATAATTGATTTTTAGTGGAAGAGCTTTCAGTTTCTTTCTTTTTATTTTAATGTTGGCTATAGGCTTGCTATAAATTACCATTATTGTGTTTAGGTTTGTTCCATGTATCCCTAATATCTTCAGGCATTTTGTACTGAAGGAATGTTCAGTTTTTTTCAGAGTCCTTTTCTGGATGGAATGAGATAACCATGACTTTTCCTTTCAGTTTATTCATATAGTGAATTACATTCACTCATTTCCCTATGTTAACTCTTCCTGCATCCCATGGATGAAACCTACTTGGTGATGGTGGATAATCTTTTTTGATGTGTTCTCAGATTTGTTTCATTTGCATTCATTTTATTAAGATATTTTGGAAATTGGTCTGTAATAAAATTTCTTTATTGAGTGTTTATTTGGTATTAATACCAAGGTTGCCTCATAAAAAGAAATAGGCAATGTTCCTTCCTTTCCAAATTTGTAGATAATTTGGTGAATATTAGAGTTAACCCTTCTTTGAAAGACAAGTATAATTCTGTGCTAAAACCAAGCAGCCATTAATTTGTTTGTTAGCTTGTTATCTTTTGTTTGTTTGTTGAAGTTCTTTATTGGTTGGGCTTTTATGTGGTGTTTGATTTGTTAGTTTGGGTTTTTCTCCTTTTTGATTGAAATAATTTAATTGACTGCTTCTATTTCACTGGGCCATATAAGTCTGTTTAAATTGTTACTGCTCTTAATTTAACTTTAGTAAACTGTACCTGTTAAGAGGTAACTGGCCATTTACTTTACATTTTACAATTTAGTGGACTACACATTTTTACAGTATGGACTCTGAAGTACAGTTTTCAAAGTATGCACTTGTGATTTTCTGAATTTACCCAGT
The DNA here is from genome assembly GCF_943737965.1 of Phodopus roborovskii. Taxonomy (NCBI): domain Eukaryota; kingdom Metazoa; phylum Chordata; class Mammalia; order Rodentia; family Cricetidae; genus Phodopus; species Phodopus roborovskii. The sequence goes on along the minus strand of NW_026125235.1, from coordinate 69,182 downwards.
GTCTGTTGATATTTCCATTAGTTATTTTTCCATTTCATTAATTTGATTATTCTGTCTCTGAAGATTAGTTAGATTGGATAATGGTTTGTTTGTCTTATTGATTTTCTCATCAAACCACCTTTTTGTTTCATTGATTCTTTGTATTGTTCTGTTTCTATTTTATAGATTTCAGCATTCATTTGACTATCTCTTGCCATCTAATACTCAGGGTTGTGATTATATATCATTGTTATAGGGTTTTCAGGGGTACTGTTAAGTCGGTACTATGAGATGCTGAGATTTATTTATGAAGGACTTAGTACTAGGAACTTTCCTCGTGGCCCCACATAAATTTGGGGTTGTTATGTATTCAATTTCATTGGACTCTAGAAAAACCTCCAATTTCTTTCCTGATTTCTGTCTTAACTCAATTTTTATTCAGTAAAGTTGTTCAGTTTCCATGACTTCTATTTTTTGTTATTGTTGTTGATATTCAGCTTTTATATGTGGTAGTCTGATAGAATACATGGAATTAATTACTTCTGTCTGTTGAGACTTGTTTTGTATCTGAGTACGTGGACAATTTTGAAGAAAGTTCCATGAGGTTCAGAGTACAGAAGTATTCTTTTAAATTAGGATAAAATGTTCTTTAAATAACACTTAGGTTCATTTGGTTTACAATGTCTGTTAGCATCAGTATTTCACTATTTAAATATTGTCTAAATGAACCATTCATTGGTGAGATGCACTGGTGAAGTCTCCCACTATCAATCACAGAGGATCAATGTGTATTTTAAATGTAGTGTTGGTTCTCTTACAAACGCAGATACCTTTGTGTTTGTGGCATAGATGTTAAGAATTAAAATATCAACTTGGTAGGTTTTTTCCCTTTATTCAGTGTGTAGTATTTCCCCAATCTCTTTTGCTTAGTTTTTGTTTGAAGCTTGATTCATGAGAGATTAAAATGACCACTCAAGCTTGACTGTTATGTATATTTTCTTTTTCTTTTCTTTATTTACATGTCGATCCCAGTTCCCTCTCCCTCCCTTTCTCCCTTCATCCCTCCTTCCCTCCCTCCCTTTTACCCTCTCTGCCCCCTCACATGCACCCTGACCACCTTCCCCTCCCATCCCCCCACCCCAATTGCACATGTAGGGCAATGCCATCCAGGTAGGGTCATGTATATCTGACAGGTCATTTGAAGTAGGGACTAGGACTTCTCTCCTGTCTCTAGTTTAAGGCAGTATCCCTCCATGGGGGATGTGTTTCCAAGGTCCTTTTGTGCACCAGGGATACATCCTGCTTCCACTGTCTGAGGTCCCTTAGACTGCTCAGTCCTTCTGGCTGAGACCCATATTCAGGGAGGGCTGAGTCAGTCCCATGCTGTATTCCCAGCTATCAGTCTGGAGGCCCATTAGCTCCTCCTTGTTCAAGTCAGCTGTCTCTATGTGTTTCTGCCACCTGGCCTTGTCCTCTCTATCTGCATCTGGGTTCTAGTTCAACTCAGGTGTTTGCTCCTGTTTCCAACAGGTATTAGATAGGGCTCCATGGATAAGTTAGTTGGTTTTGTCTTTTTGAGATGGGTGTAGTCAAAACTGGCCTCTTACTATATAGGTATATTTTCTTGAGTTGTCTTTTTCCAACTCCTCATCCTGAGGTTTTTTATTTATTTATTCTCAATGTTGATGGATGTTTCTTTGATGAATCAGAAGTCTGGATCCTGTTTATATGGCCAATTTGTTAGTCTGTGGCTTTTTATTGGGATATTGAGACCGTTGATCGTTGATATTGAGATATCAAGTACCAATGATTGAATAGTCATGTTATTTTTCTTCTGGGGAGAAGCGGTGCCATAGTGTGGTTATGCATGTGTGTATGTGCTTGTGAGGGGTGCATGTGTATTTGTTTCCATTCTTTTTATTTTTGGGGGGAGTTAAATTATTTTCTATGATTTTATGTGCATTGTTAAACTCCTTGGTCTGGATATATTCCTCCTGACACCTTCTGCACAAGTAAAATTGCAGATAGATATTATTTACATTTTATTCTATCATGAAATATATTGTGTTCCCACTGATGGTGAGTGAAAATATTTCTGTAGGGTAGAGTAGTCTGGGCATGTATATGTGATCTCTTAGAGTCTACAGGTTATCTGACGGGGCCATTCAGGCCTCCAGAGCCTTCACTGAGATGAGAAGTTTGGAATAATTTTACAGGCCTGCCTTTATATGATAATTAATCTTTTCCTTGCCAATTTTAATATTCATTCCTTATTTTATGTCCTTGATGTTTTTACTGTTATGTGGCAAAGACACATTTTTTTTCTGGTTCTGGTGTTCTGTATGTATCTTTAGAGTAATCGGTTTCTTTACATTAGAAAAATTTCCCTCTATGATTTTTTAGAAAATATTTTCGGGGACCTTGAGCCAGGATTTTCCTCCTTCCTCTTCACTAATTAATAATAGATTAATTATAATATTAATGGCAGGGTTGATCTTTCTATAATGTCCCTGATTCATTGGATGTTTTATATCAGGATATGCTATGTTTTGGATGTAACAATTTCGTTCACATATGTACCTAGTTCTTCTATCATATCTTTAATGCCTCATATGCTCTCACCCATATTTGTGGAGAGTTCCTTCTCTAGTGCATGTCAAGTTCCTAAAATTTTCATTTCCAGAATTCCTTCAGTTTGGGTAACCTTTATTAATTCTATTTCCAGCTTCAAGTATTGAACATTTTTGTATATCTCCTTACACTGCTTGGAAGGTGAGGTTTAAATGAGTCTACCAGACCCAAGATAAATGATAAACAGATATTTACTAGTGAAACACACAGATAAGACTAAATGACCTCGGCGGGCTTCCTGCCCCAGAAGATGCAGTCTCTGCCCTTACAGTGCTCTCTGCAACCCAACAGTGCCCAAGCCAGCTCCTCCTCTACCTTATAATGAGTCACATCTGAACCCAAAACCACACCCAAAGGGTAGGGTCACCACTACATGTACTCTGGCAAGACAAGATGCCAATAAAATTATTGCCTGTGTTTCTTTAAGGAATTCATTAATTTCCTACTTAGGGACCACCATTCTATTCAAAAAGGCTGTTATAAGGTATTTTTCGTAAGCTTCAGCTATGTTTAGATATTCAGGACCTGCTAAGGTACGATAGCTGGGATTCAAGGAATACATACTCTGTGTGTGTGTGTGTGTGTGTGTGTGTGTGTGTGTGTGTGTGTGTGTGTGTGTGTGTTCAATGGATTTTCATGCTTGTATCCTGGGATCTTAGTTTTAAATGATTCAATTTCTTGGTGCTGCTGTTTGGATTTTTCTTTTTTGGCTGTGTGTTTTGCATCTTGGTTTTTGTTTCCTCTCTGGATGTTCAGACTGTGATGTCTGTGAGTTGATGATTGTCCTGGCCTGTTTAGCCACTTTATTCACAGGAAATACTCAAATGTTATTTGAGGTTGGGTGATCAGCATGAGTTAAGAAAAGGAAGGTTGGAGGAGAAGGTCTTTGTAGTCCATTGAGGAAGATGGAATCAGAGAGAAAAAAAGAGATTCTAGCAGTTTCCAGCTACAGATCTTGGAGACACTAAAAGGTTATATCTTAGGAGCACTAGAAGAGGTGTGGGTCTGTCCTCAAACTTGTTGTTGACCTGGGATAGGTGGCCCTTCGATTAGAAGAGGATGCCTACTAGAGTTAGGGGCTGGGATTCAGAAATGAATTGGGGATGGGGTTCAGGAGAGGATGCTATTTTCAATACACAGGAGATGTGGGCATAAATGAGGAAAGGCTGCAAATGACATTCTATTGTGGAACTAGGAACAAGACTGCACGACTGTGTCTAAGGGAACAGAGAGACAAAAGAGGTGAGAAGTGTACCCATTTTTCTGTCTTAGCAGGGCATCACTGCTAGAATTAGGGCCAAAATACAGGGATGGTTGAAGAAAGGGGGGTTAGGAAATGATGGGTAGTGGGAGAGAAAATTACAACTGGATTTCTGGTACAGCACCATGGAGAAGATACAGGAACTGGGTCTGAAAGAAAAAGAGAGGCATACGGACTTCTTGAAAGTATGCTTCATAATATGATACATGTGTATACAAGGAGATTTTTGAGTAACTCCATACTATGAATCACTGCTGCCTTTGTCATCTGTTAACTCTTTATTTCTAAAATTTATCATATTTTCTACAGAATCCACCCTCGATATGCAGTAAGCCTTGCATTCCTGGCCTCAGAAAATCCCCTCAGGAGGGAAAAGCTATCTGCTGTTTTGTTTGTTACCCTTGTCCAGAAAATGAAATTTCAAACATGACAAGTAAGAACATACTGCATCAAAATAATCAACAGATTGTCTTCTTTCTACCATAATTATATAGCTTTCAAAGAGCCCTTTAGGAGAAAGGGAAAGATAAGTGCCATTATAAAGTTAAAAGAATCAATAACACTGCTATTTGAAATAATATGTTGCCTGGCTCATGAAATACATTTTTGTCCCATTGTTTCAGAACCATTGAACTTAATATTTTCCCTTGGATATTTCTTTAGAAGATTACTGCAGCATCTCTTCTTCATCTTAGAATTCTGCATATTGTATTAAATTTTAACTAATTTTCAATTTTGTCTTCATTAATTTTGTAATGCTGTGAAGCGACACCATGATCATGGCAATTCTTATAAAGGAAAACATTTAATTATTGTGGCTTACATTTCAGAAGTTTAGTCCCATATCATCATGGTGGCAAGCAGCAGACATAGTGCTGTAGAAGTTAAAAATTCTACATCTTGATCCAAAGGCAATGGAAAATGAACAGGGTGTCATACAGAGCTCAATCAAAGGAGACCTCAAAGCCCAACCCCACTACAACACATTTCCTCAAACAAGGCCACACAACAAAGCCAAACCTCCTAATAGTAGCATTGCCTATGAGATTATGGGGACGAATTAAGTTCAAACTACCACATTCCATATTCTAGCACCCCTAATTTTGTAATAATATCATAATGCAAAATACATTCAGTGCAACTTCAAAAGTCTCCATAACATATCAGTCTCAACTATGTTTAAAAGGCCAAAGTTCAAAATCTCTTCTGAGATTAATGTGAATTCTTAACTGTAGTCCCTGACTAAGTCAAAAATATATCACATACTTCCAACGTTAACATTCCATAATATAGGGAAGGGATCATAGTGAAATACTGGACCTAAACAAAACCAGAAACAAGCTGGGGAATTCCAAAAGCTGTATCAACATGTCTGATGTCTAAACACTCTTCAGAACTTCAACTCCTCTTACCTTTGTTGACAGTAACACACTTCTATCTCCTGAGCTGGTCCCAGTCTCCTCTCCTCAGCAGGTATCCCATGGCTCTGGCATCTCCAACATCTTGAGGTTTACAAAGGAGTTCAGGCTTCACCTTCACATCTTCACACAATGAACTCTCAGCCTCCATTAAAAGACACCACTAACATATATTTGGCCTCAGTCCTGTTCCTTGGCCTTGGAGAAATTTTCCACAATCTCTTTCTTCTCTCTTTAAATTAAGAACAAGATGGCAAAAGCTGCCAAGTGCTGCTACTTGCTGAGGCTGGAACATGGCCCCCTTTTCCAATTATATCTTCAACAACTTTCTATTTTCAGTGGTTTCCTCCACTGTGTGAGCTTGGTGGTACGAAAATGGGGTCAGTATACCAGGATAACGTCAAACTCAGAGATCCGACAGCCTCTGCCTATGGAGTTCTGAGTTTAAAGGTGTGCACCACAACACCCAGCTATATGTCTTTCTTTAATTTCTTTTCACAAGTTAGAAACTTATCTGGGTGTGATCTCCTGCTGCAGTCACCACTCCCTTTACTCCATTTTTTTATGCATAAAAAATTTTTTTTTTTTTTTTTTTTTTAAAAAAATTCAATTTAATTGAAAAAAAACATTTTTACACAATTTTTGGGAATTTGGGCGTCGTTCTTTCCAAACTACTTCCTGCTGGTAAGGGGCGCTGTATTGGGGGATTCGAAGAAGATTCAGATATCCTAGCTGTAGTCTGTAGGGCTGTTTTGTCCAGCTGTTTGGAATGTAGGATCAGCTTGTACTCTGTTTCAGGCGGTCTGGTGTGATCAAACCACATTAGTCTGGAAGGAATCCACATCTTTTCATTTTCTGTGGAAACAAAAATAGAAATACTTTTCCCCAGTAACTTGTTCTTCAACTTAAATTTTGGAGTCAAAGCGTTTTTTTTTTTTTTTTTTTTTTTTTTTTTTTTATTATTTTACATGTCGATCCCAGTTCCCTCTCCCTCCCTCCCTCCCTCCCCCCAAGCCCTCCCTCCCTCCTTCCCTCCCTTTTGCCCTCTCTACCCTCTCCCATGCACTCTAAACACCCTCCCCTCCCAACCCCCCACCACAATACAATACCTAGGGGAATGACATCCAGTTGGGGTCATGTAGATCTGACAGGTCCTGTGAAGTAGGGACTAGGGCTTCTCTCCTATCTCTAGAATAAGGCAGTTATCCCTCCATGGGGGATATGTTTGCAAAGTCCTTTTGTGCCCCAGGGATACATCCTGGCTCCACTGTGTGAGGTCTCTTAGACTGCTCAGACCTTCTGGCTGAGACCCATATTCAGGGGGGTCCGAGTCAGACCCCTGTTGGCTTCCCAGCTATCAGTCTAGTGGCCCTTAGCTCCTCCTTGTTCAGGTAAGCTGTCTCTATGTACTTCTACCGCATGGTCTTGTCCTCTCCATCTGCTTCTGGGTTCTAGTTTGACTCAGTGTTTATGTATGGGTGTTTGCTCCTGTTTTCAACAGGCATTAGTTGAGGACTCCATGGAGAAGTTAGTTGTTGATCTCACTCTCCAGGAAGGGCATTTATGATACCTTTCCACGGAAGCTGAGATTGTTAGTTGGGAGCAGTCTTGTAGTTCCCTCGACCTTTCTTTGTGTTCAACTTTATCTTCAAACCAATATTGGCTCCCTCTTTTATGTTCTCTCTCTCTGTCTCTGTCTCTCTCTCTCTTTCCTATTTTCCATTCCTAACCAGGCTCAATCCTCCTGGTCGCACATGCCTTCCTCTCCTCCCTCTCATTTTCTCCTACTTCTCTCTCCATTAGCTGTCCTCCCCCACTATACCTGAGGTCTGGGGGACTTGTCCCTTCCCAGTTCTGTGAGGGACTTTATATGAATCTCTTAGAATACAACTTGTATTCTAGTTCCTCTGGTGATGTGAATTATAGGCTGGTGATCATTTGATCTAGGTCTAAAATCCATATATGAGTGAATACATACTGTGTTCCTCTTTTTGTGACTGGGTTACCTCATTCAGGATGGTTTCTTCAAGTGCCATCCACTTGCCTGCGAATTTCAAGATACCATTATTTTTTTCTGCAGAGTAGTATTCCATTGTGTAGATGTGCCACATCTTCATTAACCATTCTTCAATTGAAGGGCATCTAGGTTGCTTCCAGGTTCTTGCTATTACAAATAGTGCTGCTATGAACATAGTTGAACAGATGTCTTTGTTGCATGGATGTGAATCCTTTGGGTATATGCCTAAGAGGGGGATTGCCGGGTCCTGTGGTAAACTAATTCCCATTTTCCTGAGGAACCGCCATACTGATCTCCAAAGTGGCTGTATGAGTTTGCACTCCCACCAGCAGTGGAGGAGTGTTCCCCTTTCTCCACATCCTCTCCAACATAAGTCATCACTGGTGTTTCTAATTTTCGCCATTCTGGCAGGGGTAAGATGGTATCTCAAAGTTGTTTTGATTTGCATTTCCCTGATAGCTAAGGATGTGGAGCATTTTCTTAAGTGTCTTTCAGCCTTTTTGATTTCCTCCATTGAGAATTCTTTCTTCAGGTCTGTACCCCATTTTTTAATAGGGTTATTTGGTGTTTTGTTGACTAGTTTCTTGAGTTCTTTGTATATTTTGGAGATCAGCCCTTTGTCGGATATAGGATTAGTGAAAATCTTTTCCCAGTCAGTGGGCTGCCGTTTGGTCTTGTTCACTGTGTCCTTTGCCTTACAGAAGCTTCTAAGTTTGAAGAGGTCCAATTTATTAATTGTTTCTTTCAGTGTCTGTGCCCCTGGAGTTATGTTCAAGAAGCAGTCTCCTATACCAGTTTGTTCAAGGGTACCTCCTACTTTCTCTTCTAAGAGGTTCAATGTGGCTGGATTGATGTTGAGGTCTTTGATCCATTTGGACTTGAGTTTTGTGCATGGCGACAGACATGGGTCTATCTGCAGTCTTCTACACACCCTCATCCAATTGTGCCAGCACCATTTGTTGAAGATGCTGTCTTTGCCCCATTGTATAATTTTAGCTGTTTTGTCGAAAATCAGGTGTTCATAGGTGTGTGGATTAATATCAGGATTTTCAATTCGATTCCATTGGTCTACCTGTCTATTTTTATGCCAATACCAGGCTGTTTTCAGAACTATAGCTCTGTAGTAGAGCTTAAAGTCAGGAATGGTGATGCCTCCTGATGTTCTTTTATTGTATAGGGTTGTTTTGGCTATCCTGGGTCTTTTGTTTTTCCATATAAAGTTGATTATTATCCTTTCAAGGTCGGTGAAGAATTGTGGTGGGATTTTAATGGGGATTGCATTGAATCTGTACATTGCTTTTGGTAAGATTGCCATTTTTACTATGTTTATCCTACCTATCCAAGAGCATGGGAGGTCTTTCCATTTTCTGGTATCTTCTTTTATTTCTTTCTTTAGAGTCACAAAGTTCTTATTATATAGGTCTTTTACTTGTTTGGTAAGCGTTACACCAAGATACTTTATGTTGCTTGTGGCTATTGTAAAGGGTGATGTTTCTCTGATTTCTTTCTCTGCCTCTTTGTCGTCTGAAAAAAATAGGGCTACTGATTTTTTTGAGTTTATCTTGTATCCTGCTAGTTTGCTGAAGGTGTTTATCAGCTGTAGGAGTTCCCTGGTAGAGTTTATTGGGTCGCTTATGTAAACTATCATATCATCTGCAAATAGAGACAGTTTGACTTCTTCCTTTCCAATTTGGATGCCCTTGATCTCCTTTTGTTGTCTTATAGCATTAGCTAGAACTTCTAGTACGATATTGAAGAGATATGGAGAGAGAGGGACAGCCTTGTCTTGTTCCTGATTTTAGAGGAATTGGCTTAAGTTTCTCTCCATTCAGTTTGATGTTGGCAGTTGGTTTGCTGTATATTGCTCTTATTATGTTTAGGTATGTTCCTGTTATCCCTGACCTCTCTAATACCTTTATCATGAAAGGGTGTTGAATTTTATCGAAGGCTTTTTCTGCATCTAGGGAGATAATCATATGGTTTTTCTTTTTCAGTTTGTTTATATGGTGGATCACGTTGATAGATTTTCGTATGTTAAACCATCCCTGCAATCCAGGTATGAAGCCTACTTGATCATGGTGGATGATTTCTCTGATGTATTTTTGAATTCGGTTTGCCATTATTTTATTGAGTATTTTTGCATCGATGTTCATCAGGGATATTGGTCTGTAGTTTTCTTTCTTAGTTGTGTCTTTGTGAGGTTTGGGTACCAAAGTTATTGTGGCCTCATAAAAAGAGATTGGCAATAAACCTTCTGTTTCTATCTTGTGGAACAGTTTGAGGAGTAGTGGTATTAGTTCTTCCTTGAATGTCTGGTAGAATTCTGCACTGAATCCATCTGGCCCTGGACTTTTTTTTCGTTGGAAGGCTTTCGATGACTGCTTCTATTTCATTTCGGGTTATAGGTCTATTTAAGTTGTTTGTCTGTTCTTGATTTAATTTTGGTAAGTGATAGTTATCCAGAAACTTGTCCATTTCCTTTGAATTTTCAATTTTTGTGGAATACAGATTTTCGAAGTATGACCTGAAAATTGTCTGGATTTCCTCTGTGTCTGTTGTTATGTTCCCCATTTCGTTTCTGATTTTGTTAATTTGCATGATCTGTCTCTGCTTTTTCGTTAATTTGGATAAAGGTTTATCAATCTTGTTGATTTTCTCAAAAAACCAACTCTTTGTTGCATTGATTTTTTCTTTTGTTTTCCTGGTTTCTATTTTGTTGATTTCAGCCCTCAAGTTGATTATTTCCTGGAGTCTGCTCCTGCGGGGTGAATTCGCTTCTCTCTGTTCTAAGGTTTTCAGTTGCGCTGTTAATTCATTTATGTGACTATCCTCTGTTTTCTTCATATGGGCACTTAGTGCAATGAACTTCCCTCGTAGCACTGCTTTCAAGGTGTCCCATAAGTTCGGGTATGTTGTATCCTCATTCTCGTTGAATATTAGAAAGTCTTTAATTTCTTTCTTTATTTCTTCTTTGACCCAGGAGTGGTGCAATTGCACATTGTTAAGTTTCCATGAGTTTGCAGGTTTTCTGCTATTTGTATTGTTGTTGAATTCCAATTTTAAAGCATGGTGGTCCGATAAGATACAGGGGACTATTTCTATTCTCTTGTATCTGTTGAGGTTTGTTATGTCTCCTAGTATGTGGTCGATTTTAGAGAAGGTTCCATGTGGAGCAGAGAAGAAGGTATATTCTTTTGTCTTTGGATGGAATGTTCTATAGATGTCTGTTAGCCCCAGTTGAGACATAACTTCTGTTAATTCTTTTGTTTCTTTGTTGAGTTTCTGATTTGTGGTCCTGTCTAGTGTTGAGAGTGGTGTATTGAAGTCTCCCACTATAAGTGTGTGAGGTTTTATATGAGCTTTGAGTTTTAGTAGTGTTTCTTTTACGAATGTGGGTGGCTTTGTATTAGGGGCATAGATGTTCAGAATTGAGACTTTGTGTTGATGGATTTCTCCTGAGATGAATATGAAATGACCGTCTTCATCTCTTTTGACTAGTTTTGGTTTGAAGTCTAGCTTGTTAGATATTAGGATAGCTACGCCTGCTTGCTTCTTATTTCCATTTGATTGGAAAATCTTTTCCCAACCCTTTACCCTGAGGTAATGTCTATCTTTGGAGCTAAGATGTGTTTCTTGTATGCAGCAGAAGGATGGATTCTGTCTTCGTATCCATTCTGTTAATCTGTGTCTTTTTATAGGTGAGTTAAGACCATTAATGTTGAGGGTGAGTAAGGACCATTGATTGTTGATGGTTGTTTGATTTAGGTTTGTTGTTGGCAGTGGTATTGTGAATATATTTGTTCTGTTTCACCCTAGGTTTCTGGTGTAGTTGGATTATCTGTTGCCTACATTTTTGTGGGCGTAGTTACCTTCCTTGGGTTGGAATTTTCCTTCCAATACTTTCTGTAGGGCTGGATTTGTAGATACATATTGGGAAAATCTGGTATTTTCATTGAATATCTTGTTCTCTCCATCTATATTGACTGAGAGTTTTGCTGGATATAGTAGCCTAGGCTGGCATCCGTGTTCTCTTAATACTTTTAGAACATCTATCCAGGACCTTCTGGCCTTGAGGGTTTCCATGGAGAAGTCAGGTGTAATTTTGATAGGTCTGCCTTTATATGTTACCTGTCCTTTTTCCTTCGCTGCTCTTAATATTTTTTTCTTTATTCTGTATGCTAGGTGTTTTGATTATTATATGTCGAGGGGTCTTTTTTCTTTGGTCCAGCCTATTTGGGGTTCGGTATGCTTCTTGTACTTTCATGGGCATGTCCTTCTTCAGATTTGGAAAGTTTTCCTCGATGATTTTGTTGAATATGTTTTCAGCACCTTTGAGCTGGGCTTCCTCACCTTCCTCTATGCCTATTATTCTTAGGTTTGGCCTTTTCATGGTGTCCCACATTTCCTGGATATTGTGTGTTAAGGATTTGTTGGATTTATGGTTTTCTTTGGTCGATGAATCTATTTCTTCTAGTTTATCTTCTGCGCCTGAGATTCTCTCTTCCATCTCTTGAATTCTATTGGTTATGCTTGTGTCCGTGGTTTCCGATTTTTTGCCCAGCTTTTCAATTTCCAGCTTTCCTTCCATTTGTGTTGCCTTTATTTTCTCAATTTCGGTTTTCAAATCTTGAACCATTTCCTTCACCTGGTTAATTGTTTTTTCTTGGCTTTCTGTACTTTCCTGAAGGAATTTGTTCATTTCTTCCACATTTTGTTTGTTTTTTCCTCTATTTCTTTAAGGGATTTTCTCATATCTTCTTTGAGGGCCTCTATCATTTTTATGATGGTGATTTTTAAGTCGTACCCTTCTGCTTCCTCTGCTTTGTTGTTGTGTTCCATTCTAGTTGGTGTAGATTCCCTAGATTCTGGTGGTGTCATGTTTGTCTTTCTGTTGTTAGGTGTTCTCTTGTATTGCCTTCTTCCCATAGTTTCTTCCTGTAGGTGTTGGTGGTGTCTCTTCCCTCTCTCTATGGTCCTTCCCAGATGGGCTTATGTGGATCAAAGATTCAATGTCTGTATCTCTGTGTGGTCCAAGCTCTCTAGGAGGCTTCTCTCTGGCCAATAGCCGGCAGAAGAGGACGAGGGCTGGACTGGAACTTGAGAAGGTTTTGCAGGGTAGTGGGATCTCACTGGAAACTGGCACTCTCCAGCTGAGACCTCGTTCTTTGGCCCCTTTACTCCATTTTTAAATTTTACTTTTTTTGCTATACTAACCCCAGTTGGTATCTATACTAAATTTCATAGAAACTTTGGAAATGGCATTATTTGTAATTTATCTGGTACCTGAAGAATGGAATAAATTTTGGTTGCAGTGATGAGAAACTGCTAAATAATTAACTTACAGTATCATATAATGGTCAGACCAGAATGCAAATAGTTTCATATATTTTGAACAAAAGATTTGTGAAGATGAAGCACATAGTTGAACAATTACACTAAAATATTAAAGATAATTGATTTCAGAAACCAGTAAAAACTTCAAGAATACAAACCACTTGAATATATATCATAAAAAATAAATTAATAAAATATATTGATTCCAATGAATCTATACCATACAGAGAAAGTTCAGTTTATTGACTTTTGTTTTGGTTGAACACAGGATTCTAAAAAATTTTTTATTAAATTCCCTTGTTCCTATGTGTATTTTTAAAAGCTTTAAAATACAGTATTTATAATATTTCATGGATTTAAATTCCTCATAATAGTGTATTCTAAAATAAATATAAAAAATTGAGAGCCACCGAGGTTTGAGAACATGGAGAGGATATAAATAGAGTGAGATTTGGGGCACATATACACATTTGACTGACTAAAAAATTAGATAAATTTTCTCAACACTGCTCAGTTTCCATAAATGAAGTAAAACTGTATGATGCTATTAAACCATAGAGTATATGATGACATTTTCACCATATGTATGATTAGTCTTATAGAGACTGGGCATAATGTCCAGCTTCTCTTCAGAAAATAGAAGATAAATACATTTCCAATGTACTTACATGTATACTTCTTTTATTTTATTTTATTTTTATTTTACATATTGATCCCAGGAACCTCTCCCTCCCTCTATCCCTCTTTCCCTCTCCCCTATGCTCTGATGCCCCCTGAATCTCTCCTCTCCCATCCACCCCCACTCCACATGTAGGGTGATGCCTTCCAGAAGGGGTCATCTAAATCTGTCAAGTTATTTGGAGTAGGGACTAGGCCTTCTCTCCTGTATCTAGGTTAAAGGAGTATCCCTCCATGGGGGAATGTGTCCCCAAAGTCAAAGTCATTTTATGCAACAGGGATGCATCCTGGTTCCACCGTCTGAGGTCCCTTAGACTCCCCAGGCCTTCTATCTGAGACCCATTTTCAGGGGGTCTGAGTCAGTCCTATGCTGGATTCCCAGCTATCAGTCTGGTGGCTGGTTAGCTCCTCTTTGTTCAGGTCAGCTGTCTTTATGTGTTTCTGTAGCCTGGTCTTGTCCTCCCTCTCTACATCTGGATTCCAGTTTGGCTCAGTGTTTAGTTCTGGGTGTTTGCTACTAGATGAGGGCTCTATGTTGGTAGTTAAGACAGTAATCAAACTCAATATCGGGGAAGGGCATTTATGGTAGCATTTCCACTGTTATTCAAATTGTTAGTTGGGTCAGTCTTGTAGGTCTCTGGACATTTTTCTAGGTTAAGTTTTCTCTTCAAACTATAATGGCTCCCTCTTTTGTGGTATCTATCTATCTCTTATCTTCTCTTCTCTTGTCTATTCCTCCCATGACTCAAACTTCCTAGACCCACATGCTTTCCTCTCCTCCCCTTCTCTTTCTCCTAGTTTCCTCTCCACTCACTGGCCACCTCACTCCCCATATGCTCTGGAAATCTTGTCCCTTTCCCCTTATGTGAGGAACCTTATATGAATCTCTTAGAATCCTCTTTGTGTTCTAGTTTCTTTGGCGATGTGAATTATAGGCTGGTGATATTTTCTTCAATGGCTAAAATCCATAAATAAGCAAGTACATACCATGTTCCTCTTTTTTGGCTGGGTTACCTCATTCAGGTAACCTTTGAATTGCCTATGAATTTCAAGTTTCCATTTTTTTTTTCACCACAGTAGTATACCATTGTGTAAATGTACTACATCTTCTTTATCCATTCTTCAATTGAGGGGCATCTAGGTTGCTTCCAGGTTCTTGAAATTACAAATAATGCTGCTGTGAACATAGTTGATCACATGTCTACCACCAGACCCAGCAATCCCCCTCTTAGGCATATACCCAAATGATCCACATCCATGCTACAAAGACATATGCTCATCATGTATATTTCTTAAAAACAAATCCACGGTCAATATCAAAATCTATTGGCTGTGCTCATTTGTCCTTGATATAATCAATAACCATCAGTTACCAATCTTATGAATAAAGCTAGATGGAATTTAAATGTTTACTAAGCCTCAATAAATCTGCACTGATTTATCCCAACGACAAATATCCTAAGGCATCTTTTGTTTGCAAAAATCCAATTTTCCATCTCTTAGTACTTATTTCTACAAAGAAAATGTCTTTCAAATAATTCAAAAAGACAGATTTAGAAACACTGATGTAGGCTAGTGATGTAAATGCAGTCTCTGAGTTTATTTTTGTATTGATTTGGGCATGGATTTGGCAGTTAAACACTAATGGCTGAGTAAATTTTAAAAGCTCACAGTAGAGAAAGTTAACATTTTTAAATATTTCCACAATGAATTCAGGTTTTATTATTTTGCTTGCTAACTGAAAATTACATATATCCTAAGTGTCAGTAAATGAATAATGATTTATGCTTGATGTCTTGAAACTAAATACAGGTATGAAGAGCTGAAGGTTTTTGTTTTGCTTTGTTGAACTCTGGCTAGAATACAATATATGTTATAACACCTAATCATTTTTAAATAAATATAAAACTCAAAGTATTTTGATACTTCTATTCACTGGTTTAGATAAAACTGTCTATCAAAATCAGAGATAATACAAAAACTGAAAGAGAATGTCCATCCTTCCATGGACAGATTCTGTTCTTGGCAAATACTATCACTCCTCCATTTGATCCATTTTTTCAGTGCAACTGAAAAAAAACTGAATATTTTATTGTGTAAGTTACAAAGATGTGGGTAGAAGAAAGTCCTCAGTACCCATCCAGAACTGTCATTCCAAATTATGTCATTGAGATATGGAATAGTATCTTCATCATGATATTTCTCAATGAATGGCAACATTGGGAAATCAAATCTTACAAAAATTATTAAAAATGACAAATAATATACACTACCAAAATTCACATATAGAAACATGAAACAAAGGTGACATTTTTCACATGTAGATAATTTATGTGGTAATTTGCTCATGTTGTCTCTTTATTCTTTGGCATTACCAGTGTTTTTTGTTTTTTTATTTTGTTTTGTTTTGTTTTTTGTTTTTTTGCTTCTTTTGTTTTTGAGATTGTAACACAATTACATAATTTTCTTTTCCTATTCTCCCTAAAATATTTCCCATACAACCCTCCTCACTCTCTTACAAACTCATGGCCTATTTTCTTATAAATTGCTGTCACATGTACACACATGTGTACATGTACACACATGTGTTACATGTACACACATATTTCTACATACAACCTGGTCAGTCTATAATATAACTCTTCCATTTTGATGGCTGACAATTTTGCTAACCAAAGATTGTGCTATTCTGTGAAGAAGATAATCTATCCTATTTCAATATTCCTTAGATGTCTATAGTTCTCTGCATAGGGCTGTTGTCTGATGGTTTTTCTCCCACCCACTTTGTCATGTCTATTCTTTTTACCCTTGATCATCTTGTGTTTAAGCAGGCATGTTTGTTGGCCTTTATGGATATTGATTGTGACGTTACTAAGAGATATAGACTAACATCAAACTCACTGATCTACCTCTTATAATCTTTCCAACCAGCTCTCCTTCAATTTTCAAAGAGCAATGCATGACAGAGTAATACAACTCTAAATTTACATTGTTTGTGGCTTTTATCCAATAGTCTCTGACTGTTTGAGTTAAGTGTCCATGATGAGGGTGAGGGCTATACTTATTTTTGTGTATAAGAAAAACATATTTAGAATGAACTAGAGATTGCACTGGTTTAGTAAAGTGTTTGTTACACGTTATTTTCAAAGATACAAAGTGGGTAGAGTTTGTATGTCCAAGGAGCCACATGAAGCCACATGTGAGACAAAACTTGTGATTGATAGATATACCATAAGATGCATGGAAGCAGCTCATTTTATGTTCTTGCCCTGCATAATATACAAACTTATAAAAGGAAAAATGTGTTTTCATGAATAATCCAACCAAAGTATAATATGGTGGAAACATGACTATTATGTGACAGCATGCTGTTGCTTTTGTAAAATACCAAAACCATCATGAGCATTTAATGTAAATATGAACAAATTATTTAATAAAAAATGATAAACATTAGAAATAGAGATTAAATCTACAAATCAACCACATTTAAATTTCCACATAACATGAGACTAAGCCTACTTTAGCTATGATTTACCATTGTATTAGATTAGCATATCTCATACATAATAGCAAAAATTAAGACTGACAATAATTCCCTTTCTATACTAGACTTAGATGAATGTGTGAAGTGTCCTGATGATCAGTATGCCAACACAGATCAAACTCACTGCCTCAAAAGGGTTGTGACATTTCTGGCTTATGAAGACCCCTTGGGAATGTCTCTGACCTGTTGCGCTCTATTCTTCTCTGCTCTTACAGCTGTTGTACTCTGTATCTTCCTGAAGCACCAAGACACTCCAATTGTCAAAGCCAATAACAGAGCTCTCAGCTATGTCCTACTTGTCTCCCTCATCTTTTGCTTTCTCTGTTCCTTGCTCTACATTGGCCAACCACATACAACCACTTGCATCATGCAGCAGACCACATTTGCAATTGTGTTCACTGTGGCCACCTCTACAGTCTTGGCAAAGACAATTACTGTAGTACTGGCATTCAAGGTCACTTTTCCAGAAAGAAGGGTGAGGTCACTGCTGGTTTCAGGGGCACCTAATTTCATCATCCCCATATGCACTATGATTCAAATGATTCTCTGTGGAATCTGGGTAGGAACTTCTCCTCCATTTGTGGAAGCTGATGTACACATGGAATATGGCCACATCATCATTATTTGCAACAAAGGTTCAGTAATTTCCTTCCACTGTGTACTGGGATACTTGGGCTCTCTTGCCCTAGCAAGTTTCATTGTAGCATTCCTGGCCAGAAAACTGCCTGACACATTTAATGAAGCAAAGTTCCTGACATTTAGCATGCTGATGTTCTGCAGTGTTTGGATTACCTTTCTAGCTGTCTACCACAGCACCAAAGGCAAAGCCGCAGTGGCCATGGAGGTCTTCAGCATCTTGGTCTCAAGTGCAGGGCTCTTTATTTGTATCTTTGCCCCAAAATGCTACATTATTTTGTTAAGACCACAGTTAAATTCTTCTCACAATCTCAGAGTCACAAATGCTAAAGCAGAATATAGTCATTAGATTAATCTAGATTATTTACAATGGCAAACAGATCCACAAAGCTGTTCTCTACTCATTATATTGTGTCAAATATATAAAATGTCTACATGTGTAATGTAGAAAATAAGCTGCATAATAAAATTTTAAAGCATGATGTAGACCTCAGTTCTATGGATCAACCTTGTGATCAGCCACTTTTTCTTGTGTCACATTTGAGGAACCGTGGGGCATTTATTAAGTTCTGTACTACAATGCTGGGACATTATAGGAATGCTTAAGGTCAGAAAACTCTATTAAGTGATTTTAATAGGTAGATCCTTCTACTTGAATATTAGTGGGAACTTAGATTAGAGACAGAGAAGAGGCCAAAGTAGTACTTATTAAATTATAAAACTTGGTATTTCTATTCACTTTTCTAAAAATGGTATAAGGTTAAGAACTACAGTGTATATTGGGACCACATTATCATTTACAACCATGTAGTTGTCAATATTCTGTAAGCTTATTGTAACATTTTCATGTACAAGACATAGGATTGCCTTGAAGTGTTCCAAAGGTATTGTAGTCAATAGTTAATGATTTATCAAGAGATTGTAAATTTTTCCTAAATTCATCACTTAAATCATATTTGGCCTTTAAAAAAAAAAAGTCATTGATTTCCTTAAAGAACATTGCCAGGAATAAACTATTAATGAAATTGCAGGTAAGGTGGCATTCCTTTGAGGATAACACTTACAGATACCACCAAAATGCAACTTTGTTTTCCTATAAGTTTTATTTAATTACTTACAGGAACAGAAATGACTCAACAAAATCTATTCAAGCATAAGATGCAGCACAAAAACCTGGGATCTTAGAGTACACTGCCTAGCCTGCATGCAAATCAAATTGTTGGAAAGGGAGTCGTTAGTACAGATGATGCCTGTCTAAACCTCTTGCAGACAGCTTACCTTGTTTCTACTTCAAGTCAGTTGGTCTGTTTTCAAGGTCTTCTTTTTGAAAATTCTCCTGAGAGCCCTTTTGCAGCTCTGCTTCTATTTGTGTGGGAGTGACATTCAGCTGTTATTGCCAAGTATGGTAGAGAGATGACTAGTTATTCTACTCGATTTCAGGGATTTACTGAAGCTATTATGAGTTGTTTACCTTTCTTCTTGAAGAGCTTGCCACACGTTAGAGTGTCTTAATCTCAGGTAAACCACTAGACAACACTCCATCCATTCTTCTTGCTCTATAATTATAACACCTCTTCTTCTGCAATGATTCCTGAGCCTTGGAGTTATGTCCATAGATGTCTATCAATGCCTAAGTAATAGGCTAACATGTCACAGTAATAGATACTTGGTCTCAGAAGCTTCACTAACAGTTACTAGTTGAGGATGACAACCACCATAATCTATGGGTGCAAACCACATGTTTAGAATGCCATTTGACAGGCATGTCACGTTAATCTAGAAAACAATAGAAATTATTTTCTCAGCCACAATATTTTGCTCTGGCTTACAACTCCAAGTTTAAACTCCTCTTGTTTAGAGGAACTTGAATCCAAGTAGAAGATTGTTAGTTTTACCCATGATAACTGAGCCAATATTGCACAAACCAGCATACCCTGCCTGGAATGATTGTGGGACAGCTTTCAGGATCTAGAGCCAAGTGTGAATTTATAAATAGCCAGCATGTTTCTGCCTCCCCAAAATACAAAATCCATCTAGTGTTGTGAGAGCTTACAGTCCAGTCCAGTCTAATTTTCCATTTCCTGCTATCAAAATGCAAACATGCAGTATCTTTCCCTACTGGGCCTACCATCTAGTCCTGACATCTAGTCCTAAAACCAACAGCATTAGCAGTATAGCTTTTATGATTTATGAGGCTCCAAGGTCTTCCGTGGCCAACACCACATAGGAAAGTAGCACATTTCTAGCACTGATGTTTTCATTCAGTAACCTAATGACCTATGGAATATCCATTTTTTCTCATATAGATTGCATTTTGGTTTTTGTTGATGTTGTTATTCTATTAATTAACCTAGACCAAATAAGGTTGCAAAATAGTTGCAAGTATCATAGTTGTTTATACAATTGCTTTCTAAAACTGGAAAAACAATCATTGCTTAATGAATAGGTACAATAAATTAACTAAAGTAGCTGCTCCTTGACTTAAAAGAGGTAACACATATTCCAAATTCTCAAGGTTATTTTTTTGGAAAGCAGAGTGTAGTGGTAGAATAAAAATCCCTCTAGGTTAATGAATAATGCACTGTTGGCCAATAAGAGAGCAAGATAGGCAGGAGTAGGAGACAAAGAAGATTCAGGGAGAAGAGATATAGGAGAGATTCAACATGTAGGACTTGAGAGAACAGAGTACCAGATCCTCTCTCTGATAAAATAGAACACATAGAAATACTTTGATTAATAGAAATGGGTTAACATTTAGGACAGAGAGAGAGAGAGTTCTGAAAAACAGGTTGTCTCTATAGGTAAAATAGTACTTCTAGCTCATATAACTTTTTAAACTTTCTTCTACCTGACCAGATTGGTTCACATAGTAGCAAAAAAAGTATTCTTCTTTGAGGACGAGACAAGTGACTCCCTTCCAGCAGTTAGCAGGTCAAGGACCCTTCATTTTTATAAGACTACGAAGTCCAGAGAAGTGATCTGCTGTTTAGAGTAATTGTAGAGCCAAGGTTGATTCCTCAATGTTTTCTGCTCACTGAGTATATATCCGCTGAAAAAGATACAGACTGTGACTCAAATCACCCATAGCCAAACCCATGCATCGCAATTTGCCATACAAATGCCAATCATGACTGAGAGGACTGTAGAGGACTGGAGACATGTATAGAATTCACCTCGCAGAGTGAGGAAACTGGTTACATGAATGCATTTGTCTATACTCTGGTAAAGTAAGAATTGCCACAAAAAGAGTTCCTTCCAGGGATGGTAAGGCTTCTGAAATTGGTATGTTTGTATGTGCTGGTGAAGGGCAGGAATATGAATAGAAGAAGAATCTCAGCACAAAAACTGAGAAAAATTTTTTAACAAAATCATAAAAGAAAATTTCCATAACCTCAAGAAGGGTACGTAAAAAGTTGACAGAATACTAGAGTTCCTGCCTGCTGGATCTTTGACCCCCATTGCCTGGCCTCTGCTAGATACCTACCTATCCATGCATTCAGGATCACCCAGAATACCCACCTGCCTGACCTCTGACCAACCCTGCTGGTCCTCTGCTGGAATTCCGGGCCCCTCCCAAAGATCTGCCTATCCCCTTGGGACCATACTGAGTCCCTACCTGGATCTTTGATACCCATTGCCAGGCCTCTGCTGGAGCCTAATCTTTAACTCCTATCACCAGGCCTCTCCCTCAGGAGAGACCTCCTAGAGAGCTTGGACCTCCCAGAGCTACAGACATTAAACTTCTGACCCACCTAAGTCCATAGGGGAGTATGAGAGAGAGAGAGAGAGAGAGAGAGAGAGAGAGAGAGAGAGAGACCCCACCAACACCTACTGGAGGAGGTGATGGGAAGATGGCAATAAAACAAACACCTAACAATTGAAGACAAGCATGACACCCCCAGAATTTAGGGGCTCTACACCAGCTAGACCTGAACACCCCACAGCAGATGAAGCAGAAGAGAATGACTTAAAAAATATCTTCATAAACATGATGGAGGCCCTCAAAGAAGATGTAAGAAAATCCCTTAAAGAAATAGAAGAAAAAGCAAACAAAAAAATTGGAAGAAATGAACAAATGTCTTTTAAAAAAAAAGTATGAAAACCCAAGAAAAAACAATTAAACAGGTGAAGGAAACATTTCAAGTCTTGAAAACTGAAATAGAGATAATAAGCAAAACACAAACTGAAGGAATTCTGGAAATAGAAAAACTGGGCAAACTATTGGGAACTACAGACACAAGCATAACAAACAGAAAATAAGAGATGGAAGAGAGAATCTCAGGCACTGAAGATAAACTAGAGGAAATTGATTCATTGACCAAAGAAAATCTAAAATCCAACAAATCATTAATGAAAAACATCCAGGAAATGTGGGACACAGTGAAAAGGCCAAACCTAAGAATAATAGATATAGAGGAAGGTGAAGAAGCCCAGCTCAAAGGTACAGAAAACATATTCAACAAAATCATTCCTATATGGATTTTAGACATAGAGCAAAGGATCACCAGCCTATAATTCACACTGCCAGAGAAACTATGATACAAGGAGGATTCTAAGAGATTCATATAAAGTCCCTCACAGAAGGGAGAAGGGACAAGATCTCCAGAGCAAATGGGGAGCGGGGGTGGTGGAGGAGTGAGTGGAGAGGGAACTAGGAGAAAGAGAAGAGGAGGAGAGGGAAGCACATGGGACTAGAAAGATTGAGTAAGGGGAGGAATAGATGAGAAAAAAGGGAGGGAGGGAGAGAGAGAGAGAGAGAGATCATAAAAGAGGGAGCCATTATAGGTTTGAAGAGAAAACTGAACCTAGAGAAATGTCCATAGATCTACAAGACTGACTCCAACTATCAATTTGAGCAACAGTGGAAATGCTACCATAAATGCCCTTTCCTGATAATGAGATTGATGACTAACTAATCCACCATCATGGAGCCCTCATCTAGTAGCTATTGGAAACAGAAGCAAACACCCACAACTAAACACTGAGCATGAGAGGGTAGGAGAGAAGGAAAGAGGGAGGGAGAGAGAGGGAACTGGGTTCGATAGGTAAAATAAAAATAAATGAATATAAAAAAATGACAGAATATCAATAGGTTGGATCAGAAAATAAAGTCTCCATGTTATATAATAATCAAAACACTAAAAAAAACTAACAAAGAAATATATTAAATGCTACAAGGGAAAAAAGATAAGTAACATAAAAATGACAACTAACTTTTCTTTTTCACTTGATATTTTAATTTTTTTTATATATTGATCCCAGTTCCCTCTCCCTCTTTCCTTCCCATGCTCCCTGACAACCCTACCATCATATCACCCACTCCACCCCTACTCCATCCCCACTCCACCCCCACTCCACCACCACTCCACCCCTACTCCACCTTACCTCCACAGGGAAGGTGATGCCTTCCAGGAGGGAACAACTAAATCTGTCAAGTCATTTGGTGTAGGGACTAGTCCCTCCCTCCTGCCTCTAGGCTACGGGGGTATCCCTTCATGGGGAATGTGGTCCCCATGCCCTTTTGTGCACCAGGGATACATCCTGGTTCCACTGTCAGAAGTCTCTTAGACTGCCCAAGCCTTCTATTTTAGACTCATGTTCAGGGGATCTGAGTAAGTACAATACTGGTTTCCCAGCTATCAGTCTGGGGGTCCCTTGTTCAAGTCAGCTGTCTCTGTGGGTTTCTGTAGCCTTGTCTTGTCCCCATTTTCTTATCACTTCTCCTGTTCTGCATCTGGATTCCAGATTGAATCAGGGGAGGAATAGATGAGGGGAAAAGAGAGAGAAGAGGGGAACAATAAAAGAGGAAGAAATATAGGTTTGAAGAGAAAACTGACTCAAGAGAACTGTCCAGAGACCCCAATTAACAATCTGAGCAACAGTGGAGAGGCTACCTTAAATGACCTTCCCTGATAATGAGATTGATGACTCACTCATCTACCATTATAGAGCCCTCATCTAGTTGCTGATGTAAACAGAAGCAGACACCCACAGCTAGACATATAACATTTCAATGGAGACTCTAAAAGTCAGAAGTATATTAACTGATATTTTTAAGACTCTAAGAGACCAAAGATGCTAGCCCAAAATAATAGATTTTTCTGAATCCCCCCGATAACTTTCTCTGTTGTTGCCATAAGCCATATTGAGCTGAATTGAAAAATTCAATAGGTATATTGATCAAAGCACTCCCATATTGCTTTCTTGGTCACATAGAATGAGGCTAGAGAATTCACATGACTGACCTAAGGCAGGAAGATTTTATAGATTGTAGGCAAAAGGGATGACCCATCTGCCACAAACTGGGTTTATGATGAAGTATGGTCAAAAAGCTAAGCAATTAGTTAAGGTTTTGTGTGGCAGGAACTATTAGGGGATGAAGTTGCAATAGTTGCCAAAAATGCAGAACTGTGCTTTTTGGTACTTTTCCATTGTTCAGAAACTCTCTGAATGGGGAGGGTTTGAAGCGAAACTTAAAGAGAAATAGAAAGTGAGATATGGGAAGGGGTCTTCCTGAACATGCAGGGTTAAGTCAGAGGCTCCAATGGAACACAAACTAATATGCCCAGAAAATGTTTCAATCCTAATAGATGGAGACAAGAAATTTCATGACAAAAGCAAATGTAAATAACTATCCACAAACTCATCCCCACAAAATGTACTAGAAGGAAACTCCAACTCAAGTAAGTTAACTACACCATGAAAACACAGGCAAGAGACAGTCTAAAACCAGCAAAATCCAAAGAAGTTAAACTCTCTCTCTCTCTCTCTCTCTCTCTCATAGACACACACACACACACACACACACACACACACACACACACACCAGCAATGGCAGCAGCAGCAGCAACATAACAGAAGTTAACAATCAGTTGTCATTAATATCTCTCATCATGAATCAACTCAACTTAATTCTCCAATAAAAGGACACAGACTCACAGAATGGATATGAAAACAGGATCCAACTTGTTGAAGCATAGAAGAAATGCACTTCAACATCAACAATAGATATTACATAGAAAAGCATTTTAAAAAAGATTTTCCAATCAAATAGAACTAGAAAGCAATCTGGTATACTTATACTAATATCTAACCTAACAAACTTCAAACCAAAATTACTCAAAGGAGATGGAAATAGGTCTTTCATACTCCTTAAAGGAAAAATTCATTAGGATGATGTCTCAATTCTAAACAGTAATGCCCCAATGCCAGGGCAGGCACATTTGTAAAATAAACATAACTTTCACTATATGCTGGTGCTGAAAAGTCTTCGAGAAATTCCAGCATCCCTTCATGATAACAGACTTAGTGAGATCATGAATACAGGAATGCACAAAAACATAATAAGGGCAACATGTAGCAAGCTTATAACCAATATCAAATTAAATAGAGAGAAACTCAAATCAGGAACAAAACAAGGCTATCCACCCTTCATATTTATTCAATATAGAACTTGAAGCTTTAGCTAAAGCAATAACACAACTGAAGAAGATCAAGGGTGTAAGGAGTATGGTTTTTCCTCCTACTGCGAGTCTGGTCCTGCTGCCGTGCCAGCCCCAATTAACACACTGAGACTCTGTATTAGATATAATTCTGTTTTATTATTAGATATAATACTAGTTTCTTATCAGCTAGCTCTGTCTTAAGTATTAACCCATTTCTTCTGATCTATGTATTTCTCTTACCAGGGAGCCGGCCGGAATACTGCTTTCTCCAGACTCTCCATCTTGACCCCCCTTCCTACTTCCTATTTCCTCCTTGTCTCCTAGTCCCTCCTATCTTCCTTTCCTATTGGCCAACAATGCTTTATTCATTAACCAGTATGAGAAACATATACAGAATGACATCTCCCATCACAAGGGGATACAAACTTGAAAAAAGAAAGTCAAATTTGGCTATTTGCAGATGATATTTATTAATAGTATCCGGTTCTAGGGTAAAGGCATAACAGAGATTGTTATAGAGTTGTCCTAAGCTATAAAGTTTAAGTCTTATAATATCTAAAATTTCTATCTAGGAAGAGAGAACAATAATTATAACAGTTTAATCTTCAACCTCATCAAAGAGTTGAGAAGGAGGATAACAATACTAGGGTAGGCAGGAAATGCAGGTGAGCAACTTCCAAAAGGTGAAGCAATGATAGATCAGTGACCTGGACAGTCACCCAAAGTCTCACAGCAGCATGGGGGCTAAGGCCTAGAGTATCTGACTAACCAACACAGAAGCAGGGCGGTAATAAGGCTGTCTTACTCTGATTGGGCAAGGTTGTCCAGACTTCTATGTTTGTCTCCTGCAATCACAGTAGGACACCATGTCCAAAGCAGGTAAGATGTGGGCAGTTCATTGTCCTAGAGGCCATTAACCAAGGAGGGAATAGACTCCAGAGGAGTGACATTGGTGGCAAACATATTCTCGGGAAATAGCTTGGTGCTATCAGGAGCAATTGTGTCTCTTGTCAACAGAATACTAATATTAAAACATTTAAATTCCATATTTGCAGGTTTCTGAAGTTTGAAGATCAAAATCTATGTCTGACTAATCTCATAGGTATAAGAAATGTGTATGAATACATCTGTAATTCTCGGGAACCTAGTTTGCTGAGATGTCATTCTGTAAATATGTTTCTCTTATTGGTTAGTGAATAAAGCACTGTTGGCCAATAGGAAGGCAAGATAGGTGGGACTAGGAGACAAGGAGAATTCAGGGGAAGGTAGGAAGAGATTCAACATGTAGGACTTGAGAGAACAGAGGTCCAGATTCTCTCTGTGGTAGGATAGAACATGTGGAAATACTTAGATTAATATAAATGGTTTAATATTTAAGACAGAGCTAGCCAATAAAAAATGCAAGCCAACAGCATTATATCTAATACAGCATCTCTGTGTGTTATTTGGGGGCTGATGTAGCTGTGGGACCAGGCTGATGGGAAAACTCCTTGTAACAAAATGGCACCGCAATAGGGCTACTAAGAACTTCTACTTAAAATTTAACAAAAGCTTAAGAAAGGTTTTTATAAACAAAAAAGAAAAAAACAAAGAAAAAGAAAAAGAAAAAAAAACAAGCAAGGTTTCTGGTTATCAGCATTTTTCTCAGTTGGGCTCCTTTGCTAGAGACAAGCAGAGATTTGTGCAGCTCCTTTAACAGAGGTTTCCTGACTCATCATAAGCACAAAAAACCACACAGCTTTTAAGAAGTGCTGCTAACAATTCAATGTTGTGTATGAGCTGTTGGAGAGAGTACCTGATTGTGATGGCACACACCTTTAATTCCAGCACTCCGGACGCAGAGGTAAACAGATCTCTGTGATTTCATAGTAAACCTGGTGTAAGGACTGAATTCCAGGCAAGGCAAAGTTACTAGAGAAACCCAGTCTCAAAAACTGAAAAAAAAAAAAAAAAAAAAAAAAACAGAAGTAAAAGAAATAGAGTAAAACAAAAGCCATGTGAAAATGGAAAATAAACAGAGGATATGGATACTATATGCTATTGTGTTGCCTTTAAATTGCTCAAATGCTAAGAAAGGAACAGCAATTGCTACAATTGCTAATTGATTACCAATGCTGCTAGATTAATCCAATTTATATATTTTAAAAATGCTTTGACTTTAAAATTTAACTCTATGGACAGATTACTATGGAAAAGGATTTCTATTTTGGTTTCCACAGAAAATGAAAATCTGTGGATTCCTTCCTGACTAACATGGTTTGATCAAGCAAGAACCCCTGAAATAGTGTCCCAGGTGATCCAACATTCAAAACAGTTGGGACAAGGCAGCCTTGCAGACTACAGCTAAGATTTCTGTATCTTCTTAGGATCTCCATGACAGAGCCCCCTACCAGCAGGAAGCATTTTGGAAAGTATGACTCCAATATTCCCAAATATTGTTTATAAATGTTTGTTTTCATTTAAATGGGCTTGGTAACAAATGGTTAATAATCACAACCAATCTCTTTTTTAAAGGTAAAAAGAGGAGTATAATATAGAAATGTATATTTAGTTTTGGAATGGATTTTCATTTATTGTTACAAATTTAAGATCAATTTTATGATATGTATATTTCTCCTCTTGTTTAGGTATTGTGTTTATATAGCTCATTTAAAGATATATAATTTAGTACATATTTTATATAGTTACCTATAATAGTCAAAACCTTAGATAGGTTTTACCTATAATAGTCAAAACTTATAGTAAAGTTAGTTAGGATTACTAGATATGCATAAATGTATTTGATACGAATAGGCATTCTTCAAATCTTTCAAAGATCTATAGAATATGGCATTTAAAATGGTTTAGGGTTTTTCTTGACAATGAAACATAACTGCTCCTGGCAACACCACCTACATCAGAAAGAAAGATGGACATTGAAGAAACTTGTCATGGAGTTCATTTTCAATATCGCAAAACCAGCCATTTGGGCAAGATACAGGTCATATCTGGACTGTTTGCCTTTATGATATATAAACTGGACATGCAAGACCCACAGGAAAGTGACAGCTGATAGAAGATAGACATTGCTACAGGATCCCTGCTTCATGGAAGAGTCTGCCAGGCATTCTGCAGGACCCAGAGAAAAGTGACTGACAAACTGCAAATACAGGTGGACAGTTTAAAGTTTCCTGCTTTGCTGAGGAGTCTACCAGACACACTATGGCCTATAGGCTAAAGATGGAACATTACAAAAGAACTTCAGGTAACTGATCAGGTAGCAAGATGTCTCTGTCATTTCTACAATTTATATATTATCCTTCTGTACTCTTTAATAGAGTTGAAGACAGATACTTATGGTTATGGTTTTTCTTAGTTAGGATTAAAAATATGTTACTTATAGGACTTTACACTCACAAAGATAAGATAGATAATAAAATATTTTCTTTAAATCTTGATAAATGTGGATGGACTAAATATTGTTAATTGTGGTTCTTATTTGGTAACTATTTTGTTATATATGTTGCCATATTCAGGTGAAAACCCTTCTTTTTTATTTCAGAAAGAAAAGAGAAGATGATGGGAGACGTTATTCTGTAAATATGTTTCTCTTATTGGTTAATGAATAAAGCACTTTTGGCCAATAGGAAAGCAAGATAGGTGAGATGAGGAGACTAGGAGGAGAGAGGACATAGTAGGGAGGAGTATCAAGATGTAGGACCAACAGGGTAGAACTACAGGCCCTCTCTGGTAAGACAAGACCACATGGAAATACTTAGATTAATAGAAATGGGTTAACATTTAAGACAGAGTTAGCCAATAAGAAATGTTAATAACAGGCTAACAGCTTTATACCAAATGCAGTGTCTCTGTGTGTTATTTGGGGCTGACACAGCAGTGGGACCAGGCGGGTGGGAAAATCCACTCATAACAAAATGGTGCCAACATGGCTAATAAGAACTTCCACTTAAAACTTAACAAAAGCTTAAGGAAGGGTATTAGAAACTAGAGAACAAAGATAAGCAAAGCTTCTTGGTAGCATCATTTTTCTCAGTTGGGCTGTTTTGCTAGAATCAAGCAGAGATTTGCACAGCTCCTTGAATGGAGGTTTCCTGCCTCAGCATAGAGCCAAAAAGAAAAAAAAAACAAGGTTTTTAAAGAACATAATGGTATGTTTGAGAGCTGGCAATGGCAGTGACCACATCTCCAAGCTGGCAGCATGCTGGTGGATGGCAGCATAGACCAAGACAGGGAACACAGCTCTCAGTTCTGGCAGTAAAATTACCCACCACCATCTTTGATAGACCACAGCTAATACAGCTGTGGCTTTCATTTTAGTAATGTTGTTTAGCAGATAAAGAACTCATAGTCACAAAAAAAAAAAAAAAGGTAAAGATTTACAATAAGACAGATTAAGACAAACCTCTAAAGGTTTACAGTGTGATTTAAAATATATGTAGGCTTGAGAGAGAAAAAGAAATGGGGTAAAATGGTTTAAAGAAGAATAACAAAAAGAAAGAGTAGCTGGGTGTGGTGGCACATGCCTTTAATTCCAGCACTCGGGAGACAGAGGTAAGCAGATCTCAGTGATTTCAAAACAAACCTCATATACATAGTTCATTCCAGGAAAGATAAAAGTTACACAGAGAAACCCTGTCTCACATATGAAAAAATAAAAGTAGAAAAAATAGACTAATTAAAAAAAAACATGTGAAAATGGAAAGCGCAAAAAGAGTTTGGATACCATATATTGGTGTTGTCTTTAAATTGCTCAAATGCTAAGGATGTACACTTGATTATCAGTGCTGTGAAATTATTCCAATTTATATATTTTAAAAATGTTTTGACTCCAAAACTTAAGTCTAAGGACAGGTTACCGGGGAAAAGGATTTCTATTTTTGTTGCCACAGAAAATGAAAAACTGTGGATTCCTTCCTGACTAACATGGTTTGATCAAACCATACCCCCTGGAACAGCATCCCAGGTGATCCAACATTCAAAACATTTGGGACAAGGCAGCCTTGCAGACTACAGCCAGGATTTCTGGGATCTCTACAACAGCGACCCCTACCAGCAGGAAGTAGTTTGGAAAGAAGGATGCCCAAATTCCCAAATATTGTTTATAAATGTTTGTTTTCACTTAAATGGGTTGGTTATAAATGGTTAATGATCACAACTGATCCATTTAAAGGTAAAAAGATGATTATGGTATAGATATGAATACTTTTCTTTGGAATGGATGTTCATTTATTGATACAACTTTAAGGTCAATTTTGTGATATGTACATTTCTCCTCTTGTTCAGGTATTGTGTTTAAATAGCTCATTTAAAAAGTGTAATGTATAGCCTTTTCTCCAAGATGCCACAGAAAGCAAAGAAGGAAGCCCCTGCCTCTCCCAAAGGTGAAGCCAAAGTGAAGGCCTTAAAAGCCAAGAAGGCAGTGCTGAAAGGCATCCACAACCACAAAAAGGAAAAGATCTGCACATCACCCACCTTCTGGTGGCCCAAGACCCTGCAGCTCCAGAGCCAGCCCAAATACCCTCAGAAGAGCACGCCCCAGAGAAACAAGCTTGACCACTGTGCCATCATGAAATTCTCCCTGACCAGAAGACAACACACTTGTGTTCACTGTGAATGTCAAGGCCAAGAAGCACCAGATCCAACAGGCTGTGAAGAAACTATATGACACTGATGTGGACAAAGTCAACACCCTCATAAGGCCTGACAGAGAGAAGAAGGTGTATGTTTGGTTGGCTCCTGAAAATGATGTTCTGGATGTTGCCAACAAAATTGGGATCATCTAAACTGAGTCCAGCTGACTAATTCTAAATATACATTTTTTTTTACCATAAAAAATGTAATGTATAATTTAGTACAGATTATAGATAGTTGCCTATAATAGTCAAAACTTATTGTTAGGTGAGTTAGAATTTCTAGATATATAGAGATATATTTGAGATGGATAGACATTCTTCAAACCTTTCAATGACCTACAGAATATGGCATTTAAAATGTTTAGGGTTTTTCTTGACAGTGGGACATAACTGCTCCTGGCAACACCACCTATATCAGAAAGAAAGATGGACATCGAAGAAACTTGTCATGGAGTTCATTTTCAATATGGCAAAGCTAGCTATTTGGGCAAGATACAGGTCATATCTGGACTGTTTGACTTTATGGTATCTAAACTGGACATGCAGGACCCACAGGAAAATTAGTGCTGATACAAGATTTCTACAGGCTTCCTGCTTCATGAAAGAGTCTGCCAGACAATCTGTAGAACACAGAAAAAAATTACTGACAGACTGCCAATACCGATGGACAGTTTAGTTTTCTGCTTTGCTGAGGAGTCTGCCAGACACACTATGGCCAGTGGACAAAAGATAAAACATTACAGAACTTCGGATGACAGACCACGTAGCAAGGTGTCTCTGTCATTTCCTCCTAGAGGCAGTAGGAAGGGCCTAGTCCCTATTCCAAATGACTTGACATGTTTAGGTGACCCCTCCAGGAACTTTCTGGCACATGGATGGAACTAGAAAAGATCATACTGAATGAGGTAACCAGACCCAGAATGATAAACATGTTATGTACTCACTCAAAAGTGAAAGTGAATATTAGATGTAAAGTAAAGAAGAACCATGCTACAATCCACAGACCCAGAGAAGCAAAGTAACAAGGAAGACTTGAGGGGGTTGGATACTTGAATCTCACTGTGAATTGGGAATAGCATGGACTTTGCCAGTTGAAAGGATAGGGGGGTCTGGAAAGGTGAATAGGGATGGGGGGATGGAAATGTGAATGATCAGGTTGGGGGCAGATAGAAGGAGAGAATACTTGGAAAGTCAACTGGAATTGAGTCAAAGGTATCTATGTAATGAAAGAGAAACTTGAAGCAGTGGGAACTCCCAGGAATCTCTGAGAGAAGCCTACTTAAGAATCATAGCAATAGGCAAAACAGAGCATGAAGCAGTCATCTCCTATAACAAAGCAAGTGTTTCAGGGAAGGGACTGGGCCACGACCACAGCCACAAACCCTTTGGCCTATAATTTGTCCTGCCTACAAGATGTGCTGGTATAAACACAGCAAAGAAATTGTGGGAATGACCAACTAATGACTGGCACAGCTGGAGACCCATACCCTCAGGGGGAGCTCACAACTGAAGACCAGGAAAGAGAGGTTGGATAAAAGCAAACATGAATGGAGAAAAAAGTCAATAAATGGTATTCTGCTATACTCATAGATTGTTGGGTAGTCTAATTGTCATTAGAGAGGCTTTACCCAGCAACTGATGGGAATAGACACAGCCAGACAGGTGGAGCTTGGGAATTCTGGAGAAGATAGGGAGGAAGGAATGTAGAACCCAGTGGTGTCAAGGGCACCACAAAGAAAAAAATACATGGAAGAGAACCAAGTAACCTGGTTTCCTGGGCGCATAGGGTGCTGACAGAGACTGAATCAACAAACAGGGAGCCTGCATGGAACTGATCTAGGCCCTCTGCATAAATGTTAATGTTGCTTAACTTGGTTTTTGGTTTTTGTATGAGACTCATACCAGTGAGAGTAGGAACTATCTCCAGCTGAGCGTTTGGGGGCCCATTCTTCCTACCAGATAGCCTCATTCAGCCTTAATAGAAGAAAAGGTGCCCAGTCTCACTGCAACCTGATACATCATAGCTGGCTGATATCCACAGAAATGCCACCATAGAAATAAGTGTGGAGAGTTCTCAAAAACATAAAAGCAATCTACCATATGAGCTAGATATACAGCTCCTTGTCATATTCCAAAAGTCCTCTGTAGTGAGATTTTCACTTTGTCCACATCTGTGGCACTGACCATGCCCATTGGGGGCTGGAGACAGGGGTGGAAGCGATCTGGGGAAATAGGTCTGACAAGGAGCCCAGGAGTGTTCTCTTGCTGGCAGAATGCAGACAGGAGAGGATCTGGAGGCAACCTTGGGACCAGGAACCTGTTGGTGTTCATCTGTCTAGTTTGTAAGTTATTTCTCCCTGCATAAACATCTATTCGGCCTATTTGCTTCTCCTGATCCTTATTAAACCATGATATATGTTGTCAGAAGTGGGATCAGGATTTTCATGGGACCTGGGTTTGACCCCAGCAGCAGATGCCATTCCCTTCCCCCACCATCCCTGAACAGACAGGTCACTTGCCTAACCAGGTAGACACACCGCAGCTTATGAGACAGTTGTGTCTGCCCTACAACTCCTTTATATCCATCGCTGCCCTGAGATCACTGCTTATCTCCTACTCAATCCCTCACATTGCATTCGCACAGAGAGCCCTGCAGTGTCCACCCTGCTTGTGTGTTTCCACACATGGCCTGGCCTCTGGGCCTGCCCTGCTTGTGTGTTCCTACCCGGTAGCGCCAGATAGAGGTGACACCTGTTAGTCCTGCCATCCCAGCAATATGCACAAGGCTCGTTTCACTCCTTCATTTAACAAAATTTCATTTGCCTTAGTTTTTAAAGAGCAATTCTACAGGGACCATGATCAGAAGGATCGTCTGCTGCCGGACACTATTTGGTGGTACACCTACAGGCGTAACTACCACAAGTTGAGATCTACAACTAAAAGCATCAAAGTTCCATGACAGCAGAATTACAACTAAGGTAATTACAGCATCCTTCACAATTTAAGCTGATATAGTATCTGAGACCAATTG
The DNA here is from genome assembly GCF_943737965.1 of Phodopus roborovskii. Lineage (NCBI taxonomy): Eukaryota > Metazoa > Chordata > Mammalia > Rodentia > Cricetidae > Phodopus > Phodopus roborovskii. The sequence goes on along the minus strand of NW_026125235.1, from coordinate 35,575 downwards.
TTCCATACCTACAATAATCGTACAATGCAGGACATTAGGAATTCTTTTACATAATATGTAGAAGGAATTTTAGCAGAAGAAAATCATGACTTAACCAATATATACATTTTTTGTAATAGGAATGAGTTTCATCATTAATATGATATTCTTAAAGAATGGTTTGAGATTAGAGCAAACAATAAGGAACTTGAAACATAGAAGACTTAGTAACAAGGATTCAAAATATTGAAAATGATAATAGAGAGCAAAAAAAAAACAGAATGCAAAACATAGAATGCTTAGGGGAAAAAAGGTTCAGAATATTGAAGATGTCAATAGAGAGCTAACAGGTAGAATACCAAACATGGAACATAAAAATGACCAAGTAGAAAACAGAATTTGTTCCTTGTCTGATGTCTCAATAACAAAAACAGAAACAATGCAATGCATTAACACGCTAGCAAAAACAGCTCATTCCTGGTAGGATGAAGCTACTAATAAGTTAAAAAGACTAGCAGATATAATTCATTCTATATCTGAGGATAATAGCAAGCTAGCATATAGAACATTGTTTCTGGAAGGCAGTTTACATGCCATTCAGATAATATCTAAGGATAAGAATATTAAAAACATGGAATCATTCGTAGTTGGAGAAAGCAAGAAACTGACTGATGCAATGAAGTCTCTAGAATATTATGTAATTCAAGAAGTTCAGACACTCAGAGAAGCAATGGTGAGTAGATTTCAGGCCTTAGAAGACTTTTAATCTGATACATCACGAAAGGAACTATAGGTAACAGGACATGAAAGAGACCCAAAATTTTCTACACAGTTTAGTGTCAGGGGAGCTTTCCCTGTATCTATTAATGAAAAACCAGCAATGAAAAAACACCCTACATGTGTTATTGCATATCAGTGGGAACCAATACATATGGAAGATTTAAAAGGTATAAAGGAAGAAGTAGTCTCTTATGGCATGAAGTCACTATATGTGAAGTAGTGATTAATAGAATCATGTGCAAGGAATAACAAGGTAACCCCTAAGGATTAGGATCAATTAATATCAGCTGTCCTTGAAAATTCCTCTCAATTAGAATAGAGGGCTTTATGGAGAGAGGAAGCAAAATCTCTTGAAATCCAGGGCTTAAAGAAAGGTTATAAAGCTCCCCAAGATAACATTCTTGGTGAGGGTCTTTATGCTGACCCAGAAACCCAAGCTGCCTGTAATGAACACATCTTGTCTCTATGCAGTGCAGTAGCTTTGAATGCTTGAGATAAGGTTCATGAACTTGGGGAGAGGATAGAATCCTATACCAAGATAATGCAAGGACTGAGAGAACGCTTTAGTGTATTCCTAGAAAGATTGTCTTGGGCAGTAAAATTAGAGGTAGCAGAAACAGATTCAAGGCAAATACTCATAGAATCATTAGCTTATGAAAATACGAATCCACAATGCAAACAAATGCTTTGGCCTCTAAAAATCTGATCAGCACCCTTGGATGAATGGGTCCTATATACAGCCAACATTGAGTATATTGACCAATAACACTGAAGCTTGGGTAGGAAAAGCCAAATTTAAAGGTCTGAGAAGATATCAAGATAACAGAGGTCTTAATTATGGTGACATAAAAGCTGGGGTAGAAGAAGCCATCTCCAAAGGTTTGAAAAGATATTAAAATGTCAGATGTATTAACTGTGGTAAGATAGGACATGTAAAAAGAAATTGTAGGTAAAGCATCTCTAGAAATACTCTCAGGAATGAATTGAGCAGAAGGCCTCAGCCTTCTGGGTTACATAGAAGGTGTGGCAAGGCCAACCCTGGACAAATGAATAAAGATGGACCAGAGACAAACAAGGAAACCCTTTACAATAGGGAAACTCCTTGGGGGGGGCTCTCGAAGGCCCCCATATCAAAGGAGGTCTGAACATTACAGGTCACTGTGGAGGACGAACTCCCACAGGACAAATAGAAAATCCAGTGCCTATTGTAAAAACTCATACTGCTCAGGATGACAAACTAGTGATAAAAGTTGAATCAAACATGACAGAAGGAAACAGACAACGTACATTTTGGCAAACCTCTATAAATAGTCAAAGTCCTAGATTGATAGTTAAAATGAATAACAGACTGGAGGCATTGTTGACACAAGGACTGACATAACTATCATAACTAATAAATCTTGGCCTCAAAGATGGCCCCTGCATGAGGTAAATGTTCAATTCTTAGAGATTGGAACCATGTCACAGGTAAAACAGAGCCCGAGATGGATTGAATGTATAGGACCAGAATGAGAGAGAGGAAAGTTGAGACCACATGTGGCTGATGTAGTGATAAATTTATGGGGTCGTGATTTATTACAGCAAGCGAATACATAGATTAACATTTCTCCAGTATTAGGTAGGAACCATAAATGACATCATGGTTGTGGAAAAAAATATTACAAAGTATTATACAAGACAGCCACCAATTATCCAGGCTGTACAAAAACAGAATACAAGTGCAAAACAAACAGAGGAACCAAAAGCCCTACCCTTAAAATGGCTAATAGATGAACCTCTCTGGGTAGGGTAATGACCTATGAACTCTGAGAAGTTAGAGAGTTTAAAAAACCTGGTTCCAGAACAATTAAATGCTGGACATATTGAGGAGTCTACCAGCCCTTAGAACTGTCCTGTATTTGTTATCAAAAATAAATCTGGTAAATGGAGAATGCTTACAGACCTGAGAGCCATGAATAAAGTGATTCAGCCAATGGGCTCTCTACAGCCCGAAATGCCCTTGCCTTCTTTGATACCTAAAGAATGGCCTATTACAGTTATTCATTTAAAGGATTGCTTCTTCACTATACCTTTACAAGAATAAGATAAAGAGAAATTTGCCTTCACAGTACCTAATTATAATAACCAGTGAAGAGATATCAATGGAAGGATTTGCCACAGGGAATGCTAAATAGCCCCATCCTATGCAAATATTTTGTGCAAAATTGTAAATAATTTCTAAACAGTTTCCACAATACATAGTGATATATTGTAGGCTGATTCTAAAGTAGAAATTTTAGAAAAAAATGTTTGAGAAAGTAAAGGAAGTTTTGCCTCACTGGGAATTGCAAATTGCACCCATAAAAAAAATACAAAAAGGAGATTCTACCAACTACATAGGATATAAAATAGGTCTACAGAAAATTAGACCACAAAAAGTACACATCAGGAGATATCACTGCCAGACACTTAATGATCTTCAAAAATTACTAGAGAGATTTCTCAACTGCAAACCATTATTGCAAAAGAAGGGCATTGTTATGAGTAAGGTTTTTTTTTTTTTTTCTCTGCCGGCCTGGACTCACTGCCACACCAACCCCAAATAACACACATAGACTCTTTATTAGATATAATGCTGTTGGCCTGATATTAGTATTTCTTATTGGCTAGCTCTGTCTTAAATATTAACCCATTTCCATTAATCTAAATACTTCCATGTGGTCTTATCTTACTGGAGAGAGGAGTTGGCATTCTGCTCTCTCAGTCCACCACCTTGGAATTCCCCCCATGGCTTCCTTTCTCCTCCTAGTCTCTTCGTCCCACCTATCTTGCTTTTCTATTGGCCAACAGTGCTTTATTCATTAACCAATAAGAGAAACATATTTACAGAATGACATGTCCCATCATCTCCTCTTCTCTAAGTAAAAAGAAGGGTATTAACCTTAACATAGGAAAATGCATAACCAAACAGTTATCAAATAAGAATTACAGTTAACAATATTTAGTCCATTAACATTTAGCAAGATTTAAGGAAATATTCCATTATCTATCCTATCTTTGTGAGTCTAAAGTCCTATATGTAACTTATCTTTAATCCTAACTAAGAAAAATTATAACCATAACTGTCTTCAACTCCTTCAAAGACCACAGAAGGATAATATATAAACTCTAGAAATAACAGAGACAACTCACTACATGGTCAGTCACTCAAAGTTCTTCTGTAATGTTCCATCTTCAGCCCATAGGCCATAGTATGTCTGGCAGACTCTTCAGCAAATCAGGAAACTTTAAAAATTGTCTCCTTGTATTGGTAGTTTGTCAGTCTCTTTTCTCTGTGTCCTGTAGACTGTCTGGCAGACTTGTCCATGAAGCAGGAACTCTGTAGCAATGTCCATCTTATATCAACAGTCACTTTTCTGTGGGTCCTGCATGTCCAGTTTGTACAGCATAAAGTCAAACAGTCCAGACTACAGCAATATCTTGCCGAAATGGCTAGTCTTTCCATATTGGAAGCAAACACCATAATGTGTTTCTTTGATGCCCATCTTCCTTTCTGATGCAGGTGGTGTTGCCAGGAGTAGTTATGTCTGTCAAGAAAAACTCTAAGCCATTTTAAATGCCATATTCTGTGGGTCTTTGAAAGGTTTGAAGAATGCTTATCTGTCTCAAATGTCTATATATCTAAAAATCTTAACTAACTTAAATATAAGTTCTGACTATCATAGGTAACTATCTATAATCTCTACTAAATTATACATTACATTTCTAAATGAGCTATATAAGCACAATACCTAAACAAAAGGAGAAATATACTTATCAGAAAAGTGACCTTAAAGTTGTATCAATAAATGAAAATCCATTCCAAAACAAAGTATTCATGTCTATAACATAATTACCTTTTTACCTTTAAAAAGATTGGTTGTGGTCATTAACCATTTATAACCAACCCCATTTAAGTGTCGTTCTTTCCAAACTACTACCTACTGGTAGGGGGCGCTGTCATGAGAATCAAAGAAAACACAGAAATCCTGGCTGTAGTCTGCAAGGCTGCCTTGTCCCAAATGTTTTGAATGTTGGATCACCTGAAATGCTGTTTCAGAGGGCATGGTTTGATCAAACCATGTTAGGAAGGAATCCACACTTTACATTTTCTGTGGAAACAAAAATAGAAATCATTTTCCCCAGTAACCTGTCCTTAGACTTAAGTTTTTGAGTCAAAGCACTTTTAAAATATATAAATTGAATTGATCCAGCAGCATTTCTTTTAACAGTTGTTATTTCCTCAGCAGTCAAATGATACAAAGATAACAGAACAGTATATAGTATCCACACTCTTTTTGTGCTTCACATCTTTACATGGCTTTTTTATTACTCTATTTCTTCTACTTATATTTTTTCATTTCTTTAGACAGGGTTTCTCTCTGTAACTTTTATCTGTCCAGGAATTAACTCTATATGCCAGGTTTACTTTGAAATCACAGAGATCTTCTTGCCTCTGTCTCCTGAGTGCTGGAATTAAAGGCATGTGCCACCACACCCAGCTACTCTGTCTCTTCAAAACCATTTTATTCTTTTTCTCTCCCAAGCCTACATATATTTTAAAACACAATAAAACTTTAGAGGATTATCTTAATTTGAATCTGTCTTTACTGTAAATCTTTATCTTTTACTGGCCACAAGTCGTTTATCTGGTAAACAACAACATAGATAAAATGAAAGCCACAGCTGTATTAGCCAAAGTCTATCAAAGATGGCTGTGGGTACTGAGAGCTGTGCTCACTGCCTTGGTCTATGCTGCCATCCACCAGCATGCTGCCAGCTTGCACATGTGGTCAATGCCATTGCCAGTTCTCGTACACACCATTCAGTTGTTAGCAGAGCCATTTAAAAGCCTTGATGTTTTTTGCCACTTATGCTTAGTCAGGATACCTCCCTTAATGGAGCCGTGAAAATGTCTGCTTATCTCTAGCAAAACAGAGTCCAAATGAGAAAAATGTTGTTATCTAGAAGCCTTGCTTGTCTCTGTTCTTTTGTTCCTAAAGTCCTTTCTTCAGTGTTTCTTAAGTTTTAAGTGGAAGTTCTTATTAGCCACTTTGCGGACAGATGTTAAGAGTATGTTTTTTCCCTCCAGTCTGGACCCACCGCCATGCCTGCCCCAAATAACACACAGAGACTCTTTATTAGATATAAAGCTGTTAGTCTGTTACTAGTATTTCTTATTGGCTAGTTCTGTCTTAAATATTAACCCATTTTATTAATCTAAGTACTTCCATGTGGTCTTATCTTACCAGAGAGAGGGCTGTCTGCTTTCTCAGTTTACCATCTTGGAACTCTTCCCTACTACTTCCTCTCTCCTTCTAGTCTCCTTGTCCAGCCTATCTTCCTTTCCTATCAGCAAACAGTGCTTTATTCATTAACCAATAAGAGAAACATAATTACAGAATGATATTTCCCATCAGGGCATGATTTGAAAAACATGAAAATGGCCCTAAGAGGGGACAAGGACTTGAATACTCCACAAATACTACAAGCAGAAGCTGAAAAGAAATTAGAATGGGTAGACAAGAGGATACTAGAAGCACATATAGACCATATGGATCCAAAACTAGACTTTGTTCTGCTATACTACCATCTAGAAAATATTCTTCAGTGATTTTGATGCAGAGGGAAGATATATTAGACTGGATATTTCTACCACATTAACAGAATAAAAAACTAAAAATATACATAGAAAAGATTTCTGACTTGATTATAAAAGGTAAATTAAGGCTTCATCAACTAACAGGAAGGGGCTCAGCAGAAATTATAGTACCTTTAACTAATGAGGAAATTTCCTTCTAATGGAAAGATAATAAATATTGACAGAGAATATGCAGTAATTTTTTGGGGAATGATTAGCAACAATTATCCCAAAATGAAAGAATCAAATTCATAAAGAAAACAACTAGAATACTTCCACACATTGGAAGAAAAATGCCTATCTCTGGAGTTTCTACATTCTACACTGATGTAAACAAATCTAGTAAGGCAGGAAATAAATCAGGAACAATAAGTTAAGTGGTTCAAAGCCCTTACAATTCTGTACAAAAGGCAGAATTGTACGCCATTTTCATGGTACTTACTGATTTGAAAGAATCCCTCAATATAGTTACTGATTCAATTCACAGAGGGAGTCATATCTTATTGCAGACTTTATTCTTTTTACTTCTTTTTTTATTTAATTTATTATTTTATATGTCGATCCCAGTACCCACTCCCTCCCTCCCTCATTTTTACCCTCTCTGCCCTCTCACATGCACCATAACTACCCTCCCCTCCCAAACCCCCACCCCAATTCCATATGTAGGGCAATGCCATCCAGGTAGGGTCATGTAGATCTGACAGGTCATGTGAAGTAGGGACTAGGGCTTCTCTCCTGTCTCTAGATTAAGGCAGTTATCCCTCCATGGGGGATATGTTCCAAAGTCCTTTTGTGCACCAGGGATACATCCTGGCTCCACTATCTGAGGTCCTTTAGACTGCTCAGTCCTTCTGGCTGAGACCCATATTCAGGGGGGCCTGAGTCAGTCCCATGCTGGCTTTCCAGCTATCAGTCAGGAGGCCCGTTAGATCCTCCTTGTTCAGGTTAGCTGTCTCTATGTGTTTCTGCAACCTGATTTTGTCCTCTCTATCTGCATCTGGGTTCTAGTTTGACTCAGTGTTTAGATATGGTTGTTTGCTCCTGTTTCCAACAGGTATTAGATGAGGGCTTCATGGATAACTTAGTTGTTGATCTCACTATCAGGGAAGGGCATTTATGATAGCCTTTCCACGGATGCTCAAATTGCTAGTTGGAAGCAGTCTTCTAGTTCTCTCGACCTTTCTTTGTGTTCAATTTTCTCTTCAAACCAACATTGGCTCCCTCTTTTATGTCCTCTCTCTCTCTCTTCCTCTCTCTCTCTCTCTCTGTCTCTCTCTCTCTCACACACACACACACTCTCTCACACTCTCTCTCTCTCCTGTCTTCTATTACTAACCAGACTCATTCTTCCTAGTCACACGTGTTTTCTTCTCCTCCCCCTCACTATCTCCCACTTCTCTCTCCATTCACTGCTCCTGACTTCCTTTGTGCTCTGGGGGGACTTGGCCCTTCCCGGTTCTGTGAGGGACTTTTATGAATCTCTTAGAATACACGTTGTAACCTAGTTCCTCTGGTGGTGTGAATTGTAGGCTGGTGATCCTTTGATCTAGGTCTAAAATTCATATATGAGTGAATACATACTCTGTTCCTCTTTTTGTGACTGGGTTACCTCATTCAGGATAGTTTCTTCAAGTGCCATACACTTGGTTGCAAATTTCAAGATACCATTATTTTTTCTGCAGAGTAGTATTCAATTGTGTAGATGTGCCACATCTTCATTATCCATTCTTCAATTGAGGGGCATCTAGGTTGCTTCCAGGTTCTTGCTATTACAAATAGTGCTGCTATAAACATAGTTGAACAGATACATGTCTTTGTTGCATGGATGTGGATCATTTGGGTATACGCCTAAGAGGAGTATTTCTGGGTCCTGTGGTATACTAATTCCCATTTTCCTGAGGAACCACCACACTGATCTCAAAAATGGCTGTATGAGTTTGCACTCCCACCAGCAGTGGAGGAGTGTTCCACTTTCTCCACATCCTCTCCAACATAAGTCATCACTGGTGTTTCTAATTTTAGTCATTCTGACAGGGGTAAGATGGTATCTCAAAGTTGTTTTGATTTGCATTTCCCTGATAGCTAAGGATGCAGAGCATTTTCTTAAGTGTCTTTCGGCCATTGAGAATTCTTTCTTCAGTTCTGTACCCCATATTTAATAGGGTTTTTTGGTGTTTTTTTTTTTTTTGACTAGTTTCTTGAGTTCTTTGTGTATTTTGGAGATCAGCCCTTTGTGGGATATAGGGTTGGTGAAAATCTTTTCCCAGTCTGTGGGCTGCCGTTTGGTCTTGTCGACTTGTGTCCTTTGCCTTACAGAAGCTTCTAAGTTTGAAGCAGTCCCCTTTACTAATTGTTTTCTCAGTGTCTGTGCCCCTGGAGTTATGTTCAGGAAGCGGTCTCCTATCCCAATTTGTTCAAGGATACCTCCTACTTTCTCTTCTAAGAGGTTCAATGTGGCTGAATTGATGTTGAAGTCTTTTATCCATTTGGACTTGAGTTTTGTGCATGGTGACAGACATGGGTCTATCTGCAGTCTTCTGCACACCCTCATCCAATTGTTCCAGCACCATGTGTTGAAGATGCTGTCCTTGCCCCATTGTATAATTTTAGCTGTTTTGTTGAAAATCAGGTGTTCATACTGATTTTCGACAAAACAGCTAGAATTAACTTCATTATTTATACAGTTACAAGATACTATCAGAAAGAGGACTCATCCTATATATATAATACACATTAGATCCCATACAGGTCTGCTAGATCCTCTAGCACAAGGCAATAAATTGATCTGTTATTAATACAAAATGTGCTAGAAGCCTCTGAGTTTCATAAGAAACACCATGTGAACAGCAAAGTTTTAAAAAAGGATTTTTCTATCACTTGGAAACAAGCTAATGAAACAGTAAGGAAATATCCTACTTTCTCATTCTATAACCAAACTCCTTTACCACCAGGCAGTAACCTTAAAGGTATAAATAGGAATAAAATATGGAAAATAGATGTGTTTCATTTTACAGAATTTGGAAAATTAAAATACATGCATCACACTATAGATACATTTTCAGGGTTTCAATTGGCCACTGCTCTGAACTCTGAAAAGCCTGATTCTGTTATCACATACCTATTAGAGGTAATGGCCATTATGGGCCCAAATCGAAACTAATAATGATCCCGCATATGTCTCCAGCTAATTGGAACAGTGTTTTGAGTATTATAACATAAAGCACATAAAGCACACAATCCTACAGGACAAGTGGTAGTTGTGAAATCCAATAGTACTTTAAAGGAAATGCTTTATAAACAGGCAGGAGGAACAAAGACACACAAAAACAGATTACATAATACTTTATTAACACTAAACTCCCTTATGCTAATGAAAAAGGAAAAATAGCTGCAGAAAGACACTGGACAGTAGAGAAAAGTTCTGAAATAAATCAACCAGTGTACTTCAAGGATGTATTGACCTCAGTATGAAAACCAGGATATGTGTTATGTTGGGATAGGGGTTTCACATTTTTATCTACAGGAGAAAAAAAGCAATAGATGCCATCTAACTTGATAAACACCCAAGTAGAACAAGAGAAACATCTTAACAAACAGAAATGACAAGCCATCCAACAAATTGGTTCCCATGAGATGTGCAGAGACCTCTCAAAGTTAGGGAAAATATTCTGTTCTTGTCCTTACAGGAAAATAGAGAACACCCATCTTCAAATAGCCAAGACACCCAACATGGTGCGTACATACAGAAGAGAAGAAAACTCTCCAAAAGAATCACTTAATGAACAGGAATTTGATTTATGGGGAAAAAAACATATTTAATTCTAGTAAACTATTTCTTTTCTTTTTTTTTTTTTTTTTTTTTTTTTTTTTTGGAATTTACCTAAATTTTTTTTAGATTTTTTTATTTATTTTATATAACCAAGTCCATTTAAATGAAAACAAACATTTATAGAAAATATTTGGGAATTTGGGCATCGTTCTTTCCAAACTACTTCCTGCTGCTAAGGGGCGCTGTCATGGGGGAATTCGAAGAAGATTCAGAAATCCTGGCTGTAGTCTGTAAGGCTGCTTTGTCCAGCTGTTTTGAATGTAGGATCACCTGGTACTCTGTTTCAGGTGGTCTGGCTTGATCAAACCACATTAGTCTGGAAGGAATCCATATCTTTCCATTTTCTGTGGAAACAAAAATAGAAATCCTTTTCCCCAGTAACTTGTACTTGAACTTAAATTTTGGAGTCAAAGCATTTTTTTAATTTATTTTTTTTTTGTTTTTTTTTTTTTGTTTTGTTTTTTTATTTATTTATTTTTATTTAATTTTATATAACAAAGTCCAATTAAACACCTTCAGCAAACTAGCAGGATACAAGATAAACTCAAAAAATCAGTAGCCCTACTTTTTTCAGATGACAAAGAGGCAGAGAAAGAAATCAGAGAAACATCACCCTTTACAACAGCCACAAGCAACAAAAAGTATCTTGGTGTAATGCTTACCAAACAAGTAAAAGACCTATATAATAAGAACTTTGTGACTCTAAAGAAAGAAATTAAAGAAGATACCAGAAAATGGAAAGATCTGCCATGCTCTTGGTTAGGTAGGATTAACATAGTAAAAATGGCAATCTTACCAAAAGCAATCTACAGATTCAACGCAATCCCCATTAAAATCCCACCACAATTCTTCACCGACCTTGAAAGGATAATAATCAACTTTAGATGGAAAAACAAAAGACCCAGGATAGCCAAAACAACCCTATACAATAAAAGAACTTCAGGAGGCATCACCATTCCTGACTTTAATCTCTACTACAGAGCTATAGTACTGAAAACAGCCTGGTATTGGCATAAAAATAGACAGGTAGACCAATGGAATTGAATTGAAAATCCTGATATTAATCCAAACACCTATGAACACCTGATTTTCGACAAAACAGCTAAAATTATACAATGGGGCAAGAACAGCATCTTCAATAAATGGCACTAGCACAATTGGATGAGGGTGTGAAGACTACAGATAGAACCATGTCTGTCACCATGCGCAAAACTCAAGTCCAAATGGATAAAAGACCTCAACATCAATCCAGCCACATTGAACCTCTTAGAAGAGAAAGTAGGAGGTACCCTTGAACAAATTGGTATAGGAGACTGCTTCCTGAACATAACTCCAGGGGCACAGACACTGAGAGAAACAATTAGTAAATGGGACCTCTTCAAACTTAGAAGCTTCTGTAAGGCAAAGGACACAAGTCGACAAGACCAAACGGCAGCCCACAGACTGGGAAAAGATTTTCACCAACCCTATATCCCACAAAGGGCTGATCTCCAAAATACACAAAGAACTCAAGAAACTAGTCAACAAAACACCAAATAACCCTATTTAAAAAAATGGGGTACAGAGCTGAAGAAAGTATTCTCAATGGAGGAAATCAAAAAGGCTGAAAGACACTTAAGAAAATGCTCTGCATCCTTAGCTATCAGGGAAATGCAAATCAAAACAACTTTGAGATACCATCTTATCCCTGTCAGAATGGCTAAAATTAGAAACACCAGTGATGACTTATGTTGGAGAGGATGTGGAGAAAGTGGAACACTCCTCCACTGCTGGTGGGAGTGCAAACTCATACAGCCATTTTGGAGATCAGTGTGGTAGTTCCTCAGGAAAATGGGAATTAGTTTACCACAGGACCCGGCAATCCCCCTCTTAGGCATATATCAAAGGATTCACATCCATGCAACAAAGACATCTGTTCAACTATGTTCATAGCAGCACTATTTGTAATAGCAAGAACCTGGAAGCAACCTAGATGCCCCTCAATTGAAGAATGGTTAATGAAGATGTGGCACATCTACACAATGTAATACTACTCTGCAGAAAAAATAATGGTATCTTGAAATTCGCAGGCAAGTGTATGGCACTTGAAGAAACCATCCTGAATGAGGTAACCCAGGCACAAAAAGAGGAACACAGTATGTACTCACTCATATATGGATTTTAGACCTAGATCAAATGATCACCAGCCTATAATTCACATCACCAGAGGAACTAGGTTACAAAGTATTCTCAATGGAGGAAATCAAAAAGGCTGAAAGACACTTAAGAAAATGCTCTGCATCCTTAGCTATCAGGGAAATGCAAATCAAAACAACTTTGAGATACCATCTTATCCCTGTCAGAATGGCTAAAATTAGAAACACCAGTGATGACTTATGTTGGAGAGGATGTGGAGAAAGTGGAACACTCCTCCACTGCTGGTGGGAGTGCAAACTCATACAGCCATTTTGGAGATCAGTGTGGTAGTTCCTCAGGAAAATGGGAATTAGTTTACCACAGGACCCGGCAATCCCCCTCTTAGGCATATATCAAAGGATTCACATCCATGCAACAAAGACATCTGTTCAACTATGTTCATAGCAGCACTATTTGTAATAGCAAGAACCTGGAAGCAACCTAGATGCCCCTCAATTGAAGAATGGTTAATGAAGATGTGGCACATCTACACAATGTAATACTACTCTGCAGAAAAAATAATGGTATCTTGAAATTCGCAGGCAAGTGTATGGCACTTGAAGAAACCATCCTGAATGAGGTAACCCAGGCACAAAAAGAGGAACACAGTATGTACTCACTCATATATGGATTTTAGACCTAGATCAAATGATCACCAGCCTATAATTCACATCACCAGAGGAACTAGGTTACAAGGTGTATTCTAAGAGATTCATATAAAGTCCTTCACAGAACTGGGAAGGGACAAGTCCCCCAGAGCTCAGGTGAAGTGGGGGAGGACAGCGAATGCAGAGAGAAGTAGGAGAAAATGATGGGGAGGAAAGAAAAACCTGTGCGACCAGGAAGATTGAGCCTGGTTAGGAATAGAAGATAGGAAAGAGAGACAGAGAGACAGACAGAGACAGAGAGAGAGAACATAAAAGAGGGAGCCAATATTGGTTTGAAGATAAAATTGAACACAAAGAAAGGTCTAGAGAACTACAAGACTGCTCCCAACTAACAATCTCAGCTTCCGTGGAAAGGCTATCATAAATGCCTTTCCTGGAGAGTGAGATCAAGAACTAACTTCTCCATGGAGCCCTCAACTAATGCCTGTTGAAAATAGGAGCAAACACCCATACATAAACACTGAGTCGAACTAGAACCCAGAAGCAGATGGAGAGGACAAGACCATGCAGCAGAAGCACATAGAGACAGCTTACCTGAACAAGGAAGAGCTAACGGCTACTAGATTGATAGCTGGGAAGACAGCATGGGACTGACTCAGGCCCCCCTGAATATGGGTCTCAGCCAGAAGGACTGAGCAGTCTAAGAGACCTCAGACAGTGGAGCCAGGATGTATCCCTGGTGCACAAAAGGACTTTGGAACATATCCCCCATGGAGGGATAACTGCCTTAATCTAGAGACAGGAGAGAAGCCCTAGTCCCTACTTCACAGGACCTGTCAGATCTACATGACCCCAACTGGATGGCATTCCCCTACATATGGAATTGGGGTGGGGGGATGGGAGGGGAGGGTGTTTAGAGTGCATGTGAGAGGGCAGAGAGGATAAAAGGGCTGGAAGGAGGGAGGGAGGGCTGGGGGATGGAGGGAGGGAGGGAGGGAGAGAGAACTGGGATCGACATGTAAAATAATAAATTAAATTAAAAAAAAATGCTTTGACTCCAAAATTTAAGTTGAAGGACAAGTTACTAGAGAAAAGAATTTCTATTTTTGTTTCCACAGAAAAGGAAAAGATGTGGATTCCTTCCAGACTAATGTGGTTTGATCACGCCAGACCACCTGAAACAGAGTACAAGCTATTCCTACATTCAAAACAGCTGGACAAAACAGCCCTACAGACTACAGCCAGTATATCTGAATCTTCTTCGAATCCCCCCAAAGACAGCGCCCCTTAGCAGCAGGAAGTAGTTTGGAAAGAACGACGCCCAAATTCCCAAATATTGTGTATAAATGTTTGTTTTCATTTAATTGGACTTTGTTATATAAAATTAAATAAATAAAAAAAACAATGTTCTGTTTTCAGATTAACAACCACGAATATCCACTTGATTCTGTCTGTATATTTTGCCATCAAACAAATAAACAGGAACAGTGATGTTTTACCCAATATTTCTCTGAGAGTTAAGGTCAAACATGTCAAAAAGAAATACATGAAAAATATCAAAATATTTTCAAATAAAACTCCAGGTATTCCTAACTACAGCTGTAAACATGGAAGAAGAATGTTAGCTGCACTTACAGGACCAAGGTGGTTTACCTCTTTAATATATGGGCTGCTCATGTACATTTTCACAGTACCTCAGGTGAGGCTGGGTAACTTGTAATGAAAACCAATCTCCATTTCAGACACTATTCTGAGTACCAAGACAGATTGGAAGGTGAAATTTGGCTTTATGTCTGTTTTGATTCAGAGTTTGAAGCATATATATACATATATATATATATAAATGTATATATATATATATGCTTCATATATATGTCATATATATATACATATATATATATATATATATATGAGACAGCTTTATTAGAACAGACAGAAAGCATGGATATATAAAGTGTTTTAATGTAATTTTAACACTCTTAACAGTAGTTTTGTAGAAAAATCACAATGAGAATTGTAATAACTACATGAAAATCCATACTTCCTAACAACCCCAAAGTTTACTTAAAATACACACAAACAGGGAGATTTGTGCATTCTGTCTTCTTCATATTGTTTATATTTTATGTCTTTTAGCTTTATTATGGGCCATTTCATCCTCTACTGAGTGACAGTGAACATTTTCCTAACCTGTACCAGATATCTCCAAACAACACATTTCTGGCCTTGGCCATGATGGCTTTGGTGGTTCATTTTAGATGGAACTGGGTGGGACTGGTACTTTCAGATGATGAGCCAGGCATTCAGTTTCTGACTGAATTGAGAGGAGAGATGCACAAACACAGAGTCTGTCTAGCCTTTGTGAATATTATCACAAAAAGTATACAATTACACCAGAAAAAAAGCTGAAAAAACTATAACCAGATCATGGCATCATCAGCAAAAGTTATTATCATGTATGGAGACACAGACTCCACTCTAACTGTACACTTTAGAATATGGCAAGATCTAGACATTCAGAGGCTCTGGATAACCACTTCACAGTGGGATGTGAACACAGGTAAAAGAGAGTTCCCCCAAAGCTCCTTCCATGGCACTCTCATTTTATCACATCACCATTGTGAGATTTATGGTTTCAAAAAATTCATCCAGACAGTGCACCCTTCCAACTAGAGTGAAGACACGTCTCTTGCTAGGTAATGGTGGATGTATTTTAAGTATTCATTGCCATTTCATTGTATGACACTGAAAAACTGTTCAAACAAAAGCCTACAACAATAGTTTTTCAAGCACCCATTTGAAGTGTCCATGGAGTCAAGTTACAACCTATACAATGCTGTCTATGCTGTAGCCTATGCACTTCATGAAATGATTGTTCAACAAATAGTCCCATTACCGAAGAACAGTGGGATAGATCTGGAATTTTACTCCTGGCAGGTAATATGTGTTCCACTGAAGCATATGTAGTGTCAAAGACATAGCTTTAAGTTTAACATAGATTCTGCAAACAAGAATTCTACAAATATTTTTACCTAGTGGATGCATTTCTGTACTCTTTTGCTACATATGACATAAACCTTATTAGTAGTATAAATTTTGGTCAAGATACAGGAAACACTAGAATCAATGCCATTGGTTATTCTCTAAAATGTAGCAATAAGATTCTATTGCTGAGAATAATTTATAGTGATAACATAGAATATATAGAAATTGAACCTATGCTTAACTGCATTTTCACCCCTACTGACTAGTGTTCACAGGCTGAAAAGTGATGTTCTCAGCACTGGATAGAATGAGAAATCATCATTTTCTCCAAGTAAAAAACCCTATGGGGCTTCTAGTAGTGGAACCTGTATTTAACCCTAGTGCATGGACTTGGGGAGCCTATTCCCTATGAAGGAATACTCTCTAACACTAGACACATGGGATAGTACCTAGGCGATGCCCCAAATGATATGACAGACTTTGATGATCCCTCATGGCAGACCTTACCCTCTCTGGAGATTAGATGGGGGTGGCATGGGAGTATGGTGGGGGGCATGGAAGGACAGGAGGGAGAGGGACTTGGGTGGTTATGCAAAATAAGATTGACTTTATTTAAATAAAAAAGAAAAAACATAAAAGCTACAATAATGGCATTGCTACATGATGCATGATGGTGGCACAAATATTAGGAGGCTAACCAACCCAAATCCAAATTTCTAATTGAATATAAGGCTCACTCAATAAGGTGATACCTACATTGGACATTGCTGGTGAAGTCAAGAGTCTGAATATAGATAGATTTTGGCCCCATGATAAAACTTACTGCAACTATTCTGTGAAATAAGCATATTATACGACAACTCTCAATGGCATGCTGCTATACCTATAGATCAGGGCATCAACCAGCCCTTATCAGAGAAGTTTCTTCCTGCAGTACATGTCAATGGACAGAGACCCTCAACTGTATAATGTGCAGGGAGTGAGATAATTTGGAGGACTCATGCTTAAATGGGATTTCTCTATTACACCACTCCCCTCATGAATCAAGGAACTATATCAAAGAAGGAATTGAAAAAATCTAAGATCCAGAGTGTCTGATGATTTGAAAAACATTATAATGCAGGGATACAGGGTAGATGCACACATGAACTCACAGAAACTATGACAGAATGCACAAGACCTGCACAAGCACAAGACAGACAAAATCCCAGCACACAGTAAAAGCAGGCACAAATTCACACCATGGCCCAAAAAAAGATGTTTGCCACTGATATATTCCTAGAAAAGAAAAGTGATTTTTTTCAATAGAATGATGGTGCATATATAAGACACACTTCAGAGAAGGCCCCATGTTCAATAGTGGCTAGACAACACAAATTGGATTCAATGTTATTAGTGTCAATATTCTTTTGTTTGTTTATTAAGAGAGAGAAAGAAAGAACATGAATTTGGGTGGATAGAGAAGAAGAGAGTATATGAGAGGTTATGGGGGACAGCAAAGAATATGAAAATATATACTCCAAGAAAAATAATTTAAGTTGATTTTTGACCAGCATAATTCTACCACATACCCATGATTACATTCTCAACTTTTGAAACAAAATTCTTATATGACAGTAATAAGCATGTACACACTTTAAATGATCAAGAATTTGTTGATTGATATAACAAAATTTATTAACTTATGCTAAGTAATTCTGAAACTGATTTTATGATCTGGCAACTTTTATTCACTAGCTGATTGTCTGATAATATTGATAAAGGAAAAGAAGTTAAGAATGTCCCATTCTACAGGAGAATAACTCAGTCATGCATGTTGTAGGCATTAACTCCATTAAGAAACTGTTTCTAGAGCATGATATTTAACTCTTTCTTTCTTCTATTATGTTGAAGACTTCTAATAATGTCACAATTTTGGATAGATAAATTGAAATTAAGAGTGCTCATGTTTTCAGATTATCTGTCCTAATGTTATAGTTCAAACTAAATAATAAATGTATTACTGATAGCCCCTTTCCTGAAGAACAAACAATTTGTAAGTCCTTCTGGAGATCACATTAGCATTAATCAGAAAGAAATATTGGATACAGAGTATGATATTCTCTACATTATGAATATTCTACCAGGTCTTGTACTTAAGGAGAAAATAGGAAAGTTGTCCAAAGATTTTCTACATGGTCAGCAATTGTGTATGACTAATGATATGATGGTTTTGACAAAAGACATTGAAAAGGTGAGTCTGACTTAACTATGATGATCTACATGTGACATAAACACCAAATATCTCAAGGGCATCTACTTACTCATTTGCAGCAGTACATTTCAACGTTTGTAATTTATTGATCCAATTTCTACCTTCTTTGAATTTCTTATATTAAATATATGACAGATATTTATTCAATTTTATATTTATTTATAGTATCATAAAACATACCTATAATATTATTTTCAAACTCAATAAAGCATCACCTTTTGATTTTTTGTAGCTGTATATAAATGAAATTTTTCAGTGACCAGACTTTAAATCACAGTCTCTGTTGTAGAGTAGCTCAAACTCTTTTTATTAACATGCATATGATTTTTTAGGCACCGCCTTCAGAATGGAGTCTGCCTTGCAGTGTAGGATTCAGAAAATCCCTTCAGAAAGGAAAGGCTGCTTGCTGTTTTGATTGTACACCATGTCCAGAAGATGAAATTTCCAATATGACAGGTAATTACATGCCTTAAAAATTAAAAGGTTGTATTATCTAACCTGCTGCCAGATGTGTTTGGCTGCCAACATATAGATGTGTGTCTTCAAGGATCTAACACTGTAATACATAATTAAAGATTATATAAGTGATGATATTTTCCTTGTCCCAAGATTCCCAGGGAAATTTGGAAAGTGATATAATCAGTGGTACATGAGGTAACTGACACATTATTGTTGTGGGGAGGAGGAATATTTAATATTCCTACTTTACTTTAATATTAAGTAAATTCCTTATAAATAATATTAAGTAAAATTCCTACTTAAACTTTAATATTAAGAACAGTGTATAAATAGTTTAATACAATGTAACATGAGCGAAATGAAGATGGATGAAGTATGCAAACAGAAAATGTGCCCAACCATGTTCAGCATTAAACCTGGTAGTAGTGGCTGGTGAATGTCTTTAATCCCCACACTCTGAATACAGAGGCAGGTGGATCTACAAAGTGAGCCTATGGACAGCCAGAGCTGCACAGAGAAAACCTGTCTCAAAAACAAAAACAAAAAAATTAACAATAGCATATAGACTGGTCATTATTTTTGGCTACAGAACATAATGAGTAATGCAAGAAAAAAAGTTGAAGTGAATACTATATTGAAATTGGTGAGAAAAAATATGTTTGACCAAATGTCTGTGGTATAAGTATAAAATCTAAGTAATGACTTAAATGCATTAACTTTGTCAGTTGAACAGAGAGTAATTCTACATTGCCATTCTTTTCATTTAACTTGCTAGCTACATGTATTTAGAAAACTTTAAAACATAACATATTTTTAAAATTTGGTAATGAAAATATGCTTAGAAAAATTCAAAAGAATAAACCAATGGTTCTCAACCTTCCTAATGTTACAACTCTTTAGTACATTTGCTTATGTTTGGTGACCCTCAACCATAAAATCATTTTTTGTAGCTAAGTCATAACTGGTTTTGGGTGACCCATGTGAAATGGTTTGGTGTCATAACCAAAGGTTGAGAACCACTGGAATAATTAGTTTAGAAAAATAAGATAAAATTTAAAAGAACTAAATAATAATGTATGATACTGATACAAGACTGATATTAGACATACTGAATACAACAGGACGTGGCTTATGAATTAAATTGAAATTTTAAAGTTGAACACATTGTACTGTAAATTCCAAGAGTGGAAGGACATCCTTGAACAAACTTAGTATTATTTGTCATAGTTTATTATTAAGAAGTATGACACATAGTTGCAGTGACATTTTCTTAAGATTTTCTGTCATTTGAATATATTAATGCTCAAATCTAATTTAAAAATATAGCAAAGACACAGAGCTATCTAGCCTACTAAAATTCTCATATTGAAACATAAAATGAAAATGATTTTACAATATGTAATAATATTAGGTGTTAATTATCTCACAGAGTTGTTAGCTTGCTAAATAATATAGTTATGACATTTTGAACAAGAAATGGAGATACACACACACACACACACACACACACACACACACACATATATATATATATATATATATATATATATGAGATTATAGGAGGACATCAATATGTGGAATTTACTTAGAGGTTCAAAAGCAGCTCATAACATACATGGTAGACACTGAATCTATGTTCCATTATTGCACTTGCTACTGAACAATGAAGTATACGTGCATATGCTTCTATGAATTACCCACTCCAATTAGTATATCATGACATCCTAAGTATTCTGTCATAGCATACTTTTTGCTTTCATTCAGGATACAAAAAATTATAAATGTGAAATATGGATATCAATAATGTTTTTTAAATATGTGTAGGTTGATGAAGAATAGGTTTTGCAGAGATAGAAATAATTCCTGTACAATAACCTTATTTGAATTCCTATCCACAATAAGAAACAATGCCACTTTGGCTTAACAGTTCCAATGCATTAGCTTAATGCAGAGAAAATTAAAACTGATATTGCCCTTCCTATATTAGACACAGATGAATGTGTGAAATATTCAGATGATCAGTATGCCAACACAGAACTGACTCACTGCCTCAAAAAGTTGTCACATTCTTGGATCATGAAGACTCCTTGGAAATGGCTCTGGCGTGTTTGCCTCTTTGCTTCTCTGCTCTCACAGCTGTTATAATCGGTGTCTTTTTAAAGCATCAAGATACACCCATAGTAAAGATCAATAACAAAGTTCTCAGCTGTGTCTCGTTCATCTCCCTAATATTTTGTTTTCTCTGTTCCTTGTTCTTCATTGGTCGTCCCCATACAGTCACCTTCATTCTGCAGCAGACCACATTTGCAGTTGTGTTCACTGTAGCTGTTTCTACTATTTTGGCCAAAACAGTTACTGTAGTAATGGCCTTCAAGATCACTGATTCAAGAAAAAGATTAGATGAATGTTGCTATCAGGGGCACCTAATTATATTAGTATCATCTGCACCATGATCCAACTGATTCTCTGTGGAATCTGCCTGGGAACATTTCCTCCATTTGTTGATATGTATGTATCCATACTTTGAATATGATCACATCATCATTGTCTGCAATAGGGTTCAGTTATTGCCTTCTACAGTGTCCTGGGATACTTGGGTTGACAAGCCCTAGGGTGTTTCACTGTAGCTTTCCTGGCCAGGAATCTGCCTGACACATTCAATGAAACCAAGTACCTGACATTCAGCACCCTGGTACTCTGTAGTGTGTGGGTCGCTTTTCTCCCTGTCTACCACAGCACCAAGGGGAAGGCAATGGTGGTTGTGGAGATCTTTTCTATCTTGGCCTCCAGTGCAAGGCTGCTTGTTTGTATCTTTGCCCCAAAGTGCTTCATAATTTTTCTAAAACCACAGATGAATTTTGTACAAAAGTTCAGAGACACAAATCCTGACCCTAAAAATTCACCTTAAATTTCACTAATGTCTTAAGACCACATATCTATTGAAACTTGTTTCTTTAAAAAATAGATCAAAAATATACACTACAAAAAGAAATAGCAACCTTAACAAATGGTGCTGGTCATACCAAATGGTTGAATGAAAAAGATGCATCAATCTGCATAAAACTCAAGTCCAAATAAACATACGACCAGATATCCTGAGTCTGGTGGAAGAGACAGTCAGGAAAAGTCTTGGACTCATTGGTACAAGAAAAGTATTTTTGCAAAGGACAGTCATAAAACAGGCACTAAGACAAAATATTAAAAGGTGGATCTTTGTGAAATTGAAAATGTTCTGTAGGGTAAAAGAAACAGCATTCTGACAAAGTGTCAGGACATGAAATGAGAAAAGATCTTTACCAATTACACATCT
Source organism: Phodopus roborovskii (assembly GCF_943737965.1). NCBI lineage: Eukaryota > Metazoa > Chordata > Mammalia > Rodentia > Cricetidae > Phodopus > Phodopus roborovskii. Next base: position 13,537 of record NW_026125235.1, on the reverse strand, counting down.
GGTTGAGTATTAATATCTAAAGTATATAGAGAACTAAAACAACTGGACATCAAGGAAATAAATAACACAATTTTAAAATGAGGTACAGATATAAACAAAGAATGCTCAAAAGAAGAAATTAAAAAAAAATCTTCAAAAGAGTTTAAAGAAATGTTCTACATCCTTAGACATCAGGGAAATAAAATCCAAGCTAGTTGAGATTTTTATCTTAAACCAGTAAAAAGGCCAATATCAATATAACAAATAATATCTCATGCTGGCAAGCAAATGGAATAGGGTGAACACTCACTCATTGCAGGTTAGGGTTGAAACTTGTGCAGCCATTATGGAAATTAATGTGGCATGTTCAAATGGAATCTGGGAATAGATCCAGCTATTCATTTGTCCTAGTTGGATTACTATAGCTAAGATGAAATACCAAGACAAACGGCAAGTTGGGAAGGAAAGAGTTCATTTGCCTTACACTTTTACATTGTAGTCTATCATTGAAGGAAATCAGGATAGGAACTCAAGGGGGACATGAAGCTTGAGTCAGGATCATTGTTTCTCTATTCACAATAGCCAGAAATTGGAAAATGCAAAGATGACTAATAACTAATGAATGAATATGAAAATGCAGTACTTTATCAATAGAATATTATCTGAGTGTTAAAAAATTATGAACCTTTCAGAAAGAGGATGGAGCAAGAACATCTTAACATTAGTGAAGTAATCCAGACCCCAAGAGACAAATATTGTTTATTTTCTCTTATATGTGGATGTCAGCTTTTAAGTCATTGATAGGCATGCTGCAGATATATAACAAAAGAGATTAGGAAGAGAGGGAATATAGAGAAGGACAACTAATATAAAAACTAATATAAAAACCTACTACTGTATGAACTACCTGAAAAGCATTCATATATGAAAGTAACCTCAATAGAGTCATCAAATACCAGGAGAAGACAAAACCCCAATCAGACATATCTCAGCACTAAACAACATCCCCAGTGGCAGTGGGTAGCTGGCCAAAAATGCTCCATGAAAACCTAAAAATATTTATGCTATTTCCATGACACGTGGTTGCTCCATAAAAACTGATAAATAAGAATATACATAGCACTATACAATAGGTGATAATTATACTCAACATGTCACCCTACCAGATGAATAAACCTCTGATTTGGACCGCCACTTGTAAGGCCATTTGGTAATGGCTGTAGATAATTGTCTGTCTCTGTAATTTGTCTCATGTGCCACTAAAAACAGCTATGGATATATTCTCACTGCTTGTGTGTTTGTCATAAAAATATTTGCCTACTGGGTACATATATAGATGTGGAAATACAGAAAAATGATTTCTGCTTAACCTGTATAATTCTGATGAATGTTAACATTACTAGTTTATTTTTAATTACTCAAAATGACATAAAAAGTAATATTATTCTCAGACACAAATAGTTAAATTTAAACTTCAGGGCAAATTCAAAGCAAACTGGTTGTCTTTGTACATGGATATCTAGTTGATGCTAAATACAAATAGTAAGGTCACTTTCCCATGACTTTACTGCTGATTCAAGGTCAGAGCATGAAGCAACTTTAGTAGATATAACTATTCAAGCAAAAAGGATTTTCTGCACATGTTCCCCAATATCAAGACTCAGCTAACTATTTATTGAGTTCTTAATCTCGATGTCACTTTCTATTTAGGAACCCCAACCACTCAGAGCTATATGTTTAGTTTACTCACCGCATGGTCAGTGAGGCCTCCCTAGCCTGAGAGAAACTGTGTGACCAGTTTTTCTCTGTTTATTCAAGATGTGCTACATACCGTGAAGATGTGATTCACATCTGTCCAGAGGCCTTTGCTGTGGGGGAAAATTGTGATGGGGACAGCAGTATGAGAGATGTATGGAGATGTTGGAGAGAGATGTGATCAAAAGTGTGTATTATGCAAAGGGAGATATAACTGAATTATACAGAGAGAGAAATGTGGAGAGATGTAGTTGAGTAGGTAGAGAGATACAGAAGATGTAGCAATATAGGAGTTGTGTGTATAGGATGTATGTGAAGGAAGAAGTAAATGAGTATGTGGAGAATGCAACTGTGTGGAGAGACATGTGGTTGTATAAAGAAGAATTGTAACAGATATAACTGTGTATAGAGATGGGTAGCTGTGTAGAAGTAGGTAGGTGTCTACATTCAAAACAGCTAGACAAAGCAGCCTTGCAGACTACAGCCAGGATTTCTGCGTCTTCTTAGAATCCCCCATGACAGCACCCCTTACCAGCAGGAAGTAGTTTGGAAAGAATGATGCGCAAATTCCCAAATATTGTCTATAAATGTTTGTTTTCATTTAAATGGACTTGGTTATAAAAACTGAAAAAAATATATATTGTAAAGAAAAAGAAAGTAGGTAGATGTAAGTGGGAACAGAGTTGTAACTATATGAAAAGAGAAGAGATGTAACTATGTAGATATGTATGGCTGGCTATGCAAGAGAAATATGTATGTAAAGACAGGTATTTATGTGTAAAGAGATATAACAGTGTAGAGAGATTGTCAAGAAATAGATTATTCAAGTTGAAGTGAAAGAGAAGGTGATCATCAGGAAAGCATGTGCTTATTCATTTGTTCTTAGGTTACCATCAAAAAGCATGTGTTTCCATATTATTATATATATTAGCCCTCAGAAAAGTCTATACCTTGCCACATTCATACCATGGAGGAAGCCTTGTAGCAGGCTGTCCAAAAGACCACTAGTATAGAAAAGAAACATTTTCTAACTTCCTTGCTGCTCTGAGAAGGCATTATCTTTGCTACCCTGGGTACAGCCCTGAGAGTTGACCTTCTGGCCTGCAACAGATAATAACGTCCTATTGCTGAAGACTATGCTTACTTATTTCACTGAACACAGAGAAGTCAAGGTCTTCCATAACTAGAGTCCTCACCCCTACTGACTAGTGTTCATGATACTGAAACTCTATCTGCTACCAGAGGATAAAGTTACCACCAACCCAGCTATATACCATGCTGTCTATGACTGTCACATGAATACATATGGCAAAGAAATATTGTCACAAACAATTTGGAGTAACCAACGACTATCAGATTGGATTCAGCACCCATTCTATGGGGTTGGACCGATGCATGACACTCATAGAGAAGCCATGAATTCTTGATTTGATATGACACGAGCTTTAGGAGAAAACCAAATGTTATTTTTAGGCTAAATAAAAATAATAAAAACTATTTAATGACAACCTACTATACTCATAACTTGGTGTCTCACTCATATGTCATCAGAGTAGCCTATGGTTTCAGTTTCTAACACAGAGACCCAAAGCTTAACGATGTACAGAATGGAATGTCTCCATCAAAACAATCTACTTTCAAGGCTCCAGAATCTATGCAAAAGAGGTAGCAGAAAGATTGTTAGAGGCACAGAAGGTAGTTACTTGTTCAGAACAGTACTGATGTACATATGAATTCATAGAGACAGGGGTAGCATGAGCAAGGCTTATACAGATTCAAAAAAAGATTACATCCTAGTAGAGATAAGTGTAAATGGATTCTCACTACTAAGTAAGAAAATATCTTCAACTGACACCCACTTTCAAAAAAAAATAGTTTAACCCATTGGACTCTTACTGGGTATATTAACCACACTTAAGAGTAGACCTCATACCTAACAGTAGATGGTGAACACAAAACAAACTCAATGTTACTTTTTTAGACTTTTTGTCTCATGTTTTATTTGTGCATTTTTTTTTTGGTCTTTTGCCTATATACTATGGTTTCCAAACTTTTCTGATCTCATATTTTTATGGTGTGTGTGGGTGTATTTGTGTTTCTTGTGGGTTTTTTTTTTTTTTTTTTTACTATTTGTGTGGTGTTTTTGCTGCTTTGCCTCTTTGTTTCTTTCTAGAGAGAAAGAAAAGTCATTGAGTTTAGTGGCTGGGTAGATGGAGAGGATCATGGAAAGAAATGGTCAGGAAAGTGAATATACTCAAAATATATTAGGTCATTTTCCAGGATACATCCTGTTGAATTTCCCTGACCTCCCTAGCTTTGCCTTCTCCCTATCCTTCCAGATCTTGTCAAACTCTGAATCATTCTGTGTTTTCTTTATTGTTTCTATTTCAGCTTTCAAACCTTGTACTGTTTGAATTGTTTTCTTCGCTTGTTTTATTGTTTTCCCTTGGCTTTCCTTGCTTTCTTTAAGAGATTTATTTCTTGAATGTTTTGGTTGTCTTTCCTCCACTTCCTATACTTTTCTTCCATTTCCTAAAGGGACTTTTTTCATTTCCTCTTTGAGGGTATATATCATCTTCATAAATTTGTTTTTTAAGGTTGTTCTCTTCTGCTTCATCTGTGTTGGGATGTTCAGGTCTTGCTGGTGTAGAGTCCATAGATTGTGGTGGTGTCATATTGGTCTTTCTGTTCTTATGCTGTCATCTTCACAACCCTTCTTTCAGTGAGTAGGTGGGGTCTTTCTCCTCTTATCTATCAGTGAGTGTAAGACAGTCAAGACTTTGATATAAGCAACTATGGATGTTTGCGATGTCTTGGAGTTTTCAAGCAGAGGGTTTGAGGGGGAGGAAGCCTCAAGTAGAGAGTGTACTGGTGCAAAGACTGCAAAGACGGCAGGTACCAGATAGACCAGCTAACACTAAGGTGGGTCCACTGCTAGCAGAGCAGATCTAGGAAGTGCCAAGGAGAGGATGTGGGGAGTTGAGCAGGCCCCACATACTCCTTAGGCAAAGACCTAGTCAGAATTTCTGTGACTGAGCAAAGGAACTTTCCTGATGGTTTAGTAATTCACTCAAATGGAGTTTGAGCTGGGGGTGTGAAAAAATAAGATGCCTATGAAACATATCTGGCATTTCTGGAGTTTGGCTATGAAGGCCACTCAAATATTTGCATACTAAATGATTTTATTTTAATTTTATTGTTGTCTGTATATGGTATACTTATTAAGCCTAATATATTGGTAGCATGTGCCCTGTAATGGGATTGTGAAATCCCAATACTCCGTATTATTTTCTTTTCTGAATCCCAGCAATTAATGAAGCCACAAAGACCATAATTTTCTCCTTCATTGACATGAAATGTTGTCATGAGACTATAGCAACAAATCAAACAAAATTCAGATTGAGCAACATCTTCAAATCCTGAGTCTAACTAATACATTTCTAATTTGAATCTCACCCCTTAAGTAGTTTCTTGAAATAGCATGAAATTAACAATAACAGGAATAGTGCTTGACTTCTATATTAAGGGTATATGTCTACTTGAATTTGGATATAATAAATTACCCAACAAATTGATTCATGTTTTAATTATTTATGCATTAAATCAAATAACACTGAAAGAACACTAGTATCTATATTTTATTTTCCTTATATTATTGTTTCTTATTTTGATTATATTAATGATATCAACTACATGATTTAATTTTCTAATTACTTTAGCCTTAATCAATAAATTTTGATTTGAGACCTTGTGTATTAGTATTCAGAAGATAATTTAATGATTAGGTACATAAGGTATTTATTGATTAAATACCCCTATAATAGTGTTACTGATTGCAGTGTACAAACATAACATTTTTGTGTCTTCTATAAACTCACGGAATTCAATTAACACTCAATTTATAATAAAGGACACAAATAGGCTATAAATGATGTAGAATCTTTGTTAACTATTTAATCTTGATTTTCCCCATATATCTTAGTCAGTGTTCTATGACTGTGATGAGGTACAATTACCAAGGCGATCCTTATAAAAGAAAACATTCAATTGAAGGTTTACTTACCCTTAGAAGTTAGGCCATTATCATCCTGATGGCGAGCATGGCAGCAGTTAATTTAGGCAGGGTCCTATAGAAATATTTAAGAGTAGCATCATAATCTACAGGTCAAGAGGCTACTACAAATACCAACCCTGAAAGTAGACTTCCTCCAACAAACCATACTTCCTAATTCTTTTATTTTTATAAAATAGTGACATTTACTAGTGACTGCACACTCAAAAATATGAGTCTACATGGGACATTTTTACTCAAAGCAAACATTGTACTCCCTGGCCCCCATAGACTTTTACCAATATCATAATGCAAAAATCCACTTAATTCAACTTAAATAGTATCTATATTCTATCACAGTGACAGAGTAAGTCTAAAGTTCTAAGTTTCTTCTAAAACTCAAGGCTAAAACCCAGTGTAAAGACAAAATAAAAATCATATCTCATACTTTCAGTATACAATAGCACAGAATATATATTATCATTCCAAAAAAGGCAGGGAAAGAAGTATAGTGATGAACTATTGTTCAAAAGTAAAACCATAAAACTTCAGGAAACTGCAATTCAGATCTCCAACTTCTTTCGGCATACACTTCTCTCTGTATGGTGGTTCCATGCCTGATCTGCAGCTTTCCTTAGCAGGTATCCCAAACTCTGGAATTTCCAACATACAACACAATTCAGGTTTCAACTTTCTTTTCATGTAATGATCTCCCCGGAGATTCAAATGAGGATAGTCATACATATACTTGGCATCAGGAGATTTTCTTAACTACATCAGGAAATCCACACACTTTCTTGTATTCTTAGTTCTAAAGCATAACCCATGTGGACAAATTTGACAAGTAGGATCCTTCCTTCAACTAAATCTGCATCAGCTTTCTGTTTTCGATAATTTCCTTCACTGCATAAACTAACCTTTAATTCATGTTCACAAATTAGAAGTTTAGCTAGGTTGGAACTTACACTAAGGTCATCACTCTCTTGATTACAGTTAGTATCAACCTTTCTGTCAAAACAATTCTCTCTTTGAAAACTGAACTTAGACACATTATAGTTCCTGGTGCTCCTTTACCCCTCAAACTGTACATTTTGTATTCCTTTTGGTCTAGTTTGCTCTGTTTCATTATACATAAACATAAATAGCATGACAAAGACAACATTAGGGTGTGTTGAAGAATCTTATGCCAAAACCATTAATCTAAAACTTTGATTTAGCTTCAGGCATAGTTTTAGGCAAAGGGCAAAACGCAGTCACATTTTTTGACTAATATCACAAGAATGGTCTCTAGGCAAATAATTGATATTTTCCCATCTGGAAATGAGAAAAACAAAACCTAGAAAATAAGTCCATGAATTTAAGACAGAATAAGGAGGGGTTAAGGCAGGATCTGGAGGGAGAAAAAGAAGGGGAAAAAGAAATGATATAATTATATTAATTTCAAAATTAAAGAAGAGTTTTATTAAAGGTAATATAAGCATATTATAAAAAACTTAGCAGTAGCCCAGCTAGATCCACCTATCAGTACATTTACCTCCTGAGTATCAGCCCAGCCTTTGTACCCCATTGCCAGGCCTTGGCTAGAAGTGAATCTGGGACAAATTCCCTGGGTTGGCCCTGGATCCCCCTGCTCCTTTGTTCTGTCCCCCTTCTCTTTCTCCTATCCCCCTCTGTAATCACTGCCCCCACTCCCAATATGCTCAGGAGCCTGATCTCCATTTCTAAGGAGACTCAGAGGAGGGAGAGAAGGAATAGCAGGTTGCTGTTGAGAAGGCTGTTGATCAAGCACAAACTGCATGCATCGGCTTCTGAGTTCTCTGACACTCAACCAGAGGATATGCAGGTGCCCTCTATACCCTACAGAAGACTGGAGTGCCCAGCTATCCACCAATGATGGCAACTCCCCCACAGAGCAGAAAACTAAATGGTTAGAAGCTACTGCTGAGTGAGTGGTTGTGGCTGCTCTGTAGACACTGGAGCAAAGGAGGGAAACAGTGAAGAAAAATAAAGTTTATAAAAGCTTGAAGAAAAACAGAACATTAGAGTTAATATATTGTTATTCAGTGAAGTAAGTATAAAAAGCATTGATGAGGATCCGATGATCCCCTGAAGTAAAAGGAGCTCATTCCTATTAGAGAAATAATCATTGTTATCCACAGACTTTTGTCACTCAGGATTACAGAGGCTCAGAAAATTAAAAGGAGAAAATTATATGGAATAGGGAGTACAGAATAATAAATGATATGTTATTTGCATAACCTTTGAATGCAATGGCCTCCTGAGACCTGATGGTTTGGGTGAATAGATTCTACTCTCCATTTTCAATTTATTAAATTGTCTTAGACAGTATGCTCTGATTGAGAAAATATCAGAATATAAGTAGCTCATAGATCTCAATCATTTTCTATGTACAGTAAGTATATGAATTCTAAGAGAAGCCATGAACAAATTCAGCATTGGCTATCATCTACTTTCTGGTCCATAGGCTACTCACAGACTTCTTACCATGTTCATACAGCCCCATTTCAGTGAATCTACCTCCCACACAAAAAGGAAAAAAAACTTTTAAATATTTTTATATTCTCCACAGATCTCAAATTCTCATATACCACAGTAATGAGACTTATATCAACACTGAAATGGGACAGGTAAACAGCATTCAGTACATAATCAGTACTGTGACTACAGTCGAAGATTATCCTGCTTAGAGCTTAAACTCAAGTGAACACTATGTTTTGTTTTCAGATTGACAACCAGAAATAACCATTTGTTTATGTCTGTATATTTTGCCATCAAACAATTAAACATGAACAATGATGTTTTACCCAATATTTCTCTGATGGTTAATTTCTCTGATGGTTAACTGTGTCAAAAGGGAATATCTGAAAAACATCACTATATTCTCAAATAAAACTCCAACTATGCCTAACTACATCTGTAAACATGGAAGAAGATTGTTAGCTATACTTACAGGACCAAGATGGTTCAGCTCTGTCCTATATGGGCCACTCCTCTACATTTTCACAATACCACAGGTGAGGGTAGGTAAGGGTGGTAATGAAAACCAGTCTCGTCTCCATTTCTGACATTTTTCTGAGTACCAAGACAGATTGGAAACTATAAACTGGCTTTATGTCTGTTCTCATTCAGAGTTGGAAGAATAATTACTCATTTTCTGATATATATATATATATATATATATATATATATATATTTAAGGCAGCTTTTTTTAGTAATAGATTGGCAAGCATGGATGTATGAAATGTTTTGATGTAATATATAGTCTTAACAGTAGTATTTTAGAAAAATCACAATAAGAATTGTAATAACTATATGAACAATTCATACTTCTAAAACTTCTGTATTTTACTAAGAATGCTAAGAAACATTGAGCTATATGTATTCTGTCTTCTTTATATTGTTTGTTTTCTGCCTTTTAGCTTTATTATGGGCCATTTCATCCTCTACTGAGTGACCACGAACATTTTCCTAATCTGTACCAGATATCTCCAAACAACACATTTCTGGCCTTGGGCATGACGGCTTTGGTGGTTCATTTTAGATGGAACTGGGTGGGACTGGTACTTTCAGATGATGAACCAGGCATTCAGTTTCTGTCTGAATTGAGAGGAGAGATGCACAAACACAGAGTCTGTCTAGCCTTTGTGAATATTATCACAGAAAATATACAATTACACCAGAAAAGAGCTGAAAAAAACTATAACCAGATCATGACATCATCAGCAAAAGTTATTATCATTTATGGAGACACAGACTCCACTCTAACTGCACACTTTAGATTATGGCAAGATCTAGACACTCGGAGGCTCTGGATAACCACTTCGCAGTGGGATGTGAACACAGGTAAAGGAGAGTTCCCCCAAAGCTCCTTCCATGGCACTCTCATTTTATCATATCACCATTCAAAGATTTCTGGTTTCAAAAAATTCATCCAGACAGAGCACCCTTCCAAATACAGTAAAGACAAGTCTCTTTCTAAGTTACGGTGGATGTATTTTAAGTGTTCATTGCCATCTCATTGTATGACACTGAAAAATTGTTCAAGCAAAAGCCTACAACAATGGTTTTTCAAGCACCAGTTTGAAGTGTCCATGAAGGAGACAAGTTACAACCTATACAATGCTGTCTATGCTGTAGCCTATGCACTTCATGAAATGATTGTTCAACAAATAGTCCCATTACCAAAGAAAAGTGGGATAAGTCTGGAATTTTACTCCTGGCAGGTAATATGTGTTCCACTGAAACATATGTAGTGTCAAAGACATGGCTTTAAGTTTAACATAGATTCTGAATATAAGAATTCTACAAATCTTTCTTCCTAGTGGGTGGATTTCTATACCCATTTGCTACAAATGACATAAACCTGATTCGTAGTATAAATTTTGATCAAGATAGAGTAAACACTAGAATCAATGCCATTGGTTATTCTCTACAATGTAACAATAAGATTCTATTGCTGAGGACAACATATACTGATAACATAGAATATATAGAAATTGAACTTGTACTCAACTAAAAATTTCACTCCTGCCGGCTAGTGTTCATAGTGCTGAAAAGGGATGTTCTCAGCACTGGATAGAATGAGGAATCATCAATTTCTCCAAGTAAAAAACCCTATGGGGAACCAGCATTTAACCCTAGTGTGTGGACTTTTGGAGTCCATTCCCTACGAAGAAATATTTTTTCAGCCTAGATAAATGGGATAGCGCCTATGCCATGCCCCAAATGCTGTGACAGACTTTGATGATCCCTCAAGGAGCACCTCACCCTCCCTGGGGAAGTAAATGGGGGCTTTGGATGGGGGGGGATTTGTGGGGAACATGGGAATACAGGAGGGAGAGGGAACTGGGATAGCTATGCAAAATAAGATTTTTTTAATTTAAATTAAAAAAATAAAACCACTAAAAGCTAAAATAATGGCATTCCTACATGATGGTGGCTCAAATACTAGGAGGCTAACCAACACAAGTCCAAGTTTCTGATTGAACGTAAGGCTCTCTGGATGAGATGGTACCTACATTGGACACTGTTAGTTAAGAGTCTGAGTTTATTTAGATTTTGGACGAAAGGAAACACTTACTGTAACTATTCTGCCAAATTACTATACAATAAAACAACTCTTAATGGCATGTTGCTATACCTATAAAACAGGGCATCAACCAACCCTTATCAGAGAATCTTCTTCCTGCATATGTGGCAATGGACAGAGACCACAACTGTATAATGTGCATGGAGTGAGATAATTTAGAGAACTCATGCTTAAATGGGATGTCTCTACCACATCACTCCCCTCATGGATCAAGAAACTATATCAAAGAAGGAATTGAAAAAAAAATCTAAGATCCAGAGTGTCTGATGATTTAAAAAACATTATAATGCAGGCATACAAGGTAGATGCACATATAAATTCACAGAGACTGTGACAGAATGTATAAGACCTGCACAAGCACAAGACAGACAAAATCCCAGCCCACAAAAAAGCAGGCACAAATTCACACCATGACCCAAGAAGCATTTGCAACTGATATCTTCCTAGGGAGGAAAAAATCATTTTTTTTTTCAATATAATGACACTGCGTACATCAGCCACACTTCATGGCAGGCCTAGTTCTCAAGAGTACCCAGATAACATAAACTAGACTGAATGATTTAGTACAAATATTCTTTTGTTTGTTTATTAAGAGAGAAAAAGAAAGAATATGATGTTAGGTGGCTAGAGAGGACGGGACTGTATCACAGTGCAGAGAGGCAGGAAAGAATATAAAAATATATACTCTAAGATAACTAAATTATTTTTATTTTTAAAATACTTTGAGAAAATTCTTAAAAACTTAAAAGAAATTTTTTAAATTATGAACTGTTGGCTAGTTACTAGTGTTCCTCATTGGCTAGCTCTTTCTTAATTATGAACACATTTCTATCTATCTAAATGTTTTCACGTGTTCTCATCTTAGCGAAGGAAGGATCCTACACCTTGACTCCTCACTACTACATCTCCTAGAGTCCTCCTTGTCTCCTAATCCTGCCTCTCTAGCCTTCCTATTTGCAAGAGTGCTTTATTGATTCATCAATAAGAGAAATATATTTACAGAATGACATCTCTCATCATCTCCTATTTTCTGTCTAAAATAAAAGGAAGGGCTTTAACTTTAACATAGTAAAATTACATATGACAAAACAGTTATCAAATAAGAACTGTAGTTAACAATATTTAGTCTATTAACATTTAGCAGGAATTAAAGAAAATAATCCATCATCTACCCTAGCTTTGTGAGTCCAAAGTCTTATATGTAACTTGTATTTAATCCTAACTAAGGAAAACTATAACCATAACTATCTGTCTTCAACTTTATAAAAGACCATAAAAGGATAGATATAAACTCTAGAAATGACAGAGACATCTCGCTACCTGGACAGTCATCCAAAGTTTTTCTGTAAATTGGCATATCCATCTTCAACTCATAGGCCATAGTGTTTCTGGCAGATTCCTCAGCAAAGCAGGAATCTTTAAACTGTCCGCCTGTATTGACACTTTGTCAGTCACTTTTTTATGTGTCCTGCAGAATGTCTGGAAGACTCTTTCAGGAAGCACAAACCCTTTAGCACACTACATCTTGATTCACCAGTCAATTTCCTATGGGTTCTGCATGTCTACTTTATAAAGCATATAGTTAAACAGTCTAGACAAGAACAGTATCTTCTCCAAATGGCTAGTCTTGCCATATTGGGGACAAACTCTGTTATGAGCTTTTTCAATGACCATCTTTCCTTCTGGCTCAGTGGGTATTGCCAGGGGCAGTTGTGCCTCACTGTTAAGAAACACCCTAAACCATTTTAAATGCCATATTCTGTAGGTCTTTGAAAGGTTTGAATAATATTTATCCATCTCAAATATATCTCCATATATCTAGAAATCCTAAGTAACATAAGTTTTGACTATTATAGGTAACTATCTATAACCTATACTAAATTATACATTACATTTTAAAATGAGCTATATAAACATAATACCTAAGCAAGAGGAGAAATATACATATCACAAAATTGACCTTAAATTTGTATCAATAAGTGAAAACACATTCCAAAACAAAGTATTCATTTCTATACCATAATTCTGTTTTGACTTTTAAAGAGATTGGTTTGGATCATTAATCATTTTTAACCAACCCCATTTAAGTGAAAATAGACATTTATAGACAACATTTGTGATTTTGGGTGTTGTACTTTCCAAACTGCACCCAGCTGGTTGGGGACACTGCAATACCATGGGCCTACTAAAAAACACAGAAATTCTGGCTGTAGTCTGCAAGGCTACCTTGTTGCAGCTGTTTTGAATGTTGAATAACCTGGGACATTGTTTCAGGGGGTCTTGCTTGATCAAACCATGTCAATCTGGAAGAATACACAGCTTTTCATTTTCCGTGGAAACAAAAATAGAAACTCTTTTCCCCAGTAACCTGTCATTAGACTTAAAATTTGAACTCAAAGCATTTTAAAATATATAAGTTGGACTAATTGAGCATCATTGACAATTAAGTGTGTTTTAGCAGTTGTTGTTCCCTCCTTAATAATGAAGCAATTTAAAGACAACACAATATCATACAATATCCAGACTTTCTGTGTATTTTCCATCTTCATGTGGCTTTTTTATTACTCTATTTCATTTACTTCTATGTTTCTATTTTTTGAGAAAGGGTTTCCTGTCCTTTGAATTCACTCTGTACACCAGGT